>NC_065971.1:5000-678500 GCF_021464435.1 Cataglyphis hispanica
CCAACCTAACCTAACCTAACCTAACCTAATCCTAACCTAACCTAACCTAACCTAACCTAACCTAACCTAACCTAACCTAACCTAACCTAACCTAACCTAACCTAACCTAACCTAACCTAACCTAACCTAACCTAACCTAACCTAACCTAACCTAACCTAACCTCAACCTAACCTAACCTAACCTAACCTAACCTAACCTAACCTAACCTAACCTAACCTAACCTAACCTAACCCAACCTAACCTAACCTAACCTAACCTAACCTAACCTAACCTAACCTAACCTAACCTAACCTAACCTAACCTAACCTAACCTAACCTAACCCAACCTAACCTAACCTAACCTAACCCAACCTAACCTAACCTAACCTAACCTAACCTAACCTAACCTAACCTAACCTAACCTAACCTAACCTAACCTAACCTAACCTAATCCCAACCTAACCTAACCTAACCTAACCTAACCTAACCTAACCTAATCCCAACCTAACCTAACCTAACCTAACCTAACCTAACCTAACCTAACCTAACCTAACCTAACCCAACCTAACCTAACCTAACCTAACCTAACCTAACCTAACCTAACCTAACCTAACCTAACCTAACCTAACCTCAACCTAACCTAATCCCAACCTAACCTAACCTAACCTAACCTAACCTAATCCCAACCTAACCTCAACCTAACCTAACCTAACCTAACCTAATCCCAACCTAACCTAACCTAACCTAACCTAACCTAACCTAATCCCAACCTAACCTAACCTAACCTAACCCAACCTAACCTAACCTAACCTAACCTAACCTAACCTAACCTAACCTAATCCCAACCTAACCTAACCTAACCTAACCTAACCTAACCTAACCTAACCTAACCTAACCTAACCTAACCTAACCCAACCTAACCTAACCTAACCTAACCTAACCTAACCTAACCTAACCTAACCTAACCCAACCTAACCTAACCTAACCTAACCCAATCCCAACCTAACCTAACCTAACCTAACCTAACCTAACCTAACCTAACCCAACCTAACCTAATCCCAACCTAACCTAACCTAACCTAACCTAACCCAACCTAACCTAACCTAACCTAACCTAACCTAACCTAACCTAACCTAACCTAACCTAACCTAACCTAACCTAACCTAATCCCTAACCTAACCTAACCTAACCTAACCTAACCCAACCTAACCTAACCTAACCTAACCTAACCTAACCTAACCTAACCTAACCTAACCTAACCTAACCTAACCTAACCTAACCTAACCTAACCTAACCTAACCTAACCTAACCTAACCCAACCTAACCTAACCTAACCCAACCTAACCTAACCTAACCTAACCCAACCTAACCTAACCTAACCTAACCTAACCTAACCTAACCCAACCTAACCTAACCTAACCTAACCTAACCTAACCTAACCTAACCTAACCTAACCTAATCCCAACCTAACCTAACCTAACCTAACCTAACCTAACCTAACCTAACCTAACCTAATCCCAACCTAACCTAACCTAACCTAACCCAACCTAACCTAACCTAACCTAACCTAACCCAACCTAACCTAACCTAACCCAACCTAACCTAACCTAACCTAACCTAACCTAACCTAACCTAACCTAACCCAACCTAACCTAACCTAACCTAACCTAACCTAACCTAACCTAACCTAACCTAACCTAACCTAACCTAACCTAACCTAACCCAACCTAACCTAACCTAACCTAACCTAACCTAACCTAACCCAACCTAACCTAACCTAACCTAACCTAACCTAACCTAACCTAACCTAACCTAACCTAACCTAACCTAACCTAACCTAACCTAACCTAACCTAACCTAACCTAACCTAACCTAACCTAATCCCAACCTAACCTAACCTAACCTAACCTAACCTAACCTAATCCCAACCTAACCTAACCTAACCTAACCTAACCTAATCCCAACCTAACCTAACCTAACCTAACCTAACCTAACCCAACCTAACCTAATCCCAACCTAACCTAACCTAACCTAACCTAACCTAACCTAATCCCAACCTAACCTAACCTAACCTAACCTAACCTAACCTAACCTAACCTAACCTAACCCAACCTAACCTAACCTAACCTAACCTAACCTAACCTAACCTAACCTAACCTAACCTAACCTAACCTAACCTAACCTAACCTAACCTAACCTAACCTAACCTAACCTAACCTAACCTAACCTAACCTAACCTAACCTAACCTAACCTAACCTAACCTAACCTAACCTAACCTAACCTAACCTAACCCAACCTAACCTAATCCCAACCTAACCTAACCTAACCTAACCTAACCTAACCTAACCTAACCTAACCTAACCTAACCTAACCTAACCCAACCTAACCTAACCTAACCTAACCTAACCTAACCTAACCTAACCTAACCTAACCTAACCTAACCTAACCTAACCTAACCTAACCTAACCTAACCTAACCTAACCCAACCTAACCTAACCTAACCTAACCTAACCTAACCTAACCTAACCTAACCCAACCTAACCTAACCTAACCTCAACCTAACCTAACCTAACCTAACCTAACCTAACCTAACCCAACCCAACCTAACCTAACCTAACCCAACCTAACCTAACCTAACCCAACCTAACCTAACCTAACCTAACCTAACCTAACCCAATCCCAACCTAACCTAACCTAACCTAACCTAACCTAACCTAACCTAACCCAACCTAACCTAACCTAACCTAACCTAACCTAACCTAACCTAACCCAACCTAACCTAACCTAACCTAACCTAACCTAACCTAACCTAACCTAACCCAACCTAACCTAACCTAACCTAACCTAACCTAACCTAACCTAACCTAACCTAACCTAACCTAACCTAACCTAACCTAACCTAACCTAACCCAACCTAACCTAACCTAACCTAACCTAACCTAACCCAACCTAACCTAACCTAACCTAACCTAACCCAACCTAACCTAACCTAACCTAACCTAACCTAACCCAACCTAACCTAACCTAATCCCAACCTAACCTAACCTAACCTAACCTAACCTAACCTAACCTAACCTAACCTAACCTAACCTAACCTAACCTAACCTAACCTAACCTAACCTAACCTAACCTAACCTAACCTAACCTAACCTAACCTAACCTAACCTAACCTAACCTAACCTAACCTAACCTAACCTAACCTAACCTAACCTAACCTAACCTAATCCCAACCTAACCTAACCTAACCTAACCTAACCTAACCTAACCTAACCTAACCCAACCTAACCTAACCCAACCTAACCTAACCTAACCTAACCTAACCTAACCTAACCTAACCTAACCTAACCTAACCTAATCCCAACCTAACCTAACCTAACCTAACCTAACCTAACCTAACCTAACCTAACCTAACCCAACCTAACCTAACCTAACCTAACCTAACCTAACCTAACCTAACCTAACCTAACCTAACCTAACCTAACCTAACCTAACCTAACCTAACCTAACCTAACCCAACCTAACCTAACCTAACCTAACCTAATCCTAACCTAACCTAACCCAACCTAACCTAACCTAACCTAACCTAACCTAACCTAACCTAACCTAACCTAACCTAACCCAACCTAACCTAACCCAACCTAACCTAACCTAACCTAACCTAACCCAACCTAACCTAACCTAACCTAACCCAACCTAACCTAACCTAACCTAACCTAACCTAACCTAACCTAACCCAACCTAACCTAACCCAACCTAACCTAACCCAACCTAACCTAACCTAACCTAACCCAACCTAACCTAACCTAACCTAACCTAACCTAACCTAACCTAACCTAACCTAACCTAACCTAACCTAACCCAACCTAACCTAACCTAACCTAACCTAACCCAACCTAACCTAACCTAACCTAACCTAACCCAACCTAACCTAACCTAACCTAACCTAACCTAACCTAACCTAACCTAATCCCAACCTAACCTAACCTAACCTAACCTAACCTAACCTAACCTAACCTAACCTAACCTAATCCCAACCTAACCTAACCTAACCCAACCTAACCTAACCTAACCTAACCTAACCTAACCCAACCTAACCTAACCTAATCCTAACCTAATCCCAACCCAACCTAACCTAACCTAACCTAATCCCAACCTAACCTAACCTAACCTAACCTAACCTAACCCAACCTAATCCCAACCTAACCTAACCTAACCTAACCTAACCTAACCTAACCTAACCTAACCTAACCTAATCCCAACCTAACCTAATCCCAACCTAACCTAACCTAATCCCAACCTAACCTAACCTAACCTAACCCAACCTAACCTAACCTAACCTAACCTAACCTAACCTAACCTAACCTAACCTAACCTAACCTAACCTAACCTAACCTAACCTAACCTAACCTAACCTAATCCCAACCTAACCTAACCTAACCTAACCTAACCCAACCTAACCTAACCTAACCTAACCTAACCTAACCTAACCTAACCTAACCTAACCTAACCTAACCCAACCTAACCTAACCTAACCTAACCTAACCTAACCTAACCTAACCTAACCTAACCTAACCTAACCCAACCTAACCTAACCTAACCTAACCTAACCTAACCTAACCTAATCCCAACCTAACCTAACCTAACCCAACCTAACCTAACCTAACCTAACCTAACCTAACCTAACCTAACCTAACCTAACCCAACCTAACCTAACCTAACCTAACCTAACCTAACCTAACCTAACCTAACCTAACCTAACCTAACCTAACCCAACCTAACCTAACCTAACCTAACCTAACCTAACCTAACCCAACCTAACCTAACCTAACCCAACCTAACCTAACCTAACCTAACCTAACCTAACCTAACCTAACCCAACCTAACCTAACCTAACCTAACCTAACCTAACCTAACCTAACCTAACCTAACCTAACCTAACCTAACCTAACCTAACCTAACCTAACCTAACCTAACCTAACCTAACCTAACCTAACCTAACCTAACCTAACCTAACCTAACCTAACCTAACCTAACCTAACCTAACCCAACCTAACCTAACCTAACCTAACCCAACCTAACCTAATCCCAACCTAACCTAACCTAACCTAACCTAACCTAACCTAACCTAACCTAACCTAACCTAACCTAACCTAACCCAACCTAACCTAACCTAACCTAACCTAACCTAACCTAACCTAACCTAACCTAACCTAACCTAACCCAACCTAACCTAACCTAACCTAACCTAACCCAACCTAACCTAACCTAACCTAACCTAACCTAACCTAACCTAACCTAACCCAACCTAACCTAACCTAACCTAACCTAACCTAACCTAACCTAACCTAACCTAACCTAACCTAACCTAACCTAACCTAACCCAACCTAACCTAACCTAACCTAACCTAACCTAACCTAATCCCAACCTAACCTAACCTAACCTAACCTAACCCAACCTAACCTAACCTAACCTAACCTAACCTAACCTAACCTAACCCAACCTAACCTAACCTAACCTAACCCAACCTAACCTAACCTAACCTAACCCAACCTAACCTAACCTAACCTAACCTAACCCAACCCAACCTAACCTAACCTAACCTAACCTAACCTAACCCAACCTAACCTAACCTAACCTAACCCAACCTAACCTAACCTAACCTAACCTAACCTAACCCAACCTAACCTAACCTAACCCAACCTAACCTAACCTAACCTAACCTAACCTAACCTAACCCAACCTAACCTAACCTAACCTAACCTAACCTAACCTAACCTAACCTAACCCAACCTAACCTAACCTAACCTAACCTAACCTAACCTAACCTAACCTAACCTAACCTAACCTAACCTAACCTAACCTAACCTAACCTAACCCAACCTAACCTAACCTAACCTAACCTAACCCAACCTAACCTAACCTAACCTAACCTAACCTAACCTAACCTAACCTAACCTAACCTAACCCAACCTAACCTAACCTAATCCCAACCTAACCTAACCTAACCTAACCTAACCTAACCTAACCTAACCTAACCTAACCCAACCTAACCTAACCTAACCTAACCTAACCTAACCTAACCTAACCTAACCTAACCTAACCTAACCTAACCTAACCTAACCTAACCTAACCTAATCCCAACCTAACCTAACCTAACCTAACCTAACCTAACCTAACCTAACCCAACCTAACCTAACCTAACCTAACCTAACCCAACCTAACCTAACCTAATCCCAACCTAACCTAACCTAACCTAACCTAACCCAACCTAACCTAACCTAACCTAACCTAACCTAACCTAACCTAACCTAACCTAACCCAATCCCAACCTAACCTAACCTAACCCAACCTAACCTAACCTAACCTAACCTAACCCAACCTAACCTAACCTAACCTAACCTAACCTAACCTAACCTAACCTAACCTAACCCAACCTAACCTAACCTAACCTAACCTAACCTAACCCAACCTAACCTAACCTAACCTAACCTAACCTAACCTAACCTAACCCAACCTAACCTCAACCTAACCTAACCTAACCTAACCTAACCTAACCTAATCCCAACCTAACCTAACCTAACCTAACCTAACCTAACCTAACCCAACCTAACCTAACCTAACCTAACCTAACCTAACCTAACCTAACCTAACCCAACCTAACCTAACCTAACCTAACCTAACCTAACCTAACCTAACCTAACCTAACCTAACCTAACCTAACCTAACCTAACCTAACCTAACCTAACCTAACCTAACCTAACCCAACCTAACCTAACCTAACCTAACCTAACCTAACCTAACCTAACCTAACCTAACCTAACCTAACCTAACCTAACCTAACCTAACCTAACCTAACCTAACCTAACCTAACCTAACCTAACCCAACCTAACCTAACCTAACCTAACCTAACCTAACCTAACCTAACCTAACCTAACCTAACCCAACCTAACCTAACCTAATCCCAACCTAACCTAACCTAACCTAACCCAACCTAACCTAACCTAACCTAACCTAACCTAACCTAACCTAATCCCAACCTAACCTAACCTAACCCAACCTAACCTAACCTAACCTAACCTAACCTAACCTAACCTAACCTAACCCAACCTAACCTAACCTAACCTAACCTAACCTAACCCAACCTAACCTAACCTAACCTAACCTAACCTAACCTAACCTAACCTAACCTAACCTAACCTAACCTAACCTAACCTAACCTAACCTAACCTAACCTAACCTAACCTAACCTAACCTAACCTAATCCCAACCTAACCTAACCTAACCTAACCTAACCTAACCTAACCTAACCTAACCTAACCTAACCTAACCTAACCTAACCCAACCTAACCTAACCTAACCTAACCTAACCTAACCTAACCTAACCTAACCTAACCTAACCTAATCCCAACCTAACCTAACCTAACCTAACCTAACCTAACCTAACCTAACCTAACCTAACCTAACCTAACCTAACCTAACCTAACCTAACCTAACCTAACCCAACCTAACCTAACCTAACCTAACCTAACCTAACCTAACCCAACCTAACCTAACCTAACCTAACCTAACCTAACCTAACCTAACCTAACCTAACCTAACCTAACCCAACCTAACCTAACCTAACCTAACCTAACCTAACCTAACCTAACCTAACCTAACCTAACCTAACCTAACCTAACCTAACCTAACCTAACCTAACCTAACCTAATCCCAACCTAACCTAACCTAACCTAACCTAACCTAACCTAACCTAACCCAACCTAACCTAACCTAACCTAACCTAACCTAACCTAACCTAACCTAACCCAACCCAACCTAACCCAACCTAACCTAACCTAACCTAACCTAACCTAACCTAACCTAACCTAACCTAACCCAACCTAACCTAACCTAACCTAACCCAACCTAACCTAACCTAACCTAACCTAACCTAACCTAACCCAACCTAACCTAACCCAACCTAACCTAACCTAACCTAACCTAACCTAACCTAACCTAATCCCAACCTAACCTAACCTAACCTAACCTAACCTAACCTAACCTAACCTAACCTAACCTAACCTAACCTAACCTAACCTAACCTAACCTAACCTAACCTAACCTAACCTAACCTAACCTAACCTAACCTAACCTAACCTAACCCAACCTAACCTAACCTAACCTAACCTAACCCAACCTAACCTAACCTAACCTAACCTAACCTAACCTAACCTAACCCAACCTAACCTAACCTAACCTAACCTAACCTAACCTAACCTAACCTAACCTAACCTAACCTAACCTAACCCAACCTAACCTAACCTAACCCAACCTAACCTAACCTAACCTAACCTAACCTAACCTAACCCAACCTAACCTAACCTAACCTAACCTAACCTAACCTAACCTAACCTAACCTAACCTAACCTAACCTAACCTAACCCAATCCCAACCTAACCTAACCTAACCTAACCTAACCTAACCTAACCTAACCTAACCTAACCTAACCTAACCTAACCTAACCTAACCTAACCTAACCTAACCCAACCTAACCTAACCTAACCTAACCTAACCCAACCTAACCTAACCTAACCCAACCTAACCTAACCCAACCTAACCTAACCTAACCCAACCTAACCTAACCTAACCTAACCTAACCTAACCCAACCTAACCTAACCTAACCTAACCTAACCTAACCTAACCCAACCTAACCTAACCTAACCTAACCTAACCTAACCTAACCTAACCTAATCCCAACCTAACCTAACCTAACCCAACCTAACCCAACCTAACCTAACCTAACCTAACCTAACCTAACCTAACCTAACCTAACCTAACCTAACCCAACCTAACCTAACCTAACCTAACCTAACCTAACCTAACCTAACCTAACCTAACCTAACCTAACCTAACCCAACCTAACCTAACCTAACCTAACCTAACCTAACCTAACCTAACCTAACCTAACCTAACCTAACCTAACCCAACCTAACCTAACCTAACCTAACCTAACCTAATCCCAACCTAACCTAACCCAACCTAACCTAATCCCAACCTAACCTAACCTAACCTAACCTAACCTAACCTAACCCAACCTAACCTAACCTAACCTAACCTAACCCAACCTAACCTAACCTAACCTAACCCAACCTAACCTAACCTAACCTAACCTAACCTAACCTAACCTAACCTAACCTAACCTAACCTAACCCAACCTAACCTAACCTAACCTAACCTAACCTAACCTAACCTAACCTAACCCAACCTAACCTAACCTAACCTAACCTAACCCAACCTAACCTAACCTAACCTAACCTAACCTAACCTAACCTAACCCAACCTAACCTAATCCCAACCTAACCTAACCTAACCTAACCCAACCTAACCTAACCTAACCTAACCTAACCCAACCTAACCTAACCTAACCTAACCTAACCTAACCCAACCTAACCTAACCTAACCTAACCTAACCTAACCTAACCTAACCTAACCTAACCCAACCTAACCTAACCTAACCTAACCTAACCTAACCTAACCTAACCTAACCTAACCCAACCTAACCTAACCTAACCTAACCTAACCTAATCCCAACCTAACCTAACCTAACCTAACCCAACCTAACCTAACCTAACCTAACCTAACCCAACCTAACCTAACCTAACCTAACCTAACCTAACCTAACCTAACCTAACCTAACCTAACCTAACCTAACCCAACCTAACCTAACCTAACCTAACCTAACCTAACCTAACCTAACCTAACCTAATCCCAACCTAACCTAACCTAACCTAACCTAACCTAACCTAACCTAACCTAACCCAACCTAACCTAACCTAACCTAACCTAACCTAACCTAACCTAACCTAACCTAACCCAACCTAACCTAACCTAACCTAACCTAACCTAACCTAACCTAACCTAACCTAACCTAACCTAACCTAACCTAACCTAATCCCAACCTAACCTAACCTAACCTAACCTAACCCAATCCCAACCTAACCTAACCTAACCTAACCTAACCTAACCTAACCTAACCTAACCTAACCCAACCTAACCTAACCTAACCTAACCTAACCTAACCTAACCTAACCCAACCTAACCTAACCTAACCCAACCTAACCTAACCTAACCTAACCTAACCTAATCCCAACCTAACCTAACCTAACCTAACCTAACCTAACCTAACCTAACCCAACCTAACCTAACCTAACCTAACCTAACCTAACCTAACCTAACCTAACCTAACCCAACCTAACCTAACCTAACCTAACCTAACCTAACCTAACCTAACCTAACCTAACCTAACCTAACCCAACCTAACCTAACCTAACCTAACCTAACCTAACCTAACCCAACCTAACCTAACCCAACCTAACCCAACCTAACCTAACCTAACCTAACCTAACCTAACCTAACCTAACCTAACCTAACCCAACCTAACCTAACCTAACCTAACCTAACCTAACCCAACCTAACCTAACCTAACCTAACCCAACCCAACCTAACCTAACCTAACCTAACCTAACCTAACCTAACCTAACCTAACCCAACCTAACCTAACCTAACCTAACCTAACCTAACCCAACCTAACCTAACCTAACCTAACCTAACCCAACCTAACCTAACCTAACCTAACCCAACCTAACCTAACCTAACCTAACCTAACCCAACCTAACCTAACCTAACCTAACCTAACCTAACCTAACCTAACCTAACCTAACCTAACCTAACCTAACCTAACCTAACCTAATCCCAACCTAACCTAACCTAACCTAACCTAACCTAACCTAACCCAACCTAACCTAACCTAACCTAACCCAACCTAACCTAACCTAACCTAACCCAACCTAACCTAACCTAACCTAACCTAACCTAATCCTAACCTAACCTAACCTAACCTAACCTAACCTAACCTAACCTAACCTAACCTAACCTAACCTAACCTAACCTAACCTAACCTAACCTAACCTAACCTAACCTAACCTAACCTAACCCAACCTAACCTAACCTAACCTAACCTAACCCAACCTAACCTAACCTAACCTAACCTAACCCAACCTAACCTAACCTAACCTAACCTAACCTAACCTAACCTAACCTAACCTAACCTAACCTAACCTAACCCAACCTAACCTAACCTAACCTAACCTAACCTAACCTAACCTAACCTAACCTAACCTAACCTAACCTAACCTAACCCAACCTAACCTAATCCCAACCTAACCTAACCTAACCTAACCTAACCTAACCTAACCTAACCTAACCTAATCCTAACCTAACCTAACCTAACCTAACCTAACCTAACCTAACCTAACCTAACCTAATCCCAACCTAACCTAACCTAACCTAACCTAACCTAATCCCAACCTAACCTAACCCAACCTAACCTAACCCAACCTAACCTAACCTAACCTAACCTAACCTAACCTAACCTAACCTAACCTAACCTAACCTAACCTAACCTAACCCAACCTAACCTAACCTAACCTAACCTAACCTAACCTAACCCAACCTAACCTAACCTAACCTAACCCAACCTAACCTAACCTAACCTAACCTAACCTAACCCAACCTAACCTAACCTAACCTAACCTAACCTAACCTAACCTAACCTAACCTAACCCAACCTAACCTAACCTAACCCAACCTAACCTAACCTAACCTAACCTAATCCCAATCCCAACCTAACCCAACCTAACCTAACCTAACCTAACCTAACCTAACCTAACCTAATCCCAACCTAACCTAACCTAACCTAACCTAACCTAACCTAACCTAACCCAACCTAACCTAACCTAACCTAACCTAACCTAACCTAACCTAACCTAACCTAACCTAACCTAACCTAACCTAACCTAACCTAACCTAACCTAACCTAACCTAACCTAACCTAACCTAACCCAACCTAACCTAACCTAACCTAACCTAACCTAACCCAACCCAACCTAACCTAACCTAACCTAACCTAACCTAACCTAACCTAACCTAACCTAACCTAACCTAACCTAACCTAACCTAACCTAACCTAACCTAACCTAACCTAACCTAACCTAACCTAACCTAACCTAACCTAACCCAACCTAACCTAACCTAACCTAACCTAACCTAACCTAACCTAACCCAACCTAACCTAACCTAACCTAATCCCAACCTAACCTAACCTAACCTAACCCAACCTAACCTAACCTAACCTAACCTAACCTAACCTAATCCCAACCTAACCTAACCTAACCTAACCTAACCTAACCTAACCTAACCTAACCTAACCTAACCTAACCTAACCTAACCTAACCTAACCTAACCTAACCTAACCCAACCTAACCTAACCTAACCTAACCTAACCTAACCCAACCTAATCCCAACCTAACCTAATCCCAACCTAACCTAACCTAACCTAACCTAACCTAACCTAACCTAACCTAACCTAACCTAACCTAACCTAACCTAACCTAACCCAACCTAACCTAACCTAACCTAATCCCAACCTAACCTAACCTAACCTAACCTAACCTAACCTAATCCCAACCTAACCCAACCTAACCTAATCCCAACCTAACCCAACCTAACCTAACCTAACCTAACCTAACCTAACCTAATCCCAACCTAACCTAACCTAACCTAACCTAACCTAACCTAACCCAACCTAACCTAACCTAACCTAACCTAACCTAACCCAACCTAACCTAACCTAACCCAACCTAACCTAACCTAACCTAACCTAACCTAACCTAACCTAACCTAACCCAACCTAACCTAACCTAACCTAACCCAACCTAACCCAACCTAACCTAACCCAACCTAACCTAACCTAACCCAACCTAACCTAACCTAACCTAACCCAACCTAACCTAACCTAACCTAACCTAACCTAACCTAACCTAACCTAACCTAACCCAACCTAACCTAACCTAACCTAACCTAACCTAACCTAACCTAACCTAACCTAACCTAACCTAACCTAACCTAACCTAACCTAACCTAACCTAACCTAACCCAACCTAACCCTAACCTAACCTAACCTAACCCAACCCAACCTAACCTAACCTAACCTAACCCAATCCTAACCTAACCTAATCCCAACCTAACCCAACCTAACCTAACCTAATCCCAACCTAACCTAACCTAACCTAACCTAACCTAATCCCAACCTAACCTAACCTAACCTAACCCAACCTAATCCCAACCTAACCTAACCTAACCTAACCTAACCTAACCTAACCTAACCTAACCCAACCTAACCTAACCTAATCCCAACCTAACCTAACCTAACCTAACCCAACCTAACCTAACCTAACCTAACCTAACCTAACCCAACCTAACCCAACCTAACCTAACCTAACTCTAACCTAACCTAACCTAACCTAACCTAACCTAACTCCAACCTAACCTAACCCAACCTAACCTAACCTAACCTAACCTAACCTAACCTAACCTAACCCAACCTAACCTAACCTAACCTAACCTAACCTAACCTAACCCAATCCCAACCTAACCCAACCTAACCCAACCTAACCTAACCTAATCCCAACCTAACCTAACCTAATCCCAACCTAACCTAACCTAACCTAACCTAACCTAACCTAACCTAATCCCAACCTAACCTAACCCAACCTAACCCAACTCTAACCTAACCTAACCTAACCTAACCTAACCTAACCCAATCCCAACCTAACCTAACCCAACCTAACCTAACCTAACCTAACCCAATCCCAACCTAACCTAACCTAACCCAACCTAACCTAACCTAACCTAACCTAACCCAACCTAACCTAACCTAACCTAACCTAACCTAACCTAACCTAACCCAACCTAACCTAACCTAATCCCAACCTAACCTAACCTAACCTAACCCAACCTAACCTAACCTAACCTAACCTAACCTAACCCAACCTAATCCCAATCCCAACCTAACCTAACCTAACCTAACCTAACCTAACCCAACCTAACCCAACCTAACCTAACCTAACCTAATCCCAACCCAACCTAATCCCAACCTAACCTAACCCAACCTAACCCAATCCCAACCTAACCTAACCTAATCCCAACTCCAACCTAACCCAACCCCAACCTAACCTAACCTAACCCAACCTAACCCAACCTAACCTAACCTAACCCAACCTAACCCAACCCAACCTAACCTAACCTAACCTAACCTAACCCAACCTAACCTAACCTAACCTAACCTAACCTAACCTAACCCAACCTAACCCAACCTAACCTAACCTAACCTAACCTAACCCAACCTAACCTAACCTAACCTAACCTAACCTAACCTAACCTAACCTAACCTAACCTAATCCCAACCCAACCTAACCTAACCTAACCCAACCTAACCTAACCTAACCTCAATCTCCAACCTAATCCCAACCTAACCCAACCTAACCTAACCTAACCTAACCCAACCTAACCTAACCTAACCTAATCCCAACCTAACCTAACCTAACCCAACCTAACCTAACCTAACCTAATCCCAACCTAACCTAACCCAACCTAACCTAACCTAACCTAACCTAACCTAATCCCAACCTAACCTAACCTAACCTAACCTAACCTAACCTAACCTAACCTAACCTAACCTAACCTAACCTAACCTAACCTAACCCAACCTAACCCAACCTAACCTAACCTAACCCAACCTAACCTAACCCAACCTAACCTAACCTCAACTCTAACCTAACCTAACCTAACCTAACCTAACCCAACCTAACCTAACCTAACCTAACCTAACCTAACCCAACCTAACCTAACCTAACCTAACCTAACCTAACCTAACCTAACCTAATCCCAACCTAACCTAACCTAACCTAACCCAACCTAACCTAACCTAACCTAACCTAACCTAACCTAACCCAACCTAACCTAACCTAACCTAATCCCAACCTAACCTAACCTAACCTAACCTAATCCCAACCTAACCTAACCTAACCTAACCTAACCTAACCTAACCCAACCTAACCTAACCTAACCTAACCTAACCTAACCTAACCTAACCTAACCTAACCTAACCTAACCTAACCTAACCTAACCCAACCTAACCTAACCTAACCTAACCTAACCTAACCTCAACCTAACCTAACCTAACCTAACCTAACCTAACCTAACCTAACCTAACCTAACCTAACCCAACCTAACCTAACCTAACCTAACCTAACCTAACCTAACCTAACCTAACCTAACCTAACCCAACCTAACCCAACCCAACCTAACCTAACCTAACCCAACCTAACCCAACCTAACCTAACCCAACCTAACCTAACCTAACCCAACCTAACCTAACCTAACCTAACCTAACCCAACCTAACCTAACCTAACCCAACCTAACCTAACCTAACCTAACCTAACCTAACCTAACCTAACCTAACCTAACCTAATCCCAACCTAACCTAACCTAACCTAACCTAACCTAACCTAACCTAACCTAACCTAACCTAACCCAACCTAACCTAACCCAATCCCAACCTAACCTAACCTAACCTAACCTAACCTAACCCAACCTAACCTAACCTAACCTAACCTAACCTAACCCAACCTAACCTAACCCAACCTAACCTAACCCAATCCCAACCTAACCTAACCTAACCTAACCTAACCTAACCCAACCTAACCTAACCTCAACCTAACCTAACCCAACCCAACCTAACCTAACCTAACCTAACCTAACCTAACCTAACCTAACCCAACCTAACCTAACCCAACCTAACCCAACCTAATCCCAACCTAACCTAATCCTAACCTAACCTAACCCAACCTAACCTAATCCCAACCTAACCTAACCTAACCCAACCTAACCTAACCCAACCTAACCTAACCTAACCTAACCTAACCTAACCTAACCTAACCTAACCTAACCTAACCTAACCCAACCTAACCCAACCTAACCTAACCTAACCTAACCTAACCTAACCTAACCTAACCTAACCTAACCTAACCTAACCTAACCTAATCCCAACCTAACCTAACCTAACCTAACCTAACCTAACCTAACCCAACCTAACCCAACCCAACCTAACCTAACCTAACCTAACCTAACCCAATCCCAACCTAACCTAACCTAACCCAATCCTAACCTAACCTAACCTAACCCAATCCCAACCTAACCTAACCTAACCTAACCCAACCTAACCTAACCTAACCCAACCTAATCCTAACCTAACCTAACCTAACCTAACCTAACCTAACCTAACCCAACCTAACCTAACCTAACCTAACCCAATCCCAACCTAACCTAACCCAACCTAACCTAACCCAACCTAACCCAACCTAACCCAACCTAACCTAACCCAACCTAACCTAACCTAACCTAACCTAACCTAACCTAACCCAACCTAACCTAACCTAACCTAACCTAACCCAACCTAACCTAACCTAACCTAACCCAACCTAACCTAACCTAACCTAACCCAACCTAACCTAACCTAACCTAACCTAATCCTAACCTAACCCAACCTAACCTAACCTAACCTAACCTAACCTAATCCCAACCTAACCCAACCCAATCCTAACCTAACCTAACCTAATCCCAACCTAACCTAACCTAACCTAACCTAACCTAACCTAACCCAACCTAACCTAACCTAACCTAACCTAACCTAACCCTAACCTAACCTAACCTAACCCAACCTAACCTAACCTAACCTAACCTAACCTAACCTAACCTAACCCAACCTAACCTAACCTAACCTAACCTAACCTAACCTAACCCAACCTAACCTAACTCTAACCTAACCTAACCCAACCTAACCTAACCTAACCTAACCTAATCCCAACCTAACCTAACCTAATCCCAACCTAACCTAACCTAATCCCAACCTAACCTAACCTAACCTAACCTAACCTAACCTAACCCAACCTAACCTAACCTAACCTAACCTAACCTAACCTAACCCAATCCTAACCTAACCTAACCTAATCCCAACCTAACCTAACCTCAACCTAACCCAACCTAATCCTAACCCAACCTAATCCCAACCTAACCTAACCTAACCTAACCTAACCTAACCTAACCTAATCCCAACCTAACCTAACCTAACCTAACCTAACCTAACCCAACCTAACCTAACCTAACCTAACCTAACCTAACCCAACCTAACCTGAACCTTAACCTAACCTAATCCCAACCTAACCTAACCTAACCTAACCTAACCCAATCCCAACCTAACCTCAATCCCAACCTAACCTAACCTAACCTAACCTAACCTAACCTAACCTAACCTAACCTAACCTAACCTAACCCAACCTAACCTAACCTAACCTAACCTAACCTCAACCTAACCTAATCCCAATCCTAACCTAACCTAACCTAACCCAATCCCAACCTAACCTAACCTAACCTAACCCAACCCAACCTAACCCAACCTAACCTAACCTAACCCAACCTAACCTAACCCTAACCTAACCTAACCTAACCTAACCTAACCTAACCTAACCTAATCCCAACCTAACCTAACCTAACCTAACCTAATCCTAACCTAACTCTAACCTAACCTAACCCAATCCTAACCTAACCCAACCTAACCTAACCTAACCTAACCTAACTCTAATCCCAACCTAACCTAACCTAACCCAACCTAACCCAACCTAACCTAACCTAACCTAACCTAACCTAACCTAACCCAACCTAACCCAACCCAACCTAACCTAACCCAACCTAATCCCAACCTAATCCCAACCTAACCTAACCTAACCTAACCCAACCTAACCTAACCTAACCTAACCCAACCTAACCCAACCTAACCTAAATCCCTAACCTAACCCAATCCTAACCCAATCCCAACCTAACCTAACCTAACCTAACCTAACCTAACCTAACCTAACCTAACCTAACCTAACCTAACCTAACCTAACCTAACCTAACCTAACCTAATCCTAACCCAACCTAATCCTAACCTAACCCAACCTAATCCTAACCTAACCTAACCTAACCCAATCCTAACCTAACCTAACCTAACCTAATCCCAACTCTAACCTAACCTAACCCAACCTAACCTAACCTAACCTAATCCCAACTCCTAACCTAACCCAACCTAATCCCAACCTAACCCAACCTAACCTAACCTAACCCAACCTAACCTAACCTAATCCCAACCCAACCTAACCCAACCTAACCTAACCCAACCTAATCCCAACCTAACCTAACCTAACCTAACCTAACCTAATCCCAACCTAACCTAACTCCTAACCTAACCCAACCTAACCTAACCCAACCCAATCCCAACCTAACCTAACCTAACCTAACCTAACCTAACCTAACTCTAATCCCAACCTAACCTAACCTAACCCAACCTAACCTAATCCCAACCTAACCTAACCTAATCCCAACCTAACCTAACCCAACCTAACCTAACCTAACCTAACCTAACCCAACCTAACCTAACCCAACCTAACCTAACCCAACCTAACCTAACCTAACCTAACCTAACTCTAACCTAACCTAACCTAACCTAATCCCAACCCCAACCTAACCTAACCTAACCTAACCTAATCCCAACCTAATCCCAACCCAACCTAACCTAACCTAACCTAACCTAACTCCAATCCTAACCTAACCTAACCTAACCTAACTCTAACCTAACCTAATCCCAACCTAACCTAATCCCAACCTAACCTAACCTCAACCTAACCTAACCTAACCTAACCTAATCCCAATCCCAACCTAACCCTAATCCCAACCTAACCTAACCTAATCCCAATCCCAACCTAATCCCAACCTAATCCCAACCTAACCTAACCTGAATCCCAACCTAACCTAACTCTAACCTAACCTAACCCAATCCCAACCTAACCTAATCCCAACCTAACCTAACCTAACCTGAATCCCAACCTAACCTAATCCTAACCCAACCTAACCTAACCTAACCTAATCCTAACCTAACCTAACCCAACCTAATCCCAACCCAACCTAACTCCAATCCTAACCCAATCCCAACCTAACCTAACCTAACCTAACCCAACCCAATCCTAACCTAATCCTAACCCAATCCCAATCCCAATCCTAACCTCAATCCCAATCCCAACCTAACCTAACCTAATCCCAACCTAATCCCAACCTAACCTCAATCCCAACTCTAACCTAATCCCAATCCCAACCTAACCCAACCTAACCTAACCTAACCTAACCTAACCCAATCCCAACCTAACCTAACCTAACCCAATCCTAACCTAACCTAACCTAACCTAACCTAACCTAACTCCAACCTAATCCCAATCCCAACCTAACCTAACCTAACCTAATCCCAATCCCAACCTAACCTAACCTAACCTAACCTAACCCAATCCCAATCCCAACCTGAATCCCAACCTAACTCCAACCTAACCCCAATCCCAACCTAACCTAACCTAACCTAATCCCAATCCCAACTCCTAATCCCAATCCCAACCTAACCCAACCTAACCTAACCTAATCCCAACCCAACCTAACCCAACCTAACCCAATCCCAACCTAACCTAACCTGAATCCCAATCCCAATCCCAACCTAACCCAACCCAACCTAACCTAACCCAACCCAATCCTAACCTAACCCAACCTAACCCAACCTAACCTAACCTAACCTAACCCAACCTAACCTAACCTAACCTAACCTGAATCCTAATCCCAACCTAACCTAACCTAACCTAATCCTAACCTAACCTAACCCAATCCCAATCCCAATCCCAACCTAACCTAACCTAATCCCAACCTAACCCAATCCCAACCTAACCTAACCTAATCCCAACCTAACCTAACCCAACCCAATCCCAACCTAATCCTAACCTAACCTAACCTAACCTAACCTAACCCAACCTAACCTAACCTAACCCAACCTAACCCAACCTAACCTAATCCCAACCCAACCTCAACCTAACCCAATCCCAATCCTAACCTAACCTAACCTAACCCAACCTAATCCCAACCTAACCTAACCCAATCCCAACCTAACCTAACCCAACCTAACCTAACCTAACCTAACTCCCAATCCCAACCTAACCCAACCTAACCTAACCTAACCTAATCCCAATCCCAACCTAATCCCAACCTAACCTAATCCCAACCTAACCCAACCTAACCCAACTCTAACCTAACCTAACCTAACCCAACCTAACCTAATCCCAACCCAACCTAACCCAACCTAACCTAACCCAACCTAACCTAACCTAATCCCAACCTAACCCAACCTAACCTAATCCCAACCTAACCCAACCTAACCTAACCCAACCTAACCTAACCTAACCTAACCTAATCCCAACCCAACCTAACCCAATCCCAACCTAACCTAATCCCAACCTAATCCCAACCCAACCTAACCTAACCTAACCTAACCTAACCCAATCCCAACCTAACCTAACCTAACCCAACCTAACCTAACCTAATCCCAACCTAACCTAACCTAACCTAACCCAACCTAATCAACCTAACCTAACCTAATCCCAATCCCAACCTAACCTAACCTAACCCAATCCCAACCTAACCTAACCTAACCTAACCTAATCCTAACCTAACCCAACCTAACCTAACCCTAACCTAACCTAACCTAACCCAACCTAACCTAACCTAATCCCAACCTAACCTAACCTAATCCTAATCCCAACCTAATCCCAATCCCAACCTAATCCCAACCTAACCTAATCCCAACCTAATCCTAACCTAACCTAATCCTAACCTAATCCTAACCTAACCTAACTCTAATCCTAACCTAACCTAATCCCAACCTAACCTAACCCAACCTAACCCAACCTAACCTAACCCAACCCAACCTAACCTAACCTAATCCCAATCCCAACCTAACCCAACCTAACCTAACCTAACCTAACCTAACCCAACCTAACCTAACCCAATCCCAACCTAACCCAACCTAACCCAACCTAACCTAACCTAATCCCAACCTAACCTAACCTAACCTAACCCAATCCCAACTCCAACCTAACCTAACCCAACCCAACCCAACCTCCAACCCAACCTAACCTAACCCAACCTAACCTAACCCAACCCAACCTAATCCCAATCCTAACCTAACCTAACCTAACCTAACCCAACCTAACCTAACCTAACCTAATCCCAACCCAACCTAACCTAACCCAACCTAACCTAACTCCCAACCTAACCCAATCCTAACCTAACCCAACCTAACCTAACCTAACCTAACCCAACCTAACCTAACTCTAACCTAACCTAACCCAATCCCAACCTAACCTAACCTAACCTAATCCCAACCTAACCCAACCTAACCTAACCTAACCTAACCTAACCTAATCCCAACCTAACCTAACCTAACCCAACCTAACCCAACCTAACCTAACCTAACCTAACCTAATCCCAACCTAACCCTAACCTAACCTAACCTAATCCCAACCTAACCTAACCTAACCTAATCCCAACCCAACCTAACCTAACCCAATCCCAACCTAACCCAACCTAACCTAATCCCAACCTAACCTAACCTAACCTAACCTAACCTAATCCCAACCTAATCCCAACCTAACCTAACCCAACCTAACCTAACCTAATCCCAACCTAACCTAACCTAACCTAACCTAACCCAACCTAACCCAACCTAACCTAACCTAACCTAACCTAATCCCAACCCAACCTAACCTAACCTAATCCCAACCTAACCCAACTCTAACCTAACCCAACCTAACCTAACCTAACCCAATCCCAACCTAACCTAACCTAACTCTAACCCAACCTAACCTAACCCAACCTAACCTAACCTAATCCCAACCTAACCTAATCCCAACCTAATCCCAACCTAACTCTAACCTAACCTAACCTAACCTCAATCCCAACCTAATCCCAACCCAACCCAACCTAACCTAACCTGAATCCCAACCTAATCCCAACCCAATCCTAACCTAACCTAACCCAACCTAACCTAACCCAACCTAACCTAACCCAACCCAACCTAACCCAACCTAATCCCAACCTAACCTGAATCCCAACCTAACCTAACCTAACCCAACCTAACCTAACCTAATCCCAACCCAATCCCAACCCAACCTAATCCCAACCCAACCTAACCCAACCTAATCCCAACCTAACCTAATCCCAATCCCAACCTAACCTAACCTAACCCAACCTCAACCTAACTCCAATCCCAACCTAACCTAACCTAATCCCAATCCCAACCTAACCTAACCTAACCTAACCTAACCTAACCTAACCCAATCCCAACCTAACCTAACCCAACCTAATCCCAACCTAACCTAATCCCAACCCAATCCCAATCCCAACCTAACCCAACCTAACCCAACCTAACCCAATCCCAACCTAACCTAACCTGAATCCCAACCTAACCTAACCTAACCTAACCCAACCTAACCCAATCCCAACCTAACCTAATCCCAACCCAACCTAACCTAACCTAATCCCAACCCTAACCTAACCTAATCCCAACCTAACCTAACCTAATCCCAATCCCAACCTAACCTAACCTAACCTAACCCAACCTAATCCCAACCTAACCTAATCCCAACCTAACCCAATCCCAACCTAACCTAATCCCAACCTAATCCCAACCTAATCCCAATCCTAACCTAACCTAATCCTAACCTAACCTAACCTAATCCCAATCCCAACCCAATCCCAACCTAACCTAACCCAATCCCAATCCCAACCTAACTCTGAATCCCAACCTAATCCCAACCCAACCTAACCTAACTCCAACCTAACCTAATCCCAATCCCAACCTAATCCCAACCTAATCCCAACCTGAATCCCAACCTAACCTAACCTAATCCCAACCTAATCCCAACCCAATCCCAACCCAATCCTAACCTAACCTAACCCAATCCCAACCTGAATCCCAACCTAACCCAACCCAATCCCAACCTAACCTAACCCAATCCCAACCTAACCTAATCCCAACCTAATCCTAACCTAACCTAACCCAACCTAATCCCAACCCAACCTAACCTAACCTAATCCCAACCTCAACCTCCCAATCCCAATCCCAACCTAACCCAACCTAACCTAATCCCAACCTAATCCCAATCCCAACCTAACCTAACCTAATCCCAATCCCAACCTAACCTAACCTAACCTAACCTAACCCAATCCCAACCTAACCTAACCTAACCCAATCCCAACCCAACCTAACCTAACCCAACCTAACCTGAATCCCAATCCCAACCTAACCTAACCCAACCTAACCTAACCTAACCTAATCCCAACCTAACCTAACCCAACCCAATCCCAACCCAACCTAACCTAACCTAACCTAACTCCAACCTAACCCAACCTAACCCAACCTAACCTAATCCCAACCCTAACCTAACCTAACCCAACCCAATCCCAACCTAACCTAACCTAACCCAACCTAATCCCAACCTAACCTAACCCAACCTAACCTAATCCCAATCCCAACCTAACCTAACTCTAACCTAACCTAACCTAATCCCAACCTAACCTAACCTAACCTAACCTAATCCCAACCCAACCTAACCTAACCTAACCTAATCCCAACCCAACCTAACCTAACCTAACCCAACCTAACCCAACCTAACCCAACCTAACCCAACCTAACCTAATCCCAACCTAACCTAACCTAACCTAACCTAACCTAACCCAACCTAACCTAACCTAACCTAACCCAACCTAACCTAACCTAATCCCAACCTAACCTAACCCAACCTAATCCCAACCTAACCTAACCTAACCTAACCTAACCTAATCCCAACCTAATCCCAACCTAACCTAACCTAATCCCAACCTAATCCCAATCCCAACTCTAACCTAACCTAACCCAACCTAACCTAACCTAATCCCAATCCCAACCTAACCTAACCCAATCCCAATCCCAACCTAACCTAACCTAACCTAACCTAACCCAATCCCAACCTAACCTAACCTAACCTAACCCAACCTAATCCCAACCTAACCTAACCTAACCTAACCTAACCTAACCTAACCTAACCTAACCTAATCCCAACCCAACCTAACCTAACCTAATCCCAACCTAACCTAACCTAACCCAACCTAACCCAACCTAACCTAACCTAACCTAATCCCAACCCAATCCCAACCTAACCTAACCTAACCTAACCTAATCCCAACCTAACCCAACCTAACCTAACCTAACCCAACCTAACCCAACCCAACCCAACCTAACCTAACCTAATCCCAACCCAACCTAACCCAACTCCAATCCCAACCTAACCTAACCTAACCTAACCTAATCCCAACCTAACCCTAACCTAACCTAACCTAACCTAACCTAACCCAATCCCAACCCAACCCAACCTAATCCCAACCCAATCCCAATCCCAACCTAACCTAACCCAACCTAACCTAACCTAACCTAACCTAACCTAATCCCAACCTAATCCCAACCTAACCCAACTCCCAACCTAACCTAACCTAATCCCAATCCTAACCCAATCCCAACCCAACCCAACCTAACCCAACCTAACCTAACCTAACCCAACCTAACCTAACCCAACCTAACCCAACCTAATCCCAACCTAACCTAACCTAACCCAACCTAATCCTAACCTAACCTAACCTAACCCAACCCAATCCCAACCTAACCCAACCCAATCCCAACCTAACCTAACCCAACTCCAACCTAACCCAACCCAACCCAACCCCAATCCCAATCCCAACCTAACCTAACCTAATCCCAATCCCAACCTAATCCCAACCCAACCTAACCCAATCCCAACCTAACCCAACCTAACCTAACCTAACCCAACCCAATCCCAACCTAACCCAACCTAACCTAACCTAACCCAACCTAACCTAACCTAATCCCAACCCAATCCCAACCTAACCTAACCTAACCCAACCTAACCCAACCCAACCTAACCTAACCTAACCCAACCTAACCTAATCCCAACCTAACCTAACCCAACCTAACCTAACCCAACCTAACCCAACCTAACCTAACCTAACCCAACCTAACCTAACCTAACCTAACCTAACCTAACCTAACCCAACCTAACCCAATCCCAACCTAACCTAACCCAACCTAACCTAACCCAATCCCAACCTAACCTAACCTAATCCCAACCTAATCCCAACCTAATCCCAACCTAACCTAACCTAACCTAACCTAACCTAACTCTAATCCCAACCCAACCTAACCTAACCCAATCCCAACCTAACCTAACCTAACCTAACTCCAACCTAACCTGAATCCCAACCCAATCCCAACCTAACCTAACCTAACCCAACCTAACCTAACCTAATCCTAACCTAACCTAACCTAACCCAACCTAACCTAACCTAACCTAACCTAATCCCAACCTAACCTAACCTAACCTAACCTAACCTAATCCCAACCTAACCTAACCTAACCTAATCCCAACCTAACCCAATCCCAATCCTAATCCTAACCCAACCCAACCTAACCTAATCCCAATCCCAACCTAACCTAACCTAATCCCAATCCTAACCTAATCCTAACCTAACCTAACCTAACCTAATCCTAACCTAACCTAACCTAACCTAACCTAATCCCAATCCCAACCTAACCTAACCTAACCTAATCCCAATCCCAATCCCAACCTAACCTAACCTAATCCTAACCTAATCCCAACCTAACCCAACCTAACCTAACCTAACCCAACCTAACCTAACCTAACCTAATCCCAACCCAACCTAACCCAATCCCAACCTAACCTAATCCCAACCCAACCTAACCTAACCCAACTCTAACCTAACCTAACCTAACCCAACCTAACCCAACCCAACCTAACCCAACCTAACCTCAATCCCAACCCAACCTAACCTAACCTAACCCAACCTAACCTAACCTAACCTAACCTAACCCAATCCCAACCCAACCTAACCCAACCTAACCTAACCCAATCCCAACCTAGCCTAACCTAACCCAACCTAACCTAACCTAACCTAACCTAGCCCAACCTAACCTAACCTAACCTCAATCCCAACCCAACCTAACCTAACCTAACCCAACCCAATCCCAACCCAACCTAACCCAACCTAACCCAACCTAACCTAACCTAACCCAACCTCAATCCCAACCTAACCTAACCCAACCTAACCTCAACCTAACCCAACCTAACCCAACCTAACCCAACCTAACCTAACCTAACCCAACCCAACCTAACCCAACCCAACTCCTAACCCAACCCAACCTAACCCAACCCAACCTCCAACCTAACCTAACCTAATCCCAACCTAACCTAACCTAACCCAACCTAACCTAACCTAACCTAACCTAGCCTAACCCAACCTAACCCAACCTAACCTAACCTAACCTAACCTAGCCTAGCCTAACCCAACCTAACCTAATCCTAACCTAGCCTAGCCCAGCCCAGCCTAACCTAGCCTAACCCTAGCCTAGCCTAGCCTCAATCCCAACCTAGCCTAGCCTAAGCCTAGCCTAGCCTAGCCTCAGCCTAGCCTCAGCCTAGCCTAATCCTAACCTAGCCTAACCTAACCTAACCTAACCTAACCTAACCTAACCTAACCTAACCTAACCTAACCTAACCTAATCATACCAACCCAACTCAATCCAACCCAACCTAAACTTTTTTTTTTACGTATGCATTACGAAGCAATTATTTAACGAAATACGTACTTTATCACAAGTAATACGTCCTTATATAATTACAAACATTGGTAATACGTCATTATTTA
The DNA here is from genome assembly GCF_021464435.1 of Cataglyphis hispanica. NCBI lineage: Eukaryota > Metazoa > Arthropoda > Insecta > Hymenoptera > Formicidae > Cataglyphis > Cataglyphis hispanica. The sequence goes on from NC_065971.1 coordinate 31,542, forward strand.
ACGAAAAACGTCGTTTAACGAAAATAATGTATCGTTTAATGAAAATCGTCTATTAACGTAAGTAACACGTCGTTACACATATAGAAACGTTTGTAATACATAGCTTTTTAAACAAGAAACGTCGTTTTAAGCAAGTAATACGTCGTTAAACATATCGAAACGTTTGTAATACATAACTATTTAATCGAGAAACGTCGTCTAAAGCAAGTAATACGTCGTAAAACATATGGAAACGTGTGTAATACATATGTATTTAAGCGAGAAACGTCGTTTAAAGCAAGTAATACGTCGTAAAACATATGGAAACGTGTGTAATACATATGTATTTATTCGAGAAACGTCGATTAACTTAAGTATTACGGCGTTAAACATAAAGAAACCTAAGCATAAAATATGTATTTAAGCGAGAAACGTCGTTTAAAGCAAGTAATACGGCGTTAAACATAAAGAAACCTAAGCATAACATATGTATTTAAGCGAGAAACGTCGTTTAAAGCAAGTAATACGTCGTTAAACATAAAGAAACCTAAGCATAACATATGTATTTAAGCGAGAAACGTCGTTTAAAGCAAGTAATACGTCGTTAAACATATCGAAACGTTTGTAATACATAGCTATTTAAGCGAGAAACGTGGTTTAAAGCAAGTAATACGTCGTTATATAACGAAAAACGTATGTAATACATCGTTATTTAACGAACAACGTCGTTTAACGAAAGTAATACATCGTTATATAACGAAAAACGTATGTAATACATCGTTATATAACGATAAATGTTGTTGTAAGTAAGTAATACGTCGTTATATAACGAAAAACGTAAGTAATACATCGTTATTTAACGAAAAAGCTCACCTGAACCTCACGAGAACCTTACCAGAATCTTACCAGAACCTTACCAGAATCTCACCAGAATCTTGCAATTTATTTAATTTTATTGAAATCTGTGATAGAAACAGCGCAAAAGCACAAAGAGATACAGAACAAAATATATCCTCAAAGAAACAGCTAGTAACCGTATGAAGCTAGAAAGACTTGAAAAATATCCTAAAGCAGAAAGAATGCAGGCCACAAATATTAAAGAATTTAACACACCTGATCCAAAGATACATATAATTACAATATAATTTGAACTAATCGTACAATCAATAATATAATTAATGATAATTATGATACCGTTGTTATATAAATATAAATATAAATATAAAATATAAATATTAACAATTGATTATATGATAGAAATAAGTTTCAATATTAAGAATTGTACAAATAAACAATTGACAAGTCTAACAAAAAACATAGTTTAAATTTAATTTAATTTCAGTCACGATTTCCTTATTTTATTCATAATCACATATCTAATGTTTTTATGCGATTAAAAAAAAATAACCTACACGTTGTCTAAAAGTGGATATTTATCATCATTTTTTTTGTGGGTATTTATCATATATTGGATATGTGCATATTTATCATTTTTCTTGTTTTATTTTTTTTTATTATTTTACATTTTTTATGTATACAATAAATTATAGATAAATGTCTCGCTATTCCCAAAATTATTTTACATTTTTCTTAGCAATTTAAACTCTTGTCAGAGCAACGCGTGACTATCGCAGTCAGTGGTAAATCGATCAATTCAGATGCGCTTTTCAGATTATAATATTCAAATCTCGTATTCATTTATATTAATAAATTTAACAATTCAAAAGTATATTTCATACATATTTGCATACTACTCCAATGTTAATAATAATATTAATAATAATGGTCATAATATAATGGTAATGAATATGATAATAAAATTATAGTAATAAAATTATCATCATGATCGCGTATATATGCGACTATGCAAATTATCACCATTTCTTCAATTTGTTTTATTAACTTTCGAGCTTCTTAGAAAAAAATAACAATAATTTAAATAACAATAATGTAAATTTAATAAATATTTTAATAAGTAATTGCATACTCTGCTACTATTTCTGCCATTCCGCTAGATTGAATTAATAAAACGTATATACGTAATCTGTACATTTAATGGGCTCAACATAGGTTATCGCTAATTATACAATTAAAATTTCAACATATAAATATCACAGCCAGTTAAACAGCATAAAATATACAGCACTAATAACATTATTTACACATAGTCGTTACGTTAAGATGATTGGAATTCTAAGAATGGAGAGTTGAAATTCTCTAAACGCAAAATATATACTTCCGAGTAAATTTTCCGAACAGCAAATAATAATTATGTATATATACAACATATATATCGTGTTAGGTTACGATCACACGTTGCTCATAAATTATCGTTGTCCACAGCACATACCATCAAGGATTGTAATTAAGGTACGCCAATGTACGTACGCAAATCACCCACGTTACATACATATAAATTTATAATGTAATTGTCTAAGTAAGGCTGATAAACGCATTTTTATTCTTTCATAATAAGTCTCCCACTTTCATTCTCTTCTTTCTCATTTTTATCGATCGATTTTCCGTTGTCGTAAAAATTGCACATAATCATACAACACGCGATATCGTCGGACGATGTGTGTAAGAATCAAAATATCTTATTTTTTCTTAAGCTCTTGTATTTGAAAGTAATTCTAGATAAAGAGAGAGAGAACAAGATAATTAAAAAGAAAAACAAATAAGTAAGAGAAGAATAATTGTTTGTAATATATATATATATTTTTTTTTTTTTTTAGAGTTTTGCATAACTAAGTGTGAGTGTTATGAATGTACTTCAGAATTTTATTTCTTAAAAATAGCTCCGTATATAAAACACCCTGACAAATTTTGAAGTGAGAATAACTCTCATTCGAATTATTCGAGAATTTTAGTCTTTAAAGCACATCTTTAATACAATATAATATGAAACGCTCAAAACCAGGAACTTTCAAAGGTTTTAAACACAAAATTTAACTTAAAAAATATAATTCTTAACACTTTCATCGCGATACATTTTTGGTTATCGAGTGCTTTATTTCGACATCGAGCGTTTTGAGAATTATTCATCTTGGATATATCAAGCAAGGAAACTCAAATCTCCTTGTCGAATCTCTCGTCTATCTCGGGATCAAGTGTACCCACATATACGAGAGTAAATGTGTCTCAACAGTTATCGAAGTCGTCCTAACGTTACAAATTCCTAACAAATTTACAGAGGTGTTCTAAATCAACGTGGCAGTAGAATAATGTTCTCCCTCGGCCGCAGAGAGCGCCGTAACTCGAGCAGCGTGACTCGAAATCGCGCCGAACACACGCTTGATCCTCGTGAGGCTTTTATTTGTTCATAGTAAGAGCACTTAATCGCTATGTTTTCTTTTAAATTGAACTATTCATCGCGATGTTTTTTCCCCACTATTTCCCTTTACTATTTCGGGTTACCGCGATCTTGCAGCACGGCGGGATCAGTTTACCGGATTTACTGATACTTCTCTTAAGGATAATCTCTTACATAGTAATCATTATATTCAGCGTGAATATCATACAGATGACATGAGCCTAGTCCCGCGAGATTTACACGCGTTACTTTTTCCAGTTCAAAGATTGATACCAGTATAACTTTATCAAGCTTAATTTGATAATTTATATAAATTTGAAATTTTGTAAGAGATCAATTTTTTATTTTTTCCTAATTCTATTAAAAACAATAATATTTCGTGACCTCAAATCTTCTTAAATTTTTTATTTTCGATAGTCTTTAAAGCAAAGATTTTCAAAAATCCCATTTCGTCTTTATTTCAGTAAGTTTAGATTTCTGAAAAATATGCTAAAATCCCCTCTTCTATTATTCGTAAAAATGAATTGGTATTTTTTCGAGATTATACCGCTCTCAATCATCGCTTTTGAAAGAATGCAAGAAGAATCGAAGTTCTTTATTTCTGTCGTTCTAACAGATGTTTGCCCATGTTTTAACCTAATTTTTGAAAATTTCAGATATATAAGAATGCTTGTGGAGTTGCGATAAATGTTAAAAAAATGTTTACACAGTATGTTTACATAGTAAAGGCTACTCTTCATGATTTATAAATATTAAAAAAAACCGCTGCCGCATATGTTTTGATAAACGTCTCATGCAAGAACGATCTCGCGTCATTACCCTCTTCTGTTTACTTTTTGTGTTTCGATAGATCCGCGCGTATGTATAACTTTAAACGCATCCTTTTTTTCCTTCCTTTCTTTCACTTTGCTATGGGAAAACAAAATATTCGCTACGACTGTCTCACAAAACACTGTCCACGAAGGTGACAACGATCGTTGATTATCGTAGAGGAATGAAAGATTATTTGCAGTTCTGTTTTAAATTCTATCTTCGTTGACCAAACGAATAAGCGATATTCAACAAATGGCCACATGTGGAAGCGAAAGTCGAAAGCAGTGATGTAAGTGATGGCTTTAGTTGGTCCCGAACATGAGTTAGTAGAGAGTTGTGCAAGAATCGTAATTACTTATGTCATATCAACGCCTGATCAAATTTTATTGCATTGGAGAAAAATAATAGAGCTTGTTAATAAAACAAATAACGTCAAAGTTACTTTGTTAACGGATTACTAATAGAAAGCTGTCTCAAATATTCGTTTTTACCCGTTTGCGCTTACATTCGAAGTAACTTATAACTTGATATTGCGGAACAATGTGTACGAATTTTTCAATCGATTCCAATGGACACATGAAGACATTGTTTTTACTATTGAAGCGAACCTTGATAATTAATTTACACAGTAATCATAATCCTTGCACAAACCCGCTTCAAGAGTCGCGCATCGAAACGTGTCGACCGTTGCGTCACGGATCTCAGCTCATGGCCATACTACGTACGTCGAACGTAATTTACACGCTCTCCCTTTCTCTCTTCCTTTTATTTCTCATTTGTCTTTGTGTTTTGACTATTACAAACTATTACCTATTAATTAACCTATACGGTTCTATAACGTACGGATCAATTATATTTTGTGGCAGTTTATTTACAGTGCGACTCGCGCCGCAGCCCCTTGATGTTTGCGCTATCGATATATAGGTGAATAGCGTATGCCATGCTGATCATTATAATTTCGATTGTGTTGCGTCGAAAATCCAACATTGCTGAACATTGCCGAGACAAAATAAAATCATAAACTTATAATCTAGCTGGAAAGGAATGCTGGAATTCTAAGCAAAATTAGTTTTAATCGTTACAGTTGATAATTAATAATTCACAAGAAACTGTATTGCGGAATCAGTTATATTAAAAAAAAACCATTGCCATTCCATATGCAACGACGATCCTTCGCATCGCATCCTTTTCAATTTCATCCTGCGCCCAGCAAGTCACGGGCCGCGGCCCGGTCGCATCTACCCTTATAACATTGTCTATTTACAGGAACAGCACGATCATGTAATTGAGATATCTGGCGCTAGTCGTACCGTTGAGCTTCTTGCCGCCACCGTTCTCCTCATCGTTCTCGCTGGCAGTGTCGCCCTTCGACTCGATGATAGTATCGAGTCTCTCCATCATACTCCGCTGGGGATGATGGTTGCTCGAGCTCTCGCTCTCGGGGGTCTCGTCAGAGTCGACGTCAATGGTCCGATCGTTTACTTGGATCTTTACTACGGCGTCCACCGGATATCTGCTGTTACTCTCGTCGCTGGAAGACGTCGTTGCGCCCGTCGTCGCGCCCGATCCACCGGCGACTCTTGAGACGATTCCAGCTTCTCGCTCGCAGCGTGGACAGATCTGACCGTTGGACGAGCTCTCGTCGCTCTGACAGCGAAAGCAGATCAAGTCGCCGTCGCTGGAGAAGTCGCAGTGCTCGCAGTGCATAACGACGTAGCCGTTACCTCGGCAGAGCTCGCAGATCGGGCTCTCGTCGCGGTCTGTGAGCAAATTGATGGATTAGACATATTAATAGTTGCCTCGCGTGGACTAAGATCAACCCTTTGAGAGGCTACCTCCAACAGCGGATGTCGCCTCGGAGAGCGCATGAAACGTCAACGAAAGATGCGAGTGCAAGCAGCAAAGAAATTATTGGTGCGAGAAAAATGCGATTATAGAGACAGTAGAAAAATTGAGTAATATATCGAGCGTGTGCAAAAAAGAAATAGAAAAGTTTTATCTGAGGTTTCTTTTAGAGATATTAGACGTACATATATAATAGAAGAGTAGACATAAAGTTATATTGCTAATAAATATAATAATTATATTAAATAATAATATCAATTTTTTTAAAAGATTATTCGAAGATATCAATGAGGAAAGAGTTATTATGATAAAAGAATTAACTTATGATAAAAGAATTATAAACATTTTAAATCAACTTTAAAAAAAATTTAATCAAACTTTTGTTAACAGAAAAAAGAATACAAGCTTTAAAATGGCAAAAAATATGCGAGTGCGAGGAATCGAGGACGTTAAGTGTATCGGTTAGTGAAAAGTCGGCGAATTATCAAAAACATCAAAGCCATTGAAATTAATGAAGCAAAGCGAACGAACTTGTTCAATCCTCGGACCAGAACTGATCGAGGTACTCGCCTCTGTCGACGTCACCTCGATCATCCGTGTCCCTTGCGGTCCATCCGCGTCGTTGCTGCTCCTGCAGCATTCGATAGGATCGAGGTGACGTTATCGGCACCGATTGTTCCGAGTGATGCGATCGGGGCGACGATACCTGAACTCCGCGATCTTGATCTGATGGATGATGGGAGGAGCGTGGGGAAGTCAGCTTCACCGGGCTTCTGTAGGCACGAGAGGTTCCTGGTTCCTGATGCCGATCGTCCATACGCTCCTCCACATATCTACCAGCATATGAGCCAGGTGTTTGTGGTCGATAGGTGCAGGTACGCGTCTTCTGCTCGCACTCGCTGCAGAGTAGCAGATTCGACTTGCTACCGGGTTGCGAGACGTAGCCGTTGCAAGTACCGTAGTAATGCTCGTCCTCATCGCTCTCAAATAAATGCTGACTCAGGCTACCGATCGACTTTGTGTCGCTAAGGATTCTCGCGTCGTCCGGCTCCTCTTGATCGTCGACATCGTACCTATCAAAGGTCGGATCGATTCATCGCAACGCTTAACATCGCATCACATTCAATGTTATGTACGCTCGTAGCGGGCAAAACTAACAAAAGTTAATACAGCTTATATTGGCTATGAAAAATCAGTTTTTCATCGTTTTCAAGATATATCAGTTTACCTCGCATATAATATGTAATATAATATTTTAATCATAAAAATTTATTAAATACAAGGTATATTATATATTATATAATAATTACATTAACATTACATTAAAACATGAAAACAGATTATAAATTAATATAACTGCGATTAATGATAAAAAAAAAAAAATGATTTCGTCAAATTACCTAATATCGGTCGCTTCAGTAAGATAGTGACGTATCCGCTCGACTTTGGTCTTGCCGCGCTCTCGCGGCATTGTTTCTCGTTAAATAATGCTCTCTCGGTTTCTCTCATTGTTGTCCTCGACGCTCGAGGTCGAGCTCGTCCCGCAAATTTGCATCTCGATTTCGGCCAATCGGTGCTCAACCTCCCACTGTTGCTGATTCAACTTCGCGCTCATCGCTGCCTTTTCTGTCTCCAAACATTTCAAACGCTCGCGAAGACGCTGAATCTCCGCCAGCAGAGACTCATGCGTGCCGAACATAGGTACCGTGCCCTCGCTCACCAGCTGAGTCATACTGTTGCAAGTCATGCCTGTAAGAAAAAAGACGTATCATCGTTATGGAAATTTTCTTCACGTTTATTCCAAAATTATATATGTTAATTTTCGATTCTTACATGTAATATAAATCAATACAAATGCATATATTAGTTTTATCATTTAACGTAATAGCTAATTATAATTTTTAATAAATTTTACAAAAGCGAATATAAATGGGCGGATAAATATTTAGCAAAGATAATGAAGCGAATTTACGAGATTGAGGCAGCTGGTAGTTGATTTATTCTAATATGAAGATCGTGTTTCAATGCGAGACATTTAACATTTTGTACGTTTGAATATACTCTTGGCTTCTCTATAGTCTATTCTTACTATGGTACAAATACGGTGCAATTATCAATTGTTGAAAGTTAGAATGAGATATGTAAAAAGTAACAAACGCGAGTTCAACGCCGGCGTGTATAAATGCGACATGAGTTCTCGAAAAAGGCGAATCATTTGGATCTTTATAATTCGCTGATGTTGATTAATGCGTGCGATTAGTATCTCTTTCTCGTAACTCGCACGATAATAGGATTCGCATATAAAATGACCGATCGTATAGCGAGAGCTGATACACTATATGGATTAGCAAATTGCTGATTAATTTACAAAATTACCATTTTGAGGGAAGGGGAGGAAAGAGGGAGAAAACGACATCGCCTATGGGGATTCGTTTCGATCATGTCGCTTAACACTCCAAAATCGCAGGATGATTATCCACATTTTACACATATTCAGGACAAGAGCGGCGATATTTCGTCGATTAAATCGCTATCGATTATATTCGATATTTGATTTCGATTATTCGTATCCGGCTTGTTATCGCCGACAGCGAAATCTGTCGCTTTAATCGCGCGGTTTCGCAAAATTATACCGAAATGCGCTGTAAAAGGCAAACGCTCGATTACGATGGAATTTCCAGTAGGCCAAGAGGCGGGATTTTATTTCCCAAACGACATATAAACGTCGACGAGAGAAATACGTTAAATCGTTACTGCCTATCGTATCTATCGGGGTTAATGGTCGGGCGCTATTTCACGAGTGGCGCTCAGCGTCGCTCGTCATTCATTATACTTCGGGCGATATTTTTGAATTAACCATTTTTTTTGCCGTTTTATTATAGCATTTATACATCGCCGATAAAGCATTGATTCATACATTCCGCCCGCGTTATTTACGTCCGGTTAGATTTGATTTGCAACGAGATCACTTTCCGTGGGTTAGGTAAGCCGATCGGCGGCTATAGTACAGGACGCAACCCCGAATCGCTCGTTTACTAATATGCAATAAAGTCTCTTCCGGAGATACACACGATCCCAATGATAATATAGTTCATTTATAAACAATGATAAATTACTAAAAAATTACTCAAATATTGGACGAATAAATCTATTGAGATATAGATGAATTGAGATAGCAAATGTGTAGGTGACAACGCATTTCTAAGAATGCCATAAATATATACGATAATTTCTACGATGTTTCGGGAAAAAAAACCTTACTTAGACTCTCTCCTTCCTCAATGCTTCAAAGTGTTTTTGTCCTGGAAATAGTTTCAAGATCATAGACACAGTGTATATCTAGACCGAGCAGCCAACCAGCATAACGCTCTCTTTTGCTATGCTACGCGCGAGTGAGAGAGAATGCAAGGGACACGAAACAGAGTTTATCCTTTTCTACGTGCACCTTTCTACCTCCACTCCTTAACATTCGGTCCTAGATATATCTATGTTCAAGATAGAACTTATTACGAAACGTTCAATCGAACATAACGACATCGATAGTTTATGTATGGTACAGACGTTACACGACCTTTCTAAAAAATATTGATGACTAGAAAGGTCGAGAGGTTATGAAGGTCTTCCTATTCTTTCCTATTCTTACACTATGTTCGCGCCTCACTTGATCGCGCCAAATCTTATATAGTCTATAGGAAACTATGGTTGTGCGTCAGCAGTTTGCGCGAACATAGTGTCAGCCGTTATCAGCAATGATTTATACATCTCATATGTTACTATCGCGAGAGAATCACCAGAGATAGCGATCAAAACTGCTTCTAAAATAAATCAAAATGGGTAAAATAGATACACATACGCTTTATACGCAGATAAAATAAATTAATGAAATATTAAATGTAATAGAATAAATTTTTCGCAGGTCCTGTTGAATTTTATCAACGATCGGAAAAAACAATTTACATAATTATTTGCCGTTTCGAGTGACTACAGAGTTATCTACAGCATTTTTATCTACATCATTTTGTCAAATCCGCTTCAATATTTATGGTTTCAAAACATGTACTTATTTTTTTTTTAATTTTTATAAACTTTTCATTATTTTTCAGCGTTTTTTAAATTTTATACAGATATAAATATTTTCTATTATTCATTGTGTAATTTAATAATTATAAAGTAACATTGCTATATTTTTCGTTTTAAATAATCAAAATTTAAATTAATTATTTTTAACTAACAATTTTTGCGAGTAAGAGCGCAGTAGTTACGTCCGTCGCTGGCAAGACCGTAAGAGGATTAAGTTACGGTTTACGGTACACAAATACACGTATATCGGATATATCATAGAATGTTCGCGTAAAGAGATACAGTAAATGAGAAAAATCCACGCTCAGCCAGAATCGCCAGAGGTCTTTTTGAAAAAGAAAACTCGGATACTTTTTGGAAAAGAGCCACGTATTTGGAAATAAGGTCACACATACACCGCGAGGACCGGACGAAGGGAAGAAACTCACCGGAGTGGGTGGAGGGTTGCGTGGCGGCTGATTGCGGCGCCCTGGCCGTCTGATCCTCGCTGCTGGGACCGCTGCTGGCCGCGCTCATCGGGCTTTCGGCGCCTCGGGAAACGTTCGCGTCGCCCATGGTCCCCAGATCCGGCACGGCGCGTCTCGATGTCGGACTCGGACTCGGCGAAAACAACGAGGCGGCTGTCGAATACGCGTGGGTTTTGTAGTCAAGGGGCGATACCCACATGTCCTCCAGCGAAACGCGGCCCCGCGATTCCACCAAACCGGGCGTGCTCTGGCATCTGCCTATGGCAGCTGCAAATTCACACCATATATCTCATTTTAGTTTACAGCGCTTGATTCTTTTTTTTTATCTATTTAGTGGGACATTTTAGTGTTTCTAATAATATTAGATTATTTGTTTATTTTTCTAACTCGATGTGATTTTTTGAACGTATCTTACTGCTACATTAAATATGATTTGGAATAAGGATGAAAAATTCAAATTGATTAAAAAAAATTTTAATAGTTAGATATCTTCTGCAAAAATGATTAAAAGGGCTGAACGACTTACGAAATGTCATTCATAGTTATAGGATAAGTTGAATGCAGGATAAGGAGAGAGAACGGAAATGAAGTTTAATTAAAAAGAATATTTAAATCCGAGGAAGATAGTAAAAAGAAAAGAAAAAAATTTCTGCTTCTCTGGTGACTCACTTTTGCGTAAGAAGAACAGAATTAACATAAGATAATTAATATATTCGCAAATATTATAATTAATATAGATAACAATTTATATCCGCGTTTTACTTAGGCACCTAGTTTTGTCTTCAATAAAATCCATTTTTACGCACACGAGGTTTTATATTTAAAAAACCGCGATGGTCTCACGCAAAAAGGGAGCTTTGGCGCTTCGATATTATTATCACTATCATTTTTTTTTTATTTCATCTTATTGGAACTGAAACCACCACGTAAAAAGCTCAACCGCGTCGGGGTCATCGAAATTTTCGAGATACGGAGAAACAACGAGAGACTGGCCATTTATTTGGGATATCACTCATTGCATTGCGAGTTATTCATGCATCGTGGCGTCGTGTTTACGCGTGTCTCGCCCGATACGATCTATACATGCTCTCGAATTTCTGCTTTTAGGGCGTGTTGACATTTAACTGACGCACCGACAGTATTCAGTGGTACGTTTTTTCGCTTTGACATGAATCTTTCGATCATCAAGCGAAATGCACTCCTTCGGCTAGTTACGAGTTTTACACGAATTGCTGCAAAACGTCAAGGAATTGCGGATTATTGCATTTCAGCTTTATGATACTACTGATATTTAATTATATTTTGATGAACATGATCAGGTTCAGAATAATAAATGACGAAAGTAGCGAAAGAAAAAAATATTTATTTATTATTTGCTAAGTCGAGGTTATATATATATATATATATATATATATATATATATATATATATATATATATGCAACATGATAAATGCATAACATTGGCTGCTGATGAGAGTAGTCAACGACTGATTATTATGTAGGCTTGTGTGGGCTTGGATCAGTTAAAATAAAAATCCTTGTAATTAAAATGACCTTTAAATATCACTACATAATGTAAAATAAATCGCGGATCAAGACGCTAATAGTAGACGCTATAGCAGATTTGCAAAAAAAAATTGTTATTTCTCGATGACGCACGAGATGTGCGAGATTCTCTCTTTGTGTAATTATTTAAATTAAAAATCTAAATATATAAATTATGCATTTACTTGTAACTTTTCGCAAAATTAGCAGTTTTTGCTTAGAGAAAAATGTATAGTTCGATCTACAAAATGGGCAAAATATCATGTACATTTTTAAAAACTTATAACATGGCGTCGCGTTTAATTTTTAACTTAATTAAAGTACATTACAACCCGATACGAACGGCGAATCAATAAATCGTCGTATCTCCCCTTGGCATCGCATACGCGTGCAACTTTTACCTCCCCTCCTATAACTCGCCGACGTAACTCACGCTACGCATTACACTTATTACAGCGACCTAATTTCTCGTACGTCATCCCGACCGATGTAAAAGTACATCGGCTGCGCGATGCGTTGCGGGATGAGCACCGAATGAAAGTCCATCGTTTTTGATAGTGATGAATGGCGCTTGAAGAGTTTACAAACGAAATAAGTTTCTGCACAACGCACTCTGTAAGCGGATTATCGGAAAATGTAACGATGGACTGGCGATCGCTCTCGCTTTCCAAAGAAACGAAACGATATCCCTCTCAAGGAGATACTTGAAATATATCGCATTTTATTCACTTACGCCTTTATAGCTTTTAAAATACGGCGCTTCAAAATTATATTAAATTTATTTTATTTTTTATTGTTATTTTTATAAAAAAAAAAAAAAACAGAAAAAGACGAAAGACAAATAAAAAATTTTTTTTAGATATGTATGGAAAAAATAATGTGAGTTGAAATTAATTTGATTTTTAATGTTAGATTTTCTTAGATCTTTTAATTCTTTAATATTTCAATAATTTTTTTAATTGAATGCTTTTCTTTTGTGTTTTCGCATTGAAAAAAAAAAGATAATCTTATTTTAATTTGAGGATGCGCGATGATATTGGATATTTTTCTCATTTCTATTTTTTTGGTTTATTTTCTGGTATTTATGGGTGAATGACATATATAGCGATTCCGGGACGCACTTGTACGCACGTGTACATCCGCATATTTTTTACCGGAAAATAGGAAGAAACCTTTTAACCCCGCATAGTTACACTAAGCCGTATGCCGAACTTGTTCCGTCGTATGGCGATATGTATTTTGACCGTCGTTTCCGGATCAACGACATATCCGGAAGACAAGAATTGCTGGAACTCCTGCAGCTATTTATTTCCATCAGCGCGGCATCAACTGAATATCCTCCAACCCTGTTCATTCATCGTACTTTTACATGTGTGAAGAATTAGGTCACGAAAACATTTCACATGCAAACGAGTAAATCTCGAAATAGAGATATTGAGATAAAAATATTTGTGCAAAGTGACATTTATGCGTTAAACATGACCGTCTAATCTCGCGTTTATCTACCGTACTCTCTGAGACAAATGAAATGTGTGGAGAAAACAAGTAAAACAATGTTAGCGGATTTGCAGTATGTACATACGTGTAATTAAGGTAGCGCGATTTCTCTAGATAAAAAAAATCATTTGAAATTTGTATAAGTAATATAAGTAATATTTAAAATAAGATTATGCGACATATATAAATATTATAATTCCTTATAATTCTGGAGAAGAAAAATTTAGTAGTAATAACACGCGGCGCTTTGTATCAGTATCTTCTTTTCATATACATATATTATTGCCTCTAGAGAACATTTTCAAAAGTAAATGGTACTTGGAAACTAATGGCAGACAGAGCTTTTCATTTTAAAGCTCAATCTTAAGATCAAAAAGAACGCTCGCTCACTCATATTGAGGAATACAGTGTTAAATTGTCCATTAAAAGTTTCACGCTTTGGAGTATATCTTTCAAACGCTTGACTGAAGTTCAATGACCGAAAATCTTCAAAGACATTAACGTGAGAATATCGATGATCATGTAGCGCGATGGGGCGTTAAAAGAGCCCAGCGAGAGGTGAAGATGCGGTTGCGCCTCGTTCAAAAGATTTTCGCGAGCGCGTGTTGGTAATAGGCAGACGAAGAGAGAGACAGCCGACGACTTTAATTAATTAATCCGGAACTACGGCGCGCGCGCAAAAGCACCCTTTGCTCACCCTGCGGGTTAGAAGGCAAAGTTCGCCGTGTTACGCATCAAACTTTCGAGCACGGCAGCGTTACGGCGAACTGCGGTAAAGTATAATACAGTCGCTTATCCCCTCGCAGTTTTCAAAGAAAAAAATTAAATTATTCTCTTTATAGTTAAGTGAAGCCGAGTTTTTAACCTAGCAGCAAGGTTAAGAAGAAACAGAAATTATTTTCCTTTGTAGGAGATGCAAACGATAGTAGCATGATAGATTGTTGTAACACCCTCTTTCACGTGAATAATATAGAGACGATAAGTTCAAAAACGGAAAGTTAAAAATTGTTTGTATTGACATATTTCTATGCGCGATATCACATGACGACATTTTATGTTTTTACTGTTGATATACTTCTCTTGTCCAAATCACTTATTTTTCTTTAAATAGTTTGCAGAAAAGAAATCTTCAAAAAGCGACATTTCATATGTGACATTCCACTTGCATTATATGATCGCTGCGTTTGCAAAAGAAACGAGAGGGGAGACAAGAAAGAGTATCGCGAGCAATTTTTCAGCAAAAATAGAGGTCGAAAAGAATGTTTTGAACAACAGTTTTTTTTGAAAATAAAAGGCGAGCGATGAGAGAGAAACGTAAGCGTTGATAGCATATAGCGCTCGAGGCAGTCCACTCACAATGTACACGATCCCTTTTAGGGGTATGCATGTATTTTACAACAGTCGCGTCACGTAACCCGAAAAAGATGAGGAAAGAAAATAAAAAAGACTATCCTTTCATTAGTTCTTACTGTCATATATATTTCATTATATAAAAATTACAGTTTATGAAGGAAAGATGAGAAAAAATTAATCTTGACCGGATAAGTTAATAAAGAGTTAATTCAATCTCTTATCAATAAAACTCAAGCAAAAGTTAATCAAAAGGTAAAAGGCTCGTGAAAGTTATTATACACTATGATTCCATTTTTATCGAAAGATTAAAAAATATTTTTTAAGAATTGATTTTCTCCTGAAGACTAAAAATTCAGTTGGAATAACATTTGACTACAAATAAGATGCTTGTTATCGGAAGGAAGTGGCTTGGTTCGTTATATCAAGCTGTCATCAGTTGAAGCGAAGTAATATGAATTAGCGACTATGAAATAAATCTACATATCAAATCTGCAGTTTCAGCTATCTTGAAATGTCACGCAAGGATACAACGTATCCGCTTCAAAACATCTTTAACTACTATCATTATACACGCCCGAAACTACAATCGAGTGTTCCACGTCGGTTCATTCGTTAATGCGCTGTGCCAGTGACGAGAGCGTATCTTGATGGAATCCCTCCACTCTCGGTCCCGGTTCAAAGTTCTCCGAATGGCATCCGCGCCCTGAAGAACTTGCCTTGTACCGAGAGCACGTAAACTTCCGCACGTCTAGCTATTTTAACGACGATAACGAGGAAAGTTTGAGGCATCCGCGGTGTTTCGGTCGCGCGCCAAGCAGCTCGCAAGGCGCGACACGTTCGCTATCGAATTCAAACCTGTTTCGTGCGATTTTGAAGACAAGCGAATTGAAAAGGAGTTTTCAGCGTATTTCCTACGCGATATGTTTTCCAAATGCAGACTTCATTCATACAAGCAATCTTTGATTCTCCGTGAACATATTTAAGGTATAACAGCAATAGGCAGAATTATAAAAGAATATTAGAGCGTGTTTCTATCCCTCGAATATTTCTCGCAAACGACACAGATTTCGAGAATTGAAATAATGCCCTAACAATTTTTTTTTCTTTTCTTTCTTTTTTCCATTATTGCTCTTATCAGTAAAAAATTGAATTTTATTGAGGATAGTTTTGAAAGATTTTTCAATTTCTTTTTGCAAAAATTTCGAAAGTTTCAATCGGGCATTGCAAAAAATGCTTCATCTTCTCTGTCGCTGTTTAAGAGAAATATGACAACTGTTTGTATATACTTGATGCGCGCGAGCAAAGACGAGACAGGAGGAGGTTCGACTCACCTTTCTCCAGAGGGGCTCTCTTATACTTCTCCAACCTTTTGACAGCGATGGCTTCTAGGCGTACCCTGGCAGCCGGATACTCCTTGAGCACGTCCCACATATCCTTCTTGCTGAGGACGAAGAGGTCTGAGTAGCCGACCGAGCGCACGCTGGCTGTTCGCCGGTTACCTGCGTCGATGTAGCCATTTATTGGTTATCGGGATGCATCAAGCTTTCTTATGTAACCGCGCACGTGATCGATCTGTGTCGATCGTTCGCCGCAGACTCTATAACAGATTGCTCGCTGTGTCATCGGTCGTTCGATCAATCCGGAGATACACGTGATTTCGATTGCACATCGATACATTTACGCGCGTCAACTTTCTCTCATTCAAAAATCTTTTTTATATTGTCCTACATTTGTAAAAGCTGCGTCGTTCGATTCGATAAATCTATGTTAATCGGGATAGATTGTTGGCTCGTATTTCCGCCTTTCTAACAGAGGCGTTTAATCGTCCGGTGTTTGTACGCTGATAAATTTATGATTGTAAAGGCAGGTACAAATTAATTGTTGCACGGCTTGCTATATTTACCGGGTGTTTTTTTTTTGCGGAATTGAATGCAGTTTTTTATTTAATTATTTTTGATCGCTTTTCTCTGGACGAGAAAAATTAAACGCGTTTAAAAAATACGTTAATAAACTAGTTTATCCAATGTGATAATGATGCAACTGAACCGTTATTTGCAATGTTAATTGGTGTATAAACGATATTTTATATACGAGCGTAATATAAAAAGACGCGTAATTAACACGATAACAAAGAGCGAGATAACTGCTTCAGACAGAAATCCGCGGCGATAACTCAAATCAGATAAAGTTTATATATATATATATATATATATATATATATATATATATTTCCAAGGAAGATTTAATCGTTAGATAAATGTTACGTTTAGAAGTCTCGCTTCATTAGTACGCTACGAATGCACCTGAGTCGTAATACAAATTGTAATAATTCAGCTAAGGCGACAGAGAACTCTAATGTTGATTGAAAATTATACTTTTGTGTGCGTGTATCTTTACCGTAATTATCGTAGTATGCAGCATGCGTTTCTCTCTATCACGAAGAGAATTATAAATAGCTTCCACAACTTGAGTTATATATTATTCAGAAAGTTTTCATATCTCGAATGCAACAAAGCTCGCTTCATCCGCTTTCGGTCAAATTTATCGTAACGCGCTTACTGAGAGAATACAAATTTTGTTTTTATATTACTGAAGTATTTGAATTACTTAATTGAGGTACAACTTTTTTCCGCGAGTCCGTTATATATTTTTGGATCTCAAAATATATATAGTGCTTTACTTTACAATTTCATTTTCCCAAAATTTTGAAACGTGTATCAGTCAAAATGTTTTTGTTGTTTATAACATCGTATATCTATTAATAAAAATCAAATGGTGTTTGATTAATATTTTAACAAGATAATAACGTTAATTTTGCAATTTTTATTTGATTGTTGATTTCATGTTGAGATTAATTGAATTTTTACGTTTTTTACAAAAAGTCGGAAAAATAAATTTTGATGATATATTTTCACAAAAATACATGTAAGCGGATGAAAATTTTGTCTCATTTATCGCGACGCATCATACATTTTAATAATAAATGCATATCGAGATGCTTGATTGCTGTAGTTTTTTTTTTTTTTTTTCGGCAATGATCTCTTCTTATCAGTTTGCATCGCAAGATGCACTGCAAATTACATTTGTTATACATAATAGATTGCAATAGACAATATAACGTATATATCGATGCTTGATAGTAAAATATATATTGTTGAAGGAAAATGGTCTATTTTGTCTTTTTTATTGATAGTCTCCATTCTCATATATTATTTTTATATATATATATATATATATTTAAATAATGAAGCTAAGATAACAAAATGGGCTATTTTCCTTCATGGATAAAGATCAAGGTAAAAGTTATATATCTGGTATTTCAAAAGTTAAGATAAAGGATGCCAGAAACTACCACAATCAAATTGTATGTGTATGCATATGTGTATATAGATATATATATATAAATATATGTGATAATATAATTAGCGGATTTGAATGCAAGTTGATATATCCGTACGAAGTCACAGCACGCATCACAGCAGTAAATTACAATAATCAGTAATAGCCTAAGTCAGGTAGAATGATGGTGACAAACTGTGAGAAAGATACGTGGACAGTGCAATGAATAGTAATATGATAATATCGCATGAAAACAAAAATGCTCGTAGAAAGCATTTGTAAACGATGGATGGGCGCGCACAAATAATTTTCATGGATTAAAATCCATTTACATTAAAGCTACGAATAATCAATAATATTAGCCATGAATAATGTGAAATATTTTGGCGCTATTGATTTATAAGCAAATGCGAGCCTGAGCTTTTTCTTACAAATGCCATTCTTCAATTATTATAGATATGTAACAATTAATAAATATGCAAATGGTATAATAAAACATGTGACAATCTCAGCGTGACGTGGTAGCATCAATTGTGAGTATCAAAGAGACATGATGCTGAAAAGGGCGCGACTAAAATCTGAATTGATCCAGAGAGTTTTAAGCCATTTCTTCTAATAATAGAACTACGAAAGCGAAGTGGAAAAATTATGTGTGTGTGTGTGTGTGTGTGTGTATGTGTTTGTTTGTTGTTTGTTTGTTGTGTATGCGTGCGTGCGTGCGTGCGTGCGTGCGTGCGTGCGTACGTGTATGTGTGTGTGTGCGTGTGTGTGTGTGTGTGTGTGTGTTTGAGCGCGCGCGCGTGCATACGAATGATTAAAAATATATATTTTTCATCAAAATTTTATCGACCGGTACGTCTCGCAAGAAGCAAACTTCCCGTCTGTCCGTTTCGTTCAATCAACGCATTTATACGTATTTTTTAATAAAGAAAGAAGAGTGTTAACAAATAATTCCGATGCGTTATCGAACGATTGAACAATCTTTTACTTTTCTAGTCTCTTATTTTTTTTTATGTCGATGCGGGTGTTGCCAAAAACTCGCGATGATCGCGTATTATCGTAAAAAAACGCAATTTGATATTTTGCAACATGCGTAACAATTCGGTTAGTCGTTCCGGTCGATCTCGTAAAAAAAATAAAATGAAGTAGAGTAGCCGTGAGAAAAAGATTGAAAGGGTGGAGACTAAAGGGCAATACGTGTCACGGGCCTTATTCGAGATGCGCCGACGATCTCGCAACGACCTACTCCGCTGTTACTGTGTTTGCGTAATTCAATTAACGTTACTGTTTACTGGATAAGCAGAAAGTTATAAAAACTTTAACTTGACGCAAGCATGAGGAAAATTCAAGTACGACTGATATGTTAGCGTGACTGAAACGCTTACGGAATTCAAGGAAATATCTCGGAACGATAAATACCTTGTTATCTACAAGTAACAATGTATGACAAACTTTTTATGCTTCCGCTAATATTGCCTCGTTTTTTGCAGAGATACAATATAACCAAGTAATCAAGCTTGTGTTTGCCGAGAAAATAAGCTAGGGCAGCCGCTTGCATAAATCGGGGAAATTCTTTATCAACTTAACTATTTAAAAAACGGAGTATTACAAAAAATTATTTTTTTTTCTCCTTCAATAACATCGCGCGCTCTGAAAATATATGAAAAGAGAATTCAATTTAAAGTGGATTAAGATCATTCAGATGGGGCTAAAGTATGATTCTTATTAATCCAAAGTTTCTTCACAACGAAAGCAACGTTCGCTCGAAAAAAGAGTTTTCTAGAAGGAATTCTGATAGAAGAATATAAAGTTCGTGCCGCTTCCGAAGCGACTCTTTATACAGGTTGATGACCACTGGATGCTTATTTTTTTTTTTATTTCGAGAGTCATTCGAGAACGAGGCAAAGGGAGAGAAAGAGAAAGAGAGAGCCGGTCCTCGAAAACAATAATGTGACTGTTATCGATCCCGATGTCGCGCACGTGCCGACAGCTTCATCCTGATAGACGGAGGCAATAAGATTGTCGATGCAGAGAAATTGGGGCGATATTTTGCATTGCCAATCCTCTTTTCATTCTCGTCAGGAACAAAGTCTCGGAAGATGCACAAGTGATTGGAATGGTGCTTTGAGAGCCGGCTTTTTTATCACGTCCATTAAATTATGCTAGGGAATATAAACGGAATATAAAGAAGAATAAGATTATTTTTCTCCATTGATTCTCTCTTGTTTGTGTGCGCGCAGCGAATGCGAATAATAACTATTTGAGCTTGAATTCGATCCTGATTCGGTCCTTCGATATAAAGCTACTGTGCATATCAATATCGAAAACGGACTAAAATTCGTTTGTCTTTTTTGAATTTATTTACTATATTTCTATTAGAAAAATAAACAATTCCATTTTCTTTTTTTCATATTTAAAAAGCGATTATTTAATTCCCATTTTTCACTTAAATAATGCATGTGAAAGATGTAAAACCCGACTCAAATAACTAGATTTTATAGTAAATTTACGGTAAATTTAGAACCCTATTTATTCTGCGACAGATCCAGCGATAATGGGAAAGTAGCGCATACGAGCAGCAAAATCGTTCGCGGTAGATAGGTAATGTAACGTCAATCACAATTAAATTAAAGCCTCCTATCTCTGTATGAAAAGATATTATTATGCTCATACAAATAGAGAAGATAAAACTCAGTTAATTTTCTGACGATTTATCTATATGTAAATCTAAATTTAAGTTTCAGAGATTACACGTTTGATTTCGAAAATATTTCGGAATAAATTCTTAATAATACGACATTTATTCCGCGCATTTTCTGTCAAAAATTAATTAATAATTATGACAGAAACTAGAGGTAATCGTGCTATATCGAGATTCCTGTAGATAACAAGAAAACATTGTTCTCTATTATAAACAAACAATGATGAGGTACATGCGCAAGATATATCGGCATATAGCTTATTAAAGAAACATATTTCAAGTATTTCTTCAATCATTTTCCTTTAATTAACTGCTGATATATATATATATATATATATATATATATATATATATATATATGTATATATGTATATTCTTTTTACTCCGAGATTTATACCGTGCGGCTGTCGTTGCATGAACGTCATTCGCGATTAGAAGGTGAAGATCGACAAGTGGGACGAGACTGCGAGAAAAAGAGAGATAGTGAAAAATTGCTAGAGAGATCGTTTTTAGATCGGCTCATACCGGCTCGACGGCTTGCCCTCTCACAGAGTGGTAAAAACGTGAAACGTGAAAACGTGATCGTGAAAAACGAAGGGGGACAGCTCACGGGCCCCTGGTCCGTTTGGAATATTTACCGCACTCTTTACCTGCGGTCCCCATATTGAGAATGCTGATCTCCCCGAAGTAGGAACCCGCCTTAAGGGTGGCGAGCACCGTCTTCCCGTTGTCGGCCACCACCTGCAGTCGGCCCCTATTCACTATGTACATCTCCTTTCCCACCTCACCTGCAATCACGCAAAAATCATATCCGATCAAAACATTAATTATTCTTTCGACCACTTTTTATTCTTTCTTGTCCAATTTATCATATTTTCTTTATTTGAAAAAAGAAAAAGTTTTGTAAAGTTTTGCTCTTATGACATGAAATATCCAACTTTTTATTCACCTAATATTTTTTTATACCATCTATAAAAATAATCATCCCTCAGTGCTTTATTGCTCGAGTGCAACCGTCGTTGTATTTTGAGGTTTACGACGAGAACTCGTGTGTCTATTATGTTATATAATAATAGTGCTATTATATAATAATAGTGTTATTCCACCAATGCGACTACTGTTTACCTGTGACCGTGACGTCTCTCAGTGTAGGAACAAAAAAAATAAAGATGAAATAATAGTATAAGATCATATTAAAATTTTATCATGCGCGCATAATCCAGTCATTGTTTTTTTTTTTTTTTGTTGCTTTTCAAGATTAAGAGAAAAAAATAATAAAATGTAAAAATTAACAACCATTAGGAAGAGAAATCGACTTCAAGAAAAAGTATCGACGCTCGCGACAGAGAGACAGAGAGAAAGAGAGAAAGGAATTGGTTGGTCAGACAAATAATAATAACGATACTATCATAATTCTAATGATATTCGCGCTACGGCGATACGGCGAAAATGCACAAGGAATGAAGTTACCCATCAAAGAGAAGATATTACCATTGGAAAGAATAGCCGTTGTATTTGCGGATACATGCAGCGATCATTCGCTAGCGACAAAAGAGTTTCTGTTGCGAGAAAACGAAGAATGAAGGATGAAAGATAAACAAATTATTCAAACGACTGTTTGTGATATCAAAAAAATAATTGTGCTTCCTGAATACATAGATATTGTTTAAATAATTGTGAATTGTTTCACAAAACAGATATAAGTCAAAAGAAAATTTTTTTTCACAACGTTAAAAGATTTAAATTAAGTAAAGAAAAATCATTTTTACAACTAAATAGAAACATAAATTGATAAAAGCACGCGATTTTGTAACAGTATATTTAATCCTATTGTTGTTAAAAAGAATAGAATTTTGGTTGAAAGAAAATATTAAACATGATAGTGTTGATCGTCAAGATTTACGAACTGATTCTCTATGTGACATTTACTATACTAAAGTAGATACGCAGACCCGTGTTTTTTTCCTGCGTATATTGAAACCGAGCGGTAGCAGTCACTTGTTCGGCCATATAGAGTAAA
The DNA here is from genome assembly GCF_021464435.1 of Cataglyphis hispanica. NCBI lineage: Eukaryota > Metazoa > Arthropoda > Insecta > Hymenoptera > Formicidae > Cataglyphis > Cataglyphis hispanica. The sequence continues at coordinate 54,495 of NC_065971.1, forward strand.
AATATTCACCTACCCTTGGCGGGCTAACACTAGTAATGAGAATGGCATAGAACAGATACAGGGAGAAAGAGTGAGAGGGAAGGAACAATCATTTTTCATATCCAGTACATCGTTCGGCGTGTTTCCAACACTATGTTCCATAAGCAGAACACATTGAATTCACAAGGAGGAGATTGAACGCGCGAAGAGGAAGAGGACCAGAGTATCTAGGGTTCGTACCCTCGAGAGACTGTGAATGGGAATGGGCGAAGGCGTTGCTTTAACCGAGCCGCATTTTTTTATCTAAATTCTAATTTATGGTGTTAATTCTCTTCCTCGCTAAAGTGGAGTATAAGGAGAGTTTGCATAAAACATTCGACCCCACCACCCAAGTACTCTTCTCTTTCGAGAGAAAGTAGAGTCTCTTGAAAGAACTATGACCCGAGATCTTACCTTTGCGGCAGATGTAGTCGCCGGGTGAGAAGAGAACGGGCCGTAGTCGCAGCACCAGCTCGCACAGGAAACCAGCCTCCGTGTTCTGGAAGATTTCCACCCTCCTCAGTGTATCCAAGTGTACGTTGATCGCGATTTCTGCCTTCAATTTATCTGCAATGCACGAAGAAAATGAGAATCATTACGCGGTACAAGAGAAAAATATTAAAAACTTAAATCTATGAGTAAGAAATGAAACTGAAGAATGAAAGGGAGCAATTTTGGCTTTTTAATGCCAAATGTGCTAATACAATATACAGAATATTATATAAAAAAAAGTATTTATTTCTAATTAATTTAATAGTTAGTTGATAGATTTAAAAATTACACGACATTACAGTTTATTATATTTCGTTTTCTTTCATTCCTTTATTTTCTTAATTTGATATTAAAACTTTTTTTTCGCGATAATAAAAATTTTATACGGAATGATTTGCAGAGTTGCGCAACATCAGCGGAAGTTGCAAGCGTTAAAAGATTGTTTTTGTTGTGCTATGTTGCACAATAACTTTAACCTAAAGTTTTTCAGAGGAGCATAAAACTGTTCTACGAACAAAGGTGGCATGTGCTTTTTTTAAAAGTAGTGCCTCATTAGCCGGAGACACTTTGTTGAACTTATTATCTACAAGATGCGAGAATCCAAAAAAAACTTGTTACAATTAGAAGGTACACATTTTACAATCTCGTACACTTGTTACAGAAAGAGGAAATGTTTTTCAGCGAGTATAATAGATAATAAAAGTCGCGTAAATTGTTTATAGAGCTGATAAGACGATGAAAATATACATTCACCAAGGTTTTATCTCGGCAAATACATTAGGAAAATACATCGACTTAACATACACATCAATAATACCGCTAAAATTAATTTTTTATGGGATATATGTCATGGATTTATGTAAACAATACTTATCAGCAGGTCAAAATTATCGAAAATAATATCAATTAAAGAAAGTTCTGTTATAAACATTGACTGTGTGAATTGATATTTAGATCATGATGTATATATGTATATATACATACATACATACATTTTAATTATAAAATTATACATATAATTACTATTTCCAATTAGATGAAATATTTATAATGATTTTTAGAGACTAGATTAATTTTCTTTATAAAACCAAAACTTCTCCATCATTTTAATGTCTTTTTCAAGATATATGTATATTTTGCAAAAAGTATTTATTACTGTAAATTATGTGACAGTAAATTACTTCTCGTTTTGCAACTTGATTATTTTAAATAATATCAATGTCGACAAAACCAATTCGACAACCTTGTCATTACAATCTTGTATTACAATACAAATATATTCTCAACTGAAAATGCAATTAATAAATATATATTGCCTGATTAACTTCCTATTGTAGTAAGTATCGAGTTATTAATCATTATACACTCTCTCGGCTAACGACATAAAATAAGACTTATATTGACTTTGAAATTATAAAGCGTTATTTACTGTATGAATCTTTGATTAACACAAGTAAACTTTAGTATCGTTACTATGTTGTTGTTATTATAATTAGTAACATGTACCCTAAAAATTGGCAGTTAATCTAGAAGCACGATCGATTGTATAAGTGCACAATATGCTATTTTTAGTGCTTTTTGTTGTAATACGTAATCAGCGCTAATTGTGATTTCCGCAAGCACAATTAATTGTAAGTATAGATGCACATGGCATTTTATTTTGCCTGTGTAATTTTGTCGTATTAGGGCAATTGATAATGCTCTGTATTATTAACGCATAATGCAGCCTAATTGTTCGTCTCTGCATCAATGTAATCCGATTATTATCATGGCATAAAAATGTACGTATTGCCTGTTTTGTCATGTGTGCTATAGATGCTTCGATAATTACAGCAAGACACTTATTGTTAGAAATAGAAATTTATTATTCTTCACTTACTTTACATTTGGAGAGAATTTGGGAGAATTTGAAAACTTTATTAAAAAATGTAATTTGAAATTAGCAATTTAATACAAAAAAGTATAAAAATTTCACATTAGTTGCTCGCTAAAGAATGATGTTATGCGAAAATGTTTTATTAGTTTCCAATTTATTATTATCCAATTTATTAGTTTCCAATTAGCTATTTTTGAGTCGTTATCGCGTTAGTGTTTTCAGCCGCATCTCAAACAACGTATACGTGCGAGAATCTTTGCGCCATAATAGCCTACAATTTTTCATTTCACACTAATATTCAATTTTCAACTCTCCGTTATGGCGTGCATTACACTTACTTTACAACTCGTGCCTTATAGCAGGTTTATTTCGTCGCGAAATACGTCGTTCGACGAAACGAAATGGATTCCAGAATGTTATTCTGGCGCTCGTTTCTTGCACTCGCCGTGGAAACGCGTTGAAAAGCGCATCGCGGTGTAATAACGTTTCTTTTCAACAATTCATTCCTCTTTTAACATTATTCTGCGCTCCAAACTATGTTATGTTAATTATGTCTCCGAATGTCGATTCTTCGTTATTAAATTACAAAATTACACAGATAAAAAATGTCATGTGCTCCGTTACTTATTAATTCATTGTGCTTACGTAATCATAATTAGTAATGATGAATGTGAGTTAAAAAGCGGACATTTCTTGTACATGATTGCGATAAACCGTTGGATGAAACAATAACATGTTTTTATTTGCTAAAATAAAAGGATTTATGAAAGTACTTAGTACCTATTCTTGTTTACTTCATTATGGTGATGTTTTTCCATTGTAAACAGAATACTTATAATGAAAAAGAAAATTGAAAATTTTATTGCTTATTCCAATACGACAGAAAATGTTTATTACGAGCATAGAAGAAATAAGTCGTTATTTCCTCAAAAATTAATTATTTTCAAGAGTTCACAAAAGAAAGAGAGAGAGAGAGAGAGAGAGAGAGAGAGAGAGAGAGAGAGAGAGAAAAGCTTAGAAAAAAAATGTCAATTTTCCTCTTAATGGGAATTTGACTTTGCATTAAGCACATCTGGATATCTGGTGTAATAAATTTCAGCACAAGTCCTCTTATATATGTGCAATCCGTAAGTCCTTCCCGCATTCCTTCCAGTTTATTCGCTTCTGTACACACCGCGCATAGTTTATGTTGTATACAGTCTGTCTTATAGTGCATTGCGAGCAACAAAATTATTACGCTTTATTAGCATTTTAGTAGTAAATGTCTGGCAGTAATATCGTTTCTCTCCAATAATCGGCAAGTTATAACAGTCGACTTGGAAATATATCTGACTTTTACGCAGGCAATAAAAAACAGTTCATAAAGTTTACGGAAGAATAAACGTTCATTTACGTGCATTGTATGTGCAACCGTAAATACGAGCATACGCACATTAGTCTACATGAGTAAAAATACGATTGCGATCTAGCGGTAAATAAATTTATCTGTTATAACAATAAACACTCACATGTATTTTTAATAATCGTATATGCCGTAGTAACAGTAAGCGTCCCAGTTATAATGTTACAACGTATTCAACACAAGGTAATGAATTTACGTATTTATTATGCAAATTAGAGTCACGCAAATTTTTCATTAAATTGCCAAGAGGGAAATTTAATGCAAGGTGAAGAATTAATATCACTTTTACAATAAGCTACAAACTTTCAGTGCGTACATATTTATTTGCGTCTGGTTGCAGCAAAACAACTTGGCGAAAATTTGCCGTTTGCTCTCTCGCGCGGTTGCATTAAAGGGCGACCAATGTTGGCAACCGTATATGATAACATGCTTACACGTCGGTTTGTTCGCATTTTAGTTTGCAGATTCTGTGCTAGCAGTTGCGAGATCAAATGTTTCCCATGAAATTATATATGCCAACACCGTCGAAAGGCGGCAATATCATTTCACTGCTGCCGGTAAACATTCGCCTCGCGTAACTTAGAATCCCCGTTATTTAACTAATAAATTACAGTTAAAAATGCAAAGTTTTCCGGAGAATTTGCAATGCAAAAGAGGTTACATTAATTATACGTTTGTTGAGTTATATCCTTAAAATAGCGCAAAGCTTCCACTTGTGTGTGTGTGTGTGTGTGTGTGTGTGTGTGTGTGTGTGTGTGTGTGTGTGTGTTCATAGATTTTATATGATATAAACTCTAGACTTATATATCTGTAGATTTATATAATAAAGTTATATAATCTCGCGTCGCAAGCCAGACTTTTATATATCTCACATTTATGAAAATAAATATGCGCCAACATATGTGCTCTATATTGCACATTAATAAAGATAATTAAAAGTTAAAGACAAGATAAATGATTCATATAAAAATAAAGAATTACATTTTTCGCGCAAACTACATTATTTGTCTTGTGTAAATTCCTTATACTAAAAATTTATATGTGCACATTTTCTGCGAAATGCGCCAGATAATAAAATTATTTGCTCTAGCTATATTTTTTTAGTTTTCTTAATTTGTATTTTTTATTTTTCTATTTGTTTTTCTTTAGAAAATTAAACGCTTTATCTTTTATTAATTATTTAAAAATATTAATATATATTAAATAATGATTAAAACTTACCTGGAAGACAACTCACTGCTTTCTCCTCGTCGGAGCACTTCTGCGTCAGCCACAGATAATCGAACCATTTGATAACTTTCACCTGTAAATGATTCGGAACCCTCCTCATCCTCATGTATGTCTTCACGCCGTCCAGCTTCGCTGCAACCAAGATGCAATTGTTTTTGTTACAATTTATCATCTCAAGTGACAACTCGATTATGTATATCTGTGAGAGTTTTAATCGTGTTTTTTAATGTTTAAAAAATGCTTCCATAAATTGCGTAATATCTGACACACGACCGTTAGCATTAAAGCTTAATTCTCTAATCACGCATACATGATATCGTATATAAACGATTTCCGATTATAATCAATCATTTCATCAATTATCATTTGAACATCGGAAGCTTTGCATGAAACCATCCCATTTTCCAATTCGTGAACGTGATAGTATGCCATTATATCGCTGAAAGACGAGTATTAATATTTGCGGTCATTTTTGCTAATTAAAGTTGATACAATCAAATATTGACGATTATATGGCTTTGCAAGCTGTACATAACAACGAATAAATATATTATGCAAAGAAAGTCTTTGTGATAAACAAAATAATAATTAAGTTTTCCACAGTTAAATTATTTAATTCAACAACAATATTTTTTTCATTATTACTTATTATTATAAATATACCTTTTGCGTCGTTTAAAAACACTTCTCACTTTTTTTATTTTGTCGAATTAATTATGCCGATTAGAGCACTTATATGAGCAATTTTTTATCGCAGCAAAAAGCACATTGCCATCAGTTAATTAAAAAAAAACTAAGATGGAGGGGAACTCTTTTGCACGATTCCTATTCTTCCATTCCATTTGTTCAATGAGAAGACCATTGATGCGATTTTTTAATATAGCGATGTTGTGGCGTATCCGCCATGCAATCGCTGCATGGCTCGCAGATCAATAGTGACGCAGTGAAACGGAAAACTAAGATACCGTTACAATTTTATGAGGACATATATCGGTCCGACTCATGTGAATAAGTCATTCAATAGCTGCAAAAAAATTGGACGCAAGAATTGTTGGAATTAATATTGCTAAATGTAATAAATAATGGCGAAAGATAATATTGTTTAAAATTTTAAAAAGATGAAAACAGATAACAAATAATTTTAAATTTATAAATTGTTAATTAACAAATAATAAATTAATTAACATTTAATTCTATAAAATGTGCAAAATACAAGACATAAGGATCTTATCATAATTTTACTTACAAGTCACTTTTGGATACAGATGACATTGTAATTATTGTCTTTTTTTTTTGCACGTGCTGACACAAATGTATGTAAAATATAAAAATTTATAAAGGATTTTGAAAGAGATGGCTGAGACGTGCCCGTTATACTAAATGGGTGATGAAATGTAATTTTGCAAGATATGATGTATTTCCACTTGGAAAAACTGCGGATTGTAGACAGTTTCATCTAAACTTTTTGATGACAAGCAGCAATTGAGAATATATATTTCAGCAACTTTATTATACAAATTGAATGGATGGAAATTGTTTTTGCGTCTAAAGATTCAGTGTTTTAATTGTAATATAGAAATTATAAAACAAAAGCAGAACAAACTTATGCAGAATATTAATTATGTTCGGATTATGTAAATTATTTCAACAAAGTTGAATGATATAATGGTTCTCTAAGTATAAAGTAAAGATATTATTACTAAATTTTACGTCCTTCGTATCAGCCCACTACGTTTCGAGAATCTATAAATATGGATTATGAGGAGAACGAAGAATGTATATCAAGAAATGAAACATTAAACTGTCTCCAAATATCAATTTCTATCCACGTTAAATATTCAATCAAACAAGCAAAGAGCAATAGAACCAATAAGGAGGAATGCGTTTCTTTGTCAGATTACATTTAGCGATTGCATTCATGAATATATTTGCGTTTGTTTTTTTCGTATAAATCATATTTTGTGGTTTACGTTAAAATAAAGATATTATATATCGTATAAAAAATTTATTGATCAAAGATCTTTAATTAATGTTATTTTAATACTGTATAGTACTCTTTAAATTTTAAATAACACAGATAAACTCCATTATAATAGACTCTCTCCATATGTATAGTAGATTATATATGAATAATTTCTACACAACTTTCCATCGGAGTTTAATCAAGCGCAACTTAAATTTTATAAAGTATATTCTTTCTACCTCCTCCTGAGAGAATGTATCAAGTTTCCGAATTTGGCCGCTCTTTCGTTTCAGCTGCTCAAATATTAATGCACGACGCGGTCCAAGGATCCGCAGTGCGGAGTTCACTGTAGCGATTTAACTTTTTTTTTTTTGTATAACGGGATAGTCGTCGTTTGGGGAAGTTGCCGTTCCGATCTATCTCCGATATACCTGCGAGGTAATCAATCCTAGGTATCTTCCTGGGCTGGGCTGTGATTCAGGTGGTATCCCCGCGTATGGATACGGACGGGCGCAATCCGGAATTGGCCGAAAATGGATATAACGGGGACGCCTGGCTGGCTGGCTTCACCTTGCTTGACTGACAAGGAAGAGGGATGGTTTCTATCGGAAATGGGTTTCTAGCCCATGACCGACGGCCCGTGCCCGCTTCGAACGCTTCTCGGGATGGTGCAATTTAACTTATTCCCGCTTCTCTCGTGCGATTCGCGTCTCGCCGCCGGGATTCGATCCGAGGTGGCACAATCCGGAACGAGGACGAGGCACAGACCGATATTGATAATATATACAGCGGCCCGATTCGACCGATGGAGCGATCAAAGAAGCGAGAAGACCCCCTTGGCTGCAATCCAGCCGATATTCTCCCTTCGATTATTTTTCAACGAGTTCGTCGAACCGTGTCTGGGCATCGAGATTTGCGAGGATAGTGCCTCTCGGTGGGGATGTAAAGTTACAGCCAGTGACCCCTTTGGAACGCTTTCGCGCAAGCGAAGTAATCGCATCAAGAGACAGTGTCTTCGATATCGAGATTTTATATTCACATAACGTGAGTTTATTTCCTGTTATTACAAGTATGGAGAAATGTATTGTCTCTTGCATCAATTATCCTTCTTCCCCTTCCCCCCTCTCTCTCTCTCTCTCTCTCTCTCTTTTTTCTCTCTATAGTCGCTGATAAATTATATTGATTTTATGCAACATACTGAAATTCTGCAGAATTAAAGTCATCGATTTTTCTCAAGTAATTACTATTGGTTTTACATATTTTTCATTACATATACATTCTGTTCTATGTATTTGTATGTATGTATTATTCTGAAGATTTGTGCGCGAAAATACGTTTCAAATTATTAATATAAATTTATTATATATTGGGTGTGTAAATAACATACATGTCGATTATTAATTACTTACTATTAATATATCATTAATTATATACCCTTATTATTATAATAATTATCCTATTCTACAGTGTTCATTTCCAGAGAGTTATTGACAACAAACATTATATATAAAGAGAAATATTCAACGTTTTATTTTAAATCTATAGTTTTATTTTAATTTATGTTTCCTCTTTTTCTTTGCTATTTTAAAGAAATGTAAGAACAATGTTGCATGTGAGACGTATTGAAATCGTGCGTCAACGTGGAAGCGAACATTTAAAAGTCTTTCACTGCATATTTAATGATAGAACTTTCAAATATTTTCCAGCCTTAAAGGATAATGGAGAGTGTTCGCACGTTGTTACGAGAGCATTGTGATAATTTCTGGCTCGTTTCCAGCTCTATTGAAAGAACAGAAGCTAAGTCACGTTTATTTCGCTCCAAAGAAAGACTCGATTTCTATTACACGACAAATAGTCATCGTAGCTTGAAAATAATCGTATCTTTCCAAGAGAAATTTAAATGGATTCTATATTAATTTTTGTAGATATTACAAAGGTTTCGCGTAGCGCTCCATCATATCGCAATCAAATGATCAAATTTTAGAAAAATAGAAAAATCAGATATCAATCGTCAAGATATAAAGATATAGAAATATTAAGTGATAAAGTGGCGTCTACGCACGTGGGATCCTTCTAAAAATATATGAAAAGAATGTAATTATTAATTGCATGTGATTCGTGAGTGAGTCTCTTTTTTTTCCGTCACAAATTTTCTTTAGAAAGAAATTGATCTTTTTTATCCTTTTCCTCTCGTCAGTTCTGACTCTGATCCCTAAACGGCATGCCGACATTGTCTGTCCAAACGCGCAACCTGAAACTGACAGTCCGAGATGAGGCTCCGGAAGATCGATGGATCCTCGAGACGCAGTCTTAACGACCTTGTTCCATGTTACCGATAGCCTCTACCGGAACGTCATTACTTTCCTTTCAGTCCACTCGATCAAGGCACTCCCTCTAATGAACGGCGTCTGTAAATGGTTTGCACGTAATAAAAGTAGAAAAGACACCGCGCAGACTGTTCGCGACTATTCTCTATAAATCATCGCGAACAATGAAGAAATACGACTATTACGGTTATTCCTACTTCTACAAAATGAATTTAGTTGCTTTTGTAAAACGTAAATTCCACTTAGCCCGCGTATTTTGTCACAATATTATTTCTGAATTTCTCACATCGCTTCTGATTTGACTATCGTGTCGCCGTCGAACACCATGCTAATCCCTGTTTGTCTAAAAATATGACCGTTATGTGGATTTCATCAAAACTCATACGATCGAAATAAAAATAAAAGAAAAAAAAAGTACATTCGGATAACAGATTGCGGATACATTTGCGGCTTAATAAGGCGTATATTTTTAAGACGAGAGCAATTATGTTGTGCGTCGAAGAGAGTTTGCAGTGAAACTTGCTTGCGAAACGCTTTTGCTTTTGAAATTCCGTCGTACGCTGATGGGCATATCGCGCCCCGGGGCAGATTAATTTTCGTGAAAGTCTCCCGGGCCAATTAATGGCGAAACGCGGCCTCGTTAATTATCCGGAATTCTGAACGAGCGCGCGTCGTGCGAACACCCGAGTTGCCCTATTAGCTAGACTTTCTCTCCTCTGTTGTTAGCGTAAGAAATGCGATATTTTGCAGCTTGATAGATTTATATGCGCTTCAGATAATTCTTTCGCGGCGCAAATTTCTCGCTGTTATCTCGCAAAACATCCCACAAGTTTTATATATTTTCCTCACTCAGTAAACTCAATTTCGAAACAATCGCCACGAATTCTCTCGAAAAATAACGCACGTATTTCTTGAATAAAAAACACGTTTCACGAGTCTCTGATTTATGAATGATTTTCGTCGAAAAGAGAGCGCGGAATGTTGGCGCATATTTTTCCGCGGCGAGAGAAATGTACGGCATTTCTTCGTTAAGGAATAATCTCTCGGATCCATTGAGCGGGATTAAGCAAACTTTACTCCTTTTGCAAACTTAATTCCTTTCCTTTCCCGCCTGGTCATGTATGCATACGCAGGTAATACCCCCGTCGTCGTTCTTGGCATCGCTGCATTATATGACGCTTAATCCAAACCGGCAACTTCTATTTATTCGGATCTCCCGGGTTGCGCAATTTCAAGTTTTGTCGGAACTTTCAGTAATTTGAGCAGTGAGGGGTAGAACCTCCTTTATTAATCCGGTAACATTGAAACGTGTGTTCTATCATGGAAATTAGTATTTAAATTACTGTGCTGCGTTAGAACGTCGCGCTCCTTTCGCCCCCTATTGTCGCGAGAACATTCTACCCTTCTCATTTGCATCGCCATTATTCGTGTCAAGAAGACGGCGACATACGCGTTCATCACAAAATAGTGTTGTTGAACAATCTACCGAGAAAGATTTCTGCGTGCTTTTTGACAATTCCATAGAGAGGACTGCAGTATCTCTAGCGCGAGCTTTGCTGCGAGCTGTCTTTTCGAATCGTGCTTTTATCCATTTCCGTTACAAAACTCTTGTAAATATTTAAAGACCATTAGTTTCACTAATAATTTGTTTTGTCACACGGATGTGTCAGGCAATCGTAACAAAGCTCATTCTTCTCTCAGCAGCAGTAGCAGCAGCAGCAGCAGCAGCAGCAGCAGCAGCAGCAACAGCAATAGCAGGCCGAAAGTGAATTTTAACGCGACAAATTGGACGGGAACTGAATCTCTCCGCGTTTCCGTGTCGCAAATGGAATTGATACAGCCGCCCCAATGTCGTAACTCCGGCATTTTGTCTAGAAACGGCTTTTGATTCCACCTTCCCTCCTTCGCCACAGTCGGGTATATCCAGCGCGAATAGCGTGATACGCGACAGCTTTATTTATGAATGCGGACGAATTGAGGGGTTGACGAGGGGTGATTTAGCAGCACCGCGCGAAACGCTCGACTCGCACCAGACTCACTTTATCTACACGCGCTCTCGACATTCTGTACACAACAGCAACATTTTACTATGCGTGGAAATGGTGCGCAGAGGAAAAGCTAAAAGAAAACGAGACGCGGAGGTAAAAGGAAGATATTGGATCCAGCGGTACTCTATTCACTTGCCGCGGCTTCTCGATCTTTGCGCGCGGTTCTCGGGAAATATTCTCGTTCCAAGCCACGAGTCAAGGTAAATATGGACGAAAATGAGAGAAAAAGATATAACACACAGCGAGAGAGAACTCGAAATTGCATCAGTAAGATATGGTTTGCGCTACAAATTGCGCGTCGCGTGTCGTTTGCCATCACCTGTTCCTCCGCGTACACGTGCGCGAAAAACGTCTCCATATTGGTTACGTGAAAAATAACTTTAAATTTTTTCTTTAAATTTTTTTATCATCGTGCGAGCCTGATCGACGGAAAAGCCTAAGAAATTTTATTCACCGAGCGCGACACCGATTGCGATAAATAATTTCAATTTTACAAGTTCCTCTGTCAATGATCATTAATTTATAATATCATCACAGTATATCGAAAAACATGTATAACATATATTTTATCAATTGCATGTGTGTTTAGTTATGCATATGTCAGAGGACGTTTGAGCTAAAAGCTCAAACTTGACTCCAACAAGTTAATTTGTAATAACAATTTTTAAAAATTTTTTACCTCTTTTTTAAAATTTTTTCTCTCTGTTCATGTGATTATTCGCACATAAAGTAATAAGGGAATTTCGAATAAGCAAATAATTAAGACAATCATTATTTAGTCGTTCGGTTATCTAATTGACAATTTACGCAACTATCGATTAATCATCACCAAACTAATAAACCGATCATGTAATTCATTTGCCTTGCGGCGAGCCAACTATATTATATAGTGTCAGGTTGCTTTTAATTCCACATCATATCATGTTTAATGAAACAAATATCAATTTCCTCTCGCAGGCTTCGCGTTTCATATAACAAAGGCTCCATATTGGCTCTGAATTTGTAAATTTCTCTTAATCAATTTAAAACTAATTTTTCATTTACAAAAATATATAATTTCACTCTATTTCCCTATTAGTATAATTTAATTCCAAAATCGTAATATCTTATATGGAACTGATTTTTTTTATAGTAATTGTATCACGAAAATTTTATAGTGACTGTATACAAAAATTTATGAACATTAAAAATTTTAATTCTACAGACTCAAATCTTTATTTTAATTCACAAATTAATTATTAATTTTATATTTTAAAAAGTTAAAAAAAAACTGTGTAAGTATGCGCAATCAAATTTATAAATCTCGAAGTATAGAGATTTATTAACTTTTTTGACATATAGTTGACCCGTCCAGTTTAAATTTCCTCTTTAAAAAGTTGAGAAAATATTTTCCTTTTATAGAAATCAATATTTATCTATTTGCTTGCATCTTCACCCCGCACACACTGAATATTACACAAAAACTTTGTCTCAGTAGTTCAGAATTGAATATAGTCAGACGCAGCGTTAGAGCACGGCTACGTTTCACGGAATAATCCGTATTAAATTGATCGCCCTGAATTTTTTGCATTGTCGATAGTGGATGCAAGTACACAAGATAAGGATTGTAACGTATAATTTGGAGGATCAACGCCGACAGAGACTAGAGCGGAATAGCGCGATTTGCCTAAAGGAAATCTAATCCTGCTGGACCGATGGCACACGCATACGTAATTAAGTATTAAAAGCAATTGGTATCAAGGTGTATCGAGCCGCATTGGGATCAGCAAAGATTGGTCTCTTTGCTTGCTGCGGCAATTGCCGATAGCGATTGCCAACGGACTAGATGTAATTGCTCCAGAAACCCTTAATTACTGTTCCTTTACGCCACCATTCTGGCGTAACATGTTAATCGTCTGCCAATTATCTGTACATTTTTAAATGTCAAAAAGAGACTGCACCAAAGTAGCAACATCAAGAGATATTTATTTAATTTATTCCGATAATTTTATTTGCGCTTATATTTAAATAAATTTATCTCGTAGTTGTAAATAAATGTATTCGAATATAAAAACAAATTTGAGATTCATAGTTTTTTGAGATGTTTTTCTGTATTACAAAGTGTCAAGACTAATATTTCTTTTGATAATTCATCGAAATGCAGACGAGGATGAAAAATGATACCTCGCAATTTACCAAATCATTGTATCGCGTATTATTACATCTCGATCCTGTTCGTTGAATCCTATAACCTTAATAGACATTTCGCGAGCTCGCCTTAACTACCGTGCCTGGCATGTTATAGGAAGAGCTGTATAAATCACTTTTCGTAAGAATTTTTTGCAGGACGAACAAGAATTCACGTGCTACATCCTTTTCCAGCAAAGAGAGAGAGAGAGAGAGAGAGAGAGAGAGAGAGAGAGAGAGAGAGAGAGAGACAGAGTTACGTGCTTCCATAAAATAATCTAATCGGTCGTATATACGATCAAGTCGCGTTGTAGCTTAATCCGCTTCTTTCAGCACGACTAGAATGAAACTGAATTTTCAATTCAGATTCTTATCGAGACTTGCGCAAAGTGAATTTCACCAGCGTTTTCTTCCTTTGGAAGTATCCTCTCTTTTTGCATATTTGAAAATTTTTCCTTTTTAATTTCGAATCACGTTTGTACAGACGATTTTTCACGCAATTATAATCAGCATTACAATCAATACAAATATATAATAATAATTTACACATTATATTTTTTAAGTAAACATCGAATTTATCAATATTAAATAGAATATGTATTAACTAGAATATATAACTAGTTTTTTTTAATACTCGTTTATATTAAGCCAACCGATAACTTGTTTGGGATTTTTCTCAAGCTGCGCAGTTTTTCTCTTCTCTTTTAAAGCTAACTCTTCTCTTGCTGCTGTGAAAGAACCGTAAAAGGATCTCTCGGGCATGCCCATTGCACCCCTGTAAAGTACGTGCTTGCTTTGTCCATCGAACTGCGGGGGCGGAAAGCCTTTGATTATTGGGTAGCAAAAAGGGGACCAAGGCATGCATCCCTTACGCTGACATGTGCACGCCGTGAACGTCGGCCCGAGATGTAATAGTTTATTTAATTGCGAGCAAAAAAATTCGTTTCGCTGTAGACCTAGTAATCATTATAACCTTCGATGTTTTTCCAGGCATCGTTTTGTTTTTCTGCGCGCGTCAAAGTTTTTTTTTAATTTTTATTCAGATCTCCTTTGAGGCTTTCTCTTCTCTGTTTTCGAAATTTTTTTCAACAACTCCAAAATTGCGCAGTTTATTTTTTCTTAAACGACTACAAAAACTGATTTCAAGTTTAATAGGTTAGAAAAATTTAAAAAAAAATGTTCTTTTCTTTTACAAAGTGCGCAAACGGAAATAAGTTACTTCTTTAGAAACTCTTAGCAAATATATACTGATATTGTAAATAAGATGTGAAATAAATAAATAAGATATAAAATAAATAAATTCTCTTTAAATAAAATTTAATATTTACTTATATGATTTTTGACAAAATTATACCTTGCATAAGATATATTATTTGTCAGCATCGTTTACTATGATTATTATGATAACCAGACGAAAGAAAATAATGTGAATAATTCAGCATTACACTTTTGAATGATGATAGGGCGGCGTAAACCATGTAAGACGAAATGTTGAGGTGATAGTATTGTGAAAATATAGGTTTAAAAAGTAGAACTTCCAAACAGATTTCTCCTGTTACAAATTGACCGAATTTCCAAAGTTGCTCTGACTTTTGTGAGAAGAAACATACAAAATTCGCTCAAATGCACAATGCTTTGTGTTTTATATGAGTGCTTGCATATTATAATTTTTGGCTGCGTAATATCATTTTCATAATACAAAAACAAAGGTTCTTCTTAAAAGCTTCTTTAGTTAAATTGTTTATTTATACAAATTTATAAATATTCATAAAAGACGCAGAAGAAAAAATTCTGATATTCAAAATTGCTATTTAATTGCACAAGCATTCAAGAAAGAAGTGGTCCCTTTTATGTCCCTACCTGTATCTATTTGCCTCTTTTTCTCTCTTTTGAGTATATTGAGTATATTGCGGCGTAATAGGTAACAAAATTAACTAGTCTATACATGCATGATGTTTACACCGAATCTCGAACTCTCAACAATGGGAGTGCGCGAGTGCGCGTCGTCAACGATTATACACGTAACATTTCCAGGTATGTATGTAATATGTATGTAACAATCGGGGAATTGTTAGGCCTATAGTTATATTACTGTCGCGATCAGTTTAATCTCGCTGGATCGCTTCGATCTGACAAAGACAAAATTACCAGACGCCAGATATCCATCTGCTGTTCACGAATAAACGGTCGGGCATCGGCCATACGTGTCCGCGTTCAACAAACCGTGCAATCCGCAGACCGCAGTGGACGCAGACGGGTACGTTTACGGCAGCCTTTAATCGCGCCGGAACTTTGGTCAGCGAGTTTCCATTTTACTAACTTCTGCACCGGCACCGGCATCCCGCAGCCGGCAAGTTTCGCGGTCAATGGAGCCGCATCCGTACAACACGTTTTGTTGTCGCGTGTGAAAAAAAAAGAATTAGACTTCAGAGTTTGGCGATAATTCTCGAAACAATATATACATACACATACATTTACATTTAGTTATCAAGATTCTAGATACCCTAATTAATTGTCAACGTAAGAACTGTACAGGATTATTAAATGTGCAATTTATGTAAAATTTCTTTATTTAAATCAGGCATTCAGATCCAAGGTAGCTAATTATATAAAAGCTCAAATTTTTTTATCAATTTACTATACTAGTAAGTTTCTAGAAATTAAGCACGAGAAATTAATAAGATCTTTTAATGTAGAAGCGGGTAATAATTAGCTAGTTAATGTATAACAGAGGCGAGAGGTAACAAGAATGATAAACCGACGATAAAATGGCAAGAGAAACTAGGATTGGCAAAGAGATCGGGAAATATGCGGATGATAAATCGAGTCGCTGATGGTAAAAGATTGTGTTTTGCTTATATAGAGAAATATAAACGTGCGACTTAATCATGCGCGCAAGGTGTAAGGGGGCAGAGGAAGGAAGAAGGGAGCGATATACGGTTAATGCCCTTCGTGACGGAAGCGAAAGATCGTACAGAAGAATAACCCGACAACTGGCATCGGCTTTGGCGGCGCGATGAATCGTCGTCATTCATAAAACAAAAGGGCGCAATCTCGCTCTTCCGCGGGACGTGCGACGTCGGAAACGCCGACCCGGACGCCGCCGTTGAGGTCGACGTTGGCCGTAAAGAATGATTTTCATCAGAAAGAGATGCGCGCGGTTAACCCCTAAATAAATTTCAGATTCGTTTCTCGGTCTTCAAACTCAGAAAAATATTTAATAGTAGAATTTGGTTAAAGTTACGATAAAGATATTTTATAGTATTCTGAGATCTTTCAGAAGATTAGCTTGAAATTTTTGCCACGCTTGCAATTGTTGCCAAAGCAAAACGATTTTATGCTGTTTGCACAAAGTTGCGATTTTCATCTATTTTAACGCGATGCATTAAAATTGAGGGCGATCGCGGAAATTGCGTACCGTACCACGTGTTACGATATTAAATGTAATGGTAATATTCTCAACCGCGATAGCCGACAATACTTGCCCGGTCGGCGATGCCGTCGGTCGCTCATCGACCCCGGCTGGTTCCGGGGATAGTTTCGTCCTCGGCGACGAGGACGACAGATCAATGACGTCAGTGGATCTGGCTATTTTTGGCCCTGGGAGGGGCGACGCGAGTAGTCTGCGCCGCGGGGCTGCAACGGGGTAGAGAAACGGTGGAGGGAAAGCTGGTGACATCCCCGGCGTGCACTTTGCTCGGCTCATTCATCCTGCTGACCCAAAGAATAGAGAGAGTGGTCGTGGCGGAGAATCGGAATCGGAAGGAAGATGCTGAGGTGACGATAAGAACGTCTGCGTGGACTTGGTCGACACTTAAGCTCGATGTGGACCATTAGATTTAGAGAAATTTGGTTCCTCCAAGCGCAAAGCGAACGCATAAATGTTAAGGAAGAGAGAGAGAGAGAAGAGAGGGGAGAGAGAGGGAAAGCTAGCAGCGGTGTGCAGGTGTGTGGTTACTCGCGGGTCGATCGATTTATCGGGAGGGTGAATACCTATAAATAGACCGGCCGCGATTAGCGACGCGCTCTGGTACGAGTTATTGATATTGATATTGATACTGTATTGCAGTTTGGGTCATTGACTGGTGAAATTGTACATAAAATGAGTAACATGATATATATGGATAAAACATATAAAATTAGATGCGAAAAAAAAGCAATCGGAGTTAAGCAAATCTGTAGCCCGGAGAAAAATGCAACGTTTCAAAAGATTCTTTATAAAAAACGCTGGAATAACAAACAGTTATTTTTTTCATTTTTAAGCAAAGATGTGAACTCTTGCATTAGATACTTTTTTTTAAAGTTGCTCAATATATTTTATAGTTTCAACACTTTAATATTTTATAGTCTTCGCGTTTAAACTATAAAATAATGCTAGAAGGATCACGGCAATCATTTTGTTGCTAATCTCGTTCGACAATGCTTTGCACTTTACTGGCTTTCTATCATTTATTATTTTATGCTTCTTAATTTTTAACGACACCACTATTTGATTTTATAGAATCTTCTATATAAAAGATTGCCCACTAATAGGTAAAAATAAATGTGCTTGTTTTGCATCAAATAAAATTTTACTTCTGTGGTTTGAAGCATCTTCTTTAATAAATATAAAAAAAAAAGATTGATTTTTTTCCGATTAACGCGAAATGTCGTCGATGACACGTCCAGCTTCGTCCATGTGCATGCCAATTGCACCAAGACGTGAAATCGTCGGTGAAAATCAGAGTAGCGACTGACAACAATCTCGTATCCGTTTGCTCGATACAACAACGCAAACTTCTACGGATCCGTTGGGAGATTGTCAAACCACCGAGCAGAAACGAGTTCTCAGTCGATCGTTCGCGACTGTTTCAATTCGACGAATTATTTTCGGAAACTTTAGGCGGCGGGGGAACAAAATTCCAATAATTTCCCAAAGTGCCCCGCGGGAAATCACAAGATAAATTTCATGATCGATGCTGATGAGTCATCGCATACCCGACACATTTGTCATCCTCAACGGCGACATCGCACGAAATGGATATACGCGCGACACTTTCGCGCACTCCTCTCTCTCTCTCTCTCTCTCTCTCTCTCTCTCTCTCTCTCTCTATCTCTCTCTCTCTCTTTCTCTCTTGGAAAATTCGCGAGGGAAGAAATCGCGAGGGAGAAGTTTGACGTATCGGGACGCGCCGTGTGCGAACGACGTCGCCGGTGATTCCAAATCCTATAAATCGTGCCGTGGAGCGACGCCGTGTTCCGCCGGGATTGTTTGCCGATCAAATGCATTAGGATCGTCTCCGGTGTTGGAATAGGTGTCGGTCGCCGACAACGGAAACTGGCTATTGAAATTCCGCGATAATCGAGAGAAGTTCTATGCTGTTTGTTCTGGTACGTTTCAGTAGACGCAGAAATGGCTCGTCTATCCTGCATTCCCGGCCGTAAGAGAGATAACGTGGATTGCTTTATAGGGTTTCTATCCAGCAATGGACCGACAATTCCGCGTACAATCTCGAGTGATTGCTTTTGCAATGTAAAATGGAAATTACTTATATTATTAAACTTTTAGATGGTAATTTTTTTTATTCCATGTTTTGTACGTTTGACAAAACATCAACGTAACACAAAAAAATATCGTAAAATTATAAAATTTAAGAATTATAAAATTTATGATCTTTAATAAGAAAATTTTCTTTCTTTAATAAGAAAATATTAAAACTGTTATTAAAACAGTATACATACAGTGACGAACATAACTTGCTTAATCCGTCCATGTGATATTCTTTATAATTATAATAATATATGTGAAAGAAAAATGCATGGGTTAGATTAATGGCATTTTGAAGAAGTAAAAAGGACGCAGGACAATGCACCATCCTAAAAACCGAGCATAAACTGGTTCTTGCTATAATAAAGGGGTTTTACGGCAATGTATACACTTGTAGGCGAAATCGCGAAAGAGAAGAATATCGTCATTTGTCTGGACAAACTTACATGAAAGAAACGCGATCGCCGTTCTTACAATCCACGTCCACAAACATAGCTACCAGCGGTAGCCTACCACACAATCGCATTCCGCGCTTTAATCGCAGTCGTTCATTACACCTTAAGGAGACAGGTAATTTAGAATATAGACGAAAAACGCCACTATTAGACATTGAACTAAAACTGGAGTAATAGAGCTTTTTATTGCCCAAGATGAATATATTAATTAGTAGCATAGCCTAAAGGAAATGTAGAGATATTAAAAATTTGTTCACAAAAGATATTCATAAAAATGGAACGTAAGAAGGAAAATGTTTATATCTAGCTCTTTTGACTTTAAGGAATATGATTCCTTTCTTAGCCAACATCTTTCTCTCTGATTCTCTCTGATTTCACATTGATTAATTTGAAATATACGATTTATTATAAATATTACTATTCTCGAGATTTTGTAGAATGCTTTATTAAATAACTTTCTCTTATTTCAAAAAATATCTTTCTTTTCTTTAATATTGTATTAGTTACACTTAACGTGCTTTATAAAAATTTAGAAATAAAATTCACATTTTGTACTGTTTTTCTCTACAAGAGATAATTAAAGAAAAAAAAAATAATGTAACGATTCATTAGACTAATAATGTTACCCTACATCGATGAAAAATATCGTGTTTACGGGTGGAGGCTTAATTATGTTGAAATTTTGCATGCTTAAATGTGATCGATCGTACTAATGCTCAATTAGATAATAACCACGTTGATTGCAAACGAAAGGAACAAAATTGCTGGTCATCAAATAGCATTAGGGATGGGGAAAGAGAGGAGAGGGAAAGGGAGGCCAAATCGTAGAGTAGTTCCGGGATGGTTCGTAATCCGGCAACTGCAGCAGGAGCTGCATGGGAGCGTTTGACGCCAGAACCCATTACGGAAAATTGAACGATGTTGATGTTCGATCGAAACCCGTGTCACATCGCGGATCTCCCGGAGTTGGAATCACCGACCGATTCCGAAATGATTTGCTTTCGGCGGTCAACCGCTTCTGGTTGATGGACTTACAGATTGCGTGTATGTGTATGTATGCGCCTCTATTGATGGCAGACACCCATGAACCAGCTGCCATAATTCGGAAAAGGACTTGAGTAAGGCGGTGTGATGGTGTCATAATCCCGAACCTATCTCTCATCTTTCGACATTCAAATAATTTTGATTCTCCTCGAAAGTGCTCGGAGATGATAAATTTATCTACATCTCTTTCGCTGCGTCTCTTTTCGAGAGAATAGAGAAATATCAAGGTTGTTTGTTAAGAGATATTCTGATAAATTAATTAATTATTAAAGGCAATTGTAATTCTCTTCTTTGTCTAGATTTTTAATTTGTACAAGAGAAACTTTTAACCGATATAATTAACGATACGTCCATTATTTCTTTAATTAAAAATATAAATACAAGAACAAGAAAATCCGCCTGTTAATTGTTAACTGTACAGTTAACTGTAAAACAGAAAGCCTTTTAAAACTTAAATAAATTATTTTGTTTTAAATCAAAGATGCCATTTTTATCTATACTATATTCACAATGTTTATAGTTATAGATTTTAGTAGAGTATTAAATTTATTTAGTAATTGTGGGTTAATATTGATACCAATAAATTTAGTTTTTTGTTCGTGTTTTTTTTTTTGTATGTGTTATCAGATTTTTCATCATTCCATGAACCACTATTCATTGAACATTAAATGGTAAATAATGCATTTATCAAAAAAGTGGATTAGCGATTCTATGTGTGGATTGTCAATTTCTCCAAAATGAACAAATATCGACGTGCCAATATTGTTTTTATATAACATATACTGTGTGGCAAACCGATTTTTCAGCGTATGTATTTGTCTCTTTTAATGGAAAAAAGAGATTACATGTCCATTATTGTATACATTAATGGACATTATATACAGAGTGTCCGGAGTCAATTGCAACACCTGTCGTGCAGGTAGAGCAGATGATGAAACCAAGGAGAAAAGAAAATCCTTTATCATTTTGTGATTTTTTGCAATAATTGTTTAAAAAAGATTGGCCAAGTATTAGCGCGCGACGAGAAAGAACAACTCATTGACACGATTCTTTTCTCTGCAGTTTTACTTGTTCTACATGCGATGTAGAGTGATATGATTGACTCCGAATACCTTGCATGTAAAAAAATATTTAGTTGTAAAATATCTAATATTTCTGCTATGCAATTTGTTACAGCAAACATTTGTCATGTAAGTAAGATATGTTTGTTATGAATTTCCGAAGGCACATAAACTTCTATACGGATTAAATCAATATCTGTAGCCGCGCGTTTTAATCATGTGCTATGTGCTCCATCGAGTAAAATGGCGAGCGTTTCTTAAAGATAGATCGAATACGTCTTTCCGGTCGCGTACCAGCACTTTAATACGAACGCGTCGCGTGTGTCCGCGGAAATCTCTCTTCTTCTCGGCGGTCTCCTCGTTAGGTGGGCGGAAAAGCGTTCAAAGTACAAAGCTGGCAATCACTGCAATTCCTCGCATTGTATGCCCGGAGATGCAGCTACGTGAGGAAAATCATTGTTTGCGATTCAATACGGTAGGAAGAGAAGAGGGAGGCAGGCTGGAGAGAAGGAGAATCGGCGCGCATTCATGAAGGTAACGAAGAGATTGCGAGCAATAATTTAGAAAAGCAAATGACCTTCTCTTTCTTTTCTAAAAGAGCAATGTCGAGAAATATAGGCGGACGGAACTAACGAATTAAATCCTGACATGACAAATCGAAATTATCGCGTCTTCAACCGTGTATAATTGTAACCTTGGATAAAAAATTTATGATCGCGTTGAGACGATTGCTTAATCTTATAGATACGGAATATCGTTTGCATTTTCCTCTAAAGATAACGAAAAACTGCATATATATACACATGTAGGATACTGATTTTTTTAGTGAGAGGTACTTTTTCCATCGAATAGATTTATATGTTAAAATCTTCGGATTTTGGACAAGGACCTCGAAATATGAATGGGAAACGATAGTCGTTCCTCTCACACGATACTTCTCGATAAATCACTCATCCGTATTTCGCGTCCGTGTAGTAATAAAAGAAGCACGGATGCGGACAACCGCTATGACAGCGCGCAAGCATCGATCGTGCGGCGGATCGGTATTCGCGGTTCGCGGGAAATGAAGGGCAAAGTATCGTTTCAACAAAAAAAAATGAAAGATGCGTTGTCCCTCAACCATTTATTCTGGCAGCGGCGAGTCCTTCGACGGCGCGGTCGTAAAGTGGAACAATTTTCATCGGTAAGGACATTGCACCCGATAGTGATAATGTTGCGGCTGCAACGCCGCACTGCGCGTCGCAATGAAGCGATAGGGATGTTTGGAGGGGATTCGGTCCATCCAATTTGCCACAGCGGGTGGATATTAACTCGACGCTGTGTGTTACGATAGTGAGTAACGCAACGTGGTCGTAATGAAATATATCGTATTATTCAGTAACGTCAGTTTTCCGCAAATATCTTAAATTGTGCATTGTTATTTGTTCTTTTTAATACGCTTCTTAGTTTTTATTCTAGCGATATATTAAGTGAAACATTTCGATCGTCCATGATAAATTATCACACTAATAAGGCGCAGAAAAAAAAAAATATATATATATATATATGTGTGTGTGTGTGTGTAAAATAATATATAATAATAATAATAATAATTTCTAACATTACTGCTTTCTTGTTTGTTTTGGCAAAGATATGACTTTGTGGCTCATGAGTGTAAGCCAAGAGAAAATCGAGAATCAATATAATTGCAAATTAAATCACTAGTAGAAACGTGTCTTTGGCCTCTTTCCGGTAATGCAGTGTTAACCGCGACTTAGGAATAAGCGAGGAACATCACTGTCGACAATTTCCTGCTCATTATTCGCAAGAGTACAGGAATCTTAATCGAGCATCAAAAAAGGAATGAGAGAAAAGGAGAGAGAGAGAGAGAGAGAGAGAGAGAGAGAGAGGCAGAGAGGGAGAAAGAGAAAGACGAGAGTGATTAAACGGCGCGCGATTCCTGTTTCCGTGTTACCTATGCATTTAAGCGCCCAATCCCCACAGGATCACATTGAATTTCCCACACAGTCGATTGGAAATGCAATATCGTGATGGCAAGGTAGAAATTCATAGATCGAGATGCGCGCGACTCGATTGCTAAACTAAATTTACGGATTTTTCTTGCCGCTTTTACGCACGAAAATATAGGGTGCGAAAGCAAAAGAAAAAGAATAAAAATAAATGCGATCGTATGAAATCGGAAAGTATTTCACCGATGCGTCTTTTGTTGCGAGTTTGTCGGCTACCAAAGTAGCCATATTGCAATTTTTCCATATGGTCACAAAAAGGAGATAATGCAAAAGCCATTTCTTTGAAAGAAAATACCGCGAAAAGAAACCTGATCGAATAGCACACTACGTGATATTTTAGTCTAACAATCTTTGCATGAAAATCGAAGATCAAATCGTAACCTTCCAGTATTATATTTTGTTATATCAGATTTGGATACACAAAAAGTTGATAATTTATTATATTGAATTATAAATTTACAAGCTTTTTTGATAATTATAACATTTATAATAAATTATAAAGCGTTAAGAAATATCTTTTGTTCGCGTTAGTTGTTTTCACAATTCAGATATGCTAAATAATTATTTTGTATACATATGCATGTATACAAAATAAAAGAGAAGAACTTTAAATAAAATTGACAACTTATTTAAGTATTTCAGGATGATTTTAAGACGTAAATAAAATGACACATAAAAGCAGAATACAAAATACACAAACCGTGGGATAATGTGAGAATAAACGTGCAAGAGATAAATGCGTTTAAAAGAAGAAAGTAGAAGAATAATCCTATTTTCGTAATTCTTTTCAGAAAATGCGAAGAAAAAGGAAACGCGCAATTCGCGGATTCTTTACCTGCCGATGACTACATCGACGAGAGTTCACGGCTGGTCCACTGGGAGATATATCTCGGCACACTCTCGCTCGCCATTAGAGATATCCAGAATCTCGACGGACAAAAGTCAAAGCCCGATTTTTGATTTTTCGCGACGGCAAGACGCGGCGCTGCGAAAAAAATTTTTGGACACTGGAATGTTGAAGGTTCTTTCTAAAATATGCCGGATAAAATATCATCTCCTCCCTAAATGGATATCCTTCAAATTGTTTCATAGAAAGAATTTTTGATTGCAGGATATCTTGATCTATCTATACACATCTTACATACATACACATAATCTAAACAATATATGTACATATATTGTCGCGCTCGCGCGCGCAGATCGATATATGTATAACTCAAAGGCGCGCACACCTCGTATTTAAGAAATATACACATAAACAATAAAAGAATCAAGCTGTAATCAAGACATTTCGACAATACACCTCAAATTGAAGACAATCTCGGAGACCAGAGTATAGACAACAAGTTTAATCGCCAAAACAGAGAGGCATACGCAATACTATTATCTTTTAGGAAATCAACTTGTGTAGGTTTTAGCGGAAAAACATAAAATTTTTTAAATTATAAAAATGCGCTGTTATTGACGCTGGAAGTAAATAATTAATTTTAGAAATAAAAATTAATCAAAGAAATTTTAATCAAACGCGAGAGTTATTGAACTAAAGAATTTTTTTTTCTTAAAATTTAAAACAAGACAATTATCTAAAACAATATGAGGCAATTTTGTTTCTGACAAAAACATTGTATCATCAAAAAATGTATCACTCGAAGTGTTACTGTAATAAAATATATTTTCCGGAAAAATATATAATATGTTGTCAAGCATCGAAGAATAATGTGTAAGTAAATAGAATACGGTAGTATGCGGCAATGAGAGGGTTTAGTAGCAGAGTGCTGCCAATTGACAATGAGAGAAAGAGAAAGATCCTAGGATTAAATCTCGGCTTTTTATTCTCTGTTGAGGAAATAACAATGTGCATTTCATCTAGATCAGCTGATGTTATTGATTTACTATCTTCAAATTTATATATTTTTTAAAAGAATATTGTGATTTATTCAATTGCTTTATTATTAATACCAATATGCTAACACTGATATTAGTAATAAATAATAAATAAAGAACTAAACCAAAGTTAGCACATTGATATTATTAGTAATAAAGTTGAGTAAATCACAATATTCTTTCAAAAAATATATAAATTTGAAGATAGCAAATAAATGACGATTATTTAATATATATATATATATTGTCTATAATATCGTCTGTAATATCATTGAGTTGCCGCTCAAAAATGCTTAAAGAAATCTCATTACTCTACTGCCGTGAAAATTTATATATTTTTGTGATTCACTCAATTGCTTTATTAATAAGGTCAATGCAGAAAAATTAAATTAATATGTATATTAATAAATTAATATCTCCCGGTAGAATTCCAATATTTTTTCTCTGCTCGAGAAAGGCTCACAATATTTTAAAGCTTTGTCACAAACTTTTATGCATTCGTGACTTTTTTATTGCAATTGTGTCATTCCTAAAACTTTTTCCACATATTATATATATGGTGACAAGTACAAATATGCATACTGATATAATGGGATAAAGAAATAAAACATTTCCATGTCACTATTGTGACAAACGAACATCAAGCTCGGTATTCCCATAGATATAGCTGTTCTCAAATTTTAACATTGAGAATCTTTCTAGGTCGTAGAAAAATATTAAAATCTCTTTATATACTTTAATATCATTTTTTTACGTTGAAAATATCTATTTATTAGAAAAAAAATATAATATAAATATTTTTTGTAAAACAAATTCATATAAATTTCAAGATAAAAGTTTATTCAATCACACTTTTTTACAGATTCATGTTTGTTCCGTTATTTTGAGAAATACACAGTTGGGAAACGCTTTTCTATAAACCGCTGTGACACGCGGGCGCAAAATAATTATAATTCGAGAGGATTTGTCCATGTTCGTCTCGTGGATAAAAATCGTAGATTATCTGTAATCCCACTCATTACTCTGGCAATAAAAACAACATATGTCATCGGTTATTGCCATATCGCATATAATTATAATAGTGCTACAACCGTATGACACGATTGTGACAATTGCGATTTTCAATTGATTTAAACCGAAATTTCATTTCATATCTCCATGTACATATAAACGTTCTCTGATATGGCATGTTTTCAATGTAATACATTCTATGAGAGAGATTATACTATATATATATATATATATATATATATATATATATATATATATATCATCAGCGATGATTGACCAGACTTTACTCAATAATAATTCTTTTATTAAACATTATATAAAAAAATAGTACAGAACTTTTCTGCTTTTCTGATTTAATCCGCTCTATCTGTACATTACGGGTGGAGCAATATATATATATATATATATATATATATATATATATATATATAAAATAAAAAATAATTATTGTACATATATATCTATACATACATGTAAAAGTTTCTGCGCACTTTGAAAATAAGGTTTCGCAATTTTTGTATATATCAGATATGATATATTTGATGCGAATGCGTCGATTTTGGAGTGATAGAAAATGAAAGGATATGAGGGGCAGAGTTTGCCGGAAATCCCGACAAGGCAATTCATACCACGATATTATCGTGGCTGATTTCTGATCCCTGGAGAGAGATAAATCTCGAAATATTCGCTTATCGATTGAGTTTGGTGGAATCCGCATTTTGTCGACGTTATGTTTTTAATGGAAATTTGTCCATTTAGCGTAGCTATAACTTTTTACCATGTGGCAATCGAAAATAAATGTATGCGATGCATATAATGTATACATACATGATAATATGGTTCATTAATTCATGAATAAGAATTAGTAAAATAACTGTACTACAAAGTGTACTAACATTATAATCGTATCTTATTATTATTGTTAAATAGTGCTTTTATTGATCGAAAATTTTTTTTATATTCTTTTCTTTAATAATTTAATTTAAATTAATATATAAATGATAATGATAATATTATAAAGTTAATTGTCCATAACTCGATAATAATCAATATAAGATTTTCTGATATGAAATTTTGACCAATATCTAATAAATATTTAATTATCTGATGAGAGAGCTAAAGTTAAATTTAAAAATAGACATTTATTTTGTAATTATTGAACATAGGAGAAGTACACATTGAGATAAATATATTTTATAAATTTATTTGCACATTAAAAAGTTTTAACATGAAGCATTTGATATTATATATGAATGTGTATATAAATATATATATATATATATATATATATATATATATATATATATATATACATATTGATATTTTATATTAAATATTTTCTCGTATATAGTTAACAAAACTTAAAAGCATATTTTTTAAGTATTAGAGCTTTAATATAAAAATAGATAAAGAATTCACATCTATAAATAAAAGCATATCAAAATACTCAATTCTATTTTGCATCTTTTTAGATATTCAGAAAAACTAGATTGATCATATTAAATTGCACGGAGAAATATATTTTTATCATTTATATTGTATTTATTCGAGAAATCTGCTGACCGTATTGCGCATAGAACGAAGAAATCGCGCTGTGGCGAATTTTATATTTGCGCGTAGCATCAACTGTGTTCATTTTTTAAATGCGTTTCTCGAATGAAGCAACGCGTTTTGATCGTTTCGATGGAAATTTTTGAGTGAGAGCTACCGAAAAGAAACGACATTACCGAGTTTGCTGCCGTCGTCCATACAAAAACAAGAGACATTTGTTCATTCTTGTAAAATTTCTCTCTCAAAGCAAATTTCATTATTTTCAATCAATGCGCGTACAAAGCTACCTTTCGATCATATTTAAATTGTATTTTCGTAAACAAACGATATGTCGAAATAAATCCGAAATAACTCGGTTTCTCGTTGTGATCGATGCGTCATTTTACTGTATCAAAGTTTTCATTTCAGTCACCAACATATTTACAAATATATTTACTTTTTGTCAGATTGGATTGTAGAATTGTAAAGAGTATTATAGGCGGTTTTCTAAAAAATTCATTGATGTGAGTCACGAAGTCGTTTGACTTGACCGGCCATTTAAAGAGCCCCATGTGTGCCGATGGCAAGCTGAATTCAGGAGTTACGACGCAGCCCTGAAAGCAAATACACTGTCCGTTACTACTGCCGATGCATACTGATGTCTGACCAGTGCACGGGAATCGCCACTTTCTGCAGTAGAAACAATCGGTCTGAGTCCGCCACTAAATCTCTATTGTCGGGGATGCTATTTCACTGATTCATCATTCAAATAGCAACAACACGCACACACACACACACACACACACACAAATAGAAACGTACACGAACAGAGGACAGTTGTTTCAGCTATGACCATTTTATCGCCATAATTCTTTGAAAGGGCTCCTGATCATTTTATATAGCTCTCGCAAGTTTATTTTAAATCGTCCCGCAATTTATGGAATTAAATTAAATGCATTTTAATACATAACTCTTATAGACATGATTCTCCGTATGTTTTGTAAGTTCCCATATGCATTTAATTTAATTCCCGCTTTTATAGCGCTCGAATATTCAAATAAAATAGTATTACGCTCTTATTACTGCACTTTCCATTTGGCTATCAATGTCTCGACTATCAAAATTACTTGAGCTTATGATAAAGCTTGAATAGCAATATGCATTAAATTTAATATAGTAATTATATAATTTCTTTTCGTAAGTATAAAAAGATAAGATATAACTTTTATATATAAAATATTTTGATCTTAAGTTCAATATATGATAGATTCTCAATTTTTCTCGATTAAAATATCAAAAAGTTAATAATTCAAATTTAATAAAAAAAAGTAAAGAACTCTCGCATAAATATCATACAGTGTACAATTATAAACTTTATTCTCACAATTGCGTCATTTAGCTGCTACATTATAAATGTAGCATAATAAATGTGGCATAAACCATATGCAGAAAGCGCTTGATGATGATAATAAGAGATATCTTTAAAATCTCAATTTTATTTGAAACAACTTGCATGATGTGTAAAATGGAACTATCAAGATTGTGAATGATCGACGCAGCCTAATAAAATACCAACGAGCTCAACGTGCACATTTTGCAATGAATTCTGCTTATAGCAAAACGTAAAACATTTATCTGCTCATAAAAAATTTCCCCGTTAAAATTTTATCTGTAATTTCCATCGTTCAACGTGTGCGCATCGTTACGTGAAGTAAATATTTAATATATTCCGCAAGCTAATAAACATTTTACTTGCAATGATCTTACACAATTTAAGGACAGAAGAAGAGAAAGAGATTAATTATGATTAAGAAGTATTCAAACATTTTAGTAAAATATGTTTTTTTTTTTTTTCTTCATCATAGTAATGTGAATTTTTTCTACATATTAAAAAATTTACAGCATAAAAAATAATATTCAATAATATAAAAGAAAAAATAGAAGAAAATAAAATTGCTCAAAAATGTAATATAACACAATAATAACATGTCGATTATTGATTATAATCAAAACGTAAAATTTTTGAGTATTTTGCAATGATTTAAAGTGACATTTGTGATATACATTTTCGATTAATTTTTTTCGCAATATATTACTATCTTTTCATTTGCATCACCAATATAATATATATCACCCTACCAATATGCCAAAGAAAAGGCAGTATAAAAATAAGTATGTCATATTTCACGCGTCGGCAAACTTCAATCAAGTATTGAGAAATCGTGCATTTACACGGAAGTGTTGTCGCAGACGCTGTAATCTAATAATTCAGGCCGCTAGGTACCACCACGGCAGAAATTGCAATTTAACCCAATCCGCGAGAGTCTAAGTGGTAATTTCAAATCCAAATGTGCCGTCTATTTCGCCCGTCGTAAGCGCGTCGCGAGACCAAAATAGAATGTGTTCTGCTTCCGCGATAGTTTCTCAATCTCTGGCGTCTCGTTGATTGTAAACGGCAGATTTTTTTGCCAAATAAATTTTGACATTTGACTTTCATACTTCCGTTAGTTTAAAAAGAAAAAATTAGATCAATGCAAGTTCAAAAGATCCCTAAATACGTACTTACATCAAATGCTCGATATTGTATCTCTTCTATAATATTATATGCGTGATAAAATAAAAAAATAAACAGTGCTGCATCAGAATAAGGCGAATGTTATTTTCTCGTATTTGCCTTGCAGTCTTGGAAGAAATGAAAATGGAAGGCGAATGGAAGACGTCACAAAGCCAATGCTCTTTTTAATCAAAGAGCTACCGACGTCTTCTAGCATTGCTTTAGCCCACATCACACGGATAAAGTAATCCTTTATCCGCAAAAGAACGGTCTCGAATGTTAAAAAAGTCGATTTCTTTCTTTTTTTAATGTTTTTGTACGGGTTTTACGGCTTTTCACGAGAGATTGTAAAGTCGTATTAATACTTGTCGTGAAATAAAAAGTCGTTACACTGAATGTCATTTATATCGCGCAATACTTGCGAGCTATATATTTAAATATTATGCTAATATCTCATCATAGTAGCGTCTCCTTAAACTTTTATAGTAAGGAAATGTGACAGCGTCCTCGCAATTGCGATCATTGAGTCCGCTACAAAGAATCAAAATATATTTTCGAACATGATTCCGAATTTAGATGTGTAAGAGTAAGATTTATGTGACACGATATCTTTCTATGCCCCCGAGAAAAAAAAAAAAAAAAAAAGAGAGAGAGAGAGAGAAGGAAGGAGGAGAGATAAGAATATACGTATATATCACGTTGAGCTAAGGTACCGTTGCTCACTGTCAAAGGACGTTCAGAAATTTAATTACTTCTTGAGAAGAGTACGCCACGTCGTTCGACAATCCAAATAAATCATTTTTATCTAGAAAATTTACAGAGAAATGCCAAGAAATCGACTGACACAACGGCATTTAATAATTTCTAGTAATAATTTCTAATAGTAGTGATAATTTAGTAATTATTATATATAGTATTATATATAGTATTATATATATATATATATATATATATATATATATATATATATATTATATTTAGTAACGTAGTAATAATTTCTAATAGTTTGTATTAATAAATGTAATAATTCAAAGTCTAAATATGATTGTGATATTTTTCGTGGCTAGTAATATTGTGTGCTTGCGATACTTTCTGTGGCTTAATTACATAATTATTGATCAATAATAATTAATCGATCTATACTAATATTGAAAGAATGAAAAAATGGATTATTGATACAGCAAGTATGCGTCAATTAAAATGCTTATTAATTCATTATTTTATTTCGCAATGTTTAAATAATTTTTTGTTAATAGGATAACTCATAAGATACACAATACTAGCATCATTTTTGAATTAGTTAATTAAACAGGTGTTAGCATCGGAATAGAGAGGGTGGCCTACTCAGGCTATATACTATGTAAACGTAGAGTACGAAAACTGCAGCAAATGTAGCCAATGTAAATACGGCTGTTTGATATCCTGCAAACGAAGAGAAAATACTTTGGTAAAGGGAATCTTGCATCAAACAGTTTCCATATTTAGCAAATCTATATAATTACAAAAAAGTATACATGCATCCAATTCAATGTGTATCTTCTAAAAATCTTCAAAAAATACGAAACCATTTATACATTAATTCTTCGCAACATAATTCGATGAAATACAAAATAAAAATCGAGAAACATTTGTCAATATCAGTTTCTCATATAAAAATTGTTATGTCATAAATTTTGTTTGCAAAATTTTTGTTTGTTTCTTTCGACAAATAATGTGATTTGTAATAATATAGCTGAATTGCGAAATATATTTGATTACGATAAAACATATACCAAAAAATTGATGTTTACAATCTTACTTTCGTTTTTCTCCTCGTCAAATTCTGATTCTTCATCGATAGTTGAACGGTTCTCTTCTTGTGTTCTTTCAGTCGTTGCAGTTTGTAACGAGTCGTTTTCCACGTCATCTGACATTTCTGATTTTATCATCATAAAATCGATGTTTTAATATTTGATCGAGTCTGCAGAAACATATGAGACATTTCAAGAGCGAGTCGCTTCTTTGATATTTTTCCAATTCTAGCATTACCATAAATCTATCGGTCGCAATCAAAAGTAATCTATTGATCTATTGCTAACAACAAATTGCTATCAAAATATTTAATAAAGCTCATATCTAGATCACACATAATGAGATCCTTACTTGAGATCAATCATTTTTTCGTGATGTAAATTAACATTATATCGTATGAGCATTAATTTTTCTTATAATGTTCAAATTACATCGTTAATAAAAATATCTGTTGGTTGAGCTAAGACATTCCGCATCTTAATCAAGGAAGATATCTAATAAATAACTCAAAGCTTTACCCAGCTTTGCTTCTCAGCTATTTCTCGTATTCCTCGAAACTACGATCGATTACATGAGCGACCAGCGTCCAAAGTCAACGCAGTAATTGAGCCGCATAAATTTCAGTTCTATAATCCCTTCCTTGGATTAACCTTCGTCGTCTGTCGTGCTGGTGATGGAGATCAATCAGAGCGGGACGATCAGGATCATCTACGCGAATTTTTTCGTGCATTGATCGCGTTGTCAACTTAATTGGATCTTCATCTTGATCCTCTCATCGCGATATAATGGCGTAGAAAACTGGGGAAAGTTTGTTCAAGACGACTTTGGTGAGTTTACACGTTCCTTTCTTTCTTCTTCGTTCTTTCTTTTCCCTCTCTATTCTTTAGGGGGAGCGATGCAAAAAATCCCCAATTGGGACGCCCTTAATTACTCTAGTAGTTGGCAAATTTACCCTTGCTACTCGCCTTTCTCCCCTTTAATCCATCGTTAAATCGAGAAGGTATTTCTTTCGTATCTACTTGTTTTTTGCGAAAACTCGAGACCGTCTGAAATCGGCTTCACGTGCATCGAATCGGACTCGAACGAAGATGTAATTAGGGCCAAAAGAAATAAAAGCACTATGAAAAAAACTGATGCGAAGTGAAGAAGAGGCTTTTGCGAGCTATGAGAAAAGTAAACAACGAAAAAAGTTATTTAAGTTTATGTTTTAATTAATGTATATAAAGTATGAAGCCTCTCTGAATTATTATTTTTTTTATTTACTATGAATAATATGTCACTTAAATGGAAACAGAATATTTAAATATATCTCTAGAGAGACTATAAAAATATGTCTTATAAAAATATGAAAAATATATAATATCATAATTTAATTATTTCTAAAAGTATAAAAATATATTTTTCATATTTTTATAAGTTCTCTCAAGGGAAGTATTTAAATATTCTGTTTCCATTTAAGTGACATTTTATTCATAGTAAATAAAAAAATAACAATTCAAATGTTTATTTTCTTCATAGCTCGCGAAAGCCTTTTCTTCACTTTGCATCAGTTCTCTTGATAGTTCTCAGGGATCGTTTTATTTCTTCCGTGACCCTAATTATATCCTCGTTCAAATCCGATTCGATGCACATGAAGCCGATTTCAGATGATCTCAATATATATATATATATATATATATATATATATATATATATATATATATAAGAACATACTTAAATATATATATATATATATATATATATATATATATATATAAGAACATACTTAATATATTATATATTTAAAAAATATATTATAATAAATTTGATAAAATAAGAAAAAAATAGTTTTAAAGGCAAATAAAAAATTATATTTATCAAGTTCATATTCCGAGGTCATTTGTTTTACACATCTATTTTTGCTTCTTCATAAATCTGTACAAAAAAAAATATTTAAGTATTCTATATCTGGTGACGCTATAATAATGTTGTATTTATTTGAAAATATATTTGAAAAAAATTGTTGTAAGTTAAATATATTACGAGATTATCTCATGAAATATTTCGTATTTTTCCAAAAACATGAGAATACTATGTCGCGATAGCAATAGCAAATACAAAGTTAAATGAATCGTCAGAAAGGGATTAAACAAATTAATTAAATAAAATTACAAGATTGGAAAAGCTTTCATCGTTTGTTACGTCAAAGAACCTTACTTGGCCGCCTCGGGCTGTCGAAGCGAATGGAACGCTAAATTAGCATTAAGTGTTAATTTTTCGCTTCGGCTTTTTGTTGCGGAGCTTCAAACTTCGTCTTCGCTATCGCGAAATTATCCGTATCTGGAATTTCCCGAGGCGCGCGCGCGTTGATTCTCGACTTTCGTTTCCTGACCGTCAACCGGACAATTCTGGAACATCAGCTTGTTGGATCTGGACAAGCGTCTCGGGAACTGTCTCCGCCGCTTGCGGGATTTCAATGCGATTCTCCTGCGCAACTGAGATCGGTTCCTTGGGAACTGTCGCTCGCTCGTCCGGATGTTTATTTCCGGACGCGGAACGCGTTACGTTGCCGGGATTTCTGGGCAAATCCCGGGTCACGTCGACGCCTGATAAAACTGCCGTTTCTCCAATCTTTTTCAAATCGGTACTCTCCTCTTGTTTATGTGGATTTCCTAGCCCCGTGATAAAATAATAATCACAGATTTTGACTTGGGATCGTATAAAATAACGTTTTCGCATCGACAAATCAGGTTTGACCTGATATGTCGCGAAACTGAATCAAAATGAAGCAAACCTCCGGTGCGTTCGGCTTCAAGTTGTCTCGCTTTTAAAAACGCATCTCTTTTACAATTGTTTTCTTTGGTGCATCCAATAATAGGCATCGTTTATTCGATTACTTTTAGAAACGTACTTCTGAATAGGAATAAGATATCTATGTATTAATAAGAAAATATTGAGAGAAAAATATATCTAAGACTATTAATTTTTATAAAGTGCTAATATTCTTCTATTATAATGTTTTATTAATAAAACATATAACTTCTTCAAAAAAATATAAAAAATTTTTCTTACATGATAAGTATAAACTTACATGATGAAAAGCACAAAATGATAGTTATTTATTGTCTTGAAGTGTGTGTAAAGTTTCCACCTAGAGAAATTTTACGTCGATTAAATCTTTATATTTGTCATTATTATGATTAATAAAATGTTAAATTATTAAACCTGCTTGTTTTTGTTATTTGTGATTTTTTTTGAAGTCGTTGATTCTTCAATGTTCTTACAATTCTTGCGATAATCGCAACTTTTTGGAAGCTTTTTGATTGACTTCACATGAATAAAAATAAATACAATAAAATATCTGTTATTATATTCTTTCGATATAAATATGTTAAAATTAAGCTGTGTACGTCAAATTTAATTTTGCTTACAAAAACAAGAAATAACAGATTTCTATTCTGTGTTAACAATAAAATCGATTGTATTTAAAACTATGTATTTCGTTCTAACTTAACATTTAAAATTAATATTAAGCAATATCATAATAGTATACGTGTTTGTATGTGTTATAAATGTGATATTTAAAAAAAAAATTAATATTGGTAGATTTTTTAGAGATAATATGATTTAGAGATAATACAATTTACGAAATAACTATGAATTAAAGAAAAATTTAGAAATTTTAAGAAACATAATTGCGATTTTTTAGTCGAATACAAAAATAAAAAATCCTATTGTTGACATAGATCTTAAACGGGTTCAAAAGACTTTGATCAAACGCGAGGAAAAGTTGCGCGTTTTTCTTCGTGTCCAAGTACAAGAGAGACAGATCACAGACGAGAGATTTTACGATCATTACGCACGATTAATGTCGGATCTTCAATCAAGTCGGAATTGCGACAGTCAGGATGGCAAGCAAAACTCTCGAGTACGCCCTTAACGTGTACTTTGGACGAAACGGTTTCCGGCTCAGGTGAAGGTCCTCTGGTCGTTTCACGGATCGCCTCTTTCCGTTCCGTCATTCCAAACGCGCGATTTTTATCCTACGAAAATGATCCCAGTCCCTTGAAACCCGGCTATTTCATTTGCGGGAAGATGGAAAATTTTCAAATGGATTCGGGCATTTTACATTTTGTGCGCGTTATAAAAACGTGTTTGAAAAAATATCTTTGAAAAAAGCTTTGCGCAAACATATAATGCTTATTATTTATTATTTTATGAGCTCGTGTATTAATAGTGTAGATAATTTTAAGGATAATTGTGTGATGCGGTATTTTCTCTTAGATTTTTACGAATTTAAGTAAAAATCATACTTACTTAATTAAATTGTGTGCTTGATTGTAAATTCTATTCAATAAATATATTATATATAATCACATCTTTCAACGTCAATAATTTAAATATTTATACCAAAGAAATTGAAAAAATTTCGAGAAGCCGAAACGAAATGTCAACGAATCGTGAGAACACGATCCGGACGCTGTTCTTTTGATCGGTCATTTTTGTTTTTGTTTAAATTATGACCAATTTCAGATATTTCATTTGATATTTCATATAATGACTTTTTCCCCCTCTCTCACTGCCGACTATAATTCTCAAATTTCAAGATTTATTAATCTATGAATATCACATTCGGTTTAAACATGAGATAGAAATTAGATTATGACATTTAATATTAATTGTGCGGATAGCTCATACGGTTAGTCTCTGTGGAGATTTCATCGAAAGCATAACATTGCTGCAATCCGTATAATGAACGAGTTACAAATTACCTTCTATCATATATCTAATAAAAAGTAGAGTTGCCTAGAGTAATTTCGTTTTATTCGTTAATTGATGTAATTTGATTTGCGTTTGCGTTTGCGAATGTTCAAAGTTAACGAGTCGCAACTTTGTGCATGTAACAGGTATAATGAATCGGGACACGTTGGTATATTCCAATGATCGAATGATTGAATGATCGAAATTATCGTCGGTTGTAAAACACGTGCGCACCCGTTGCACCACCGCGACCGATTAATCGTTAATTAATTAACTATTACCATTTTGACCATCCGGACGGAATAATGCGTGAGATAACTGTTACGGCTTTGCGCTTGTAACGATCCGATATATTGTTAGTCAAATATAACATTTCACTCGATTCGAGCATACATTGATTCGCTAAGAAGAATATTTTTATTATAATATCATATGATTACTTTTGTTGATTAACAACACATCTTCAATAGGACAAGATTATTACAAAAATAATAAGGCGGAATAAATGTAAAAATAATGTAATTTAATTACTTTTATAACACTCTAATTGTATTATAATTAAATTTACGTTCAAAGACGATCATAGATCACACTTGCCTGTACAATAATGCACTAATTTTACGCATTTAATGAAATATTAATTATTACTTGGTTCATTACAATTAGTAAATTGCACACGCAGAGAAATTATATCTTGTTTCAGAGATAATAATAGCAGCTCTCATATAATCGTTCTCGCAAGAAGAGATCACGAATAGAATATTCGCGTTGCCGTTGATGAAATTGCATACTGCACAATATCCAGCTTTTATTTTAATCAGGTAGAGTAATTAGTGCCCCCAAACTCTCATTTATAAATATATTTCACGGAAGTTTTACAATAAAAATGTTCCGATCCTGCTTTATATAAAATGCATTATTTTTTTCATTTGCCGTTAGTAGAATCTTGTTTTACATCAAAGAAAAGGCTAACATTCATCCATTCATTTAGTTGAAAGCTTTGTGAACGTCGATATTCCATGGCCTCGTTAACTTTATTCGTTAGTATTATAAAACAAAAATAAAATAGCAATTACACTCTAGAGCCATTGTTAACCCAATGCATATTATACAATTTAAACATTTGCAATTTACTAGTGCCTTTCTACATTAAATAAGAAAAAAAAAAAAATCTTATGAAAAAAAATATATATATATATATATATATATATATACGCATCTGCCAACTTCATTGCTAATTCAATTTTGCACATGTCTATTTCCGTGCATGGTGTTTAACGAGAACAATATCGGTCACGTCAATCGATATTTCACGGTTAACGGATGGCGCTTTCGGTAACTGACGAGAAACGTCGTCGTGTTTATAATTTGTGCAAAGTGCAGCCGCCGTGAAACGGAACGCGCCGAAGCGAGCGTGCTAAAATCCGATACAATTAACGCGCGCGATGAGTTTTAACGTCGTTTTCCGGCCGGCCGGCCGGCCGACCTCCCGCGTCAACGCGGCCAACGTACGCGATTAACATACTGCGCAATTTGAAGCAATGCATTATTCTTAAGTACATCCTCGAAACACCCTCGACAGAACAACGACGACAATTGCACGAGTCTAATGAAATTAACGCGCGCTATGTCGCTATGTCGGATTGCGCGCGATGAACGAGCTGCTCTTCAATTAAGCGGTACTTGTCACTTGCCGGCAGTATTTCGAGTGTTTCAATGCTTTTACATAAGAGAGATACATCTTTCCTCTTCGCCTTGAATGAGAATGCTCAAGTGCAGAATATTTGTTTTAAAGCGTTTCCTTCGATATCGCTGACAAATTGTTGATAAACGATACTTTGCAAATAATGTGTCATTGTATCCGATATTGTATCTAAAATATTGTGTAAAAGTTAATCTATGTTAATGTAAACCGATAGTTTAGACATTTTATCCAAACTAATTTTATGTGATTTTAATCACGCGTTTATATTATTGTAATAAGATAGGAACGATGAGCGTAACTAATAAACAGAAACGCTTAGCCCATCAAAATGTCGATGATATGTTGATGACACGTATTTATACATATCGAAGAAATTAATGAGAATAAAGAGTCAGTGGGGTCATACAAAGGAATATTCATAAGCAGGACATTGTATCATGGTGAAGCAATAAATGTTGAATTATATCAGGCGACACGGTGCCGAGAATCTCTCGGCTCGCAAATGCCCGAGCCCGACAGTACGGTTTGGGAACGTGCCGCAAATGCGGAGATATTGCTCGCAACACAATATCTCGTGCTCTGTCGCATCTCAGGCCCTATTAATGTGTAGCGAGTAACTCCGGAATAATATCCTCTGCCGCGTTGCTCCCCTTAACTATGCCCTTATGGCGACGAATGTGAAAGCACACGAGACACTATGCGTACGTCGTTTATGTCCAGTTGTTTCGAATTCAGCTATATCGAAATGCCCGCAAATTCCCAAGTTTATCGATATGTCGCGGTGAATGATTGTCAAACATTTTGAAAATATTGTCCTCGTCCCACACTGTAAAACGGGTTTTCATTAATTAGACTACTTCCCTTTAAAAGTGAAGAAAAATTAGTTATAAATTTCAGCAAATGCTCGCGAGACTATAAATAAAAATTTCGATAGTTTCATATTATAATCGTTGATTTTTCAATCAATTTCCTTTTCACACAATCCTCACGATTGTATTGTATTTCTTCGTAGGAGAGATATCTCGATCGCGCAGCCAAAATGTTAGCTAAATACTTTACAAATGCTACGCGCTTAGCAATTGCAACTTTGCGCGACAGCTTTGCCGGCGCGAATCCAGTAAAGCCGCGCTACTGTACGTAGACAGTCAGTGGCTTAACGATTACGAAGTATCGGCTACGTATTCTTAAGCCGGTGTAATGACACTGCGACATTGCAGAGGGTTGTCGTAGCAAGGTTGTGGCGGAAGGGAAGGGGGTGTGCACGCTGTGGTCGCCATATATTATTTAGATGCATGGACCAGTTTGCGCGCCATGTAGCACGATCGTTACGCTCTCGTAAAACCGTCTCCTGCGCCAGCTCGTACCAACTTTTTTCACGATGTCAGAGCCAACGATTGGGATCATCTCCTTTGACTTAGCCGACGCTTACACCGTACATGTAATTTATTCCGAGCGAAATGTAGTCGAAGGTATCTTTCCACCGCTCATCCTCGTCATGTAGCTCGTCAACTTTTGCGACATATATCGTTTCATGTAGACGCAACGTCGCGAAACGCAATACAATTACGAGGGGAAAGGAGGGAGGGAAGGAAGGTTGATCAAACGAATTATTTTCTCTATCGTTTTTTCTATCATAGTAACGATAGTGATTTTTTTTTTTTTACATAATTTGTTCGTTTAAACTGAGAAAAGCCGGCGGAAATCTAGTTATCGGCAGAAGATGAAAATATACTTTTGGATAAAACTTTTACAAGCGCATAATATCTTCTGAAAACTGTTTTCCGCTTTTTCTGCGAAAAAGGACTGCGAGCTGACCAAATAGAGTCAGTCGGTTAACGGGTACAATGTAATTTGAAACATTCACTTTGCACGCGTCACTCATTCATTTTAGAAAGCCAAAAAAGATTAAGTTCGTATACCGTTGCGAAACACGATCATAAAAGCGTATTTCAGTTTGTTTGCTAAAAAAAGAATTCTACAAACTTTGAATAATTCATTTATGGATTATTTTTTCGAATAAAAGAAAAAAAGATTTCTAGTCAGATTAAAATTCGTTGGATTAAATAAAATCGAAATTGCTTCTTGAACGGCATAAAATGTCGGAAAAAAAATTCTTCCTTCCCTCTTCAAAACCAATTTAATCTTTACTTCAATTCCTTTTTTGCGAGCATTCGCGTCATTCGAGTATCTCCGCGCTATAAATGACAGCTTTCAAGACTCTCGCACTTCACACCAAAATTTTATGCTTTTGCGTTATAGCTTGGACTTTTACGCAAACTCTTAATGGTAATAAACGACGATGATCTAAATTAAATCTCCGATATATATTAATTACTGACAGCAGGATGAACCGACGGCACAATTACCGAGCTTCCGCAGCTTCCGCACTCTGGCCTAAAAGGGTTAGATCTATAACATCATTAATTACTTTCTTCGATTAACGCATACTTAACGTCAAA
The DNA here is from genome assembly GCF_021464435.1 of Cataglyphis hispanica. Taxonomy (NCBI): domain Eukaryota; kingdom Metazoa; phylum Arthropoda; class Insecta; order Hymenoptera; family Formicidae; genus Cataglyphis; species Cataglyphis hispanica. The sequence goes on from NC_065971.1 coordinate 95,787, forward strand.
GTTAATTACACTTCTTCACGTATCGATGCAAGACGTTTGACAGCGCAATTCATGCAAAAATTTTAACATGTATGTTGTATCACATGTCCGCCAATATCATTTAGCCTCATCTTTATTGAGCCAAAAGAAGTTTTTCACACGGAAAAATAAAATAGTAGCGCAAAGTAAAGCGGCGATTAACGTCAAAGACAATCATCTCATATTTCACATCATAATGTAATTAACTAGCTTGCATTCTTTTAATAATACAATTTTTATCTAACGCCAGCTTCGCTTATATTTTTATCGTTTCCGTATTTGAAAATATATGATAAATTGCGTTATGCAATGTTGCACGAAGAAACGCAAATTGTTTAGAATCGACGAATACAATGGACGAGGCAATTTCGCGAATTGTGGCAATTGTGTGACACTATAAAGCTTTGAAATCAAATTCAGAATATTCGACACGGAGTTTTCTTCCGCGGTTTGCCTCAAACGCGCACATGTTCGGCGTAACGTTTCAAAGCTTATAGTTTAAACTAAAGCTGTATTCATGGCGGGGAAGTACTATATGCCAACCTATCGAATAACCGCAACCATAATTGTGCGGCTCGCGTTTGACGCTCGCCTTGTTACGGCAACTGTAACCATCATATTTCCAACTCGCGACGCTTGTTCGACATAGGTAATTCGCATAAATCGATCGTGTCACACTTGTTACGAACCGTCGACCAACGCTGCCATTTGCGACACGAATACGAGCCGCTGATAAAGGAAAGCTTTTCCGCTTGTTTATGCGTTAAAAATATATTCTCAATTGTCGGGTACATTTTCTTTGAAAACTTTACAAAATCTTTTGTAAAGTATACGATTCTACACAAGTGTACTGCAACTTTTCTCCCATAGATTCTGGTAAATGTGTATATATAGCCATGTTATCGCTTATATCGCGTGTGCGTGCGTGCGTGCGCGCGCGCGTGTGTGTACACATTCATATACGTATAAGATGTTGTAACCGCTTCATAAAGCGGATCTTAATATAACGTACTACGTACATGATTATCGATGGTTTATTTTAATAGAAAGACTTTTTCGTGCGCATGTGTTTCAAAACAACTTTAAAAATATTGTCAACAGAGCTATGCATAAAGATATTTGTAAAACCGACGTATCAGCTTTTCTAGTTTGAATCTTTTATCGAAATAACGAGTTCGCATATGTGTGGACATATATCTTAAACTTAAAATTTTTTATTATCTCAAATTACCTTAAATTTAAAAGTTATTTTTATTTTTTACAATCTAAATCATGTAAATAGCAAAATAAATAATTATATGGCAAATCATTATTACTCTATTTTTGAATAATAATAAATAATATTTAAACCATAAAATAGAAATAGAAAGTAACAGAGTAAAAACACATACACATTTCTCTTCTATTAATGTTAAATCCGCTGCAATTAAGAAAATCAAATTATGATTTCAAAGTTGCGGCATTCAAAATATCGTTCAAGCAGAAAACTTTCTTTTGATTTAGAAAGCCGCGAGTATGTACGCGAGCCTTCTGCAAACTACACGAAATTTAGTTTCGAAGCTTATACTTTGATGTAACGCTGCGCGCTCGTTCTTAGGAACGAATGGAACTGAGTAACGGCCAAAATTACATCAAAATTACTGGCTTAATGTATCAAAACACGTGTAATTAAGGGAATTAATGTTGCTCCGCCTTTGGTAGCTGATAAAATACATTGGCTAAATTATGACGCCGCGTATGCCGGATGAACTTTGAGCTTCCCCCGTTGTATGTGACTGGCTTTTAATAATCACGTAATGCACGCAGAGAGTTTCTCAGCTATGTATTCCCATCTCATGCCCATATAAAAGAAATTAATCCTCATACGCGAAACCGATAGCATATATCTAACAGCATTTTAACGATCGCGTTTCAATTAATTAAAACGCAAGGTGTGTGTTGTGGCTTCCTCGATACATCGGTATTTATACTATATGTAATAGAATAGTATAATCAGCAAAATTATAATATTGATTGTATCACGGTTAAACGCAATGGGTCAACGTACTCATACTCGTCAAATTTCGTTAAGTAGATTTATTATTTCTCAATTAACCTCGTCCAGCTAATTTCATAAAATCAACGTAAGCCTGCCCCTCGTTTTCCGCGTGGTTCCGCGCGCTTTACGCCGCTCAAGCCTGCCGGTTTGCCACCCAATTATCTTAACTAATCTCGGGGAAAGGCCGGTAGCGGCTTTAAGTAATTTACAGTGATACTTTTTGTTCCTATTGCGACGATATTGCACGCAATGATTTATGTTAAATTCTCTTTTACATTAACGAGAAAACGCTCGTAATCCGTATCTATCTCTTTTCTCCTCTTTCTTTTTTTTTTTTCATAGAAATAAATTTTATGAGTGTATTGTAAAAGAAGTTAAGATAAGAGAAAGAGAGAGATGTGTATTTTTTAAATGAATATAATCAATCCGTAAATTCATAAATATATTTTTGAGGACTTTAAAAACACATGAATCATACACATATACATATACAAATACATATTCACGATAAAGTTTTATCAAAACTTTCAATAAAAGTTTTAATTAATTAAATTTTGTAAAAAATTCGTTAAAATTATCTGAAATTATATTTTGTTAATATTTTATAAAAGCATAATATATATATATATATATATATATATATATATATATTTTATATTTCTTAGTACATATTTTATATTTCATAATAAATTGTAATAATTTCGTACAATCAATTGTTGCTGTTCGTAACGAGAATTCTGTAATGTATGTGTGTAGCTCTTATTGCGAACAAAGTAATTATTCGATGATCAACATCTACAAAGAGAACTAAGTAGATACATGTATGTGCTGATGTAATGTATGTAGATAGTTCTATAGATAGTCTCGATTTCTCTCAGGTAATGCGTCGTAAATGCAACAGCATATGTAAGTGGATAATATGCATAATATCCAAAATGGAAAATGGTACTTTTAAGTAGTTGCTTTAAAAAAAAATATAAATTTAGGAACAAAAGCTCAAATTGAATTTGTACTTTATATCTATTGTATAATAGTCCCAACGATATAGAATCACGTGGAAAAGCGATAAAAATGTACTGTATTTAATTTATATATGATAATCCTTATTGTTAGAGAGTTTTGTTTATATCTTGTTAACGTTAACTCTACTCAAAGTCGATAGTTGCCGTTAAACTTGTAAATAACTTTTATTGTCTTTTTCTTGTGTAGATTTGATCTCTTTCCCATGTCCTTGCAAGTATTTCGCGATAGGGAAGTTGCGAGGAAAAAATTAATATAAATACATATTTCATAAGTTTTGAACACATCCCTTTCAAATGACCACCATCCATGCTCGCGTTAACGAGAACTCGCCATGCATCGTTATTTTCAATTAACCGTCAGCGCGTAACACGTTGATGAACTATTTAACGGCGGGCAATTAAAAGTGAACTCCGCGAACACGGTCAACTACATAGTCGGCTAAAATCACGAGAGTTTTGCCGATAGTCCACGGGGACGAACAATATTCGTGCGGGCAGTATCTAAATCGTCACAAGTATCCAACGTATAAACTCCTACGAACTCACCGACGCACCTATAACCGTTTAATGATGGCCAATCGTAAGGAGAACACATTCGCAGTTCTGGCAAATTAGAAAACTTTTCGAATAACCGTAGCTACTTTTAGAGATAAATTGTTGACAGCATTATTTACACCGGCGGCGCGCTAAATAGAGCTTCACGAATTATTTTCGCAAGCTTCTTATTCACAAAGCACATTACACTTCTTTTTCGTCAAGAATACTATACTACGTAATTGCCATATAGCGAGAATATAGTTTAATTAGTTTAATTAATTTAATTTTTTGAACTATTTATTAGCAGGCCATTTTGATGAGATTTTCACAATAATATAAATAAAATGAAATGTTTCACAATATAAATATATTACACACAGGCTTCTATATATTAAACCTAAACTGCTAATAGCTACGATGATGACAGACGAAGCCAGGTTGGATTAATATACATATACTTGCATTCTTACACTTACATGTATATACGCTTGACATGTTACCATATGAGACATAACCATGTTGTCAGTAGATATAATATATAAAAATATGTGGTATACATTGTTATTTTACATTATTCATGTATTTTTTATTTTTTTATGAACGAAATAATTGTTTTCTATTCTATAAGTAATCCGATAAATCTATACGTTTGTTGTCCACCAGGGCAATAACAATTTCATGCTGCACGTAACGAGATATCCCGTAACTGAAGGTAAACGCGATTGCAAAATTAGAAGAAACTCTATTGCATTTCATATTTAATCACCGACGTTCCCGCCGGAAGCAGTTTAATTCCGCGAGGAAAATTATAAAAGTAAAGAGTGTCAGGGGTTATTACCATCCCATCATCCTGTATTTTATATTTCCGTGAATCCTGTAGAGAATACTATAAATGTAATTTATAATATTAATTCTCATTTCGCAATTTTGTTTTACATTGCAAATAAAAATCCCCTCTAGAGTGCATCAAGTCTAAATTAATTTACAGAAGAGGATATGTGCGTTAGAAGATTTGATAATGGTAATATCGCTTTATTTGCTTTTACAATGATCAATCAATAAAATTTATATCAAATCACATTCTCCTCTTTTAAACTTGATTGCAGTTTCCTTCTTCACGTTTTAATGCATCAATCGAACTCATAAAAGTGATTTCTTAAACTTTTATCATAACATTTCCATTATTTCATTATATCTGTACAATGTTTCCAATGTTGCAGAAAACTTTTATGATTTTTTTCCCAAGTATCGATAACTTTTCCTTCACAAGTGTGAATCCATATGAGAAAAATTGTTAGATTATGTAGATTATTTCAATAAATTCAATTCCATTACCACTGTCAATTATGTTGATCGATTTGACTTGGTATAAACTTAAATTCCTAAATATATTAAATTTATATATATATTTCGTTTTTTTCTTCAACATTTTTTTATCATCTTACTTTATTTTTAAATTTAAGTTTCTGGCTTATTTTATATGAAATAACATTAAAGAGAATAAAATTATTCTATAAGCAACTGAAAAATGATCTGTTTGACAGAAATGTTAAAAATTTTATATCAAATAAATTCGAACATACAGAGATTAGAGAAATAAGATAATAATTACTTGTCAGCCAAAAATCACACATGACATATGAATCTCTCGCGAAATTGTTGAATTAATGTACTTCACTTTCACAAATTATACACAAGTTAATCAATATTGACACCTTATCGGCAAAGTAAATAGGTCAAGTCATATATGCAAATCAGATATTGCAACAATTTAAATTAAATTTATACTATGTTAATTAATATCTTTTTTAAAGATATCAGACGTGTGTATTTATGTCTATAAAACCCAGTTTTCATTAAATACTCTTAGTCAATAATAAAATACGTTCTTTATGTGTTTAGTAACAGAAAATTATATATTTTCTTTTTGCTTGCTTTTACTTGTTTTTAATGCAACTCTGCATTATTGATGCAGTAATAAACAATATGCAATAAGTAATAATATTTATTAATAGACTGGTAATTATCGAATATGAAACTCCTTTACAAATTGTTATTGTTTCGTGGCATTTTGCCACTTTGTCGCTATAAAGATTCAAAAAACAATGAAAATACAATGTAGTTCTTCTCTCGTATAGACAAATTTAATTTTTCTTTATAAAACGTCGTGTGATTAACATCTCCATTAAATTTTGTAATATAGATAAGGAAGAGATAAGGAATCGCGATATATTTATACGACGATTTATACGAATGAGATTTTATATATCGAGTCCATTCTATAAGTATAATTTTTTACCGATATTAAAGAGAAATGAGTATTAGAGCTAATCAATTGTAAATTTTCACTAAATTCTTACATCATTATGTCAAGTAAATTTTTCATAAATATGGAGATAATGTAAATCTGTGCTCTGCTTCCCCAACAAACCCCGAAGACTGTTATTAAAAATATCCCGACATTTAACGATCCTGTCAGTTCTTCTTGCTTTACAAGGATCAAGGGATAAATCCTTTAAAGAAGATCTTAATCGGTGAAGTAGAAATCGTAATTGCAACAAATGCTATTCATGATTTTTATCTTTCGCTATCGAGATATATAATATATATGTGTGTTTTCAAAAAAGTAAGATAGACGTTTTTAAAAAGCGCTTGTGTAAAAGAAGTGATGTTTATTCTCTAAGAAACAAAATGTTATTTTGCGTCGAATTTATTAGAAAAAAATAACTACGAAGTACAAATGAAATTCGTGCGCTTTAGTAAATAATAAGTAAAATAAATATTGATTATTGTATCAAATTCAATTTTATTAAATGTCTTATTTCAAGAATAAAAAATCCAGAGGCTTATTTTTTCATAATCAAATAGAAGAAATAAAATCATAAAATAATATTGCAATATAATATTGCAAAATATCCTTCACGGTAATCGAACAGTATTGTAAGAAGCTTACTTGTGTTTATACAATAAAAGCAACTTTCTGTTATATCTTTCACATTTCTGGCGTGCCGATACAATGCCAAAGGAAATTAACAGTATCGACGGTTATCGTTGTAATAGGATGCGTCGCGCTTAGTGGAAAATCGCGTTAATCCAGGAGCACTCGCTTAAATTCGATTAATGTTAATTCTGCAAACGCCACTTATATTCTATCTGCATACGTTCAACTAACAATAAGATTGTAAATTTGCAATAAATAATCAATTGAAATTTTTCATTATTATTTTGCGAATAATATGTATATGTTTGATTGATTCATCAAGCATATCAAGCATCAATCTAGGCAATGTCTCGTAATTTTTTGTGTTTTAATTTGTATAATAAAATAATTACTGCAATAAAACGGACAAAAATAGTATTGCAGTATTCACACACACACACACACATATATATATATATATATATATATATATATATATATATATAGTCCTATTGCATTAATTATTTTAAATAAATTAATTATTACAATCGTAAACATGTCTAAACAAAAATAGATGTGTTTACGCGATCTAGTGATGCACACTATTTAAGAAAAAATGATAACGAAAAAATTTATATGAGATAGAGAAGAGGAGTGAAAATATGTCAACAGATTAAAAGATACAAATGAAAAAACGCGAATACTCTCGGCTCGTCATTACGCCGAATGCGTACTTGCTTTTGTGTCAAAAATGCACCACCGAATCGCGCATTTTGCGGAAAGCAGCGCGCAGAATGCGGCCCGGTGAGTCGTGAAATAACGAAGGTGTAAGGGCGGAAATGCGAACGCGGCGAAACTGCGAGCGACGCAATTAAAACGGATCTCGGGCGCGGAACGAAGTGTCCATTTCCCGCTCCCATGTTAATTGAAAATGCAGTTATTTATCATGGTTCTTTGCGCGATGGAACGGCACGGGAGGATCGAAAAGATGAGATCCTTCGATGGAAATTGGTCAAGTCAGAATAATTCGAACGACTTGCGACGCGCGGCGAAAGAATATATAAAGTCATATTTTGCTGTATATTTCAAGAAATATAAAAAAAGAAACGTATTGTAAAAATTGCTTTAGTTGCATGAATTATTAATTTATATTAATATTTAAATTATTTACATTATTGTTTTACATTTGTTGTGCCAAAAGACGAATATTTGAAAAAAATGTATTAAATGAATTATTTCCACGCAAATTTTGGACATTTCATCTTTTCATTGTATTTATATTTCATATAATGATAGAGGTATTGTTTTCTCATATTCATGCAATTCCTTCTAGTCGTATCTGTTGTTAGCCAAGTTAGCTCGTAAACTTTGAAAATAGAAACTGGATTAACACGCGCGCTAATTCCAATTATACTTTGCGCTCTGATTCATCTTATTCAAGAACTTTGAATGAATAATTGCCATCGTCGTATAAACGTAGCATATAATCTTAGCAAACTATCGTATGATTTGTTTTACGTGTCGAATGAAAATCATAAATCTCGTTTCGCGCGCCGTAAAGCGTATCACGTGTGCCGAATTATTTACAGTCACGAGCCAGGAGATGAATATCTTCGTGAGTTCTTTTTTTGCTTCTTCGATCTGACAGGGTCAGAATAGAATTTTATAGAATAGGGATTCGAATGCGTTATTATAAAATGGATGCTGCTTGTGAAAAAACGATGGCCAATCTTATTTTGCTTTCAAATAAATTTTGCTCGCAAAGTTAAAGTACGCCTATTAAGCTAATGTAAAAGAGGTGCATGCGAGGAATTTGAATCTGACTCACCCTGAAACTCTTTCCGTGCCGCGCTGACGGAAGTGACGATGTTTGCGACGTGACCCAGCACCGTTGCGAATAATAGCAGGCCAAAAAACAGCTGACCAATCACAAAAAGATATTCGCCTTTACTTCTCGGTCTAAAAATGAAAACAGAAGAAATATTTATATAACATTTTCAACTAATATGTGCGTTTTCTGCTTACACAATTTTCACACAAACTACTTATAGCTAAAATTACCATTTCACGCAAATATTTTTAAATATATACTGAGCACATAGAATAAAAATACATTTCTTTAACAATGCAATAAAATGGCATTTTATACTTTCATTATTTATTCACCGTAAGCGTTATATATGTATTTCAAACCAAGTGAAGAATGAAAATTGCTTACAAATGAAAATTTTTTTGTCCCATGAATACATTGAAATGTGGTCAATGTTTTCTTTCCCTTTCATCCAAATTTCTTTACTTTAAGTGCGCTAACCAAAATATCGATTTATTTACTTGCATTTTGTCTGCCGATGCTTTTTTGGTTTCTCATTTATTTCTCGCGAGTCTTATTTGATTCTAATCAACTAATGTGAGAAATAATAATTTTGAATTTTCATGCTACACTAATAAATATACAGGCAATTAAAATATATATCACTGATTTCAAACATAAAATATGACAAATTCAGAAACGGCATTTATGTATATATATACGCAAGATTAAAATGAATGTTATTAAAGAGAATCGTGATATCATGATGTATTTTCGATGCTGTATTGCAAAAACTAAATATTGCCAAAAATTCATCAATTTTATTACCGTTTGTTCGTTTGTTTCTTTGGTGATTCAATATTTTTTTTTTTTTTTTATTTTTGATTGTTTAGATTGTACATATTTCGGACACACATTGTCATCGATTTTTATAAAAACAGCCACCCCAGGTTTACACGGTATAGGTTGCAGCATTAAAACATAACAGCGACGATTTATCTTTTATTAAAAACTGAATTCAGAACGTCATTACGTGACTGTGAAAATACGGGCGAAATGTTATACTTAGTTAATGATCCCAGAGCCTTGTGGGAACATCACACTAGAAACGTAAACATGGTATGAAAAAAAAAAATTGTTCAAACCTCGTGGCTGCGCATGTGCTTCATATTGTTTTTACTGTAATTCATATGCATATCGATTTGAGAATAATGCATATTATAATAGTGTAAAAGTTACTCTCGTGGGTTTCAGCAACGTATTTCGAAAAAAAGGAATTAGAATTTATATAAAAACGGTAAGGGATTATAATATCAAATTGATGTATATGTGTGATGTTAACACGAAAAAATTTCCTTGTTTCCAGGTCCAATACAAAATGAATTTAACATACATCATACATTACATATTTCATATTTTATACGCAATGTAATAAATTTTGTTGTATAAAAGTAGAACAGTATAAATAAAATAAACTTACTTAAATAAATAAAATTGTGCATATGCAAATATCATTTTCATGTAATGAGAAAGATTGATTTGATTGTAACAACATATAATAAATTATTTTTCAAGCTTGTACATCCTGTATATATGCATATAACATGGGGTCATAAATAAATGAATAAATACCTGGGCAGGTCACCGATGGTCGTTAGGGCAAGAGTACACCAGTAGTAGCTCTGCAGATATTGTTTTACAACGTCTGCCGTCTCAGAATCGCTAAACACCCAGTTCTTACTACCGAAGCCGTTGTTCTTATAAATAATGTGATAGAGGCACCCATTCCAGTGAAAGATCACCAGTAAATAATGTATCAAGGAGGTGGAGCGAAACAAATTCGGATAATTTGTGTGTCGCTCGGTCCTGTCCATGAACGCCCAGAACCTGCGTCAGAGACGGAGAAAGCGGGTGGAGAAAATTGGTGAAAATTCCGACGGTTGGAACGTCATAAATTCCTTTTAGAACATTTTGCGAGGTGAAAATCACGTGGAGTGCAATGAACATTCGTTCAAATTTTTAATCTTCGCGCATATGGCAAAGAATCCAGTCATCAACAGGTTAAAATATGTACCTCTGTCCTTTCATTTATTATTTTCGAGTGCGATGAGTTTCCGTCGTATTGACGCGCGAGTCGCGCAATTTCATGATTTATAGCGCGATGTAGCGATTGAAACGATTGCGATCAATGATTTATAGTATGAAGTATAGAAGAAGACTGAAACAGAGAAACACTGAAGCGTAAAGTGCATAAGTTTTATTAGATTTAATTTTATCTGAATACTTGATGATCTTTCTCTCTCTCTCTCTCTCTCTCTCTCTCTCTCTCTCTCTCTTTCTTTCTTTTAATCTATCGAATGTTCTCTCAATATAAGATAAAGCTAAAGTTTTGCGAAATTATCAAAAGAAAAATCGTATTATTAAAGAAATAATTATGTTATTAAATCTTCAATAATATTTATCATCGTTTTCTCTCTTTCTTTTTTTTTTTGATCCTTTGTATCATTACTCTTCGTAAATACTACGTTCATACTACGCGGTCCATGTTTTCATCACTCCCATTTATCACTAAATATGGACATCTGATTCCGAGTTCCGTTTGCTTAATACACATATCGCGTCCAATGTCGACGTTAGATGAGAATGACACGCACATTTAGGAATAAATGAGAACACGGACGTGTTCCGACTGTTGGTTTATTGTTTTCGACGGAATCAGATTTGATGGAATTTGTCGATGATTCATCGATGCGTAATTCTCAGATCGGATATACAGGAAAAGCTGTGTTATACTCTCTCGCGCGCCGTATTGCTATTGAGAAGCGATAACATGAGACACAACATTTATTCATCACGCATTTTTGCGATATTTCTAGATCATCGATGTTTGTTCCAGAATACGTAAACATTTACGTGCGAAAGATCAGCAGCGCGTCATTGTGATCTTACACACAAACTTTCGCAATCTTTTTCAATCTCGGCTTAGTTTAAACAAGTTCTGGTGTTTGTCGAGAAAGTTATCGAAAGATTTAAACTTTCGTACTTATAAATAAAAACCAATTACAATGGTCGGGACGAAGAAAGAAAATCGCAATAATGACTCTTTACTCGATTCCCACCGATCGATATATCTTAATTGTTGGAAGCAAATTTTTCGCGCGAAAATTTCTCGTGATATAAAAGATACAGCTTTAAAACAATGTCCAATTCGTTGCACTCCACTTAATTTTGCATCGAAAGATAATTTCTTTTTCAAATATCATGCATCATGCATCAAATTTATAATTCTCATGACAAAAAAGAATATGATACATATCAAAATAAATGCAATAAATAATATATATTGGACAAAGTGTTACGATAACTTGTCATTTAAGTTTATCATTTTATTTAATTAATAAGCTAACGTAATTATAAAAGATAGAGGATCGAATGATAGTTACCGATAAATTTTTACGAGTCTAAAACTTCGCAGCATACTGTTAAATCCTATAGATAAGTATAAAAAGTCGAGGGGCAGCAGGCACAGGATGTCTATGTAAAACGTGGTGCTGTTCGTGTAATGGTTTCTCAATTTTGTGGCGTCGGTTTGCAGCACCCCATCTTCCAAGTATCCCGTTCGAATGTGAAATATTATGTCGAGCACGTATAAAAAATCCGAGAAGTAGTCCAGGCAGAACCACACCCAACGAGTCTCTCCTGTATTTGCAAACAATAGAATACCCATTTTAATACGAACAACATACGTATTAACTTTTAATTACAAATAGCTTGATAATATTTTCTTAAAAATTAAAAATTGTCTATTTTGAAATGTTTTTCTCTCTTGTAAAAATTGCATATTTATATTTCCGAAAGATAAAATCTCTCCAATTTCAATCACTTGTAATTAAATTATTAGTTGAAAGCTATTGACGGTGCCTCCGTATTGATTGCTGTTATTTTTAGTGTGGCTTTTTATATTTATGATTGGAAAAAGGCGTATTCCCCCTGTAACATTCTGCATGTGTAAAATAATGCAGCATTGCTTTTATTTTTTGTTTAATTTGCGCATTTTATGCATTGTTTTATAAATTACGCTAGCGCTTGCTTTGAAGATTCAATTAAAGAAGACATTAAACTTGTGAAGGTTTTAACAAAAATCTAATTAATTTAATAAAAATTCTCCAAAAAAACTCTCGGATATGTAAAGTATTATTAAAAGCTATTCATTAACAAATGCTTTTATATGAATAAATCAAAGGACGAATTATTACAATGTAATTTAATAATTTCGTACTTGAAGCATTTCATTTTCTATTCTTTATTAAAATATATTGGAATTCAGAAACTTTTAATATGTATTAATCGATATAAAAATTAAATCTCTAAAATATATGCTTCGCTTTCACGGTTTAATTAATTTTTCAAGAAAATATACTAATGTGCCTTTTGAAGTTTAAATTTTTCATTTTTTCGGATCTTATAGAACATATCCTGATAAAATATAAAATGTTCCTACGAACGTGAAAATTGAAATTTAAATCATGAGCGCATGGACTAACCATTGATCTCCTGGAAGGCAAATCTATAGATGATCACCCAGAAGTTGTAAAGAAAGGCAAGGGAAACCACCATTGACCAATAGTAACAGAGGCGTCCCGCAGGATCGAAGATAAAGGACCAATTTGGTGCGCCCGTGCGAAAACCTCTCGATCCAGGTTGCCCAGGGAAACCTCTACTTCCGCGTTGCTGTTGCTGTTGCTGCGCCGTGTACCTTCTGAGATAATAATAATTCAACGGACGTGCACTGATTAATTGCTCTTGCCACTGAACGCAATTCTGCGTGTCTATCCATTTTTCGTTATTATTTTTACTGTGCGCAAAATTCGCGTATCAATGTGAATAATTATAATGAAAGTTATTGAATGCTCGTGGCAGCCGGAAAAAAGTCAGTACAATTTTGTATATACCGCGGTTTTGATTTCGCTCAATTAAAAAAAAAAGTTTTGTCTACACAAAAACTATTTCGCAATTTTGCATTGTTCTCAATGATTCCTTGTCCCCCGTAGATATTTCTAATTAAAAGCCCTAACGCTACAATTAAGCGCTCTTTAATAAAACGCAGAAAACATCAACCTAAGAGTATCAACTTCAAGAAGTCACTTGAATATTTACGATCCTTTACTCTACACAGATTTCTTTGTTATATTCATTTTCTTGAATTTTCATTGTGAAAATGGTTTCCCATAAAGAGGAGAATTAGCATCAAATTGAATTTTTCCGCGAATATCTGTTTTCTTCGTTATCGAGATGAAAAAGAATGGCTATATTGAGGATGTACAATAAAAATTGATTCTACTATAATAATTAAAATATTCTCTATCGATCGTTCGTGAATGTTTGCCAATAAAATACTCACGTTTCGGTGCCGTTGCAACTGGCATTGCTGAGATGATTGACCGACGCCGGTGTGTGCAGGTGCGATTGGTCACGCGAAGGCGTGAGCGCAACTGTATACGGCAGCTTGAATCTGCCCCTCAGGTGGTCCCTTCTTCTCGGCTTGCGACTTAGATCGAGCTCGCTTGCACCCCGGTTCACGTATCCTCCTTGAAGCGAGTCACGTGACGAACTGAAGTATCGCTGCGACACAGAATATACCTGCACCAATTAGGATGCACCAAGCATCACGACGTTATCTCATAGATACAGATGGTGCGCGCATAAAAATACTGCGATCTACGTACATTTTTCTTTCCATCTTTTATATATATATACGGAGATATACGGTATAAATACACTGTATAAATATGTAGCGTAAATATATTATAAAAATGTAAAAAATCTTTTTTTTAATCGATAAATATTAACTACAAATACAATTATCTTTTCATAATTATTTTAATTTCAAATATTTTTTGCTATTTTTTGCAGGACCAAAAATACTCAACAGTGCCGATTGCTTAATATATATATATATATATATATATATATATATATATATATATATATATATATATCCATTGTACTTTATTTAACCATTGACTGTACGTACGAGCGCATATAACCGTTCTAGTTGTTTTTCATATATCGCGGAAATTCTCGTAGCACACATATTTTCCGCACCAGTTTATTCATGCAACATCCGAGCCATCGAGGTATGGCTGCCATGCGGTTGTCATGCATACTGGACGGAGCGAATACTGCGAACGTTGTTATCCGCTTGCGAGATTGTTCTTGCAAATTTTTTTTCACGTCGAATAGTTCGTCGAATTAAGCCTGCCTGTCGCGGTAAACCCGGATACATGTATGACTCTTTTCGCGAAAACAAATGCAATACGGTTACTTTGCTATTATAATCTCGGCTAAAATATTAAGCTGATAAAGCCCAAGTTAAAAAAAATTTTTCTTCTATTTTCTCATTCTTCCACTGTCCTCTATTTTTTCGCGTTTTGATTCTTTTTAAAAGATGCAATCTTTAATATATGTATATCTACGTGTATAATATAGAATTTATTTATTTAGGTTTTAAAACTAAATTTTTTGACAACTTTTTAATGTTTTCTCTCTTAAAATTTTAGAATTAAACAATGTACTTAAGAAAGATAATACATGTAATGGCTATTTAAAAACTTGTTAGAAAATTTTAAACTCTGTATTTTTTGCAACAAAAAAAGTTGAAATGTAACAAGCAAGAAATAGCATAGTGAAAGAAATGCATGTTTTGTTCTTTCCGTGGTCTTTTTCAGTCAAATCCTCCAATTTTCTTAACGTAGATAGAATTGCAAAATTATTCGCCAAAAATCAAATTTGTATCTGCAGGGAAAGATATTCGTGGACCAACATCGAGCGTTCAATGTGCGCGCGCGCGCGCGAAATGTCCTCATCGAGAATATTTTCTACCAACGAGTGTCGTAGCAAAAAGAATATTTTACCCATGTAAAATCGCAGCTAACCAACCTGCTGCTGTTGCTGGTGATAGTAGTGGTGGGTGGGTGTGTGTCGGCCCATGAATTTACCGCTGACGAGATCCAAGAGGCTCTGCCTTGAGGGTAAAACTCCCCTGGACACGTTCTCCGCGCTCTTGGTGTCATCCTCTTTTTCCCTGCCACCGCCTCCGGCTCGACCGTCACCGGTCCTTCCACCTTTAATGTCCCGGTACTTTTCGCCCCCGCAGCTCAAGGCGGACGCAGAGCCACCGCTCAGACGATGTCTCACACCGCCACTGATGACGCCTGTAAGATCAACGAAAGAAATTGTGTACAATTGTGACAATTCTTTTTTAATCCAATTTATAAAGATTTGACACTCTTTATTTTTTTTTCCAAATATGTCACTTTGCGATTTCACGCAATATTTGCGATTTGCATCCATCCATCTAGATTTAAAATCAAATACATGAAAACAGAGATTTTTAAATGTTTCGCAATGATTTATGAGACTAATTTCTTTCGTATACATCGTGCGAATATATCGCGTTTACTTTTTCAGAAGCCTTTAAAAATTCATGATATAAAAATACGTATACCGTTACTTATTATTGCGTACACTAATAATGAACTGTATAATTATTCTATAAGTAATTAGATATGCATATTAGATATATAATACTCTTGTATCTGCAATAATATTACGAGTATTTACAGTAAAATGATATTTGTGCTCGGAAAAATAGTAATGAACATTCATGTGTCGGTTACCACCTGTGGATGTGATGACGTTTACAGTACAAGAAAGATTCCGCTGCAGTCGGGTAGAATTTCCTGTCTAATGAGGCGCGGATAACGTACGATATTCATGAGATGCAAAAAGAGAAATATGGTGTGCGAAATATAAGAAATAAAAAACTTCTTTTCAAAGACTCGGTTTTTTAGATTCGATTTCAGTAAGAATATTACAATAGAACTCTATGGGAAGGGGAAGAAAAGAAGTTTTAGTTTTTATAAAAAAAAAGAAAAACTTTTAAACCTTTATTCTTTCTTAAGTCTTGTAACGTATTCTTTTTTCTTCTCTAATCGTCTTCATATTATTATTCTTTATCAAATGCGTAAGATAATATAAAAATATTGTGTAAGAAAATAATGCCGATTCGGTACATGAATTCAAGGTCAATACTGCAAATGTCGGAAAATGCGAGAGGGAATAAGCAAGTTTCGCGAGAAGATGAGGCCACCTTGTCATTATCTTCGTGCGCTATGACACTGCAATGTCAAAAGGACTACAACGGGACGAGTCTCGCTTTCTTGCTTCTCGTGAGATTACGGCTCATCCACTTTTGCTAGATAGTAACGAAGCGTGACATGATAAGAGGCGCAAAATCCGAGCAGAGCAAGCTCACTCCTGTCATCTTGCGAATCTATTTAACTGAGAATAAGTCCTGGCGAGAAAAATTATTGCGCATCTGCAGACAATTTTCTTTCTACACAAACTCTAAACCGCGATTTGTTTTTTAATCAACACGATTTCTCGAATCATCGTTTTTATCGTGATTACGTTTCTATAATTACACAATCTATTATCACATATCTATTACCACATAGAGAATGTTAAAGTTGAACAAATAATATTAGCGATATCTACGCGCTATGAATACGATGAGATTAATTTTCTGAATAAACGCGAGACACATAAGATTCTTCTTCTTTCTCAAAGCTTTAGTTTTAAATAATATTATTACAAATCGAATAGCACAATGGAGGCTTATAAATAAGCGATGATAAAGAGGCTCCGTTTCAAGCGGAGAATAATAAGAAAAAGGAGAAAAATAATTAAATAATAATTAAATAGAAACGAATAAAAATACGTGACTGATTATACACAAACAACGAAGTGTTACTCCAGAAATGCCACAAGATTCCTGCTCTTCGAGTCTATTTCGCAAATAATCTTGCGCGCGCGCCTGACGTCCTCCATTAAGGCGCGGCGAAGAAAAATGATCGCAAGAAAATCTGCGCCGGCGTTCTCTTCATTTCTCTCCTCTGTTATTTTCCCGTTAATGCAATGTAAAATGCCACTGTGCAAAACAAGCAGCAAGAGATTTTGTCGAACCAACGACCAAACTCACAAATTTATATTCAATAACGCCTTTTATTTTGAGTGCCCGGAAAAAGTGCATTTGCTCAACTCTAATTAAAATGTAATTATTACTATTTACACGAATTAAATATTGCTGTAGATTATAATTAATTTATTTACTTTTATTTGATAGTCAAACTCAAATCGTGAATCATCATTGTGAATCACGAATAACAATATATTATTTTGCGCTGTTGTTCTTTATATTATTATTATTTTTGTATTAAAACAATATTTTCCCAACTATATATATATATATATATATATATATATATATATATATATATATATATTATAACAATGGGAGTAAATATGAGTCACAGACGATTCCAATTAAAGTTAAGAGTGTCTCGTTAAGCTCTCGCGTCCTAGAAAAACTGGACATAAAAGTAATTGCTTTCTAACGCCCAAGAGAATTAATAAGATAAGTTTTTAAGTAAAAAAAAAGTAAAACAAGTTTCTTTTTAAGTACTTAATGTAAAGACATGTTATATAAAACACTGGAAAGTTATGCTAAATATTGATCATCTTTGACATAGTCACGAAGAAGAAGCCAATTTCAATTTTATTAGGAAATCTATCAAATTTATATTATTAAAGTTTTTTAATAATAATATAATTTAAATGAAATCTGAAAAATTTGTTGTCAAATTTTATCAAATTTTAATTTAATTAATATATTATTTAATTTAAATTAATACATATATATATATATATATATATATATATATATATATATATATATTCAAGATAAGTGGCTAATATGATTTTAGATCAACCGAACCAAAAGGTCCTGAATTATGCGCGGCACGTCTAGCGAACATTATGGCAAAGGACAAATTAATTCTAGTTGGAGGCGCGAGTGGGTTTATTCGCGTTGCGGGCACGTCGTGCGGTCAATCCTTTGGACCATTGTACTGTTCTCTCAAAGACCAGCGACAAGTAAATATTGTGTTCGGGTAAACGTACCACATGGCATACAGACATGGCAGTGCGATACGGCCGTGTCGACAATGGGAGTACGATCCCTCCAAATCGAATTTACATTCTTCGCGCTGGGCACGTTCTTTATGTCCAATTTTATCGACTTGGCCTGCTTGGCGTACTTCCCGGTTGATCCTTTCGGACGGCAATTTGCGAAGCGATGCGCGCGTTGCGCATTTTAAAACGTTAATCAAAAACAAAAGGGAAATGCCGGGGGATATAACTCATAAACCGTAATTTATTACCGTTATGTGCGCGAGTCCTTTCAGCTCTTTTTTCCGACTTTCAAAATAAAAAAAATCTTTTATGAATCTCTCGACGATTTCGCGACTGTGTCATTTGATATTCTAGAAAACGGAAGAAATCTCGTATCGAAGGGCGTTATACGTAATCGTGATTTATCGCGAGATCGAAATTGCGCGACACAAAACAAAGCGAAAATTTTTACTTTGAGTACGGATTTCATTGGTGCAGTAAAAATGTTTTATGGCCTATGTGCGTTATTGGCGTATCTCAGGTAAAAGAAAAAGGCAAACACGTTTTATATATGGGATATATAAAAACATTGTTGTACTACAACTGTTATAATATATGTATGAATATTCACGTATATACATATACACGATAGTATATTATAGATGCGAATAAGTTTTAATACGCGCAAAGTCTTTCACGGGATATTACTGACAGCGATCCAAAAATTCAAAGTTTTTATGCCGCGCCATATTATTTCTGGAACTCGCTGCCTTATGGACGGATGACTTTTCTCCTCGCAAAAGATATATATTCGCATTCGAACTTTTTCAAACGAAAACATGCCGATTTCAATATCCGTCTCCCACCGGCAGTTCCTCATCGGCTATGCCGTTCGCAGAAGAAAAGTAAGTTTAATGATGACGCCGCGCACCAAACGATTAAATGGAAATGTTTGCAATGAGAAAATTGAGAAAGAGCAACGAGGAATGAATGAAGCAACAAAATTAATTGTCTTTTATCGTATCTGTCCGACAAAAATAGCAATGATATAAATGAAATGGAGTTCTAGTATATAAGTGCAAATTGCACAACAATATCACGTGTAAAACGATATAATATTTTTCCATTTTTTATAAATATTTTATATTTTAAATATAATTATACATATAACGATATATTGTTGACTATGGAATATTAAAAAAAATAAATAAATAATTTTCATTGTCATTATTCGATAATTTTTTTCTTTTGACGTATTGTATAGTCATATTTAGAGTCATATTAAGAGATTTGTTATGATATGATTGGCTCCTCGAAAATGTCTCTGAAAATATTATCATTAAGCACGGATCAAATCGGTGACCTGGAAGGAAATACCAATCCGTCAAGCGGATAAAGCCTAATACTGTATATTGTCGTTGAGATAATTTCGAATACAGTGTGACCATTGGAGCGTATCATCATAGATGTATCGATCAAGATGCTCATTCTAGAGGAAAACGAGAAATTGTCACGAAATTACATATCGTAGCACGCAAGATACGTGTAGCAAATCGAAAGATGCGTATTTCTGAATAATGCGCTTATAACGGCCGATAATGACAAACCATTTTGTTAGAGAATCATCGACAATTTACCGTTTATATTACTGATAAAAACTGCATAAGTACTATTACAATATTTGAAAAACTATTGTCCTAAATCAAAAATAATTTTGGAAAATATAAATACGCATTCTATCTTTTTAATTTTTGCATTATTTATCGCTTTTTCTAAAAATCACGTACGTCGACATAGAACTCGGCAAACAATTTTTGCACTTCTATACTCGTTCGAGAAAGAACGATCAAAATTGAGGAAATAAATAAAAAAGGAAGAGAAAACCAAAATAAAATTAAAACAGATGTCTGTTTGCAATGGAATAAAGAACGTGGCAGAAATTTCATCTCTACATGTTTTTGACATTGCGTGACAAGTACAAATGAAACTCGAAAAAAGGAGCGCGGCAGGTGGGACGACAACAACAACAATATCGTGTTGCGATGCGCGTTTAGATTATCAATTATAAAAAATTTGGTAAGCTTTTAAAGTTGCTTTCTGAAAAAAGTCGACTACTCGAAACTCATGCGATTTAATGTGCGGAAATATTTAGAGGGGAAGAAATGCTGAAGCCGCGCGTAGTACTTTAATATTCGATATATGGATATGCGAAGATGAATTCGTGCGCAACGAATCAATTGGAGAGAGAGCGGCACGTTTTTGCATCGTTTCTATTTAGAGTACCTACCTATCGTTAGCAGTATATATAGAGTACATATCCGTCGGATCGCGTACCCTTTAGCGGCAAGAGTGCTGAACGCATCAGTTTTACGCGTTATCGAGCGTGCAAAACGCGAGGTGAATGCACGCGCACGCGAAAAAAAATGGGCAAAATAGCGAATCATTTCCGAGTGAACACTTTTCATCTGCTAAATAAAATTGTAACGCGCAAAGCAATCATGATGTAAAAGTATTGGATTTCTTTTGTCTCTTTTAGATAAAAAAAGAAAATCTGTACATATTAATTTTTTGTCTTCTTATTATTAATTCTAATCCTTTCGTCTTAAAATTTAATTAATTGAAGGTAAATTATAATATATTTTTCTTACATCACTATTGTGAAGTTTGTTAAAGTAGCGTTATTATCAGGCATTTAATTATCGAAACATATTCTAAACATTTAGAAAGTCCCATTAAAATTTATTGATTAAAATTTATATTGATTTTCTCTTTCCAAATTTGAATTAGTAAAAGAGTTATTCTACTAATTCTTTCTAATGAAGTTTGTACACTGAGATAGTAGTAGACACCAGCGTATAACCAGATGTAATTAAGTAGTACAATAAATGATAAATATCACATAAATACAGAAAGTTCCATGATAATTGTATGCAGCGTAATATACATGAAAATTTTACAAAAAGATTACAAAAAGATATTTGGAGCAATGCGTTACAAAAAAAAAATGTCTAAATTCACAAAATTTCTATTTCTTTCAAAATTTTCACATCAAATATTTCGATCAAATTGATTATTGAGATAAGATTTAAATATATTGCAATAAATATTTTGCATTTTAAAAAGAGTTATTTTAAGAATATTAACCTGCAAGACCTTTTATTTCATAAGCAAGTAATTTGATAGCAAATAATTAAAAATAAAGTTATATTGAACGGCAAAAATCCATGAAAACTTTATAATTTCAAAAAGTTTGAATTATTATCTAATAAAGAGTTGTATGTAAACGTAATTGGTACTTAAATGCTTTATATATATCAAATTTTCTCTAAAAAAAAAAAGTTCTGTCTAGCAAAATTTTATATCGCATAAAGATCATAAAATGAAATAAAAATCAAAAGCATTTATTATTGAAAATACTTTGCTTTGACAAGATATAATAAGAATTTTTTTAACAATTAATTAAAACATCTTTTGCGTTTTTTTTTTTTTTAAATAATATTTTGACATTTTCTAATTTTTTAATAATTATATTGTAATTAAAAAATTTTCATACATTCATTCTTTATACAAATATGATTTAAAATTTCTCTTATCTCATTTAACTTAGGCATGAAAATAAGATATCTGGTGATTTGAGCTTTTATTATTAATGTTATCGGACTCTCTACGCAAATTTTGATAACAACGGACTTGTGTTGCACAAGATCTCGCTTATGTTGTTTAATTAGTTTAATACGCAAACATGGAAATTCATGAAAATTACACGTTATTATAGTTAGTAGCCAGATGCTTTTTAAGATGCTTGTTATTTCACATTAGAAATTCAAATAGAAATGCTACGTTATACATTCGTAACTTAAATTGCTCAAGTCGATCGAAAACAAATTAATCCCATATTATACGAAATTACTAAATGCTATTTCACCATAATTGCTTATAATTGAGTTGCAACGAGTGCGGTCATTGTAATGACTTTTTTAGCATTTAGATAGAATAGCTGCAGCGCGTTGCATTGTTTGTAATTATCTTTCTTCGCAATTGTGAAAAAAAATTTGTGAAATTGTTTATCATTTATCAAACAAATCTTGTTATATTCTTATTTACATACCTTCGATCCTTTTGGCATTGTATATACATTCATGAATCGATATGTACATAGGTAAGGAAACAGCTATTTGTATCTTGCGCAGAAATTGCAATCAATATTAGCACGCGCGACATATCAGCAAATAAGGATTATAAATATGATTGCGATTATCAGCAGTTTGTGTATGTGTGTGTTGAATGGACATATTTAAATAATATCTGATAGATTTATTTTCGCATTGGACGTATTTATGCCAAAAAGCTTTAGATTTTCCCGAAATTGACACATCCAAGTTTGTAACGCATCTATAATTTACGTTTATTGCTCTATAAAACTCCCATTTATCGCGTTTCGCACGGTGCCAAAAATGCCAACAAAAAAGATGTATTAAACGAAATACAAGATTATTTATAAATGCCATATTTTTCAAGATTTTATCTAGATGCGGAACTTTATTTGGTCAACTAAATTAATCGAGGAACAACGGCTTGTTAATTGAATGGAACATCTATATCGATTTAATGGGTATTTATATTCAACGAAAATATAGTTATAATAAAATTTGTGATTTTCTATCAGTTTTAATGATAATCATTAAGAGATGGAAAATTGCAAATTTTATTGTAGCTATATTTTCAGTGAATATCATAAATGTTCATTAAATTGATATTAATGATATTATTCGTGAGCAAGTGATTCGATCTCGATATGATATATAAAGATAATATATAATTGCGATATAATATTATATTATTATATTTTGTTAATATTCGTTAACTCGCAATCCCATGTTCGTATTTATTCTAACCTAAAATAAAACATTTTCGTTAGAGAATTTATTATCGTCGATGCAATTTAATCAATGTCGCAAAATAAATTTCACTCAAATGACAAATACTGCCATTGCGCTGTTTGTCAAAATAAAATACATCTCTTTGAAATTTTTAGCTAGCAATTTTGGTAAGATGCAAGAATCTGTATCTAAATTTACCGAGCGACAATATTCCTTACCTCCATCAGTATCAGCTAACGTATTATTGTAACTCCTCCCAATGATAACAATTAATTGATCGTAGCGCAAAGTTAAATTACAAAGGACATAGGTGTTCTACGCGCGTACTTCACAAGTGCAGGAGCCCTCAATTCTGTTCTATTTCTCTTTGTTTATTCTTCATTTCTCACTCACTCAATCAGTGAGGCGATGGGAGAAGAGGAGAATGCGTTTTAGTCGCGAATTTAAACTTGAATAAGCTAATGTAAATTAACTTCGAACAGTGGACTCTCTTCAAACAAACATCTTTCCTTTCGCAAGAGGAGTGAAAAACATTTCCCTAGGGTCGTGAATTCGCTACTCTCGTCAAGACGCGTCGTCCCCGTCCGTTTATTCGCAAAAATTAAAATGCAATCGATATAATCTATGCGATGACAGGTGGTACTTTGGCGGTATTTTTCTTCCTTTCAAAACGACGTTTCCTATTAAAATTTTCTAATTAAATACGTGTCACAAACGACGGCGGATTGAATATGACCGATAGCGGCAATGCTTCCGACGGCGCATTCGATTCGCACAGAAATAATCAATGTTATATCCCATAGATTTCATAACTTGCCTCACCTCGATCCATTTCCCGCAAATCCCCTTTTATGAGATTAAATTCCGGTCAGAGTAGAGTTAAGTTTGGTTAGATTTCAAGCGCGATATATATTATATAGTCGACGCGAAATTCAAAAACTGCATTGAATCACGATATCTGACAAAAGATATACAATTTGCAATATAAATAAATACATTTTTCGAATAGCTAAGAATATATTAATAAATAATCAAATAAACATTGTTGGTATAAATCAAATTTATCATACAAGGATGTATGATTGATTTAGCAGACAGGGAAACAGTATTTTAGAATTAAATATTATAGAGTTACACAAATCCGAATACTCACCGATATATGTAGATACACAACGTTCGTTATTCCGTCATTATACGTATTTCAATTATCGAAACGCAATGTGCAGTCATAATAAGATGCGATACATAATACATCAAGTTGATTGCTTCGTCTCTTCGCGAATAATTTCATCTCACAATTTATTCAGATATTTAAAATACCGTTAAGAGATCTGCAACATTATATAAATATTTCTTTAGTCTTTAATAAAATATTGAATTTCGATGTACGGAATTTTTAATACGCGAGCACACACAAGTATATATGTATCACGGCGATGCGTGCGCGGCTTTTTTTACCGCGCGTTCACACTACTGTAAAGTTTCAAGCGCGACATATATACATTATTTGTATCTTTTGTCTTATCAAGAACGCTGCTATAAACGAAATTCCGTTGAATCGAGCAACGATTAATCGAACTTTGGTGGTGAACTTTCCGATAGCAATTACCTGATAATCCTTCACGGTCTCGTGTTCGCGTCCACTCGTTGTCGCGCATCGATGTGAAATAGCAGTACATTTCGCTGCCTCGTTCTGCAAGTGTCCGATTAACCAATCAGGATAAAGAAGGCATTTGAAGTATTTGTAACGTCAAGTGGATCGTCCATATATTCGAAAGATTGAATTTACGTTACATGTATAACGTTCAGCTTTAGAGAGTCATGGAAAGAGCATATTTCGAAAAGATTACCGTCGTAAATATTTCCATTATCGAAATATAATGCTCCTACGTAATAAGAAAGTACATATTATAATATATTATTTTATATCATATAATACTTTTTTAAGTTGACTATCTCTTTCTATGTTTATCAACAATTCTATCATGATATTCAGAGATATCCTAAATACTGCTAAAATAATCAACATTATAAACATTTTGTTTTTGCTAGAATATTACATTTCAATGTGCGTTAATAAAGGCTATATATATTGTAAACAGCAAAGTTCGTAGTGTGAACTCACTCTTTGTTTTGACTGGCGCGGTGCCGGCGCGGCGGCATCACACTACTCTGGAATGTCAAACGCGACGTACGTATCTCTCGCGTCTTCTACCACATTAAGAATAAATCGCACGCGCGAAAAAAGTCCTTTCGAGAGACTTGAGTGAGCGATTCGATGGGTTGATTGAGCATCGGAAATAAACTTTAGAATCGATCAAGGTACATATCTGATAATAGATTACCTGTTCCTTCGCACTGCGTACTCTCGCCGCTCGTAGCGTCACCGCCGCGTCACTTCTTCGCGACTGGCGTGAAGTTGCAGCGACGCGTTCAAATTATTCAAAGTAGTCACGCTCTTAAAGCATATGGCGGATCCTGTATAAATCGACGAACAAGCGATCGTCGCGTTTCGCGTTATTTAATCATGATGAGTGTCGTCGCAAGTATAATACATGTCGGGAGTGCCGTAATAAATGACGATGTGATATCGTGTTATGTTAATTAGTCCGCGGGATCGACCCTGTGTCTTCGATGGATCTGCACGCATGCGAATGATTCGAGCACATTGTACTTGGAGCAAACGAAAGAGAAACGGCACGACGCATCGACCGTAAGTAATGTTATTTATTATATGTATAAATGCTCGCGCAAGTATAATCGTGTGCTTATTTCGTTTGTGACAATTCGGGGGTTATTGTTGCGTCTTAACATGCATCTCACATCTTGTCGTCGTTGTCGTTATTGAAGACGAATGAAGATGCCTAGTGAAGTATATCTCGCTCACATGCATCTCTGGAGATAAATCTAACTCTGGTTCAATATTCGCAATCGCAAAATATGTTTCGTGCTTCCGAGCGACTTCTCATCTTGGACTCGTATGTCCGGGAATTTTTATTCGAAAATTTTTGCTTTGGGATTCATATATAGTATATATAGGGTGACCATAAATTCGCACATATTATTGAAATTTTTTTGGTTAAATTTAAAACTTATTTTTCTTTTGAAATTAGAATTATTTTCTGTACTTTATTTTTTTATTTTGTTTCTTTTATTTTATAGAGAATTTCTATAAAATTTATTTTCCATAAATTTTTTTTTTTTAATTTTCCTTTTTAATGATCTAAATATTTCAGTAGTCAATATTACATTTTTTACTTGAGGTAAATTACAAAATTATAATTACAATATGGAGTTATGAAGCATGAAATTAATATAAATTAATATATAAAAATATTAATATATAGAATATTTTAAAATATTATTTTAAAAATTCTATATATTAATATTTTATATATTAATTTATATTAATTTCATGCTTCATAACTCCATATTGTAATTATAATTTTGTAATTTACCTCAAGTAAAAATGTAATACTGAAATATTTAGAAAAAAATAGATATATAAATATATATATATATATATATATATATATATATATATATATATATATATAGAATAGATAAAAATACTAATATAAATTTTAATAATATAAAATTTTTTATTTTTCCATCTTCTTTATTTTATTTTTTTTTATTTTATAGAGAAAAAATCTTGTTTTCTATAAATTTATTTTTATTAAATATTAAATATTAAATATATTTTTAATATTAATATTTATAATGTTAAATTTCACTTGAGAAAAGTCATAAAATTATAGTAAAGAATAAAATTTTATGCTGAATTTTCTAAAAATTTAATTAATAAAAAAAGTTTAATTTACAAAACTAATTAATTTTTAATTATTTATAATTTAAAAAAATGTTTCTTAAAAATATTTTTTAAGACAAATTCAATTTGAAAGATTAGCATTAGAATATTTTATTAATGTACGTTTGCAGATATACGTTTCTATTGTTACTCTATGAATTAGATTGCGCACTACAATAATCGCAAAATATATTTGCTATTGATCGCCCGATGCATTTTACGGTATTTTCGGATGAATCTGACAGGGAAAATTCTAAAGTCGATTCTTTGCATGGTTCTCGGAATATTTATGCAGTCACAATAGTCATAATATCGATCGCGTTTCTTATTTTGGATTTGCATTGACGCAAAACCAGATTTATTTTTTTATATTCTTGTTACGATTTTTCAAGACATACACTCGGAAGTATTCTACGAAGACTGCCATTGGTTTTAATAGCATCCTTCCGTCAGAACAGTGAAATCAAACATTTTTGAAGTTTTTTTTAAGTTTTATTCTTTTTGTTTTGATTGCAATTGAATTTGCGGAAAAGAAGTTCTACGTCTTCTCGACTTAAAAGAAACAGTATCAATTAATTCTTTTCTTATAAATAAATGCTGAATTTTTTCGAAAGTACTAAATTCATGGAACAAAAGTTTAGTAAAGTATAAAAGCTTTTATTTTATATAAAAAAATATTAGTTTTTCTTATTGATTGATCTCCTACTGAAATTTATATGAATGTGCATATATATAAATTAGTTATATATTATGCAAATATTTTTATCATATATTGTTCCAAAAATATTAGAGAAAATATTATTTTGCCATATAAAAAAAAAAATTAATTTGGATAGTAAAATTTGAATTATTCATTTGTTTGCTAAAAATAGATTTAACGCGGATGTATTAATTGATTTTCAGAAAGTAAAAAAGAAATTTATTTTTAATAATATATTAGCATTTTATCTCTATGAAAAACATTTGTATTTCTTTTGAAGCTACATATTCTATAGATAAAATATGAGTAAATTTGATATTCTCACAAACGTCACATGAATTTAACAATGTTTTATAAATAAGGCTGCAAATAAATTCTTATCTTTTTTTTTTCAAGATATCGTATCTGCAAAAAAGAAAAAGAGAAAAGAAAATATACAACAAGTGCATACCATTATATTGAATGATGACAGTATTATCGGTAATTGATGTAAACTACTCGGAACTAATTATGCAATTACCGGGCTAATACTCGGGTTTATACTTCCTGATACCCGTGAAACACGACACACAGCAGTGACAACGATACTTTGTAACCCTCGTAAACGAAAGATGGGATCGATCCTTCGTGCGCGCCTGATTCAAATAATCGAAACCATACATTACGCGTACCGAATCCAAAAGTGAAACAAACTTTGGATCTTTCTCTTTGGACTTTTCTTTTTTCTTTTATAAATGTGTTACAATGTTAAAATTTCTGAACTTTTGACTGAATTTAAGAAAAGACACAAATAAAGTTATACCTATGTATAAAACATTGTTAAATTCATGTGACAATGTTCCAGAATGTGAGAAAATTTATTTATATATTCATATATGATGTATATAGAGAAAAGGTATAAAAATTCTCTCAATTGTTCCAACGATATTACCTAAAAAACTATAAAATAAAATAAAAACACGCAGTCACATTGTTAATCGAAAAAAAATTTTCTAGCAGTAGAAGAATATGAAAAATAAAAGCGACGATATATTTTCTATATATGTATAAAAATTCTTTATAAAGTTGGGCGGCACACAAGAGACATGGAATTACAATAGAATTGTATCGCGTTTGGTTGGATAACTCGCTCAATTATATTTTTGTGAACAGTTTATTCGAAATTCCGCGGTCCTCCTTGTAAGTGCATCTCGATTGGCATCGTTGGCATTTGATGCCTGTTTGCAGCAGTCGAACATCAGAATTTTGCACTAGAGAAAAGTCTACTATTAAAATTAATCAATAAAAAGGTAATCAATCAAACAATGTTACACACACACACGCACGCACACACTCACACACACTCACACACTCACATATATATATATATATATATATATATATATAGAACATTTAAATATGTAATATATTTAATATAAAGTTTTTTAGATAAATAAATTTTTCATCGCGTTTAAATAAACAATGAAAAATATAGGTTATACTATTAATCATGATTGAGTTTATTTCGAAAGTACGCGAGTGGAATTTAAAAAAAAGATTGTAATCTTTCGAAATTCCTTTTCGAAGAATCGTAAATGCATTCTTCGTAAAAGAGTTGAACGGAATTTTGCTATGCAAGCGGTGAGTGTTGGGAGTATCTGCTTTTGCAAATCTTTTCAGCACCTTACGCGATCGTCTTGTAAAGCAAGCTTGTCCCATGCAGAAGGATAAGATCCCATGCAAAATGATCGATAAATATTACCGTATTGTGAATAAATACAGCTTTGCAATTTATATATTATTCTCTCTCTTTAAAAATGCACGCAATTATGGAAAATCTGCTTGCTTAAATAATACAAAAAGATCTTCAATTTAATTTATTTATTCGAGAGACAAGTTTCAGATCACGACATTCATTGTGTAAATTCGTTATCATAATATCTACAAAATTCAAATTTACATAAAAATAAGAAAAAAGTAACATTTCAGTCGTTTGTCGATCATTGAACGGATTTGCATTATGCAATTTGAAATTTACGTGGCATACTTTTTAATGTATAATTATTCTGTTCAATATCAAAGATATTTAGTCCTTAATTCTTTTCCTTTTTGAAAGTTTCAAGATCTAAAATTAAATTATATTATGTTCTTTTTAAATCAAACAAATATCAAGTAAAAAATTTCTTTTTTACTTTTAGAATTTTTAATTATATAGTGATAATCTGATAATCTTTTTGCAACGGATTGTTTAATCATATATATTGTGTAAATACTTGTAAAAATAATTTGTTATTATATTTAAAAAAAAAAATCTAATTTATAAAATCTTTTTGTGTCGAAAGAATATATTTACTAAAAATTGCTTTTAAGTTGAGATGTATCCGTAAGTACTCCTAAATTCTTTACAATGAATGCAAGACATTTTGCAATGGAAGCTTCCAAATTTCTGAAGAAACTTCCAGCTGTTATATCATATGTTGCCGCATGGCGTTTTTGAGACTGCTAAAACTTTACAAAACTTTATTTCTTCGATCATATACCTAGAAAGTATATTACTTCTTTATAAATACATCTGTGTCGGTCAACAATAACAACAACAAAAATTACCATTTTTAAATATTTTCCATTCAATTCTCTTGTTTCCCAACTCGTAATTTATATTAAAACGATCTGCAAAAAAAATTTTAGTATCATTAAATATATTTAGTATAATATCAATAAAATATTATTAAATAAAAAACAGAAAATTGCTAAAAATTAATGAATTTTTCTCTAAAAAATATTGAAGTGCTTTATTAATTATAATTATTAATTTAATAATCAGTTTAATCATAATAAAAATACAAATTGATGATTTTACATATACCCGATTATATGCTTCGAGTCTATAAATAGTCTATAAATAGTCTTCTGTATAATGTAAAATTAATTTGTATTCACTCAAAAATTTTACTTTTAATCAATTTGATATACGGTTCAATTAATTATTCATTAATTTTTATGAATGAATAGTATCAAGTTAGCAATTCCCAGTTACCAGTTTATATAAAAAATTCGTTTATTTTCTGATATTCAAATAATCTTGCACTCTCTAGAATCGTGAATATTTATAATTCAGGAGAAATAATGCAATTATATCAAAATGAAATATTCCATTCCAAATTCTCAATGTAGCAAATATTTTTAAGTTGCATTTATAAGATATGAAAGAGATTTAAAAATTAATGTTTAATGAGATTATTGATGACAATATAATCTAATATAAAGTAAAATATATTCCCTCCTATCGACTTTATATTGAAACAAATCATTTATATTTGCATGAAAGTTATTCGACAAATATCTGTCAACATGTTGAATATACTCAAACGTTATATATACTATAATTTATGCATACACCAACCACAGCAAAACTGATCAAATTTGACGGATAAAAAATACTTTTTGCTGGTTGGAAATAGTTGTAATAGTAGAGAGACGAGTGTATCGGTTTCACTGCCAGTTGATCCTGTCAACAGAGCACGTTGAAAGTCTGTAAGCCGCTGACACATACATGACACGAATGCGCGCACGCGTGACCGATAGATACGTAACCAAGTTGCCCCCGCAAATGTACCCGCGCCCTGAAAATTCCAGCTTTGCAGCACCCGTGAGTGCAAACAAATATTTGTTCGCCTCGTATTGCGGCAATATCTGTTCAGAGATGCTTCTATGGAAATCTCCATAACATACAATCCTTTTGATCCGTATTACATTCGCAGTTAATCGTTTGAATCGATTTTACGATTTATACTTTTGCGAATAACGATAATAAATAATTCCAATTGTATGTACATTTAATGTATGGCACTGATCTTTATTTATTATGTATTCTTTTTACAAAGAATTTTATCTTTAAAAAGAAAATATTTGCAAAGTATAGAAAAAAAAACTATAGCAGTTGAAACAATATAATTTTCTTTAATTTTTCTGCTTTCCAACTTATCTTTCTTGTCTATGCATTTTTTGAGGTGAAAGAAAATTATGTGCAGAAAAATGGCAAAATATCACATGGCATTGATATCTTTTCATGAACTTCGCTTTCATCCTAAAACTTTTTCAAGTATTTGCCGAGACGCTATAAGATTTAAATGCGTTTTCAGAAAAAGTTTTGAGTAAAAGTTATCCATTATATAAAAGTTTGAAAATAGGTAAAAGTTTAATCCCCCCCCCCTCTCTTCCTCGTTTTTCTTTTTTGAATTATGTCATGATTTTCTCAA
Organism: Cataglyphis hispanica; assembly: GCF_021464435.1. NCBI lineage: Eukaryota > Metazoa > Arthropoda > Insecta > Hymenoptera > Formicidae > Cataglyphis > Cataglyphis hispanica. The sequence goes on from NC_065971.1 coordinate 127,775, forward strand.
GTTTCTTAAAGAGAAACTTTATGATGCGATTATTGTAGTTTTAGTGATCAATATAAATAAGAATAATTTTGATGGGGAAAATACATATCAATAATAATAGCCATGGATCAACTCGTAAACGAGATTTTATGGATTGTCTTTATTTTTAAAGTTTTGTTTATAAAAGCTTTATTATTTATATATATATCTAACAAGTACCTTTGTTATTATTCCTTGGCAATTTAATATTTTTATCGCAGGTTTGTTTTTTATTTAAAATTACATTTTAACTAACTTATCATTTCAATATAACATAAAATAATATAATGAAAGAATTTTTCGGGCTTTTTGTCTATCGTATACAACCCGCTTGAGGTTTGAGCTATTGCATATCAACAGCATTATCCATCAGCATGATCGATATCACAGCAATGATAGCCCGTTAGATAGATTGCCACAGTGTAGACTTGATTTCCACCTGCCACAGTTCCTTGTTAATTGTCACAGCTTTTATCGAATTAGCGAGTGCATTAACCTATGGCGCGCTGTAAGCTAGATTAGATTTTGATTGAATTCTTTATCTCCAGGAAATCGATCGGAGAAGTTGGACATAGTCGAAGTTACAAAATAGGAGAAAATTAAGTTAAAATTAAAATGATTAGTTAGATGATACAATTTTAAATAGAAAACAAACACGATAAGAATATTAAACTCTGCCAAGGAATGATAGCAAAGGTACTTAGATATACAAAAGAATAATAAGAAGCTTCTATAAAGGAGTAATAAAACTTTTACAAACAACAAAATTTTAAAAAGGAGTCGTAATTTCTTGAGTAGATATTACTTAATTTTCGCCCAACTAATTAAATCAGAGATTACAATAGCAGCAGAATATTATTCTAAAAATTATGAATTACGTGAATTTGAACAGTTTAATATCACTAATATCTTGAATACACTGCTTTTATTACAGACATGCACGAAAAATATTGCGTAGAAAATTAAAAAGAATAAATCTTCCTTTTTATTCTTATGACCTTTATTGCTCATAAACCCATATCAATAACTCGTTAAATGTCTGATGGAAAATTGAAAAGACAAATCCTTATCCTCAGCTGCCTTAAAAAATGCAATTTCTTAGATTTTTTTCAAATTAGCTATTCAAGAAAAATGTTACGCAATAATATCTTTTAATCCTTCTTATTAATCCTCTTTTCTCCAAATAAGATAATAAAATTATCCCAGAGAGTAATCTTTGCGTTATACTTTTATCTCAAGTATATAACTATCCCGCGTTTTCACACATTCCTTTCACATATACATACTGAATAAATATAAAAACTCTTATAAGTAATACCATCGTTTAATTGTTTTTTTATTTATGATCCAATTGAAAATGCTGTTTTGTGTTGATTTCATTATCTCAGTTAATAGTATATATATATATATATATATATATATATATATATATATATATATATATATATAGGAAAACTAATATAAATTGCAAAATGTAATGTATAAATGCGACATACTAAATCTGTCCAAAGTTTTAGTATATTTAGTCTTTAAAAAGAATTCTCTCTTGAGACTCAAGCTTAAATAATAGATTTCTTATTTCTACTTAGCTTTTTAATACATTCTTTTTTTTTATTACTATGACCGACTCTCGAGACTTGAAAACGCAATCCGCTTATTGGAGCGAAGCCAATGTGTGAATTATGCAATAGCTACCGGCGATATATCCGGATTCGCGCTTACTTTCGTAAAATACAAACGAAATAACTTGTCTCATTACGAGATTTCTTCTTACCGCATCATTTTTTGCGATCTTATCTTATCTTCTCTATAATATAATATTTAGGATAATTTTGCCAAGTTTTTGAAGCCAATTATTTTATAGTACACTTTAAAAAGGAAATAAGCAAGCTTCTTCTTGCGTGTAATTTAAAAAATAAGAAATTTTTTACTCTCTTTCTCTTTCTCTTTTCTAAAAAAATAATTTGTGGCAACTTATCAACAGATGAGACTTGAATCTTAAGTTTTGTTAGTTTTTATACAGATATTCTGCCGCGGCATTTCCTGTAACTTCACTATTAAATAAATTCTAAACCGTGTCCTGTATATAGGAGGAAAAAACAGTTCGCGCGTTTACGCCGGATTATTCACGGCGCTTTACCATCATGCCCATTGAGACTCGTTGAAATTTCTCGCCGAGTGTCGCAATAGAAAAGTGCTTGAGTTTTCGTTTAAAGCGCAGCGAATTGATTTTTCAGGCAAGCGCATATCTCGCGTTAAACCGCGTTACGCCTGGCCTATTTCTGCTCCATGCTTCCTAGCATTATGGATATATGTGCCAATGCTTGTGAATGCTCGATGATTGTAAACTTTCATCATATTTTTATTTTACGTTATAAAAATATAGTTATTTATTTAATTATAATTATTTTTACTAACAAGACTCTTTTCTAAAAACAAAAATAATATTTTTGGATTGCGTAATTTTGGATTATCGTAAATGAGTTTCGCTTTTAGCACCATCTTTAATCGGAGATTTTATATAAAATTTAAATATTCTCTAAATCTTTTTTCTATATAACAGTTTTGTTTAAAAAACCAAAAGTCACGCAAAAAATAATTTAAGATATATTATTTTCCAAAATGTTTGGGAATGATACAAGATAGTATTTCTTTATGAACCTCTAGTAATAGTAATTTTTAATGAAATTATATGAATTTGTATAGTATATAGCTTTGATTTTTATTTGAATATCTATGAATGGTATTTTGACCTTGGAGATTCATAATAACGTCTTCACCCTCGTCGGCGAAAGGAACAAAAACGAGATAGGAAAAAAATGCACGAGGGTTGCGCGCACAAGCTCATAATGGTGCCGTACGTTTTTCGGCTACCTTCTCCTGAGAAAACCTGAGAAAATTCGTGAGATTCCGTTGTCTGCCTTCCAAAGATTTCGGGAATTCAAAGTCCCATGAGGACTCACTAGAATAAATCCTTTACCGCAACAAATCGAAGAACATGGAACATTGCATGGACGAAATTCTCGGCGATTTTCGTTGACAATGAGATGCAAATTTCATAAAGATTAAAAGTTATGCCGTTAATTATATATATATATATATATATATATATATATATATATATATATAATTCATTCGACAATGTATTTTTCACGCTTGCCTAATTAATGCCGGAATGATTCAAAAGACATATCTATAAATATCTTATCATACATGCAATATACCTTATCATAAATAGCTGAATCTTGTAAATAACAAGAAATATCATTTTCTAAAACTAGCTTTGTTAATATGTTAATAAAAAATAGTATATATAAAAAGTATTCTATATTTTTTAATTACTTAAAAAGATTTTATCTGTGTCTAATATTTGAGTTTTGCAACCTTAAATGGAAGCATAACTTTTATAAAGGCAACAGTTTATCTTAAGAATTTTGATGCAATTTAATAAAGTTTTAATTCTTTTCTTAAGAATTAGAGCAATTTTTTTCAGTTCTTGGATATCTTTTTCTTTTTTTTTCCAAATTAAAAGTTTTTTCACGAATCTGACATTTTCTTAAAGTCTCATCAATAGATTTCCTCTTAAAACATATCGAGATTTCTATAATTTGTTGGGAAAGAATTAAGATCTCAATAATATCAAAATCAATAATATCAAAGTTCTAAAAATGGAATATTAACTTTGTAGAAGCGTTCGCGATTTATCGATGAAACTCATCTTGTGATAACAGGACCGTAATCAATTAAAGCAATCATCGTCGTCGCGATGCGCCCGTCGGTCGACTCGGTCAACCAGTGCATTTCAATCTGACACCTGCCTGCCTGAGTAATTCGTACGTTCGCGTAATGAAATTCGCGTAACATCGCTCCGGATAGTTGCAAATATGTGCAGATATATGCACACTCGTCAGACACGCATCCGTTATACGCCGAGTTTGCCGTTGACGGTTATGGTCACCGTGAACGAACGAGGTATACCGCGATAATGGCTTTAAGCTGTGCCCGAGACCATTTCCGGGCAAGATGTCCTTCACAGGTCCCCATTCACACACGTGTTCGCGTTCACGTGTTTATAGCCATGTGTCTGTATGAGTGCTTTCCGAAAAGGTGCGATAAATCTAATCATAATTTATAATAAATAATCGTCAATTAATATCGGTGCAAAATTAATAAAATAAAATTTTTTTTTTTTTGCTTAATAATTTGAATAGCGTTAACTTTTAATTTTGAATATGATAAAAAGATAAATATAAAATAAAAACAATACAAATATAAATGTGAATGTGCTCGCGCTAAACAATAGAATATTTTAATCGTAATATACAAATATATGTACGAAAATAAAATTAAAAATAAAAATAAGACACAAAGAGATAATAATTGATAAAATTAGCAGCAGATTGATAAAGTGCGAGCTGAGAAAATCACTGGAAACAATGGCGCAATTCCAAAAAGCTAAAGCAGAATTAGATTGGAAGGAATTTGATAGAGACAAAGACGAGTGTACACAATGCACAAAAAATCAGTAATGAAGCATTAATTAAGTACAGTAGAATTACGAAAAATTTCAAAATAATTTGATATTGGAGAGATGAAAAATTCTCTTCTATGATGTTATCACAAAAAAATCACAGTCTTCATGATCATGTAAATGTTATTGATTGTCATAATGCCGCACGATAATATTGCTAAAAATAATTTTTTTTACAAATTAATCTTTTACTACTAATACATACTGTATCAATTTTATTGATTAATGATGAAGCAATCAATCAATCAATCAATCAATTGCTTTTAAAAAATTTAATGAGGAAAGTATTATAAATGTAAGTGATATAACATATAACGTTACTAATTTCTTAAATTATAATGATGCAAATTGTATAAACTGAAATATTCCAAAATAAGTTATAAATATATTTATCTTGTTTTTTTCTGTCATTAAAGGAATCAATATACATGTATAGTAATTTTTTTAAATAAAAAGGTATGCACTAAAAAATATATAAAACTTGTAACGATATATCATTCTACGCGCAGACATATAGCGCGCAAAAAATTACTCAATATTATTAATTACTCTTCAACAATATTTCACAATACAGGTCTTATATGTATAAACAGTGTCAAACATTCAAGATACAAAAAATAAATCCAACATGCAATTTAAAATAAAAAAACAAATATTTTATTACATTTTATCCATATTGCGATAAAGTACATTCCAAAAGTTTTTTAATGATAATGAAAAAAAAATTATCGGCTTTTTTAAATAAAATTTAATAAAATAATATAAATTTTATATAAATGTGATATAATTATAATTGCTTTTATGTAAATTTTAAATTATAAAATATTTTACATTTATTATAATAAAATGTAGAATTTGCTGTATGTGAGAAGTATGTACTTTATATTTCTGTTGGCGCAATAATAATATTTGACTTAATGCAATTTGATAAAAATCGATCTATGCGCGTTTGATGCGCGTGACATATATTATGACACAGTTCTAATAAAAAACACATACATACATACACACACACACACACACACACACACACACACACACACACACACACACACACACACACACACACACACACACACACACAGTATATACCATCGCAGTTATAAGCGTAGCACGGCCAAGTTGAGAACCCTCGCGAACAATGATGTAGTTTTGAATTCCTCCGCCCATGCAATAAACTACACCTTCCCGCTGTATTCAACCCTCGCCATCCTGCGCATCATATCCCAGCTATGCAACAACGATGCAGAGCCGCGTGACTCGTTCAACCCGTGAAACCGGCTCCTATTAATAGATGCATTTTATGCATTTTTGCGCGCGCGGAAAACAACGATGTTCAATATCTCTCCGTTTTATCCGTTGCTTTACATTTCCATTGTAACTAGATTACGCGGGAAATCAAGTTTTTCATTTTGGAAAATGTGTTTCTTCTTGAATAACATCGTTAGCTTTCATTTATGAAAATGTTGGTTAATTTGAAATCAATTTTTTTGTAATGAAAAATTAATTGAATGGCACATCTTATTGCAACATCTATAAATTTTTATTCCATATTTTACTTCCAAAAAACTAATGTTCTTCATTTTGTAATTCACAAACTATTTTCGCGGATAATGGAAAATAAGACTTAGAATACCCTTTTGTATGAGATGTACTGTATCGTCGTTGAATGGCAAAGAACATCATATGTTAGAGTTGCTGCAATATTGTCGGCGTATAAGTGCTTTTACTACTGACCTGCATCCCGAACAACACTTTGAATATGTACAAACGCAGCATTGCGAATGTAACACATACGAGATGAGGTTTCCAAGATTTGAGTGCATTATGAAGTCTCACATAAAAAATCTGACGAAAAGATTTGAATAACCGATTACGCTTTTTTCTTGAAAAAAAGTTGATGTCTTCGAGAATTTATAATTTTGTAATTTTTTTGAAAAAAAATATAATTTAGCTCATCTAATATATATTTAATTTTTTAAACTTAATATAAAAAGAAATGTTTGAAAATTATTAAAATATACAAATATAAAAATTAAATAAAATATATAAATATAAAAATTATTAAAATATATAAATTATTAATATATTAAAAATTATAAGTATATTATATATTTTAGAATATATTTTAGATTATTTTGTAACCATTTTTCAATGCACAGTATTTGGTAAATATTGTTATTAAATAATTATAAGAGAAAAAGGGATGCGATATAATTATTCAATGTTGCGAAATCAATATTAATTTAAAATTTCAAATAATAAATTAATATGTACATTTATACATACACATATATCTAAATAATTAATATTAAATAATTATAGTCATGTATATATTACATATCACAAAAATATGTCAAAATTATAATAATCGATAGTAGATATATTTCATGATTGTAAAAGTGTTACAATCTCAAGCGTTACAATCTCGTATGTTAAAACATTTTAATTCAAAACCATATAATAATATTAGTGTTTTTGATACGATATATAGTACATAATATTATATAACATTATCTTCCATATTTCCTTTCGAATTTTACAAAGTATTTTTCTAATCTAGTCTAATTTCGACTTCGTAATGGATTTAAATTGACATATTTCTCACGCCGCTAGTGAATACGAGGACGGTGAACAGAAATGTCTTTCGAAACGCGTATATTATTAATAGCACTATTTCCTGCAATAGCTCATCTCATTTGCGTGCCAATCTTTATTTGAGTGCGCATCCCTCCTCATGACGCTACTCCCAAATGACAAATGCGTGGGAACGTGTAACGAACGTTCGAGGGGATGTTTTGCATGAGAATCTCCATATCGCCGGAATATGTTATCGTAAGATGGATATGCTCAACATTGAAAGGCGAAATGCAATTCGTACCGGCCTGGGGTAAAATATACGTCCGTCGCAGAATCAGAATATGAGAGAATATTAAAGTAGTAAAATATCGTCGTGTCTTATCCATCGCAACTTGCTCTTGCCAAACATCGATTCTTGATACTGTTTTAATCGTTTTATTCTCGTTATAATTCAATTCTCGAGACATATATCGCACGTATAAATATATATACTTTATTAAAAAAAATTTCATTGATATCTTAGAATAATAATAGAGTCGATCTTTTTGTGATTTTAAACAAGATAGAGCAAATAATTTGTATCTCCAAACGAACGCTTAATATTTTTTCTCTTTCTTATTATCAAATTATGAAACAATATTGATTGCTTTAAAATACTGACTGAGATAACAATTTGTTTTAAGAAATATGTTCAGTCGCAAAATTTTTTATTATAAAATTTAAAAAAAAAATTTGTATAGAATTAGTTTTTTTTTTTTCATTATATTTGCATAATTAAGAATGATATTCGCAACACTTGCAAGTGTCAAATTTACGCACTTTCAGCAATTAGATGTTAAAGATATCCAGATATAAATAGAATTATTTTATTGAAGAATATTGTGGGGTAAACAAATCTCGGGAAAATAATAATCATTTGTTATGTTTGTCGAGATATAACACAAGATATAAACAAACATTATTCCAATGTTATACTATGTAGACTAAGAAAATATTGCAGTAAATTCATAATGCTATTCCAGTTTCGAGCTAGAAATATCACTAATTTAAACACAAAAATACATTTATATTGTAGAATATCCAACATACGCTACAAAATGAAGTACGTGCATACACACGCGTGCATACGATATATACAGGAAATTTCTCATATCAAATATAATTATATAATTGTAAAGAGGTACATAATTATTGGATATCAATACACGAATTTGGTAATCAGTAATACCGTTCAAGTTTAATTATCTTATTTTCATCGAACGGAATATCCCGCGTTTAGGTAATAATTAACCCTTCAATGTATATCTCATTGAAGATAATGTTATTAAAGCTCAAAACATTTCATGATTGAAAATTGCGGATCGTTACTATATAATTGGTAAAAAAAAATTTTTTTAAATTTAAAAAATATAAGTTGAATTAAATAATATCATTAAATAACAAGTTGAATTAAATAAAAAGTTAAATTAAATTTTTTTAATATGTCAAATTAATTAATTTGATTTAATTATGGCTTTAATTAAGAAAAACAAAGTTAATTTCTGTCAAAAATCAGTTTAAATTTTTGCATGAAACAAAAATACGAATAGTTTGTGTAAATTTAGGTGTATACCAATGTTACTTAACCATTGTGAATAAACAGTTAGTTTATCATGGCGCGAGAAACTTATCAAATATAAAAAAGGGCAAAGTCACACCAATAAATTACGATAATAGCGATTCGATATTGAATATTCTGAGCTGCTGTTCACGTACAAATCGCCTCCGTATTGCGCTCTCGAAAATTTCAGGCAAATTGTGACGATTAATCGTCGCTGTCGGATTGTGGCAATTAATCTTGTGCAGCGTGAACCGTTTAACAATCACGTTGTTAACCACTAACCGCCATAGCCGTCAAACTGACGGTCGATCTCTTATTTAAGCTGGATGCTACAAACACAAATCGGTGAATGCGTAATATTTGTTAGAATGAATAATATTTTCATTATAAGTAATATCCATATAAGAAAGAAAGTTGAAAGATTAAAGAGATAAAATTGATATCAGATAAACTGATACAAACCATATTGTCATAGGATAGATTTAAAGGAACGTCTTGTACAACGATTCATAAAATTCTAATGAGGAACATTGCAAAATCTTACGATACATAAATTTTAAGATGATCCATCCACCCTTAGAACCTTTTTTAACGCTTCAAATAAAATCTATATTCTTAATTAAATAAAAATTAAGCGATACGTTTCTTGTTAATCAATAATTATTTTTATATGTTCGATTACATCTAGATTAAAGCTTGCTTATAATATTAGATATTTATTATTTTGTCAAAAAATCATTAAAAAAATATGAGGAAAAAAAAAATAACAACAGATGATTCAAATAAAAATAAAAATTAACTTTAAATAAAAATAAGAAATAAAAAGGACCATAAAAATCAGGAGACTACGCATTGTATGCGCAATTCTCGGAGAGTTTACTTTTAATACTACGAAATAAAAGATGAATGAGCACGTAGACGCGAGAAACGCCGTCGCGAGTATAGCCTGAAATGTTCACACCACAACAGATTCACTAGTGACATTTATTTCCGTGACGTTATCTAACATACCATGTACCCAGCTGTATAAACGATCCCTTGCTTGCCTGATGGAGACAAACATTTGTGGTACCCGAGAGTCGAGAAGAAATATATACGGCACAATAAGCAGAATGTCTTGACGCACCGTTGCGTCAAATTTCCGCGTTGGTTCGCATATACAAATGCGTCTACAATAGTTGAGTAAGTTGGCTCGCATATAATGGTACTTTGCATGTTACGTCAGTAAACGTAGTAAAATTAACATGGATTCGCTGCAGTTTGGTTGCGTTAATTGAGTATTATAATAGCGTATAAATTCTGCCTCCGGAGAAATTATATACAGCTTTACACACAGTGTAATATTTTACAAAACATTGAAAATAAAATCTGTAATTTCTTGACAATCATTTAATTTAACATAAATGTAATTAAAAATATAGTATAGTAAATGTAATTAAAAATATAATTAATCTTGATTTTTAATTGTTCTATTATGAGAATTATTATCACTTTTATTGAGATAAAAGTAATCTTGCACATATATATTCAACTATAATAGTTGATGGAGTAAATAGCAACGATCTCTATTATGTGTGTTATAATTCGGTTACCACATAAATCATCGTCTATTTTCTTTGTTAAACGGAATCGTCGAAACCATCTGCAGCATCTGGAAATATGCTAATATATATATATATATATATATATATATATATATATATATATATATATATGAACAAACGCGATTACGTTACTGCTGTATGCGAAATCGATCATCTTAACACACCTCGCGGTCCATGTACTTTGATGGATCAACCAAACGATAATGCCAGCTTATGGATGAGCGGAGACGAGGTAGTAAGGGAGTGATATTGACCTTGCTAGCCGCAAAGGGCCGCATAATTGTTGAGGTTAATTCCTGTTTGTGCCGCACACCGCAATCTACCCTTCCTCAAACTATCGCGGCCTCGATCCCTCTTAGTTCTCATCTCCGTTTTCGACTATCTCTAAATGGCCCGGCCCAATTGTTAATCTGCCACATTTGACGAGCGATGCGTAAAGTACGGTAATAGGCTTTGCGGTTGTAACTCGATGGATGAGATAATATATATGTATAACAGTGGATATATATTATTTCTCACATTCACACACACACACACACACACACACACACACTCACAACATGCATATTACATGTAGATAAACGAGTTTACCATTTGTCTAATTTTCGATTGAATACTGTCAAAACAATTGAGCTGCAGCGTTATTTGATATAATGCATGTTTTATTTTTATTAATAATTAAACATGTAAATTACCATTATAATTCTTAACAGACATGTGTACGTCATGTTTATTTCAGATTATGACATCTATCATCTCGCTGTGTTAATTATTTGTAATCTATCAATAAATCTTGGATTAATTAAAATAACGTTATCTCATTTAGAGATAATAAAATTTTTATCCGCATTTCATTAATTCGTTTAAGACTTTTCTCGAGCTTACTTTGATATCGCGTTGTTAACGCGATTAAAAAATTTTAATTTAAATATAGGACAAATGCATATGTACCCTTTCAAGTTGTTAGATTAATTTTAATTACATCGCTTGTTCGTCAATATTCGTCGACGCAAAATTTTTCATTATATTATATGTAGGGAAGTTTGAAGTGCGAAACTTTGACCAAATGAGATTTTTTGAAAAGTTGCCGCGTAAAACTTCTTCTACATTTACATGGTTAGTTTCCGACATGTTCGCACAATTTCATTGTAACTTTGCTCAGTTTTACGGATAAAAATCTGATATCATAGAGAAGTATGCGAGAATAATTTGTGTGCTGATACTCAATACGACTATCGTATTGTGCAGTGATTGTTGATTCACAGAAAACTTTTATTCGCGTATGTGAATCTTATATTGAACAGATATTATTGCATATCGAAACACACATATTAAAGAGATCCAATTTTATTATTGTTTTTGAATTGATTATATAATAACGAATATATAATATCTGCATAAATGAATTTTTATACATGTATATTTTAATTGCAAATTGTAAATAATGATAACGAGTTGATTAATCAATCATACAAAACACGCTATTTTCCATATAAATTTTATCCAAATAATATTTTTACTACTTCTCGCTAGACGCAAATCGCATGGATTATATATGACGTAATAATATTTAAATTAATCTGTACTGTATATAATTTATTCGGAAATTTTATGCCGATTTACGCGAGCAATAGTTTGATCTGTATTAATTTATTAATCTCTAATGAAGCATGAGTCTGACTATTTATGCGATTGTGTACATAAACTCAAGACTTATATGTACGTTCTATACCTCATGTACGGAAAGAGGTAGAGGCATGCCTTGTGCGGAATATAAATCCGTCCGATTTTCAAGGCGCGGCTGCAATTAATAGCCCGCATTAATCACAAAGAGCGGTGACGTTGCGGAGAATTATGGGCATTTGTTAGCGCGGGATAAGAGAAGCACCCGCATACTTGCACGTTAATCATACAGAATACAAAACGCGATATCGGTCGTCGTCGGCCGGTATTTACCGGGCGATGCTTAATCGCACGTGAACTATTTTTTACCGTCAATCTATCTGTAAGAGAAACCTCGGTTTCTTTTAAATACAAAGGCCGAATGAAGCTACGGTTCATTCGCGATGCACGCATTCTTGAGAGCAAACGGAGAGGCGAGCTTCTACGGGAATAATGTTGATGCGCGCAAGAATTCAATCGTATTCATTTATCACTGAACGCGCGTTAAATCGTCATCAAGACATTATTCTTATAAATTACTTTTGGAACAAACAGAAACTTGTATTATCATCTTGTACTTTTGATCGATAATAGCGTTGTTCTTTTCTCGCATGCATTGTAAAAAAATAATCACATAAAATTGATACACTTGCATCTCTTTGTCTCACTCGATCGGCGGATGTACGTATAATGTTGAGATCGCGGATAAAAAAGAGAAACTGAGAGCTTCCCATTCCTGTATACATATAGTAGCAATGAAGTATGCTACTCCTCGGAGTACTCGCTCGTAAAGAAAGCGAAAAAGTGGAGTTGAAAACTTGTATAATCCGGCTGTATCTCGTGCGATATCTTGGAAGAAAGTCAACTCAGGCTTGAGATCTATCTGATCCAACAGGCTTGCTATAACTAGCATTTTAGTGACGAGCATTGCAATTTGTATCACTGTTCGCAATATAAACATCCTTCATAAATATCAGCCAAAAATTGAATATCTCTTTGAGAATTTATGTTAGGAAGGGAATTTTTACATCGTGTATTTTAACGATGGTAAAATCGTCATATTGTCAGTGTATAACATTTGTGTGTAAAATATTTCGCAGAATATCAGCATCAATTATCGAAACTTTTGTGAAAATTTGAATAAAAATCTATTTATTATATTTATTTGAAATTTTTAATAATAAATGTAAGATATAATAAATGTAAGATGTATCTTGTTAATTTATTTTTAAATTAGATATCGGTACTCTAAAGTTGAATATAATCGAAAAATAAAATAATATTACGAAAGCACATTTATTACTAAAGCATATGTATGTGCATATTAATGTAAAATTATAATTACAACTTTACAATTACAAGTTTAATTCTTAAAATGTCTAATATCCTTTTAATAATTAAATCCTTTTATTTTAAATTTCTTAATTAAAACATGAATACATTTCTGAAGGTGTCTAATTATGAAAATGTGAAATAATACGTAAAAAACAATCTTTATATAAATGTAATTTATTGCCAGAGATAATAAAATTTTATATATAAAACACAGATTTGAAAATAAGCTATGTACGAGAGGAGTGTGTTTGATCGATAATACACATAATTTTTTTCCATCGTATAAATAGACGTCTTCGAACGATTGACGCGTGACAAAATGCCTCTTTTGTAGACTGTGATGATTGACACCCAATTTTCTTCGGCTTTTGTGAGTCAATCTCTGAAGCTACGTCTATCACGAAGCTACTTGCACAGCACGTAAGCACTTCGCTTCGTTCTGCTGACTCGATCGCTCCATCTCGTTTAAGCTTTTGATATTACTAGAAATTCTCGATTGGCGTAAAAATTCTGAATGATAAATGTGCTTCCTACTTATGTGCTAGCTGCACGTTTTATCGCATATTAAAAATAGTTAAACTTTTCAAAAAAAAAAAAAAAAAAGTGGAAAAGTCAAGAGAGCAACCATCTTAATTCAATAATTAAATTTAATAATTATATTTGTTTTTTAATTAATTTAAATAATTTTTCTTTTAATTTTGTCGACATAACATTTATTTTATACAAATATTAATTTTATCTTGATAAATCTATGCCGTAATATAAAAGTAAAGGAATACGTTATTCTATAGATTTCCTCTTTGTCTTGGGAAACACGTAGCGTGAATTTTTACGAGACTTTAGGCTCCAAAACTTTGTAGGCTCTATTTAGGGAACTCGGGGAAATTGCTTCGTCAAGTAGACACCTGCTACGTGTCAATTCGATTTGATGCTAAAATGAAGTGGTGCTGCGAACGTAATACATTAGCGATGCTCACGGAACGAACGCTCTCCGTCTTACATTGTCAAAGCGTGAATGCGAGCGTCAAATCACTCGGATATAAAATACGCCGGGGAATCGATCGATGATGGACCAGCCGGATACGGACGCACACACATTTAAAAAGCGTTCATTTCACAGCGTGTCACTTTCGATCAGAACTGTGTGAGTCAGAATGCATATACGGGTTGATAAATATCGTTCTGTTTTTCAGAACCGCTGAAAATTTCAGCAAGCTGCGCAAATAGAATGTGATAGAAGTGAAGAATTGAAAAATTGCAAGAATTAATATCTGAGAGTACATTTATTTTTTGTAGATACAAAATATAAATATTGTAAGTTTAACTATGTTCAAAAATATATATTTTTGTATACTCGAGAGTTAATCGAATCGCGCGCTCTAAGAAAAATATTGCGAGTTTGAAAAATACGATGGCAGATCTATTAATAACTGTTATTTAGAACTAGTACGATTATTTGAAAGATAAAAGAGTATATATTATTTTATAAAATGAAGCGGTTCACGCGCGCGAGTGAGTGTAGTCATGATTAAATTCAATATGTATTTTCCGTATATACACGTGAATACAAGTGAAATCCTTCGCTTGAGAAGTAACATCGTTCTTCTCGATATAGACAACCTAGTCATCCATCTCGCGCATTACTCGAAAATATCGCCGATAAACAACAACCGGCTGCCGCCATATCGAGCGTAATACAGGAAGGGTAAACGCGATGGAACGCGACACTCGACTTCCTGGTTCGAAAAACAATCGCAGGATATTGGCCGCGGATTCGTATTACAGCAATGGTTTGACCAGTAAAGCGATACTTGGCGCAAAAGATGTGTAGAGCTGACGTTTAGCTTAGAAACCGGTACACTATGAGAAGCGACAGAATAATTCCATTAGATGCGTGTGATTTATCCTTCGACAAATACAACTCGAGTGATATTATCCCGGTCGTCCGAATTACTATCGCAGTCGCTATCGAATTGATTTGGATTAATTGAGTCATGGAACATCACGCAATATTTTTTCTTTATGAATATATCAGCTAAATTATGCGATATATCATAAATATGAATAAAGGGACGTTTGTATAAAATATGGATAAAGTGATTTTTTATTTTGATCGCTCGATTGAACGCGCGTCGGATTAATAAAACGTGCGACATGAGCGATGAATAAAATTGATGTAGTATTCAATTCTCACGACCCTCAAGCATATCAAATTTAAAAGCATAGATGCATATTCTCGACGATTCATCACGCCTTGTCGAAAATATTATCAAAAATTTTCTCTTTCTTTGTTATTAAAAAAAAAAATTAATTATTATTTTACTTGTCTTATTTTATTTAGAATATAATTATAAATATTTGCGAAAATTTGTAACTTAGAAAAAAACATTGACTCACCTAAAAAAGTTAAAAGTTAATCATTCTAGAACATTTATCTGACCGAGGAAATCGCGACCACGTGGATTCTCTTGTCGGAGAGAACGATGCGAGACGTCATAACACACACACACACACCCGTGAAGTTCATTTGCTGACCTCGATACCACCCCGTCGTCGTAAAACTAGCTACCCTGTCTTCATCTTCATGTGCGCGTTTTCTCGAGGATTTCAGTCAGACCGGAGACTATCTCATCATAGAGAGAGAGAGAGAGAGAGAGAGAGAGAGAGAGTTATCCCACATTCGTGTTCCTTTTTATTCTTATATGCTCTTGCCCGTTACGTAAGCATCATGCGCAGAGTGTGACTTACGCATCCGGGATGTTTTAAGTTCACGAGCCGCAAGTTTGTTAGCCATTTTATAATCCGCGCAAAAAATCGATGTTGAAGGATTTTACCTCGGTAGTTTTTCACGAAAATCATTATCCATGTGTATTAAGAACATTTAATCGCCGCAACGACTAGCACGTTTTAATAATTTTTAGACGAGATCGTTGAATTGCGAGGGAATTAAATGTACGATAATTTAGTTTCTTAAATATGAAATTGCGCCAGAGTTTTGCGCGATGAATTTCTAACAATGTCATGTCGAGAAATCATATATCTTACGAACAAATGGCGGAATTTTCTCGTATGCACCGAAAAGGGCGAGTGAATACGTTGATGTTATATTAAATCTTAATTTTAAGCCTAAAGATAATCTTCGGAATTATGCAAATTGATTACATTCAAATTATTCAAGCCACCCTCGCTCTTTTCTTCCCTAATAACAAGTACGGTATTTTGGCTCTTTTCTATGCAAATCTTTCCAATCACTCGCACCACGCTAACGATACAGCTGATTATAACACGGGAACAAACTTCATCAAAGGATAGACCATGAAGGATAGAACATGAAGGCTATATCGTGTTTACGTTGTTTACTCTTGTTACAACTTATCTGCTATATTTAATATTTAATTATTGCGGCGCAGTTCTTTTATAAAAGTGCGATATTTTTAAAATGTTTAAATCAAATATTGGATACAAGGGGGTGAATATCAAATTAAGCATAAAGGCTTAAGATTATCGATATCTATCCTTACTTTGATACTCTAGAATAACTAGTATTATTTTAGCTTGTACAAGTAAAAAATTATGAAAACATTGAAAATACTGCGGAAAATAATATTGTTATTTTATTGCCAAAATGTTACGTGCTAGCTTAGTTTAATCTCGAAAGCTGCTCTCGTCAATACAGTGCAATTAACGCGGTTAAATATTGATTTTAGTTCTATAAAACAAGCATCAAAGTTTATGCAACGTCATATCTATCTAAATTGTAAATTATCGAAAGATATGCTAAATCGCAGAAACACGATTGTATTGAAAAGTGAGAATGTAGTTTGGATAAAGGTAGTATGGGTGATGGAAGTTGGGAAACTAACGTGCACCTCGCCGATAACTCCGCAACAAAAGTCACGGGACCGCCACAAGATTATATGAAGAGCAACCTCAAATTATTATCAACACAGTTATGTTATTGTTCGCTTCCTCTTCTCTCCGATTTTATTGCCGCGAGCTACGTTTCCTTTCGAGGGTATTGGCAGGATTGATGAAAATTTCAATACGATGGAATACCCAGTATATACTTATTGTTAGTTGATCATATCGATCCAGTCTGTATCGACGCAATGCGCTCTCTCGCGAATAATCAAAATTTGATGACATCAAAACATTTGTTATCAAAAACGCACAAAAAACTTCGTATAAAAGCGTTCCTCCAATAATTTTTATTACTTTTGATTTTTGAATGCTGATCATTAACACGAATTATAGCGAAAGTTAAAGTAGCACGCTATTTTTTTACTTAGTCCTTTGTTCTTTAAGCAAGATATAGAACGACTACGATGAAGATTTGAAATTTTACATTGGGATTTATACAAATTTTATTAAAAATGTGCTATTAAAAATTCTAAATCAAGAAAAAATTTTAAAGGGCGTTAATTGTTATTGCATTTAATCTCGTAAAGGCTATTCACGTTATTGGGAATCTGTTTACTCGCTCGTGTTGACCCGACAGCCTTTGCATAGCGTCAACATAACAACGAGCCTTGGTGGCGATTCATGAACACTGTGTCGTGCGCACGAAGCTTAAATCTCTAATGTGCATGAGCCGCAGAAGTGTTTTGGCCCAGGGCCAGAGTACGGAACCTCGTATTGTGTCTGTTTGCGTTATCAAACGTCGCATCATTCTGGACCAACATAAACCTAGAATTCGTGGCATACACATGGATTCGTTATCCTGTTTCTGAACACGATATATGTCTTCATCTATTTAACGTCGATTCGTTGTACGTCGCCTCTGTTGACACGCAGTCGAGCATTGTTGATGTCATTGGCGATAACAAGAACACAAACGCAATTAGAAATATATGTAGGCTTGTTATACATATATTTCAAGACTCCACATTTCACACTCGAAGAGAAGATTTAATTACAAAATAATGGAAATTCTGTTGAAGTCTTTTACAAGATTAAATGTAATATATTTAACAATCTTCGCAATTTTTTCTTGATTTAATATATTTAACGGCGTTTACATGGATTGGCGTAAAACAAGTTTTATAATTAAAAAATTCAATATTATATATAATACTATTGCCGTGACATTTTTCTTTCACGTTCAAACTAGGGTAAAAAAAGTTTGTGTGTGTGTGTGTATATATACACTATATGTGTCTTATGGACATTTCTTAAATTAGTATACGTGAACGTCGATGAGAAAAAGTTCCACTGTTAAATATTAACAAACACAGATTCTGTTATCGCAACACGGAAGAGATCCGGCGAAGTTCCATCTAACGAACGAATTAATAACGAGGCTTTAAAGGAGATGGTCGAGTTTTGAAAGTCGTAAGTCCGAGTTCGTTTAGAACATCCTGTACTGTAATTACCTCGTAATTGCAAACGCTGTCGCATCGCAGGAAATTCGCTCTCGGCAATGAAAACGAAGTAAAGGAAGTAAAAAGTTTGATAACAGATGACCCCCTCCTCCCCCTCCTCCCCCTCCTCGTTCATCAAAGATCCCGCGTATTTATTACAAAGGAATTTTCACGGTTGCATTCAGCCTCCCGAGATATTGGCAGTACCGAAGTATTGATCTCTCGCCATCTGTATAACGCTGACGCGATATCAATAGCACCTAGCGAGAAAGCTATTTTGAAGTGAAGGAGTACATACGAGAAAGGAAAAGGGAGAGAGGGAAAGAGAGGAGAGAGACCGCAAAAGATAAAAGGAAGACAATCGAGACTTATTTGCGTCGAGATAAGTCAAAATCACATATGTATCAAGGAGTAGAGATCTTGCATTACTATTATTTTTTTAAATATATATATATATATATATTTTTATTACAAGATTCCGCTCGAGTTTCCTACATTATTTCTCATTTCTTATCAGTACGAAGGGAGGCAGCGATTTTCGCGCTTCCAACGCATCACACAAATCGCCAAGGCGTAAAGTCATAAAATTACAAGATCAAGTTTTCCGCTAAAAGCGGTGCTCAGCATCATGGATTAAATCTGCAGTATCCGTCGCAAGTTAATCGCTTTAGTTTTCGGACACGTTTAATCGTTTCAAAAGTTTACCGGCCATTAAATACTTGTTTAGGAGTTTGCGACTCAAAGTTTAAGTGCGTCCTTCAATCAGGGGAATTACTGACATTAAATCGCCTTTAAAACATTTGGGGGATTTGAGAGAAAAGAGATTTTTTTATCGAAGATAAAAAAAGAATTTTTGTGAGGAAACAGGGTGTAACTAATTTGTAACTCTGAATCACTCGAAGATGGACAATTTGTTTATGACACTTTAATTGATGTCAAGAATTTTTATAATTTTTAATAATATTATTTTTAGGAAAATTATACACTCGAGAAGATAATACTGATTAAGAACTGCTAGAGAATTGAAAACAGGAAAACATTATGTTTTCGTTAGAAAGAATTTTTCTCTACTTTTTCGATTCGATTTTCAATGAGCGCGAAATGAATTTCTACTTAATATCACTGAAATAATATCGCAAAAGTCGTGCGGGATATATCTTCGATAGCGATCAAATCCAAAGGTAACGAAGCTCTGGGCGTTTTTTAAAGTCACCTCAAGCGACTCTCTTTGTAACCGTCACCGGAAGCGCCGGCAGCGACGGAAATTAATCTCTATAATGAAAAGACGTAGATATATTGCTTGTGTAAACGGGACGGGAGATTGTAGTGAACGAAACTTTTTCCTGACGGTTGTATCTCGAGTTGTATCTCTCGAGATTTTCCATTCAGCGCTAAGTCGGACGTTTTCTATCGTACACTCGTTTCTATTTTACTCTCCTACCGAGGGAGGCAGAGACTGTCGTGCCTCCGCGCTCTCTCTCTTCCTTTCTCCCTCGAGCAACTTTCGTCTTGGCCACACGAACTTTTCACTGAATTTTTCACCGCCGAATAAAAACAACGATGTTGACTGCATTGTGTAGAAACCGCCGGAAGAACCGGACGAAAGTTATCGCAACTTTCTTCGACACTTTTATTCGCGTTGCGCGTACGCGCCTTAATCCACCAATTTGCACGGCTTCTCTGCAATCTCCTGTTATGTGATGATAATGATACTACGCAATTACGATCATGTGCGACGTTATTGAAAGTATGTATATTGCATATTTTTAATTTTTGTATATTTAATTATCAATTGCTGTGCTCCAAATTATACATTTTTTTATAAAATCTGATAAATTTAACAATTATATATTATTAAGTTAAATAATATTGAAAATAGAAACAAACTAAATGTATAACGCTATTAGTGATAGGAAGATATTAATAAAATGTCGCATAGGGAGAGGGGGAGTTTTGCAATTCTCGTAGCAACGTATAATAAACGTATTGCAAATTGCAGAGAAAAGTGTTCCTATATCCCCTATCAGAATCGTTACGATGACTCTCGCGAGACGCATTCTGTTATGCATATATACATTCAGACTGTGCATCCGCACATAAACTGTACTTTTTTCCGATAGCGCGGAAGGTCAAACTTAAACTCGCCACTTTCACAAAATGCCACATGCTGCTACACGTATGTGTATAATAAAAGTATGATAAAGCGAGAGCATACTCTGCCCTACACGCAAGTTTTATCAGGTTTCACAAATATATGTGCGATGAAAATTTCCTGCGCCGCAAAAGAACGTGCGGAATCAATCGTAGGAAAATGCAATTGTAATTCAGTTCAAAACAGTTTCATTTTTTTCAGTTGTTTTCAGTTTGTTATATATAATCAAATAACTTCGTTAATTGTAATCAACGAATATAATTATTTTAATTATTAATATAATTATATAATTATAACCAAATAATTAAGTCTTTGGTAATAGTGCGAGATCAATTCTTTCTCTAATATCATATATCGCGGAATCAATATGACACAATTTTATAATTTTGTGAAACTGGAATTGAGATTGTCATAATTAATGTTGGATATCAATAATTGTAGAAATCATTTCGAGCCACAAGATTCAAATCTTCTATCTTCCAAAATTGCAAATTCTATTAACCAAAATTATTCGATCACATTCCGTTCACCTCGGCATATATCGGCAACCATCCCAGAGACGAAACGGCCAAATGGCGAGGTGAACAGTGATATTTTTTGTAGGTGGGCCAGTTTTCAATGTCACTGATGCAATATCGTGTCCGTGTGTTTTCATTCTCGCGAATTACATCTCTGAACAAAACTGAACTTGTCCGTTTCATCTTTGTTGCCGGTAGACACCCGTCGCAAACACATAACTCCGTTCTCTTCGTCGGAGAATTGTTATCGCTTACATTTCCGCGCGTATGTGCGTGTGATAGTCGTGTGCACATGCATTCGAGAATTTTTCGCTTGAGCAGGAATGGAAAGAGCTCTTTTCATGCACTCGCTTACCCGCGACAGTAACATCCGTCCACGCGAACTTTCGCGATCGCGAAGGGGTTACGCGTTTTTTGCAAGCAACGAGATTTTCAGACACGAGCTACGCGTGATTTGAATG
This sequence comes from Cataglyphis hispanica, assembly GCF_021464435.1. NCBI lineage: Eukaryota > Metazoa > Arthropoda > Insecta > Hymenoptera > Formicidae > Cataglyphis > Cataglyphis hispanica. Next base: position 149,596 of record NC_065971.1, read on the forward strand.
ACACAGCGTGGAAAATCGACGGAAAAAGCTATGAAAGGTATAACTCCATCATGAGTGCCGGCAACTTTTGGGTTAATGAAGCTTGCGTGTTGGCAACTTCCTATCCTATTTTACAGTTTTATGGAGAGGGAAAGAATGGAAAGGTTACAATCAAACTATTAGTTTTTTCTCGATTTTGATATTTAGAACCAGGTATCAGGTATAAGTATATGTGTTCTTCTTTTGATAAAATATTTTTCCATAAAATAAAGTAAGTACATATATTATTAAAAATTTTAATTTTTTTTTAAGTAATAAAGTAAAATTATTGTTTGAAAAATCATTAATATAAAAATTTTCATATAAAATAATTTTTCAAGCAAATATGGTAATAAAGACGTTTATTAAAGTGAAAAAGCTAATGAATGGAATCTCGTATTCTTCTTTATGCAATCCTATTCTCATAAATTAAAATATTACGATATCGACGATATTGAGATATTTAAGCTCTTCGATGGGTTTTAATTCGAATGTTCTTCACAATAATTTAAAGCATACGTTTCCGTCGATGTCAGCACTTGACCCATGTCCCAATTTTTTGCGCTTTAAGTTCTCACGATCTGTTCGCAGTGCTTAACACAAAGAATGATCGGAAAAGTATTTTTCCCCGACAAAGATTCTCTTATCGATTTTTCGCGTGTCCGTAATTAGGTCAAGAGAATGGAGATGTCTACGAATCGGATCGGCCATTATCGAAATCCGTTGCTCGTAAATTTCTAGTGATATCATCAGCACTGCTACTGATGCCAGGACCGACGACTGTCGATTAGCGGATTAGTATTATCTTCCTTCGTCGTATTATCATTGGCGTAACAGGACTCGAGGCAAGGTAAAGGTCCTTGTGTTTACGATCGAAGATATTGTGCCAAAGTTCGCTCAGATCGCATCATCAACAGTTACGTATATCGTCGTGATCGTTTAATTTTATGTCGATCCCGTCTATAATGTCCTGTAAAAATATGAGAGAATCGCCTCTCACAATATCGTCATTCCCGGAGATCACCGTTAATATTTTTAACCATTTTTATGAAATTTAAACCTTAACGTTAGAATTGAAATGATGGATAACGAATTTCGAATTATAGCTTCTTAAGAGCGCTTTCAAAGATAAGTCAAAGTACACGTTGAACCCTCGAAAGATACTAGCAGTTATTCCCGTTAATGGCGTCAAAGTTGTTCGAAACCCTTCTGGCTGTGTCGTAAGATTAAAGTTCTGAAACGTTGATTTTCCGCTCCATTAAGTTCTGGGACCTTATTATAAAGCTTCAAAACTCTAAGAGTATAACAAAAATCTCTCTGCTCTTACTCAACAGACAGAATAAATAATTATATACATTATTATACATATTGTTATATACATACACTTATATACATTGTTCTCTTTCTTAATTTCTTTATTAATGTTTTTCATTAATGTTTTAAGTTACTTTAAAATGTTGCGTTTTGCAAAACCTCGAGTATTTTTATTTGTAGTAATCTATTTTTTTGTATCAGGATAAACTTATTTTCTTTTTGTTTGCCCTATCTATTTTTTTTTTTACATTTCTATAGTATTACAATTTAGAAAGTATTTACAGAGTATTAAGAAAGTATTTTATAGAGACAAAATAAATTGGCCGCTGCTTGATGCTCGTTTTGTGGAGCATTTTTCTGGCGATAAAACTCTCCTAATAGGTACATACCTTGACGTTGGTGGGAAAGTTCAGTACCTGGAGGATTTATCCTAGAATCTGAAGGGGAAGCCAAGTATCCAAACGCGCGATTAACATGTTTTAAGCCTTATAAAGTTTCTTTTATTAATATCTCTGCGCATTTTTAATTGTCGCCAATGATCGCATTTTCAAAGTTACCATTGTTATCTTAAATCGTTGATTAAAAGTGCGATTCTCGCGCAAAATGAAATATCCTTTCGTAATTGCAAAATTCGGGAGTGCCATGTGCAAAGTGTCGCGCGTTCATTTTTATTACGTCGCAAATATTTTGTCATGTTTTAATTAATTCGAGAGTGCCATAAAGTTTCACGTTCGTCATTAACTGTTAATTTTTTCAAGTACAGTGCGCGAGTTTAACGAACCTAAAAAGAAAAAAGATTATGACAATCTGTGATAATTTGAGAGAAGAAACTGGGATATGATGCGACTTTGGCGGAACAACTTTGGGATGAATAATTTATTATTTTTTATTCATGCATTATTTTATTAGATAACATATCATCTTTTATTAATCCCACGCGTCTATTTCAGTTTGTTTAATTCGCTTCTTTAGATGATTTAAACGTAAATTAAAAACTTTACCTTTTAATAAAAACCGATATTTGAGAATAATCTTTTTCACAGAAATTATATATAATCATTCTATAAAATATCTCTCTCTCTTTGTTCATTGTACATTGAATTTTATTTTTGTTGTGTGCAATATTAATGTCTTGAAATTATTTTCAGGACGCTGCTATAATCTAGGTCTATATATGTTACAGATCAACATAGAGTTTCAAGTATTAGTTCCGCTATTGCGCATCGATCGGTGAGTCGATAAACTTTTATTTTATGCTAAACAACCAAGTATTAAATAAATATATATATCTTTATGTATATTTAATCAAATAAGTACATATATCTCAATTTTTTATTTTTTTAAACTTTTATTTGTTACACAAGTTTGTGTACTTGTTTATATACTTGGCGCGTATGTTTTTACCTATTCTTAGGTAAATTTTTTTATTGTTTTATCCTCTTTTATATTATTTTATCCTGATATGTGTTCAGCGATAATAAATGACAATTATATATATCTCTTTGCTCTTCGAGCAAAATTTATAGTCACAGCTAGACAGAGCGGAAAATACATTTGTCATTTAATATTTTAGCATATCTCGTGATCGAGAAATTGGAATCGTGTTAATTAGATTGGGAAGTACAAAAAGCAATCTTCCTATAAATGTCACCAAACAAAAAATATTTTTACAATCGTCGTTATGCATCTGTGTGAGAATCTTGGCACGGCATTCTCTCGTGTCGGGTTTATAGACATAAAATCGCGATAAAAGGCGCCGAAAAGAAACGGAAAAAAGCTCGAGAAAAGCCCGACCGGTGTGCCGTCGCGTCTCGTAAAAGCGCAAAAATTAAAAAAAAACTGTAAAGCGAGAATAGATATGAAGCGGTGGTGTACGTTTTCTAAGTGGAAACCCTCGCTTCTTAGAGACGCGAACGAGAATTTATGGTTTATGGAGTGCTACGCGCGAAGATTGAAAAGTACGAACGTGGGAGGGAGGGAGGGAGGATGCGTTACGCTTTTTATGGAAATGTCCGGCATTCCAGTTTACGGTATGTGTTTAACAAAATACCGTATGTAGATGTGTGTGTCATACCGATAAATAGTCCGTTGCAACGATGCGGATTATATTGCAGTTGTCCAAGCCTACAGATTACGTGCTTGTGCGAATCAACAGCGCGATTGCACGAAGAAACGTGAGAGCAACGCGCAGTAATAAAAATTAATGCGCTCCTCCGGTCAGTTTATCTACATTTTTTTGCCGTTTGCATTCATTCTGCGCGCATCGTTACATAATTCCTCCTTGCTGCATTGCTGTAGCCTGTAGTCAACAACTAATACTATTCTCTCGCAACGAAAGCCATCCAAGTAGCAGGTAAAAATATGACTTCAAGAATAAAATGCGAAAATGCAAAATACGAAGCCGATTTATAAATCTCCCGTATTTTCGAGAAATTTTGTAAGAAAATTAATATAATCTCTTAACCAAAAATATATATTATATAAAAATATTTTTTGACGACGCGTTACAAATAATTCTTTTCATCTATTTCTATCAGAAACAAAAATAATGATGATCATATCTATATAGTATGCATGAATATATCGACTGCTTTGATAGAAGCGGCGATATCATATAAAGATTAAAGAGATAGCGTTGTGTCGTACTCACCGGATTGTGCTCTGTGCGCGGGTAAAGCGGGGGCGGGTGGCAATCCGGCGATGCTACAAAGCGTCTGTCCGCTGCCGTACTTGATGCTTCTGCAATGACACGGTGTGGTGGGCGTCGTCAGCCCCTCGTTACCCCTGGCAGCCCCGATCACTGAGATCTCATCGAGTTCGTGTCCGCTGTCGTAGTGCCATAGCCTGGTCGCGCTTGTGCTGGCCCCGCTGACGCCGACGCAGCTGTCGTCCCCAGCACCGGCGTCGGCACGATCGCCACCGGTGCCCCTGCCACCCCCGCTTCGGCCCCTAAGCGACTGCACCAGCCGCTTGGCGCCCGAAGACATTCCACGGAGATGATCCAGCCTTCCGGTCTTTGTTTCCTCTTGCCCTTAGCCGAAACCGCCCGAGTACACGCCCGGGGATATCCACCTGAAAGATCGCGTGCGTCCGTTTTTTTTTACTTGCCGTGTAATAATATTATAGATCGCTGCACAGATTCCGTCTGTTGGAATAAAGATAAGAGATTAATGCAACTTCCAATAATGATTTATATTCATATGCTAATATTATCAGCATTATTTTTTGATAGTTTCTCACGATTTTTCTCTGAATTTTTTTCTACACAAGATTCATCTCCAATATAAAATTTTATAATGTGTCAGTAATGTGCAAATATATATAATCTTTTTCGAACACACAAAATTTATGCAGCAATCTAATCGGGGATTTGTTGATAAGCGATTTAAATGGTGATTAATTCCGATTACTGAATCTTGGCTGACTATATAAAGAAATTTCTACTTATCTACTTATCGCATCAAAGATATAAATAACACTTCTGACAAATCACTCATAAAATTGAAATATACCATTTTGCCTGAGGCTATATAACAATTTGGCTTGTATGACATAAGAGTTTAGCTATTTTCAATTTCGGCAGACATTTATGATAAATGATCAGGCAGAGGCTGATGCATACATCTCCTTTAGTCTCTACTTGTCTGCTTTATCGATCTTGACTATGAAAAAGTAAAATGCGATGTTTAGAAGGACGATAACTTTTCATAATACTGATAGACTGTTTTCTCACTTTTGGGCTTATACTTTGATAAAGAAAACACTTTTAAACGATAAAATATTTCATGCACAATATATTGAAAAAAGTTCTAATATTGTTACATTGTTAAAAATAAATAGATAAATGATGTAGACACAAAAAAGTAACAAGATATGAGACGAAATATAATACTTACTTAATATAATATAATAAATACTATTAACAAATCACTGATTTGATATATCGTGTACATGATATTCGTACACAGCAAAATAGTACGATAATGACTTTTAAAGTTGAGAGAGGATTACGAGAGTCCAAAGGGTTAAGGGTTTGCGCCTCACTAGCCTGTCCCTACACAACGAGAACCGGATAAGCCGGGTGGCGGCTGAAGTATAATAGGGGAGACACTAGCGTTTGACAAATACACGACTGATTGTACTTACCACGTGGTGATAGCCGCCGCGCAGTGATAGCTCTGCTCTCTCTTTCTTTCCTGGCTACGTTTACCGTTAACGGTAACGCCGCGCACAATCGCGACCGGTGTCACCGAGCGTAGCACATGATCGCTCTCTCTTGATCCCCGGTACGATACGGCGCGCGATTCACACGCCAATTATGCTCCCCTTCCGGTGCCTCGCTTCCGATGTTTCGCGTTATCCTCGCGATTGTCAATCGAGCCGCTTGAGCGTTGTCACGCACCGATGACAGATCCGTCGACAGATCACCGTGGGAGGTCGAGCGATGATCGGCGGCATGCCACGTAACGTTCGTCGAGCGCGTCGCTTTCGACGCCGGTCGATCGCACGCTCGATCGCGCTAACGATCACCAAGGATGGCGGCGGCGATCCGGACGGCGCACTTTTTACGAACGGTGATCGACAGACGTACGAGGCACCGCGAAAAGACGTCGCTCGCCACGCGATCGTCCGCGACCGTCCTCCTGTCGAGCGACATGCTGGATCCAATGATGTCGATTACACGCGATTTCACGACCATCCAATTTCGCCTTTCGCACCTTTACACCTTCCGCAATGCCGAGGCACCGACGACGACGGATGGGAGGGGGGCCTCGTGCTCGGCTTTCTCGTACTGCTACGCACACTCTTTTTCTCGCAGCCCGGAAGAACACCCGATAGTCCGATATTGACGCGGACAGACCCTCTTTAAGGGACGTGCCGACGTGCAACAAGTGTCTCGAGCGATGACATCCGGTCTCACGTGCCGCCGCTGCGCCTCGCTCTCTCACCCTTACTCCGGATTCAACCACTCTCGCCGATATACGCGATCCTCTTCCTTCGATCCGTCGATAGATTCGTCCTCAAAACACGATGTACAGCGTGACGTACCTGGAAAGAACAGAGAGAGTCTCGGTTATTCGGTGATTCGCAACGACGGTTGCCGATTGAAAAATGTATCAGGCAATATATCAGCGTTTAAACAGATATATCGTTGCGTTTTACGAGCGCGTGTGAAGTTATAGTCCTGGTGGAAGCTGACATATGGGATTTTCACGAACCCTTTGTGAGAGACCTCTTTAAACATTCAGCGTTGATGGAGAAGTAATGAGCAGGAGATTAGGATGCGGCCCTGTCGAAATTGCTAATATCGATTATGTCGAACCTCAAGTGCGCTGGGCCGAACTTCATACGTTCGTTATACTCGGATTAATCTCAAGGGAATTAGAATAGCTAATCGACCGTAATGACTCGACATATCTCAAGCCGACATTTAAGTTATCCTTGGCCAGATATGAAGAATATCTCTCCTTATATTGTTTCTATATTATTTTAAATAATAATTAATATAATACACACAATTTTTAATAATTGAAGCAATATGTTGATTATAAATATTAATAACATGGGAAGGGAGGAGGCCTCAAAAGTGCAATCAAAATATCAAATAATTAATCGATCATTTCGTGGACTTTGAAAAAAAATTTAAAAATATCTTAAATAGCATCAAGTAGTTATTAAAATGAAACAATGCCTTCACTTTGGATGAAGCATAAAAGTAGAAAAAGTAGAAAAAGTTTATCAAATATTAAATTTATACTTTTTATAGCTATTAACGGAGATTTTTATATGATATTCTATATAATAGCAAAGTTAAAATTTTTTAATTAATGTTTAACTAGCTCGTTGATACATACATACACGCTGTCAAATGGCAAGGTGATGGATGACTCATATAGTATTAGCTACATATGCGCGCATTATATAACCAAGCACACAACTGTATAGGAAATATATGTATGAGCAGGGGAACACAGTTGATAAAAGAGAAAAGAGGATTGCGAATGAGAGAATGAATCAAGCAGAATGTAGGGATATTGAGCTGTCGTGCGTAGTCGCCGCTGACGTATTATTTTATCATTTTATTCTCGCGCTGCACACAAAAAGAACACTTTGATACAGTGTGCTCGATCGTTTGACATCGCGATGCGAAAAAATGTCCCCACGATATTTCATATTAACAACGTAAAGGGACGATTTTTTGGAAAAGATTTTTACGCCATACTTTTTCATCGTGCGTCACATAAATTTTATCGAGATAATTTTTTTTCTTTTTCTTTTTTTTTTACTTTCTCTCAAGCATTAATATAAAGAAGGAAGATACATGTAAACTGTATGAGCTTTAGGATAATCGTAATGTGAATTGTATGATATATTCTCTTATTTGCAGTTCTTTGATTATTATAAATTATAAGAGAAAGATTCGGTATATATATATTGAAATACATCTCAACGGACAACAAATTCGAATTATCCATTGTACTATTTCGCATTCTTGCGGAATCGATCGATAAATAATTAGCCAGCAGGAGCATCGCTCGATGCTCGATCTTCGAGTAGCGCGTCAAATTGATTTCGCATAACGAAGAACAATGGCTGTCGCATACGGGATGAATATTAGGAACCCTTGCACAGCATCGGATAAATTATGTAGGCAACGAGAGTCTTGTTTTATTGCCGGCGGGGTCGTCGTGCCGTTGCAATCCGGGCGTAAACTCGACGGGCTCTCTCATATGGAAATTGTAACTTGAAAGTATAATATGGAAAAAAATATCCATTGGTGGTCTACGTTACCAGGCAGTACGTTTGTTTTAGCTTAAAAAATTCCGATATAGAGATTCCAAGTGTACTTATTCCAGGCAAGTGGCAGTTCTCTTGTGTGTGGAAGCTTAGAAATTTACTAGGTCACGATGTACGAGCACGCTGTGATATAAATTTCTCGTCCTTTGAAAAATTTATCTCTTAAAGATTAAGACAAGAATCGCAGATAAATAATCTAAGCAGATCGTGCTAAATATTATATAAGAATCATATTTTTCTTTGCTTGCTAAGTTTATTGTTTAGTTTGATGCGAGACGGATGCAAGTTCAATCATGAAATTGGAAAATTGAAACAGACATTTCCGTTTGCCAAAATGAATAGAATTTCAAGTGGAAATTATATTTATGATATATGATATTTATGATATATGCAACAGATGCACGCAAAAAATGTATCTTAATATAGATTAATGAAATAAATATGTATTTATATTTTACATTGTTTAGTTGATTTGGAGTATATGAATTAAAATGCTCAGTAGCACTCACGGGGCAATCTCATTAGCGCTTAATCTTAAACTACTACAATGTTTCAGTTAATGCGCAGTTCTGGATAAGCTTAATCAGAATGTTATATTCGCGTATCGCTCCGAAATGCTTTCGTGTTCATAGCTTCATAACGACGCTTACGAGACTCATCTGTCATGGATTCAACAATGCAATTTATACACTCTTCTACACTCTAAATTATAAAATATTTCAGAAGATATGTTAAAAAAACTCAAATTAAATTGCATAGTGTGCGTGTGTGTGGGTGTGTATCGTTAACAAAAATTAAAATAAAATAAAATTAATTAATCAAAATAATTATTAATTAAAATAATTATTAATTAGCTATAAATAAAATATTATATAACATAAATTAAATATTCTATTTAATCGCCATATTATTGTTTATAGTTTTATAACCATTTATAAACGCCTCTAACGAAAAATAAGGCAAATTTTCAAATTATTAATTTAATGGTACTCTATTGTCTTATTATATCATTTCATATTTATCAGGTATAGTCGATACAATACAACAATTTCTGATTGAAATCTATTTAAATTTTTTGTCGAAATTCACATAAAAAAGCTCGTGTATGCTCCATATTTCCGTTGAAAATATTTCACAATGAAAACGGAATATTCGTTTGCAACGGCCATCATATACTGAGGGACTCTATTTCACTGATATTTTTTGTCAATCGTGTTCGCGCGATCAGAAGCGCGGTGAGTTGATCAATATCGAAACGAGATTCGGTTCAGCGAGATTTTCTACATCATAGCGTTCGATAAAAGCACGAAAACTATGTAATGACGAGTTTGTGATAATTACATACATGCATATACACGCATTTAATCCATTCCAATTTTTGCGGATTTTGTATTTCATAGTTAAAATTATAAAAAATAAATGAAAAATATTTTTCAACTTTTAAATAAATAAACTGCAGTAACATACGCATTTTATACATATACATTTTATAGAGGGACACTCTCTGAGTCTCAAAATTTCGTACTGTGAATTTTACTACAATTTTGTTGTATGGCTGCGCGGAATTATCACGATTTATAGAGGAAATTTTAACATGCATCTCGAAGGTACATCGACCGGAGCGAAAGGGTCGCGCTCTGCAACATTGATGGCACGTATACGCTCTGTGGCTGTAAATAGTCGAGTCCTACAAGTCGCGACAATAAATGCAGATACTGCAGTCTTTCACTTTACGGTCGATGGGTCTATGTTAGCGAGTTTACGTGCGCGCCGCAGCGTTGGCCGATTGCAACGAGATGCAGCATTGCAACAGAGGACGAATGACTCGGTTTGGCTAAACTTAGTGATCTGCACGCGTGCACACCGATGAATTGAAACGGAAATCTCCGATGGATGAGTGCAAGGCAGACGGAAATGGCGAGAATTTGCCCGTGCACGTGTAAACTTAATGAATTTTTTACCTATCGAGCTTATCGTTAAAGGAAGAGTTTCAGTTTTGCAATTTTTGCATTACACAAAAGTATTACATTTTTCGGCGATATTGTGTAAGCGATATTTTGCTGTGGAAATATCAATTAAGTCGAATCATCGATATGATCCATTCAATCATTCAAACTGAATAATGTGTCACCGCAGTGGGCATAATTCACGAATTGATCTCGAAATTCGACGCGAAATAGTATTTTCGAATGCATAAACATAGCTTTCACGATCGAAAGAAGAACGTGTACAGAATAAATTAAAATCAGATAAGAGACAAACACGTAAAATTTGAAAATTATTGTATTTTAAAAAACGCAGATAAAAATGAGATGAAAATTATGTTAAAAATATTCCAACTCACGTAAAAAAAAAAAAACTGTCCTATTTTTATTTGCCGAGCGCGTCAAAAATATTCATTAAAAGCCGTATCCTAATATTATATTTTCGGGACAAATTACTTTGAAAATTACATTTCAAAACTGCAAAAAACTGTTAGCCAACCTGAAATAAACGATGATGGGCGCGAATGTTTTACAATTCGATGAGTCGCCCGATGGTTTTCTAAAACAAAAAAAAAGGAAAAAAGAGAAAAAAGAAAAAATGCAGAAACACGTATACGGGTTACAAACGTTAACGACACATTCTGCGTGCACACTTCGTTTGTCGAATTGATCGAGTTTGTTAAATTAAACTCGGCATACAGTGCCGAAGCTGCTCATAGGTCCATTTTTACGCATCGGATTCAACAGTAGCTCGCGTATCAAAAGTTGTATGGTACGGATTACAAAACAACCGAAAAGAAAAAAAAAATCTGAAAAAAGAGCGAGAGAGAGGAAAAGCAGAAACAGAAACCGCGTGAATGGAATTCCGCAAAAATCGAAGCAGCCAATAGACTAACATAAGTGAAAAGAATGTCGACTATTTTGATACGATACATTCAACGTAGTCTCGGCTGGTTGAAACAAGAACTTTAACTCTTTACTTATACAAACATATACTATGTATACACGTTACGTTAAAATAAAAAATATCCTAGTAATTAAAAATATAATTTTAATATATAGGATACGTGTAACGAAAAAATGATAATAGAACCGGGAAAGAGACGATTCTTTGTATAAAAACAAATTACAAATAGATGAAGAAAATTTTCCGTACAAGATTTTGTTTTTCTGTACAAGCTTTTGTTTTCGAAAAAATTGATTTTAAGAATTAGAAGAATAAATTATTGCATGATTTTTTAAAACTTGGATTAAATTTAATCTTCAATGATCTTGTATCATACTTTATCTAATTCATCTCACTCATTCAATGCAATCCTGTATAATGAACATTAAAACTTTTTGTTATTAATTTATGATGTTTTTTATATTAAAATATATGAAATTTAGACAATATGTTGTATTAGATTTTTATCTTATATCACCGTAAGCCAAAATCGCAAATGTGTAAATATTTTATGCTATAATTATCAATGTACATAATATTTACTTCAATATCAATTATATATAATATTAATGTAATATAATATGCATGATGTTTAAATAATCCGAAAGAGTTATAATCTATAAAACAAAAAAAAAACAATTTATTGGAGCAAATTAAATTTTCAAATTGCAATAACTCAGAACTACAAAATTGCACATTTGTGATTTTAGTATAATGACGACGATACATAAATTCAAGAAAGTAATCTAATGTGCAGTGATTAAAGAGTTAAAGTTTATCTATAATTATTTCAGTTATTTTTATTTCTTTCTCTATCTTTCATTTAATAAAACTATATCTATAAAATTCAATTTGAAACAGTCTTGTTGTGATGCGAAATACTTGGTCGGTTATTGTGCTATTGCGTGCAAAAGGGCAAAAGCTCGGTAAAAAGCTTTTTGCGTGCTCTAGAATGGCTTTGAAATAACGCACTGACTTTTTCCGCGCTATTGCAAAACGAAAAAATGCAGCAAAATTATCAACTTTCGCAATTTCGGTAAAAATAAATAAATAAAACCATTATAAGAGAAGGCGACAAAAAATTTACATATTGTTATATTATATTATTGCCATATGAAAAATAATAAGAAAAAAAGTACATTTTATTTATTATAAATTTAAAGCCTAATATACAGTACATCTATTCGTTTATTAAACTTATTTACCGTAAGCTGCTTTTAATGTTTTTCGATCGATAGGCTAAAAATTTCGAAAGGCTTCTATGCCGCGAAGTAGACAAAATGCAAGTCAACCTCAATGACACGCAAGATTTATGATCTGCTAAAAGTTCAACGTGCGATTCTCATGTCAAACCTTCGAAACAAGAAATATCCTAATCGAGGTTCTCGGAACATCGAACCGAAGTATAATTACTCTTGTCACAGGGATATGTGGCACGAAATTCAAACTGATTAGTCGTTCTCTTCAAAAATAGATACGGGTCGGGTCTGATAAATCTTCTCGATCGACACTAAGTAACGAAACATTGATAATTCATTGCGCGAAGGCTTGAAGCGAGATTCAGGTGGATGCTTGTACAGGCGTGTGTGTTAAACTCACATTGCATTATTCAAAAGATTTACGCCCGATGGATCGTTCAAGGTGGTACATGAGGCTTTACACAATCTAAAGGAATTATCGTTGCTTACGTGCCATATGGCATCAACAAACCGACTAAAACGAACTTATCGTCCGATATAGGAAGAGAAGAAGAGAGTTACCAAATTATATTGGTGTATTTTTCGTTTTCGAGGCATGTTTCGTAGCGCAATTTTCAAACGACGAAGTATAATTATTAATAGCGCATTTTGCGCTGCAGAATGCTAAGGATGTTTCCCTATAATTTATTTTATTGCCCCTTGAGTTTTTTTTTCACGTTGCACATCGAACATGCTTGTAACTTTGCACTGACAAAGTTAATTTCCTGAAGAGAAAAAATTGCTTTTCTTATAAAGGATAATTAGTGTCCCTACTTTGTTCTTCTCTTACATTTATGTTTTTAAAAGTAAACTCTAATGGTCTCTAGAGATACAAAGTCTGAAATTAAGACAAAGAGTAAAGTAAAATGCAGTATTTTAAATTCTCAACTTTATTTTCTGTTTTTGTCTACTTTTTATTATCCTTTGGTATCTGCCTTTTTATATACTTATAACTTTTCTATGATTTAAAATTATTTGAGCGATTTTAAGATAATAAAATATAAATTTGACAAGTTTTATAGAATTTAAGTACATACAATTTTCTCTCGAAAATTAGATTATGATGAATTGGGTTACTAATGTTATTGCAATTAATTTGTGGCAAAATAAATTGGCAAAACTTGATGATTTTTTCCCTTTTTTTTATGGGAAACGAGTAAGAAAGTTAAAGTAGTGCAATTAAATTGGAGACAACAAAAGCATAATAACGATAAATTTTAATGCAGTAGTAACATTTTATATATGGATCATATATACCATTGCATATATGCAGGGTCTTATATGCATACACAAATTTGCGTGAAGGCTTTCCCAGAGCAGATTACTAGTCATATGAATCGCGTTCTAAGTAGTCAACCATTGGCCAGCTTTAGCGGATTAACCTGTAAAGCTTCGGAAGCATGTAGTTTACGCGGCTGAGATGAAGCATAAATATGACGTTTAAAAACGTATTAGCAATATAATTGAACTCTTCTTGCAATGTTGTCACTCTATTAAATTTAAACAGTTTCTTAATGATAGTCACACATGTATATTAATTACATACTAATAATAATAAATTATTGACAATTTATTCTACGACAGTTATTTCCGTCCGATGCCATCAACTTATATTTTAGCGAAAAAAAACGTTGAAATATTTCCGTTGCAATTGCAAGAATTTTTTACAACAAAAAAATTGAGCTATATTAAAAAAAGATTTTCGCAGAAAATTCTTTCTCTCACAGAGAAAAAGGAAGATAGAGAGTACATAATATTTTGTACTATGTGTGTATATTTTATTTAAAAAAAGTTGGAATCTGCTTAACACGCGACAGAAGCACGTTTGTATGATTAAATCCTCATCATGCTAGTGGTGGAAAACTTACGACGAGCCCTCATTTCACATCACGCGAAATAATCCCATGTACTGCAACTTGCAAAGATAACGTACAAGTAAACGAGAAACAAAACATACGACGAGCTTAAGCGACAAAACGAGTTGGCCAGTACGAAAGTAGGATCGTCCTAGTCGCGTCTGGTGCTTCCGGGGTTGGTGTGTGCCTTAAATTGTCGTTCTGCCGTGCACTTTTACGTGCATTAATTTCACGACGTGCACTTTTGGTCACTGAACGAGAAAATAAAGTACTTGCCGGTGCCAAGAAACCGTATTGGAAAGGGATGGCCGACGAAGTAGTTTACAGCCTGGCCGCGTAGGCGACCCAATAATCGCCGGTGTAGGCTACTAGTAGATTTCGCGCACTTTTGTCCGCGAGTAAATCCAAATTGCGGTAAGTGAAATACGATAACGTCTACGAAACCATGCTCTCTCGGTTTCGCGTGCTTTTGCATTTCGACGGGAAAATGCATTTCGACGCACGAAAGCCACATAGGATTTATAGCGAGATACATTTAATTACAAAACAACGTATAATTACACATTTTTTTTCACTTACGCTTGATGAATAAAGCAGAATGAAGCTCTACCGGTTACATGGAAAAGTTGAAATATTATGTTTTATGTTTGTTTGAGAGATACAACAGTGACAATGAGTTTGAGTAAAACACAAATTTTGGGTAATATTTCATAACAGTATACAAATTGTTATTAATATACATATGTATATTATTTCTTGTTAATTAATAATTAAGATTTACAATTTCTCTAATATATTAACTTGAAAAGTTTTCATATTTATAAATTTTCATATCGCATACACTTTTGCTATATTAAATTAATTTTACAAATAGACGTATAATAGATTTATTATTTCAATGCTTAAGTTTATATTTCACTTTCTGATATTTTTGAAATTTTGATGAAGTTATTTATTGAAAAAATAGAAAAGCTTAGTAGAGAAAAATCCTCTTGTTTATTCAAGTTATAACTTTTTTTATAATTTTCAAATTTTGAAATTTTTCAAAACTTTTTTCATAATCAATATTCTCGTGTGTGATAGTAATTGAATACCATTAAATTTTTGGCTATTAGATACAGAGATATTGTAATATCTCCGATGTACATATGGTGCTAATTATACCGCAATTATCAAATATAAATTTAATTACAAATTGTATCTCAAGTTCACAGAGATTTTACATATAAGATGGCATATATATAGTCATGTTAAAGTTATCTATATTAATTGCGAATTGTAACTCAAATTCACAGAGATTTCGCAAATATAAGATGGCATATGTATAGTCATGTTAAAGTTATATTGCCTATTTAGCGTGTTAAGTCGACGATGCAGCAACTACGTTACGATGAATGAGTTATGGATATCTGTTTCACGTAACTTTGCGCATTTAAATCAGCCCTTTATGCTAAAAGGAAATGACGGGAGAAATACAAGAGGCGTCTCTGAAGAAAATATCGTTGTTGTGAGACGATAATAATCCTTGTAAAAATATATGTGTGGCCCGTAATTAATTTTTATCAAATTGAATAATAAAACTTTATAAAAAATAGAAGAGAGAACTGTATTAATAAAATAATAATAATAACATAAATGAGATCATTTCGGTGTTGTACTGTCAAAATATGATGATATGATGAATTGAATATATTTATCAATCTTATGCAAGTTTTAGATAAATTTAATATAATATATTTCTAGAGAGTTGTATTGAGAAATAGCAAAACGCCATGGCTGTACATAGTAGTAAGTGAGTTTCGGGTATTTAGCAACCTCTTGGGATTGTTCGAGAGATGCTTCGCAACTCGCTTCGAAACTGTGTTGTGCGAATGAAGTTCCGTTGATTCCATTACTCTCTCTATTATCTATAATCTATATAAAGTTTAGGAAATTAACAAGAATTGGGGGGCCGTTAGCAGCTGATGCTCGATATTAAATAGCTTGGCAATCGTGTAGTTTTTTCTCATAAAGATTTGCGTATATATTATCAGTGTGAATTCCGATAAGTAGGAGAGTGGAATCCGCGCGCGTATTATTACTTGATTTTCACGAGCAAGTGAACAAATCTATGTAAACATGATATAATTATATTGATTATCAAAACTGTCTCGGGGTTTCAATTATACTCACGAGTGAATACACAAAGTTGGGTAGCAGAGAACCGCGTAGGCAACCGCAGTTAGCAATAAGATTATATTTTGCTAGTTTAAATTTGTTCCTCCGCGTCCAGATTGAAATTGAAATGGCATTCCCAGTATTTTTGCTCCTCTCTAGCTCCATTCGCCCGGCGCATGGATCGAGAAAATAATCCTCGTTGCTCAGGATATTTAGTAGCGAGCGAGGTCCATTTCCATGGTCTTTTCCTGTGAACAGGACTCGATTCGCAATCAGGAGTTACTATGCTGACAAGAGATGTCGTAAACAGAGTAACGATTGTTGCCGAAATTCCAAACAATATTCACCGGATTATTCGGTCGAGCCTTTGCGAAATTGAAAGGACGAGAAGATGAAAGTCAGGAATATTGCATAATAGAATTTCGTCGCACAATTTCCGAAAGCTTTCAAGTTATGTCGCCATTATGTAAATGTGCGTTAATATAAAATATAAATATCTATAATATATAATTCCTTATTTATTTTTGATAGAATACGTATCAAGAGTTAGATACACTACAATAATTTAACATTAACACGCGTATAAGAAGAATTACTATTAATAAATAAAAAATATATTTGAGATATTTTTCGCCTTTTAATAAATTTACCTTTTTTGTAAAAATCAACGCGTATCTTAAATATGCAAGCGATGCAGAAGGAGATAAAAAACACGAGGATTGCACAAAAAAAAAAGTAAATTGTTATAACACTCTCGTTAAAGATTGTCGACAGGTGATAAAGCAAATTAAAGCTCAAAGCAAGTACTTAACAGCCAAAGTGTTTACAAAGGAGCAATTTTTTATTTATTTATTTATTTATTTTTTTTTTTATTATTGGCAAAAGTATCTGCCACTTTAATGTTACAAAACAGATGCTATAAAACAAAATCGACAAAATATCATGATCCGTTGCTATACGAAAACAAGTAAATGTAGAGTATATGTATACATATAGATCTCGGGAAAATTGAATTTCAAAGTAGGTTACGCGAGACAAGTTTTCCAAGAAAAGTGAATATGCACATATAAGGTGCACATATAAACAAAAACAAACCATCATGCAGAAAATAAAGAATTTTATTTAAAGTTTTTGACTTGCAATCGAAAATTCCACATTTTACATTGCAGTGTAAATAGATACAATGCAAATCAGACTTGCGTAATTTACTTTTACATTATTTAATGCATTTAATTTAAATAGTAATTATGAGTTTTGTTTTCAACACTATTTAATAGTCTAGAGTTTTACTGTAATTTATATAATTTCTCTAAATGTTCTCAGTTTAAGATTTTAAATTTATAAAGATTGAGAGTTGCACACGAAATCCATTCTGCTCTATATAATATCATTTCTCTTAATGCATTGATACATACATAACTACAATAGTAACGCAATTTTTTTCTATTAGAAAGAAAAGTTTTGCTGCGGTCAAACATTATCTTCACAAGAGGGGTATTAACTGTGTTTACGCTAAATATGTAAAATTATCAAGAGTATAAAGAATATATTTTAAAATGCATAGCGTAAATATTTACTTATGTAAGTCACTGTTTATCTACATTTGTTGAAAGAGCTTGGCAGAATTTATTTTTCTACGCAGGAGATTTTTATAAATAAAGAAAAAAAGATATATATATATATATATATATATATATATATATATATATATTTAAATAAAGGATTTTTACTTCTAGTTCACATATTGCATATATATATCGATTAAAATTTTAATTATATTGCTTTTTGCACCGAGATGCAATTATATTAAAGTTTATTATAAATTTTATTTTTTTGTAAACTATCTTTTTATACCTTCTACGTATTTTTTTTATTCGTCAACAACAAACATTGTTTCAACAAATTTCTTGTAAATGTGTATTTTATAATATTTTAAATATTATTCCTTTATCTCTTGTTATTCGATATAATTCGATGCAAAGAAAAACAGGATTTAAAACAATAATGCAGCATAAAATTGAAGAATTTTGAAATAAATAGCAATTTGTCTGGGACAGATTGAATAAAAAACATTTCTACTTGCTCGGAATTATTGACGCATTTTGATGCTCCACCGTGTATGCGATATTATCGCGCGAAGATAAATTATTTTTCGTCGGCGTCTCATTTACGTTCGATGTTGTTCTCCGAAAGCGAGGCCAGAAGCCAGAAGACAGTATTTCTGTATCGACCGGCGCAACGCAGTGTTATGCAAATGCGAGCACTTTCTCGTGAAATACTGTCGCGCGGCCGATAAATCACGAAATTTAATCAGAGTGAGGATCCGCGACGATATCTCCCTGATCATACTACGTATTATGTGCGCGCATGAAATGCGATCGATTAGCACGTAAATTTCCCAGCGCACGAATTTTGCGAATTAAAATGCAAGCGTAATCGTGCTTTTAACATTTTATGATTGAAGCCCTCGCCGAAAGCGCTGTAGCCGTGATTGCAAATCCAGACGAAAATGAATTAATTTCCTTTTTGATGTTTTTATAAATAGCCTTTGTTGTTTTGTGTGTGCGCTGAATTTTTTTCGATATTTATTTTCAATAAGCGAATGTAGGTGGTGAGTAATGTATGATTTTGATCGATGAGATTTATATCAACGACAAGAAAATAAAGGATATTTCATGAATCAGTTAATAAATTGCAAGCTCGCAATCTTTTTCCAATTAATTGTAAAACTAACTTGTTCAGACTAATTTTCATAGAATTTTGTAATTGTTTTTTTTAAGAAGAAAGACACATAAAATCTAAAATCCATTTTTTGTATTAAATCAATATTTTATTTATTTTTGTAATATTTCTTTCAATTTCAATTTTATAAATATATAATATAATATTGAAAATTTAATGATTTAGATTCTTTTTACAATTTTATTCACTTATTCTGCTTATTCTTTTCAAAGATTAACCAATTTTTGCGCGATACTTGAACGTTTTAATCAAATTTTGCATATTTATAAGCTAATTTTGTTAGTGTAACAAGAGTTAATAATCTACTCAAATATTATTGATTCTAATAATAGTTACATTCAATAACGTACAGAAACTAATATAACTTCCTGATAATAATTGGTGTTTGCTCTTCGCAAATCTTCATATCGATTGTGAAGACTCAATATTCCAATACATCAGAATATACATCGGAATATACTAGAATTATACTCTCTCTCTCTCTCTCTCTCTCTCCCTTTTAGCTATAAATCTTTCTTTACAATATAAAAACATCAAAACACATTTTGCATCAATGCTGATAAATCAAGCCGTTAAAATATACTAGTTTTGAGCTTATGTTTTTTTCTCGTTTTTTTTTTGTTAGGCAATAGTCTGTCTTTGATAAAGTGGATACACGAATCATGATATGTGTGCAATATTTTATATATATATGCATTTCGTTTTTTTACATATTGCATATGTTGTGCGGTATGCGAATAATTAGTTTATCCGCATGCGGAAACCAGCGCGCGATGGGTAAACCGAAAGTTCATTTTGCAACGGACGCGGAAATGAATGAAAACGCACACACTGCGTACAAATTAAACGCTCGAGAGAAGTGTCGGAGAGGTCGCCGCCGACACATTTAACCATCGAGAACCGATCATTATTGGGCTGGCAAAATATACCGCGGAAAATGCGCTTTCTTCGTCACTATCAATACGAGAATTCAATTTCTGGTAAAACGCAATGTGGACCATTCCATTGACGTTGTTATATGTATATTATGGCATGTACAGGATATATTCGTACGCTTTGTATAAAAATACATTCCTGATCATTATGCACATATGACGTTGTTATAGAAAATCAGACTATTATTGTGCAAATGTATGTTCGCAGAATGATTCAATGAGAGAATATAAGAGAATTCGCTAGCTTATGAATAGAAGAAATATTCAATAAATATAAGAGAATTTTTAAAGGTAAAATTTAATTTTAATATAAATAATTATTTCTATTTACATAGAACAGAAAATACATAAAATTCAAAATTAATAAATTTATTTTACAAAAAATTAAATCAAACGTTAATAATAACTTGAGAACAATTTTTTGAATATTTTTTATAAGAGATTGGCATATCTAGGGAAATCCAAATAAGAATAAAATATGTTATAAGCTGATCTTTTGTTCCGACGTATTGCTTCTTATCACAGGACAGTTTTTTCAAAGCCGGTGACCAAGTATTATAAGATACCTATGCTTTTTCACAATAATAAAAAAGTTATTGGAAACGTCGTGGAATGGCTAGCTCGATACTATTCGCGCGGAAACGAGTATTGATCCCGCTATATCTAGAATCCTCATGGATGTCATTATTGCGGTGACACTGTGCTGGGACGATACACGAGTCTGAAGATGTTTTCAGGTCTAATATGACCCCGACGAATATTCCCGCGAATGTAACCATGTCTAACAAAAAGATGCGACTTGGCGCTAAAGTCTCTACTTTCTTGTACTAGTGCGTGTCGTGTCCCTTGAGATGACATAGAAAAAGCCAATGTGTTCGACGTTGTTGCGGGTTGATCCCGAGTCGGCTTATAACGATGTGTATGTGCCATTTGTTTCCTGTCCATTGAATTAAGTAGAAACGAAAATCAAATGACATATCACGATATATTTTCACGAATTACAACGAACATATTGTGAGATTTAGGATTAAAATGCTGAATAATTGATCGCATTAATTTTCTCTTAAATAACGTCGCGAATATTTTGGTCAATAATTTTCCTCCCAATAACTTTAAGTTTTTAAAATTCCATCATTTTGAGACAAGAAGAACAGTTTTTTTTTTCCGTTAATTAAACTTTTAATGCTTTTGATGTTTTTATATTGCTTGTTAATTTCTATAAAGTTTTGCTGGCTTAAAAGATATTGCTACAAATGAGAATAATGATTGGCACAGTAAGCCAAATTTCATAACTTTTTTTTAACTTTACGGGATATTAATGTAGACATAAAAAAAGAGATAGCTCTGCATTTTGTCAAACTTGATAAGGTCGTCGTGATTTTAAATTGTTACCAGAGCGACGCGAAATCGCTATTCTCCACCGAAATATCTCTCCTCAATCCCTCAGATCCATTTTAGCAGAAAATCGATCGACGTTTATAACGCTGTCGCAGCCCGTTAGTTTTACAATCCTCTCTTTTATTGTTAACGATTTTCAAAAAATATTACCTCACTCATCTTTTTTCGTATCTCGCCTGAGTAGAGAGAGAATATCACGAACGGATAAAAAAACGAATTATTTATATGAAATCCGAAATGCGATATCAGTCTGGCGACTGTCCCAGTTACGACATATTCGACATAATTCCACTCGTCGTCAGATATTCTTGATCGGATCGCATCTGATAAGTCGCTGAATCAAAAATACGAGGCACCGTAATATCGCGATCTCGGTCTTCGTAAGGCACCGATGGCGAGTGGAATATAGTATTCGTGATATATGGAGGCGAGGAGGCTGTCGCAACGCATTGCGACAAACTCTATCATGTCGTTTTGCGATTTCCGCACGCTGGCTCGGCGACGTAGTCGCGACTTGCATTCGTTATTTCGCAGTGAATCGTGTTTATCCCGACGCATGTAGCTTTGATTTTGTCTCGATATCACACAGATGCGCGGCCTTCGTGCAACAAATCTAATATCGATATTCCCGTCCTATTTTACAATCACTCTGTGACGTAAGATTGCGCGCGAACGCAAAAATCCCTTGCGTGTAAAACCTGGCTTTTAAAGAGTTACGAGTGTGATAAATATCGATGCAATATTTTATATGATTTTATAGATACGCGTATATATCTTTGAAATAAATATTATAGTATGTGCGAAAAACAAATTTGTGAAATTATAGAGACCACCGGCGCACCGCGGCGCAAACCACGTCTCACAAAATAATGTTAAAACGGTTGACTCTACGCGTTTACATTAATTTTCGCCAAAGTACTTTTTTCGGTATACATTGTTAACGGTTGCATACAAATCACTTTGAAATTTACACACAGAGTATCTTCCGCGTGTGCATCTTCCAGAAAAATGTGTAATTGAAGAAAAAATGAAAATATATACCATCAACTTTTTTATTTATTGAATAAAATATACGTGCGTAAAATAGAAAAACATAAGTATGTTTCTCGTTATTACGTTTAATAAAATATACGAGATTTTTATTGTTTGCGCATACATAAAGGATGCTAAAAAGCGCGACATCACGAGATGCATTTATTATTCTTCATTTAATATTCTTCTTTCCTGTGAGGAAAATGACGTTTCTTTCAGCTCGGAAGTTGTCTCTCACGAGAAGCTATTCGTATTCATGTATATGCGTTGAATATGCTCGAGCGGGCGTTTCATCTTGCGAGGATCTCCTACGTGTCCGTATCTAATCGAAAGACAATCCATCATATCGATCAAAGTGAATTATTCGCAGAAATGCTCTCGCTATTGGTGCCTAAGCACATCTCACGCGATATCATGCGTCATGCACATGCGTCGAATCAACAATGGAAGTCTAAACACAAATGTCCTAAAGTCAGGCATAAATGTCGATTGTCGGATCTATGAGATATTATCGGATCTGCGATGTATCAATGTACAAGTGTACAATGTACAATGGTAAAACATGGACGAGATAAAGATGTACATAGGAATCACGCCATCATTCTGTTGCATCGAGAGCGATAAAACACTACCGGATGTTTCTTACTTGCTTCTTACTTGGACCTAGGATCTCGTTTCTCAGAAAACCAATTAAAGTTAGCGAGAAACTCTAACATGTATGCTACAAATTCTCATTATACCCATCTTTGTTCGAGCACTTTCTCTCTCTCTCTCTCTCTCTCTCTCTCTCTCTCTCTCTCTCTCTCTCTCAGCGGCCTAACTTTGCTTTAATACGTAACCATTGTATGCTCGAAATTCTGTATCTACGTATCATCATGAAGTAACATTTACTGTAACGAATGTAATGGATGTTTCAAAGTACAGTTACAAATTTTTTACGAAAGATAATTAAACGCAATCTTCTCTCGTCCAACACGACGATAATAGACGAACCTCACATATGCGAAAATCGCATGATTAGAGCTTCGTCTTAAAAGCATCGTGCGAAATGGATTTAACCTCGGATAGCGCTCGGAGGGATAAACTTTCATTCGTATGAAACTGTCGTTACGTACGATTTGCTCGTGTCACCCCGTCCTTCGTCGTATAAGTGGACATCCACCGACATCTACAGACTTTAGATCTTCTTTTCGATTCTTCAAAGTTCAATGGACAGACGCTGCGGGCGGCAGGAAGTGAATTTTTCTCTCGTCCCGATAAATATTCATGTATTTCGAGGAGCTCTTGAAGCGCGCGTCTCGCGGAGACGCATCTTTTTTACTTTCCTTCTGACTATAACCGTCCATCGTGCCATTGCTCTCTCGCCATTCTCGTTCAGACTCTTCTATTTCGACTTATTTTGACATTGCTCCAATATATATTGTAGCGACATACATGCATATATATTGTTACCATGTACTATATTGAATTTACATTTTGTCATATCATATTACATTATGAACATACGTAAAATGGATAGTTATAATGTCGGCGAAGCTGGATTTATTCAATTAATGTAAAAGAAGAAAAATTGAGCATGTAAAATTTATATCAGTGATTTGAATTTTTCGGAAATTTAACATTCTTTATTCCCACAAGAACGTAATATTAATTATTATATGCATATACGATATACGATATATATATATATATATATATATATATATATATATATATATATATATTATAATTTTAATTTTTGCGATAAAAATATTCGCATATACCGAAAATTTGAAAATCTAAAAATAATATTACTAAATAGATGGATGATATAAGCAATAGTTTATATTCTTGAGCAAAAATAAAAATCAATAAACTTTGTTAATTAATAATAATATTAATAACAAATATTAATATTATTAATAATATAAATTAATTTGATTGATTACTATTAATTTTATTAATCAGTTTTATTAATTAGTTTTTTTCAAAACAAGCCTTTATAGGGTGTAGGCTTTGTCGCATCGAGCGTTTTATATAATCACATAATGAAGAGGCTAAAGCCTGGGCAAAGGGTGGGAAGAAGAGTAGTAGTGCGCGTAGTGCGATGAGGGAATGAAAAATGCACGGAATTACCACGGAATTTGCATAACAGCGAGATTCCCAGAACGGCGGTTAAAATGATTTTTCCGAGGGTGAGCGTATTCGAGTCGATCTCCTCGCGTGCTCGTCAATCGCAATTGCACTTTGCAAGTGTCTCTTCGCGCTCGAATGGCGAAGACATTTGGTACGATCGACGGCGGAAAGGAAAACGACAGTTCGAAGAACTGCTTCTTCGGCCAGCTCCGACAAATTCCTATATACTTGAATCGTCGATAGTTGTTACTTAAGTCATTGCTGCTTAACATGAGTTATAGAAATGTCGTTCGCGTATGAGTATCACATGTGCGTCAGTATTCGTATCATTTGCGATAAAAAAGTATAAATTTGATTTATACTTTTTTAGGATATAAAAAAAATATATCTTTATTACCAAAAATAGTGTTTGCTCATAGCTTTCATTTAGTAGAAATTGTCTTAGAAATTTATCTGACACAAAATTACGCATTCAGACTAACATTCGCGCATTGTACGTATATATTAACTGCAAAAAGCGTATGTGATATAACGTATTACTCTTCATCAATTAATCGACAAGCGGAATTATTAAAAGGATGGCTATTTAAATTCCATCATGTGGGTAGATATCAGATTTTTCATAGGTCGTGCTTGAAAGGTTAAACTGTGCGAGTCTTCCATCGATAATCGGTTCTTAAAATTCCAGCCAATCGGGATATTGGAATACAATCTCGACAATCTAAAAATCTATAGAGCAAAGATTCGAGCCATGTGACGTATGATTAACGTAAAAATTAATTTCTTGCGCTATAAAAATATATATGATAAATTAATTAAAATTATTCGATAATATATGCATAACAACAGATTTTAATTTAATTCGTATTTTAAAAATAAAGTTATTTTTAAAAATAATTGACACTCATAAATTATAATAAAGACATTTTTCTTAGATTTCATATACTTTGAAAATTTGCGATTATCAAACTATTAAATTTAAAATATAATTGACTTGAAAAAAAATTTATCACTGAAATTCTACATGAAATGTTACATTATTAGAAAGTTTGACATTTTTCAAAAATATATCTTTTTTGCGTTATTAAACTGTTATATATATAATTCATATTCGCATACACGAAAGGCATTTTATATTTCTATCAATTTGGAAATAATTGTGTCAATTTATATATAGTGCATTCGAACGTATCTTTGAAGGCTGCGCATCTGAAAACAATTTTTAGTAAAAAAATAAAATGTCTGTTAAATTTTATTAAATTGTAATAATATATTTGTTTGCAATTGGTCATTTAATGGCTAATTTATTTCAATAATAAAAATACGTTATAAAAAGATAATGAAAAAGATAATAAAATATTTCAATCAAAATATGTCGACATATTCAATTAAAATATGTCCACATGATTGTGTTTTGTCTTCAAAATATAATTAACATGAAAGCTTTTAAATAGCTCGTCACAAACAAAATTACATTATAAATTTTTCATTATCTAACATACAAATCGATAATGTATTGTGTATATTGTTTTCCTCGAGACTTTTCTGAGAAAAAAAAGTAAAACTAAAATGAAAGAATCACAAAAATTGGCTTTAAGTATTATACTTGTGTATATTTCGTTTTTTTATACAATATTACAATTATACAATATTTAATATTACAAAATCTAAATAGTAATATAATTAAAGATTAAAGAAATAAGATTTAATTTTTATTTTTTCCAAGATTTTCTTCTGTATCTAATACTGAATACTTTTTAATCCTTGTAATAAAAATAATGACTGTGACATTTGAATTTTCTATTTTGATTTTATTTGCATAAAAAAATATTAAAGTTTAATGAAAAAGTACAGAAATGAAAAATTGATGGAATGAATCCGTAATATTGATTTTATAAAAACTGGCAAGATATTTGTTTAAATTACGACGAGGCTTCCGCATTTGCGTATTTTTAAACATTACTCTAAACAACTTTTTAGTCATGATTTTTCAAAATCGTCTTGCATAGCAGAAATTATATTCGTAACAAAATTGTATTTTAATTTGTTCACACAGTTTCTAATTGGATACCCAAACAAGTAGTTTTTACTGATGACTACTTTAATTAGTAAAAAAAAAAAAATAAAAGAATTGTTAGTAGTAGAAAAAAAGATGGACGCATTATAAATTATCAAAACAGATTATTGATCAAACATGAGAATCAGATTGAGCAAAGTCAATTCCATTCATGTATTTTCAGTTAGAAAAGAGAGAGAAAAGAGAAATTATTACGTGATGCATTTTTGTATAATATATTTTGCTTTTATCAATTATTTGTAGAATATCAACTGTTGTATCGCGATCGATTTTCCATAATTACATATTTATTTGCATCATAATCGATACAAAATGATATGCCATATAAAATTAATATGTTATTTATGCTGACACAAATTGTTTAGTTTACAAGTACTCGGCAAAAAAAAAACCCTTATTAATTTATAACAATTAATAGAATCACGAACTGATTGAACAGTATATGAAACATGTTCAATACTTTTAAAACAAATTTTAATGTCAAAATCGGTGCTACATAATAGTAAAAACTAAAAAAATATTATTCTAATTATTTTTTAAAGTTTGATAGAGAAATGATATATTAATTTAAAGTTAATATTTTTGTTCAGATTTATTTAACAAGTTTAGGTAAACGGCCCATTTTATGCAAAATATTGCGACGTTAATAATATTTAGACAAATAAAATACGGATTGCTCTTTTATACAAAGCAAATAAATTAATAAAATTACATGTTCTCTGTAAGCGGGGAATTAAATAATCAGTCAGTGGGTGCGAAATGAGTTTTTAATTTGAAAACTGTGACTGTGTACACACACACACACACACACATACACACAAATATATATATATATATATATATATATATATATATATATATATATATAAACATACCTATCCTAGATGTTGACAAATACAATAATGTTTTGACATCATTTTACTTTAGCTACGTGTTTTGCTATACTAGTCAGCATTTCAAGTGCTGTACTAAATAAGTGCATTTTAAATCTTTTATAAATATACTGGAAATATTTCGGTATATCAAGAAGATAAACACTTACTTCTATTGCTACTATTTAGCGGAATTATAATTTACAGCATCATTTATTGTTTTCCCGCTACCACGTGCAAAACGTAGATAGGGGTTGCTTCGTTACTTTTTATTCAGCTGATAATAAACAACGGTATTATCCGCAAAACAGAGCAACGGCTTATTCTGTTTCCCTTAGATAATGAGGAAGGATAAAACACTCTGTCGTTTACACATCTTTTATTTGAGAGATTCGCGTTTTTTTTTTTTACTAAATTCATTAAATAATTGTTTGTTACATTCTGCGGTGCATTATTGATTTGCTTATTACTGATTAAGCAATACACACTCTTTTGATATCGACATATTTGTTTAACTGCTTTAATTTTTCTGTAACATAGAAATTATGAAAAAAAAATGGCTTAACTTATTTGGCAAAGTGTTTTTCTTAAATCAAAATTATATAAAATATTCATTAATGATAATTGTTCAAAATTTTATTTAGAAAAGAGTCATTATTTCTGAATGAAGTATAATTTAACATTATATGCAAATAATTAAAAATACTTGCAGTAAAACATTTATATTTCTCTTTCGACGAAATAGCAATTTTGACGCAGATAAATTAGAATTTGTCCACGATAAAGATGAAATCACTTGGTGTATCGCGTCGTATATCGCGCGCCCATGTGTATACATATGGGCCATGCAATTCCGCTAAATTCCATTTGTTCCCGACACATGATTTAGTAGGTCCGCACTGTACTAATATTAACTCGATACGGAGTATTCAATGCAAGTGCCGGTTTGCAAAACGATAAAACTTCAATATTAAACAACAGCGTGGTTTTGCGATCCTATCCTTTGACACGAGCTTTATCCGTCAAAGTGCGCTGCGAAAGATAAAAACTTGCCAACACGACACAAGACACACTAGCAATAAGTACTGATCGATAAAAGCGGCGTTTCCAATTTCCACTCCAAGGTTGAACGGTCTTCTTATGCCACATTTTTTCTTAATAGTCTTACAGAAATCGGAAATACTTTTTAAAATGATGGCGCTTCGTTTATATAAAAGCTATTTATGGATATATTCCCAGATAAATATATCAAGTAATAATTTGAATCAATCTCTTGATTATATTGGGGAATTCAATTTATAATGCGCACGATTGTAACAAGTAAGCACGAATAGAGCACGAATAGTTAGAAGCTGTTTAAATGAATTAAACATGATGTAAAAATGCTTAATGAGCATCGTCGTACGATACATACGGGATTTCTTCTTTTTGTAAATACGGCTGCATCAAGTAACAGAGACGATTTCAAGTACTCGGCACGTCGGATACCGTTTTCCAGGGTTCATCGTCGACCGTGGATGAGAAACTTTGTCGGGCGAGAGAGGAGAAAAGTTTGGTCCGGCGAGCAAAATAATTTCTCCGACTGAAATTAGCGTCGATGGAAAAGAGTTTAGAGTAGACGACTCGATAAGTTATAATACCGCAGGGAAATGCTCGTTCAAATTAACTCGCCTGTTAAGTTTGACGGGACATTTAAATTACTGTACCAATGAAATTAAGTCGTCTTAAAAGCAATTGCTGCTGTATGAAATCTGATGGGAAGAGCTGTACTAATAAGAACTTAGAAGAAATATTCTATCTTTAATATTATATATTTTATCTTTAAGCATTGTATGAAGACTTTTCCTTTCCGAATACTACATGATTATTGTCTCTTATATTGTTTCTCTTTTAAAGATTACTTCTTGTATAATTTCTTTAGTTAAATTCTATATATTTTAATCCCCATTTTTTCACTGCTCTTAATTTAATATAATATGTTATCTGAAGATAAAAAAAAAATATTAAAATATATTTTTAAGCTGCAATTTTATAATCTTATATGAATCTTTTGCCTTGGCTTTCACGGAAAAATTTATATTCCGATAATCCTTTTTATACTTTATAAAGAAAAAATACCATTCTTGATGATATCCAATATCTGCCGTTTCTCGATATGGGCAGAAAATATCGAAGTGGAAATACAGAAGAAAGTTGCCCGCTGTTTTTAATTAAATATCATTTTTCCACAAATTGTTAGGACTCTGCAATAAGTCGACTAGCAAAGTTATTTTATCCCTCCAGTGATATCCTTCCAAATAGAACTGCAAAAAGAAAATCATTTGTCGCTTGGAACGTGTCGAGCGGTTTTTATATCTAGAACTTGCAATAGTTCACGCAGTGATATTACAAACTTTATTTGCTTTACCAGAAAGCGACTGAAACTTTGATATGTTGCGTTTGTGTGTGCTTTGGGAGATATAAAATATTTAATTGAAAGTAACTTTGCCTTTTCAATATCACGTTCCCTTCAATTAAATCCCATCAATGAATATCATATTTCATCAATTGATTGAAGCGGCTTAAATTATTCTCGTTATCCTATATTCCTCATGTATAATTGCATAAATCATTTTTTTAAGCGAAAGACAGGCACGCATGAGATATTCAATAGTTATAATAAAATTCTATTATAATCTCACACATTTTTTTGCTTCGATTCTTAAATTCAAATGCGACTAGAAATATTCCGAAATTTCTCGAAGCGTAACCGACAATTATTTGCAATGCTTTTTATTTTTCCATTTAATAACAATGCTGGGAAAAAAATCGAAGAAAATGGCTTAAAAATAGATTTTATCATTTTTATCCCGGGGATTTAAGATCGACGATATATTGTTCGGGCTCAAATATGCGGCAAAGATGCACACTAAAGGCACTCATAATGAGGGGATGGGACTTAACACCTAGCAATAGAAGATAAAACAACGGTTAGATAAGTTTATAAGCCGATCGCATAGCTGTTCTCGGCCGAGATCGTTCAAAAGTTTCGCCTCTCGTTGCGTCGTCGGTCAGAACGGAGAGAATGAAGTCGCCGCGCGTAAGGAGTGCCTGCCGATAATTAAAATAACCAAGGTCGGATTAATTAAACGCGCCATTAGGTACGTTTTCACCTAGCTGCCGTCTATAGCGACAAACTCGCTAAAGTGGGAACGCGCTCCTCTAGCGTGACACGCCACGATATTTTACCGCTTCATTTCCACTTGACCGTTTTACGTTAATTGTCTTTACCTGGCCAGTGAAATAAAGAAAAGACAGGTAAAGGCCGGGAACTACTGCGTCTTAAATCAGGGAAGTATTAAATATACCAACTAGTTATCAAAAGAATATAATTAGAGGCATTGCAGATCTCACGTGGCTTATAATTAAATAGCAAGAAGAAACACGAAAGCCCCCAAAAAAAAGAAAGAATGAAAAAAATGTGATTACATTTATTATGTGCAAATGTATCGCGCAATGACTATATATTTTATTTTTTTAGAGTATACACACACACACACGCACACATTTATATGTAATAGCGATAGTTTTATATATATATATATATATATATATATATATATATATATATATGTACATACATATATATAGTTATGCTCTGTGAAAAAGAGCATTTCAGAATATTACTAATTTTGCTAATATTTAAATAATTGAATTCAAGAATATTACATTCACATAACAACAAATGAGTTCCAAGCTTCAAAAAATTTCCATTAATTATTATTTATCATTAATTATTAATAAAACCGTAATAAGAAAGATACGGCAAATATTTCAATGTTCATATAAATCGCATAAATATAAAGCTGCTTAAATCCTGCTTCACGTCTTCATTAGTGTTACACTTAATTAACCCCAAAAGCATTCTCCGCGTACTTCACTGGCATTATATAGCTGTAAGCGGATTTGACGCAGCTATTCACTTGATAATTTTGCACCGAAGACGCAAATCAAGGAATTGTTTGATTTCTCATTAATTAACTAATAATAAGTGATCTTTCCAACCGCTAATTACGATCGATAATTACTCCGGATGCGGTGAAAAAAGGACCGGCGAGAAAAATAAGGGCGGAAAGGGAATCGATTATCTGTCAACAGAAACAGGTGACAAGGAAATAAAAGAAAGAAGTAAAATATACGCTTTTATATTTCTGATGCGAATAAAAGACCTTATACAATGCGATCGAACTTTTCGCGTTAGTCTCTTGTACGTACGAGCGAGTCTGACAAGCAAGTTACGCCTGAATTTATGCTTTATAGTTGGGCGACCTCAAATTTACCGTCATCCTATATTCAAGAGCGCGCGAATATTCAGGTACGACAGTTTCGAACATTAAGTACAAGAACTCACTGTTTCACGCGAACGCAATGTGCATGATGTTACCGAGTTTTATTCGATCAACCATTTGTGTAATCAACCATTGTGCTTTTACTGTGCAGAATGTTTTAAATGAACATGGATTATAATTTTCAGTTTTAATAACATACAGGGTTATATATATTTGAAGAAAATTACAATAGTTTTTTTTTTTAAACATATACTATAAATTCTAATAAGTGTGATGTACTTAATCCTAATAAATTTTTTTAATTTTTATTTTTTTAAATGATTTTATAATTAAATATCGAAGAGGCAATGTATATTATAAGAATCATGTTATTTTCAACAAAAATAAAGTGAAATGCAAACCTCCGTCAATTTTTTTTATTACGTTTTACATCTGTGCGCGCGACTGCGTGTCCATTGTCACTAATGAACACGTGGCTACGATTGCATTAGTCTCAATCAAGGTACTAAATGCATTATGGCTGTTCTGAATCAGTCACCTCTGATACTGTATTGTTCGACTATAATATGCAGCAAATGCGAGATATTATAGTCAGCCAAGTAACAATAAGTTTATTTTGTTGCCTCGCCAAATAAACCGTGAAAGAAAGAAATGAAATAACGAAATATGTACAAGAAATTTAATGTGAGAATAAAAAATATATTGTGTTATTATTAAGCTACTGATTTATTATGAAACAGCTTGACGTTAAATTTTATTGCAGAAAAGGTCAGCGTTCACTTATAATGGACAAATGCTTTAGAAATACTAGAATAGGTAATAGGGAAACATTAAAAAAGGTGTTTTCACGGGAGAAAATGCTCGGAACTTTTTCTCATAAGTTCTAGCAAAATGGGAAAAAGTTAGAATATAAAAATGTAAGTAGCAGTACGCGTTTCTAGAAGGATTATAATTATATATAACTATTGAAACTTTTATTTCTAATTTTTGATTCTTTTTAAAAACATCCAACAAGGTTTTCTTTCTTGTTAACCCTTTGAGAATCGAGTCTTTTCAACTTTGACAAGAATACTATTTTCTTACAATTACTCGTATCAAGGAAAAAGTAGACTATCGCGTAATGAAAATGATCGAACACGTTAAAATGGGACGTTGTAAGATTGGAACAAGGGCTAGGCATAATTAAGTGTTTGTAAAAACCAGTAATCTCCCCTTACCGATCCGCTTCTTTAATTACCTTTTTAATTTTGGAATGCTGGAACGGCTCTTATCACAGGCGTCGGAAAAAGCAAAGAGCTTGCTAAGAGGAAAATTTTGCGCCATTATGGGCTGGTTTTATTACTCCTTACTCTCTTCTCTCTCGGTGCTAATGGGAAAATTCAGATAATGCGACATGTCCGGAGATAATTAAGAATCGCCGTAAAAGCAAAAAACATGAGTTTGTAATCGCGCATACTCGTTTAATAATCGTTGTAAGCATGCAAAAGTGCTGCAAAATTATTAATAAAACAATCGCTGTCGGAAATTACGAACGCGAGAATTTATCTCGCGGTAATGCGGACTCTGTTTATCGGCCAGTACAATCGTCGCCAGAAAGTCACAAATTATTTTGCACGTGCATATGAAATCATTCATTACAAATTATAATGTCTTGTGAGATTTATGTACTCGATTGAAATAATGATAGTTCTAATCAATATTAATAATAATTTTTTAATGTACAGTTACAAAAATGCAACAATTATGGAATCGAAACAGAATCATTTGTTTATAACAAATGGGGTAACAATTCATCTAGAATGCTTTTTCATCTGTAACTTTCAATAATTTACAAGTGTTTTTGTTAAAAACGCGAGCGATTCACTTTTCGTTTATCTGCGTCATCTAATCTGCCTTTTATGTCGAGCATTATATCGTATCGTTATTTTATACAGGTATTCTCCATGATAACCTAGTTGTGCGCGCTATGACGTCATAAAGCCAACCGATAAATGATACCGGCAGCGAGAATACGAACAGGCAACGGCGCTCTGAATAAAACGAGATAATGCTCTCAATATGAAGCATCGACCGGAAAGTTGCAGCACGCGTGTTGCTTCAATCATAGAAACCTTCATAATTTCGAGGGAAACGATATCTTGTTGCATTCTTGAATTTCTCAAATCCATTCGAGAGAGAAAGCCCTTTGCGTCTACGCGTGAGCGAAACACAATGCTTATCACGACCACCTAATTTAATTAGAGTAATCTCGCTTCGCAAAATGCATCAAAGTTCGTGCATGGCTGTAAAAGTCGTGTGTTCGCATTCGTGTTGCTTTAAATCTTTGAGAGAGAGAGATGTATGCGCGGCTGTAAATTTCGAGCCATGCTGCGATTCCGCGTTACACTGCAAAAATTGTTTTCTCTTGAATGGAAAAAGCGCGTTGGATATCAATAAAGATGATGTCGCGGCAATATTTATTGGCGAAGCCTGCCGAATGGGATGCTGCTCAAATTCCGAATCTATTAAGAAACGAAACACGCACGAAGGAATAGTAATTGCATATATTGAAAAAAATGTAACCGGCAAAAAGAGGATCGATGCAGGCGAGATACTTCACAGTTAGACGCTATATATATATATATATATATATATATATATATAAAACTGCCATATATATATATATATATATATATATATATATATATATAAATTTCAATCGATGCCACAAAATATTTCCCACTTTCTTTTGCTGTTTGACTTGTTATACCTGAATATCCGCGTCAGAGAATTCGCCCCGAGCAATTCATCTTCTCATGAGCTTTACAAGTGGCAATTCTGACCGCGCATGGTAGGTACATGTGGTTTCCCTCATCCGGCACAGCAATGAGATGTACATATTTCAAAAATAATTGGTCAGTCTATTCAATTTGGCTCGTTTCGTGCTATAAGGATTTGGCGTATATCGTAATATATAAAAGGAGGAAAATAATTTTGAATTGTCACTAAATTGTTGTCGAATCTCTATTTGAAATGCGCACAATGTATTATATGACATAAACATATTTTTTATATACGAACATTTATTTATTCCGCTCGTGAATTATTGATATCTCGACATCTGTCAATTCAAATAAATGCATTTTATGCGAAATTATCACGTTCGACGACTTTGACGAAACGTTAATTCGTGAAGAGCGGCAATATTGATTTATTTTAATAACTTTGCACATATATTCTCCCCGTGCGTTGCATCGATGACGCAATGATTAAAACTGTTGCATAATTATTTTGCTATCTGATGTTTGGCGTTCATATTCCACGAAACAACATGTGACGAATATTTATACGTTCGTATATACGCGTACAACAAATCACCGTCAATCCTCGTCATCTTTTAGAACGTTCAGCTGATATACAATTTCAATTCCAATGAGTGAACGGAAAATTAATTTACATGTATAATCAGATAACATTAGAATGATATGGTGATGACATGTGGAAAATAAGTTTATTATAATGCTTAATAATAAACATGAGTATGTACAATGTCTTTCGAAAGGTAACCATAGATTACGAGATAAATTATCAAACAAAAATTTATTTATATACTATTTTTATAATATCTAATGTTAAACAATAGTAGATGCAAATAATGCATTATAAATTAAATTATTAATAAAATATTAAATAACGTAGTAACTTTATACGCAAATAACATTATTCTATAAGGAAAAATTAAAAAAAAATTAATGAATTGATATTTTGCTCGGATAGCATTCAGTGTATTAAGTACTTCAATTTAATTAATATCTACTAATTGCAAACAACTTTATATTCTAAAACTTCTCAACTATCAATGAGATGTTTTTACAATCGAATGATCGATCGCATTCAACCTTCGATGAAGAGAGAGAGAGAGAGAGAGAGAGAGAGAGAGAGAGAGAGAGAGAGAGTATTGCTTCTAATTGTCGGAAGTGTTAACGCCAATCCATTTCGATCTACAAGCACGTACATCACAAGCATGAGAGGAGAGCAAATGTCGAGGTATCGGCTAGCGGCCATTAAGTGACACTTAATGCCTTCGAGAATGTCGCAACATCGTAAAGGTGTTTGACTTTTCTTTTGATCGGTAACGATTAGTCTGTCCAATCGTCATGCTTTGTTTTAAAATTTTATGTAAGCAATTGTGTGTCTGCTTTTCTGATAAAACCAAGTAATTCAAATACATCATTAAAGAAAGACAAATAGGAATATAGTCGTGGAGAAAAAAATTATTACAGCCTATATCTAGTAATTATTGTTTGTGCAATACTCTAATCACATTTTACAATTATTATTATAGAATTTATGCAGGATATAATATGTTTTCGATTACGTTTACTTGCTGATTATTCATTGAAACGATTATTGTATTTTGCATTATTTTACCATCATGCTAAACCCATGGAGAATTTCACAGAATGTGAATAATAATATGCATCAATAGAGATTGATTTACATATAGAATTGTAAAAATCAATGTATAAAAATCTATATTTATCATTGACATCAAATTAAGAAACAGCATTAAATTGAGTAATGCGATTGACGGTCATAGGAAGCGATACACGTTTAAATATTTTATCGCGTTGAAGTATAATAGATTAAAGATTGGGATAAAAAATCTAATAGTAAAAAGTTAAAAGAGCGAATATTTGCGAAAAATAGTAGGAGAAAAACCTTTGTCAATAAAGAGTGCCTGATGATGAAACGGCGATCGGTGGTTGCTTTCAATAGAATTTCGTTCCGTCTGAATCGTCGATTTGCATGCCGCGCCACTTCTGCTTCTTTGAACGCAAAGTTAATAAGCAGTACCTCGATTTCGTTTTGTCAATCCAAACCATCGCATTTAAAAGAGCAGTATGCCAATATCGAAATTAGGTTGCCGCCGCCATTTGCACGCAATTTATGAGAAAATTTCTTCCGATACTTTGTAGACACATTGTAAGAAACAATTTGAGTTTTGAACTGCAATATATTTAATCTCTATGGGAAAATAAAACTTTTTCGTTATGAATTAAATTTCAAAAGATTGCAAAAATAATCATGGGATTTATAAATCAAGGAAACTAATTTGTAACAATTTTTCAGTTTTCTATTAATAAGCGTATTTATAGTTTGCTGCAAATAATAAATATATCCCAGATCAATACAACACGCAAATGTTTTGTTTAATTTAAAAAATGTTTAACTAAAAGTTTGAGTTGATATATATTTAAAATATTTACAGTAATTTATATATTCTAAATGTAAAGAAACTGTAAACTCTTATATTTACAAGAGAACAGAAAAAGAAGAGTTAATTGCATTAGATCATTTTCGTTCTGTAAACACAAACATCGAAGGAAGGCGCGAGGCAGGTGCGCCGGGCATGAAACGAGGGTTAATTTCATCCCCTTCGGCTTCGATTAAACGAATTGCGAGAGTCGGATGTTTCGAGTGCGCGAGATCGATCTTTCCGCATGTTAAAGGGCATAGCTCCCTTCGCATACCGCTTAATTCGACACAATAGCGAACAGCGCGTCTCACCACCCCGTATCGCGCCACCCTCGAAAAGGCAGCATCCTCTTGACCCCGAAATGACCGCTTCTCAGTCTATATCCATCCTCCCGCTACTTTTGGTCCGAGAGAGAGAGAGAGAGAGAGAGCGAAATACAGAGAACAATGACGTAATTACGTACACACGTGCGTAACACACATACCTATTCTTGTTTCCGCACATTGTCCGCTTTCATTACATCGTTGAAATGTTACGGCACCGCGAAATCAAAGCAGATGCGATCAAGGAGAACTCAACGTGTCGGATCGGCCAAAGATCGACGAACGGCACTACGATTTCGTCACAGTACAGCACTTTCACGGAGAATACACGTATAATAGATAATATGCAATGGCAATCGACAAACTCGCGACAAAATTCCGTTTCGTGTTCGATTCACGAGAATGGAAGACTGGTTTTACACAAATTTGTATCTCAAGTCGAGCCAAATCAAGCCGAAAATGTCGCGCTCGATTGCTTCACGGTCGGTTCACAAACGAGAGATTCGCCAGATCAAACGTTATCGAATCGCCGCGAGACGAAGAAATCAGATCACGATTGGTCCAGCTTGGATCTTCGGCGCACGTCTTTAACTCTTCGGCGAATCGTCCGTCATACAGAATTGTCAGGCCACGTGACTTGCAAAAAGATACCTCGTAGTCATATCGTCAGCGAACAAAGCAACGTGATCAAATGGTCGACGCTGTTCAAGCTCGTAATGCTTAATGAGCCACGATTATGTACGTCCTGCATATACAATATCGGACAGGCGAAAACCAGAACCTGAGGCGTCAGATGCGCACCGGCGATCGAATTATCGCGATCGATTGTTTGCGGCGGTTCGCTTAATGCCATGCACGTGCCGGCAGGATTGCTGCTGCAATCGTTCGACTGTCGCTAAATATCGATCGGTGCGATCGGTGTCCTGATTTTTTTTTTTTTCGATTTCACCGCATTTGACGCAGCGATTAGTGTTACACTTTCGAGTGCCGCACCAAAAAACGTGACGGAAGAGACAAAACTTGCGTCTCTTCGACGCAAATCTTTCGTTCGTGATGTTTCGAAATGTTTCGAAATGAGATGTTTCGCAAAATCTATATAATAAATGTTTGCGTCTTTTTATCCTCGCTTCTTCAACTTTAAAGTTATGCGATCCCACTCGTGACGTTTATGCGATGACGTCTGATCATACAATGGACTTCGCCACTGACGAGAATTTTTGCGGTCGACTCTCTAGGTATTCCGGGTGTTTGACTCGCTTAATTAAATTCTCCAGCGAATATCGTACGTCTGTATGGACACTCGGCGGCACGTTATTGACTACGGACCCTCCTTTCGACTAAAGCTCACTTTCTAAGATACCTCATAAAATGCGTTTTATTGTACAACGTATCTCGACTAGACAATCGCACAATTATTATTATACGATTCGCAAAAGACATTTTTTTAGAAATTTCACGCTAATTTTTACGATTCAATTATAAGATCTATCTGAAATGACTTTGATTACGTATTCTTTTCTTGATTCTCGAATTTTCTCTTACTTGCGTCAACGTGCAAAAGTGATAGTGCTTTAAGTATGGTCAGCCTCGTGTAAACATGATTTTAATGTGCGTTTAATAATGACATTTGACCGTTTAGTATTTTATTTAAAGTCATGTATTCGGCCACACTGTAGTATCTGCATTTACGTCATCGTCATATCGAGATTCAGCAGTTGCACATCGTACCAACTACGTAATCATATTGGTCGTTCGTTTGCTACGAATCGTCTGTCAGAAATCTCTTTTAATCACCCTTGTTTAAGATTTTAACAATAATCGCTCAACTAACACCGTCGTTGATATGATTTATACATATGTGAACTGCGTTTATGCAATGATATTGGCGACCCGCAGCGCATACTCTCATTGATATGGCGCACAAAATTTGTAGCATCCCTCAAGTTCACGACTCGCCGCTATTGTCATCACTACAGATTTTTACTTAACGCGAATAATCTCACGCTCACGATTTTTATTCTATTCCGCCAAATTATTACTGCATCCTACTTCGATCGAGTGTCGTGACATCATATAAGTTGTTAGTTACGCACGATCATTGCGTTGTATACGCAAATTTCTAGAAAGTACTTCTACATCTTTCAATCGTGCCAGTTGCGTTATCGTCGTCCGCTAATTGTTGGGATTTTATGACAATCCTTTTTTGACAGGTCCACTATTGTAATCCACTTCTTCACTCTCGCGCCTTTAATCCGACGATATATACGACAGTTGTCCACGTTGACGACACGTCGCGTACGAACTCTTTATCACTGCCGTCGTCGCCAAACTGTCCTCACCGTTATTATCATTGTCGGTGAAAATTCGTACATGCCGCGTTCACCACGTTGTTCTCGCACGCTCCAAGTCCACGCGTTCTCTCTCTATGCCCAACGACGTCGTCGTCGCTCTCGTCGACAACGATCTCGTCACCAGCACCGTATCTCACGGAACGTGAATGCACACGTCGCTTATGAAAACGGTTTGCGTGTCTAGGTCCACACGTCACACTCGGAACCGTCGGGTGGCTCACCCGGATCGCACGCGTGCGAGACGACGAGTCACGCTGGTAAAATTCCAGTCCGGAATATATAGGTTAAAACGTCGCCACCGCAACGCAGACACCCGGGAGCGTCGGACAGAGACGGAAAGAGCGAGAAACGGAGAGAAACAGTGGGAGGAGAGAGGAAGAGAGAGAGAGTGGTTCGCCGGTTTCTCCTCCTTCGTTGCCCGGGGAGCGGCTATGGCGGCGGCCTGGCTCTCACTGCTGCTTCCCTCGATGCAGGGTGTCTTGCGGGGGTTGGTTAGGCGAGGGGCGAGAGGACGCGATTATCTCGCAGCATCCCCTAGCGCGCAGGACCAATCCGCACGGAACCGGCGCTTGACGACGATGGAGGGTGTGTGTGGGTTGGTGGGAGATAGCTACAGAGAGAAAGAGAGAGAGAGAGAGAGAGAGAGAGTGTGTGTAAAAGAGAGGCAGAACTCGGGGAGAATGATAGATGAAGAGAGAGAACGGGGGTTGAAGAAAGAGGACACGGCGCCAAGAGTGATGTTGAAGAGAGACACTCGTGGCGGTTGAGCCGAGAAGAACAAGGATAATGATAGAGAGGGTTGGAGAAATAGAGACAGATGGTTCAACAAAACAAGGCGATATGAGATCAGGAAGGTGGAAGATCGGGAGTGAATCGGGTGAAAGAGAGAAGGCGAAAAAGTGCAAAGGCATGATAAAGATGAAACAAGAGTGCTGATGAGACAGAGACAGCGATGATGATGGAGACAGCTAGCATAGAAAGAGACGAGCATCGATCAAAGCGAGATGAGATGATTTAAAAAATCTTTTGGAGAAATTGAGACACACAGCGTGTAGAACGTAGCGTAAGCAGAACGTAAACGGAAAAAAGGAAATATGCAGCGGAAGGCATCGGTCGTTTGAAGAAAAACGTAGATCAGAGACGAGCACGAAAAAAGTCAATGACACGAACCCCGCGAATTGAAACAGTGAAAGGAAGAGTTTATCTTCCCGGAAGATAGTTGTAAAGATCCGAATGGCATGCGGATGAAGAGAAGTTGATCCCTAAACAAAAAAGAACAATGATTTGTATGTCAAACAGATTCCACATGTCACGGAGCTTTAGATTCGATGCAATGAAATATAAAGCAAATACACGAGGCCGTGAAGTGAGTACAGGGATGAGCGATGAAGTACTAAGTCCATACTCGGTGGGAAAGAAGTTGTGCGATGATGTGAAAAAGCTTGACAGCGCTACTACAAGAAGAATATGATCAAATGAAAACTAAAAGAGTTGATGTACTATGACACACATTCGTATCAGAATCGCCGTTGAAAGTTTTGATAAAAAAAACGAAGAATGTTTTACATTATAGAAGCGTCTGTGCGCACAACAATCCGTTATCAATCCGTAAAGATGTATGAACATACGTGCATCTTTCTCGAATATCTTTGAAATTAAGAAAGAAAATTTTCTTTTTTAAATGTAATTTAATGAAAAGAAACATTAGAATTTTTGAAATAGATTCGGAGCAAATGGTGGGTTAAGAATGTAAAATATGTACGACCGTTCATCACCAGAAATTTTTTACGTCTAATCGAAAAAAAAAAATGAGCAATATCAAAACCGTTATATCAAATTGCACTTCTCTTTTTCTCTCTTTCATCACTGCTAATACCGTATATTCTTCAAATATGCGTTTCTAATTGAGTTTAAGTGCCCCTTAATAGTGTATACTTTAATCTATATACAATATATACCTAAGACTTGAACATATGAGAGGTGGTGTATGTATATCTAAGCCCATGTATGAGAATAGCACCATCCTGCCGCGGATTCCTGCCGAGACGGATCAAGAATAGGGAAAGGATCGAGCCGTTCTCGATCAAGAGTATTCGTGGAAAAGCGATGATGCATCGTTGGCCGAGGGTTGTATCACTTGGATCAGCTTATAAAATATTCATGAAGAAAGTTTTATCGGTGGAATCGCGCGAGAGAGAAGCTGACTCGAGTATGAAAGTGTCGTTAGAAACGCTCACTTGTCTCTTTTCTTTCTTTATATTTTGCTTTTTTCTTCTCGCTTCCGCTCTGATGCTTTGTCAACGTAAAATTTCTACGCGACTTTAAGATTGATATATTACGAGCGCATTCATACTTAAATATATGTTAACATATTTTTCATTTTTTTTTTTTTTATAAAAATCTCAATTACCTAACAAGAATTTCAATTGCTTTTAAATTACGAAATATTGAATCTAAAAATTTTTTTTAGATTATGCTTTTTAGAGTACCAAATAAATGTGATAAATCAATTTAAATTTTGTTTCGATAAAAAATTTAATTATTAAAATATTAATTGATAGAAATTTTTAATTATTAAAATATTTGTATTTTGTAATTATTGTGCATAAATCTGTTTTTCATATAATAAAAGGATAAATTAATACTTTTAGAATATGAAACTGAAAAATATATACAGAATTCAAACAAGAAACATTATTAATAACAGCTGGACTGCGCAATATAATTTCTTGTGCGATGCTTGTTTAATAAAGTGCGAAACGAAATAGAGTGCAATTAAAGCGAAATAAACGCAACTGCATTTGTATAGCTATACTTGTAAGTGTATTTCGAAATACCAGATAAATAAAGTGTGTGCGAGCGTTTTCTTCTCTCTCTCTCTCTCTCTCTCTCTTTCCGCGTGAAACGCAACTTTCGAGAAGACAATATTATTGTTAGCACCGAGTGACGGTAAAAGCAATTATCTCCCAACACCCTCGCAAGTTTGCGAAACGAAAAATTCGCGTTCACGTATGCATCGATGCTCGGAGAGATACATCGATTGCGTGCGCAAACATAAACGCGGTGCAACGGGCGTGAAAAACAATCGGGAAATTCGAGCGAGGTGCTTACCGTTCTAAAGTATCGTTCGCGTAAGGCGTCGTTACAACACGCGCGTGTCTATGTATGTATGTATATGTTGTGCGATCGGATCGCAATGTAATTGCATTTTATTGAAACATTGTTTACGTAGAACTTCTGCGACGCAATATAACTACAGTTGTATCGCAGACAATTACACGTGCGTTTGCGATCAATTGCCTGGTATTACAGCGAACTAAGAATTCTGCAACATTTCTAATCTTTACACGAAGGACACTTAACTGCGTCTCCTTGGCACGGGCGATCCATCAAGTTCTATGGTAATTAACGAGCTACCAGTGAGCTTGTCTCCGATTCGTCGACGAGTCTAACCCGTCGATCGATTAATCATACACCATTCCAATTATACTCTCATGCTACGCGCGATATCGTCCAGGGTGGATCCATTTTTCAGCGGAGCTCAGTATAGAAGCCCTGAGTCGGATTTATCGATCTCTCTTCGTCGAGCATCGCACTCGCAATTAGGGGCCACTCGCAAAGTACATAGAGACGACTAATGATGGGAGAGGGTCGGCAAAGAGCACGGGAACAGCTCACGGATGCTTGGCTTTATGCGCACGTACGATCATTTCTAACGTTCGATTCTCGCATTGCTCCCTTTTTAGGATGTGAATTGAGACTGCGATATGATTTTTGGCGAAACATCCTACGATGCTGCAGAAAAGTATCACATCATTTAAAATACATAAAAGCTTTAAATTATATTTTTAAGGATAAAATATTCATATGATTGCTATTTGCTTTAAACGAGTGTTCTAAAGCTTATTGCTCTATATAAATTTTTCTTATTTTTACAAATTTCGGTAACATATAGCAAGAGCTACACATAAAAGATTTTAGCTGTATTAAGATTTTTATGTATGTACATTTAGGAATAATTTTCATCATGAAGACATAATATCTAAATAACATCGAGTTCTAAAGTTACAATCTACATAATAAAATGCATTAAAAGTACTATAAACGCAATTAAAAAATCATGCATATCATAATTTAATAAAATACAGAGGTAGGTGTACATATATATTACCATTGTCCATTATCGAGCGATTGGATTTTCAAATAAAATTCTAAATTTCTTGGCGAGAATTAATAGAATGCGTTCCGTAAAGCTAGCATTGGCGATTTCTTACCAGAAAATTCATATACTGATTAATTACCTAACCATCTTCTGATTTATTCGCGATACGACAAAAAAAATACGTCCGGTCGCCTCGCTCTGTTGTTTAGAAGCAAAAGCTTTGTGGAAAAGCTTCTTCCCCGGAGACTATCCATTATGTGAAGTTACAGGTAGTTAGAGGCAGTTCCTATTGTAACCGCCGCATCAATAATTCCCGGTAGAGACTCCACTACCGAGAGACAACTACTTCTCGGCGTTCTAAGAATACCCCGCTACCCCTTTCTAAAGAGGCGGGTACTCTTGATTAAAACCATCCCTCTCTGTTGTTTTTCTTCATCGGCATTGTAAACAGTACCTTAACAAACAGCTACGTCTCATGCATTCCAGAAATATCGAAGATATCGATGAGGCTGATCTCGCGCGGTATCGGTCTTAAGGGTGATCGAGAGCGGTCCAAAAATAGGAAGCGTAAAACATATGTCGCAGTTTTTCAGTCGATTTAAATAATTTCGTGAAAAATTATACTTGTTTTGTAACCCTTTTAAA
Organism: Cataglyphis hispanica; assembly: GCF_021464435.1. Lineage (NCBI taxonomy): Eukaryota > Metazoa > Arthropoda > Insecta > Hymenoptera > Formicidae > Cataglyphis > Cataglyphis hispanica. The sequence continues at coordinate 194,127 of NC_065971.1, forward strand.
TGAAAGTTTTTTTTCCTCTATCTTTTTAAAACATTCACTTTTCTTTTATCTCAAATCATTATTTTTTTTTATCCTTATACATTTTAAATTTAAAAATTATAGTAAACTATAAAATTTTTACGAATCTTTATAATTTATAAGTAGTTTTATAACGTTTAGAAATTTTTATATACATTTAAAAATAAATTTATGTAGTTTAACTTTGAGCCTTTAAATTCGATAATAACTATAGAGTTCAAGAAATAACAAATTTCTTCACTTTTCTGTAAAGTCATATAAATTTGTTAGCATATTAAATTCAACGCGATATTCTTAGATCAAGCAAAGATTAACGATTATTTTGCGGTTTTTTCCACACACTCGGAATCTTGTGGAAATATGTCGAGGCGTTCGCGTACACAAATGGAAATCAACGTAGCGTTACGTCTCGGCGCCGCCGATTCATTTGATTCATCGTAGCTCGATCAGCTCCTTCCCATGAGTAATGGGCGATAAAGGCGGCACACGTATAAGGGAGTTAAAAAAAACTCTATGTCGTCCAAGTAAATTTGTCGCAAACGTCGTCGTCTGGCTTAGAAACCACTTCACTGAATATACCAAGTTCGATTTCTGCAAAACGCGTAAAAAGGCACATTTTACCCATTTTACTTACAAGCTTGCAATAGATTTTCTCTACGAACTATGTGGAATCACTTTATTACATTGTCAGAATAATGCAGCTTTGAGGATCCGGCTTAGCGTGAATTTATATTCAACTCTTCTAAAACTTTGAAATGCTCCAAATCCCGATTTGCACATACATTTTCAAATTATATGCAGTTTATATTACAAATTATGCTTAAATTTAGTACAAAGATTCTAAACATTTTCTCTCTCTTTCTTTCTCTATTTCTTTTTGCCTAAGTTTGAAGATTTTATTATTGGAAAAGATTTCCAATCGCGCGATTCATATTCATTAAAAAAGTTTTAGCTAGCGGAGAAGCGTGAATAAGGGTTGGGTGGAATAAGGATTAGTGTACTTTTTTTCTGTTTATTCATTGAAGTGCACGTATGCTCCGAAAAATATCATTTTTCTATCTACAAAATCGCGTTAAGTAAAAGAGTGCGTGTAGCATCTAAATTGCTGTGTATTGAAATGAGTAGAAATTATAAAGAGTAATATATTTTTTTATAAGAATAATAATATATTGTTTTTTCGTGTCTTATCAGCCGATAGCATATCGTTCGATTTTTGGTATCTAATAATATCACCCTTGTTGCTTTCTCCTTTTCTCTCTGTTTTTTTTTTTGCTGCGTACGCCGAAGCAATGTTTGTTCTCTTCCCTTTCAGTTCTTCTCCATTTGCAGACCGCTCCTTGTGAAACGAGTATTTATCCTGCGCGTTCTAGCGATGGATATAATACGCTCGCATATGAAATCGATATTTATGAATAAGGCATTCAACTCTCGCTTGGACGATGATGAGAGACCAATATTGAAACGGTGGTTGATAGCAGCTCAAGGCTTGCTACATATCTCGGTGCTTTTCCTCTCGCCTGTTACACGAGAGAGAACGTTCGCGCGTGCATCGACTAGTTAGCAAATCAATTGATTAGCTCGCAATAATTAGTTGCCTAACTTGACTTATTTCTATTAAACATAGAGTGATTATCGGTGCCTTAAAAAATTTATATAAAGACATATATTTACACAAATTTTAATCTCAATCTTTTAAAATAGAAAGAGATAGTTACTGTATAATATATATATAATCAATACTTGATAAAATATTAAGTTACCAAAATAAAATATCAAAAATACTAAAAATTTATTTTTGTAATTTTAAGATCTCTAAATTTTTAAAATTAATATATATTAATATATTATATAATAAATATTAAAGAGACAAAATAAAAAATATGAAAAAAATTTTTATGAATACTCCAGAAAAATAATTAAGATTTAAATTAAGATTTAAATTAAGATTTAAATTAAGATTTTAAATTAAATAAAGAATCAGTAGCAAAATTTCCAAAGCAAAAATCATCTTTTTATCTAATAGATAGATTCATAATATATTGATCGCGTTATATTTCTTTTTCTGATTTATTTTGTTTATACATTCTGTTATAATATATTAGTTTTTTTTTATTTGTTAAAAAGCAGAGTTCACATATACACGACACATACACACGATACATACACACACGCACACACACGCTCACACACACACACACACACACACACACACACACACACACACACACACACACACACACACACACACATATCCACACCTAAAATTCAATATTTGATAATATTTTCTCTCTGTTGTATTCGATAAGCGATGTTTATATTCTCTCGTTTTCCATTACACAAAACTCTCCTGGGATACGTAGCATCAATCAAGTCGATAGTACAAGCAAATCGACCAGGTACTTTTCCACGGAAAACAAGTTAACATGAATCTATATCTCTGTAGTCGGCCAAACGCATTCTTAGCCATTCAACATTTCATTATTTATTTAAAATTTTATTTTTTTTGTAAATAATTAGCAAATATTAGCTTTGTTTTTACTAACGTAACGAACCGTAATTTTCCATATTTTCCATTATAAACAAAATGCAAACAATTTAAAAGAAGAAAGAAGCTATATTTTATCTTTCAGTATATTATTTTTGTATATTACATTATTTAATTATTTTTTATAAAAATGATAATTAATCTTTTTTTTTTTTTTTTTTTTGAATGTGATACATAACAGAAAAATACTTAGAAAATGATATTACTTTGTTTTCCGAAACAATAGATTCAAATGATAAAATTCATTATAAGATAAAAATATAAAATATGTATCTAGAAACTTTAAAAATTATAAGAAATTTAAAAAGATGTTTTTAGATACATTATTTTTTCTAGCATATAAACGAACATCCACTAACAGAAGTCAATGTTTCCAAGTTATGCTCAACTTCTTTTTGCCACTAATAATCACAATTTGCCAGAGTTTCGTTGCCTGAGGCATCGCAGTTCCTATACCATCGTTCACCGTAATTGGAACTTTGCAGAAAATCTTCCTTTGACTGACGAACTGATCCGGGGTGGATTTTCTAGGGACGGATGACGCTATTCCCAACTGAATCTCGTTCTGGACAGACAAAAAGAGTTGGTCCGCGGCCGCTGCGGTGGCAAGAAAAAGCGACAGACGTGAAACGCAAAAGGGAGTGGATTAACGTCGACCGCAAAGCTCGAGTGCCTCTTTAAACTTCGACAATGTCTATGTTGATTCAGAGAAGAATTTTCCAGAGTGCATTCGCACGGGCAATTATTCGCTATTGAGACTTCGTTACTTTGTGAAATTTGCGAAAAAGAAATGCGGATGAAAAATGCCGCCGTTGGAGAAAGGCAATTGTAAAGTCAGAATAAAGTGCGAACAAGGAAGACAGCACAATCTCTCTCGTAATGCTTGCAAAAAAAAAGAATAATCTCGAAAATGATATTCTTCTTTAAATTGAACTATCGCGTAGCAAAATTTTAAGACAATGAATTTTATTCAAGAAAATAATTTTTAAATTTTTAAATATTTTAACACGCTAAAGATAATACATGTAATGTTGGCCGTTAACTTGTAAATACGTATATTAATTTTTAATGAATTTATTTTTGTAGAAATACATATTATGTGATTATTTAATCCTTTTTTTTCCACAAGTCAGTATACACACATTTTTATCAGTGTATATTATCATTATCCAGAAATACTTGCGTTAGTTTGTTGTAATTAAAAAGTATATGTATGGAAATTTTATGTTATTAAAAGTAACATATATTTAAGCATTATACAATCTCTCACGATATAGTTTCCTAATATGCAAGGAAAAGACTTTTAATTACGACGCGAAATGAAAACGGGGCGTTCCTCGTTGACTTTTTTCTCTCGCTGAATCGTATCATCTTTAGAAGAAATAACGGTGGATACGCGGCTGGAGAAGGCTACACGACACAGCAGGCTTGAAGCAAGTGAGAACTAGAGAGACAGCTGAATCAGAAGTTACGACGGAGAAAAAAAGATGGAAACGCGAAGCAAAGTACAGGAACTAGGAAAAGTTAAAAAAAAAAACAAGGAAAACGCAAGAAATACCAAAGAATGGAAAATATAAAAGAGAACAGATGCAGAGATAAAAGAATGGAAGAGACAGACAAGTCGACATCAGTTTAAGCATGTTTACTGTAACGGAATTTTTAATGACTGATTGTAATGACAAATTGTAACCATTGCATGCTGATTAAACTGTTGAAAAAATTCCATCAATCCATTCCAACGATGGGTATTAACGAAATTTAACGCGACGAAGTGTTCGGATCGCTCGACATGAGAGCTGCTTAACCACGTACGTTCTACGTCATCGTATGTCACTCGCGATATTTCGAAAATTTTTAATCGTGAGTGCAACGTGATAGAGCGAAGAGGAGGCACTCTCTAATTTCATGCTTCGCTGATAATGTCGTGAAACTAGCACTAGGATGACCTTTGACATACGTCGAGGAGAAGTACTCGCTTTGAAAATTAGTGAAATTTGAAACGATTCAGCCGCGAAATAAGTATTGCGTTAATTAGTTTTATAACAAAATATGTTGGGAAAGCAGAAGACTAGAGAAGACAATCGTTGACTATTAATATTATAATATTAATAATTCTCTTGTCATAATTAATATTTTAAATTGTATAAAATATAATTTAGTCTCTCATAATTATATTTTTTATTATTTTAATCATCTCGTACAAATGTTTATTCCAATTAAACATAATCTATGTAAATCTATATTTTATATAGATAAAGAACAAAGAATTTAAAGAGAGAGAGAGAGAGAGAGAGAGAGAGAGAAAAAATTAAGAAAACTTTTCCTCTGTCATAAAAATCAAAAGAGGATTCCCCCATAAGTATACTATTCCAATTTCACAAGCAGAGAATAAATGTTACTATCTCTCGTAACATGGGAATAGTCTCAACTTTCATTAAAAAAAAAGTAGCTTAAATAAACTTTTTATTATTATTGCAAATAAAAAAATTTATATATTATAGATAATTACTATAAATTTTAGTTACGCATACATATGCGCATGTTATTCTAGTTTTAAATTTAAACGAGATGAATATGTCATAGTTTTTTAAATAAATAAATAATTTTAGATAAATTATATCGCTTAATTATTAATGTATAGCAGTAAAATCTAAATTTATCAAAACTATATACATATATCGTGTTCGCTTTTTGGATTACACAAAATCTCTCGCTTTACGAAGCTGTTCCCGCTGTTTACCTATCTCTCATGATTAAAACGTCGAAGAGAAGAGAAAATATTGATCCAATATATCCCAGAAATATCGTAAGCTCTCTGCTTTTGGAAGCTATTTCACGTACATACTTGAGGTGAGCCAAATGCTATTCTTAAACATTTGATCATGGAGAAAAACTCTCACGATCCTAAAACAGAAGGAACGTAATTTCTCATGCTTCCTTCCTCTGCCAATATCGTGGCTCCAACATTACGCTCCTAATCCAATGTTGAACACGATACTTTGCGTATGTGCTAAGTCTGACCGCAAATTTATTTTATCACTGATTTTATTTTTGTAATTTGTTATCCTTATTGTTCTACAAGAAATTTCATAGGTCACTTCTTGTCGTATTAATGATACGATTAACTAGTTCAGACATCTCGTTGACTGATAACCGCGCGATATTCAATCAAGCATTATCGAAACGCTCTTTCGATATGTCGTTATTACTTTCCAACAAATTCGCGTTGAATTCTCGGAAAATTAGAAAAAAAAAACACGTCCACTCTGTTGCTTTATTTATTATTAATTTTTCATATTACTTCTGAGTGCTATCTGAATTACTCGCCCTCGCTTTTTTTTCGAGAGCCACACATATCAATAAAGATTGTAGTCCCCATCGGAGGCTTTATGTCATGCGCCCGGGGATCATCTTGAAATTTTCATCATTGTATCGGCCGAAATTCCGTCAATGTCGGATAACGGCTAAAAACTTTAAAGGGAAATGACTAGCGATTTGACAAGCGAGTCGTCACGTTCATTCGCGCCTATAGGATAAGCCCTGAGTGATTGGAGAAGATATGTCACGTAACGGATTCGACGTTATCCCACGAATCCTCGCGATTGAAAATTTTACGACAATGCGGGATCGGATTGTATCCAAAAAACTATAATGAAATTGTATCTTGAATAAGATTTGGCTCCATCATATTTGTGGAATACAATGCGTTTTTCACACTCTTAATATCGAAAAATATCCCCCATCAAAGTTTGCTCGAAATAAGTAAAACGTTCAAACAGTCGCTATTGATCAAATTAAAAGCACTAAAAGGAAATATTGAAAAATTATATATACATATAAATTATATAAATAATATATAAATTATATATACATATAATATTATATAAAATTATACGTATATATAAAACATTAAATTATATAAAAACATATAAATAGATTAGAACAGTTTTTTTCATTTAAATAAAAAGATTTATCTAATCTTACATTTTTCATTATTTTTTACATCTATTTCAAACGTTACTTTGGCTTAATGTGGCTTAATGTGGGATTTATAATATGTGAAATGTCTCAATCTACATTGCGCAGAATATTTCAATGTTTGGAGCTTTTGATTTCGAAGAAAAGACGTTAAGAGATTTTTTAAATAAAAGTTTTAAAGGTTGCGACGAGATCGACAGCTTGCCGACTATCCAATTACGTTGGAAGAAAACGGAAACACAATCGTGCTAGCAGGAAGCAAGAATTCCATCAGCTTACATTCTCGTACGATATAACGGAATCCCTTTCTCAAATAGCCGAAGCTCGTAAGAAAGAGAGAATGATAAGAAAGATTAGATGGATTCTCGTAGAAATTTTTACGGGAAAGGAATAAGTATAAAAAAGATTGTAAAACTCATACTCACAATCAGAGTTATGTAAGTGACTATCAGCGTTTCATAAATAGAAGTGAATTAAAGTGAACTACTACTGGACATCATATCTTTATCGGCTGTTCGAGTTTATGGGCTTCTAATTCGGTTGTTTCTACGTTTATGTCGAATTTTGTCGTGAATAGAATAGTACATCTCATCTCTCTTTAATCAAGACATATCTTTTAAGCAAACGATAACTGCAACCAATTTATCTTAAATAGTAACACGTAAGTAATCCAAACAAGTTGCGTCCCGTCGTATTAGAGTGATTATAAATGGCGTGAGACAAAATATATAATTAATTCATTTCCGGCTGTCACATTTTGAGACGAGATGATTAATTGCGATCGTGTAATGATTCGATAGCCGAATCACGTCGATCCGTACTTCGTATCGATGGATCAGGACGTTTAATAAGTAAAGTTTTATTAAGTGGGAACGGCGATGGACACAACCTTCGCATCCGCTTTTTTTCCCGCAAAAAGAACAGGACGGACAATTTCGTGATAAACGGTCGGATAAACGGTCGGAATAGTAATCAGATAAGAGTTTCTCGTAAGCCGTTCCGTTCGACAATCCGATTCTCGGGGAAGCTCGGATAAAGCTGTTCGGAAATCTTACGATTTCCTTCACGCCGATCTATTCTTTTCTGGTGAAACCAGTAATTTCGAGGTCATTTATCGAGGTTAACTGGACTATGATGAGGAAAAAATAGGGATCGTCGTATTAAAAATATGTGATTATCTTTTAATTATTGTCCCCTAGGTTGTTAGAACTTTTATCATCCCGTTTTCAAGGAAAATTTTGCGTTAGTCTGCGTCACTGAGAGAATCGCGAGATAAAGCTTCTATTCCCAATAGTACAAAGACCTTCCACTTTGCGGCTTGGGATAAGTAAAAGTTTCGTTAATCCAATCGAGGGTTAGACGCTGTAGATGATAATGCTCTCTATAGAGTTGGTTTCTTTGAAACGTTTTCTTTTACTGATTAATGAATTAAAGGTTGAATTTGTAACACGAATGATATTCTCATGATCTTGTATATATTTAATACATGATTCATTCATTCTCTAGTCCGTAGAGTTTGGGATGTAGTTTATTAATTTTGCATGAGACGTGAGACGTTTTTTTCTCCGGTTTTGAAAATCTTTTTGCAAAATGTTTTTTTAATAATTCGAGTAAATATCCGCTATATATGATTGGAATATCTTACAAAGTTTGACTTGATATAATTAAACACTTAATGTAGCATTTTGTGATCATCTCAAACAAATAAATCTAATTTTTTTACTTTAAATAAAACAATCTCTTTTATCTTCTTAGCAAATCTAGCATTAATTGATTAATTAAACATATATATTTTTATATTGCTACATAATATCTGGAAAAATTAAATAACAAAAAATACTGCTATAAATGTTAAATAACAAGAAATAAAAGAAAAAGAAAGATTTAAATAAAAAGTAGATTGATTGCCAAATAATAACAATATTATATTAATTGTTCTGATGTGTGTGTTATATAAAATATTACAAAATTTAGTTTTTACAAATAATAATAGACAAAAATAATTAAAAAATTGCGATATCTTTTGAAATATTGGCAATATTTGCAATTTGAGCATAAAAATGTTAAAAATTTCTTTTATATCGTGGTGTGCTATCCAGATCGCTAAACGCGATCGCGACAAGGATCAGAAAATAATTTGATATAATTAATAATTGATTCTCTTTTTCTCTGTCTCTCTTTCTCTCTATTTATCTATCTATCTATCTATAATATCAATATCCACCCTTCTCTCTCTCTTCCCCTCCCTCTTCGTCTCTTTCTCTCTAAATAACAGTTATTTCTTTAAAAATATTTAAAATTAAATATATTTTGTCCGATGCTTTATCGTTTGACTTTTCGACGGTTTAAATATGATTCGGATCACGCAATAAAATAGTTGAATCGTAGGTCCGAATAATTAATAAATTCCATGATATATTAATTGTTAATTTAATAATTGATTTATAATTTAAAATACATGTATAATTTAATATTCCGTTTGTATATACGTCATAGTGCGAAAAATATTTCGGCAACGAATTATCAAAACATAACATGCGGCCTTGACGATGTAAACATTAGCGCGCTATAGTCGCGCTAACGTGTATGGCTTACGGCTTTATTATTCTCACGGCGACACTCGAACAGTAAGGAAGTAGAAAGCTAGACACTGCATTTTCTACTTAACGCGATCGCGAAAAGTATCTGGAAATAATTTGATATGATAAATAATTAATTAATTAATTGTAAAAATAATTAATTATAATTAAAAAAAAATAATTAATGATAAATAATTAATTATCTTTCACACACTTTAAATTTTGAATAATACGTAATTAAATCATAATGGATAAATTTCGAAGCGCGTATTTTGCGTGACGTTTTAATCAAAAATCTAAATGATTAGAATCAAAATTGTAAATTATTGTTTTGTCGCGATCTTTCTTTCTCTTTTTCTTTTTATAAACAATAATTATTTCTTTAAAAATACTTGATTTTTAATTATATTTTATTCGATACTTTATCGTTCGATTTTTCGACAATTTAAATATGATTCGGCTAGAGAATGCGTAATAAAATAGTCAAATCGCAAGTTCGAATAATGATTAACATAATAATAAGCTCCATGATATATTAATCGTTTATTAAATAATTAATCTATAGTTTAAAATACTTGTATTATTTAATATTTCACACCGTACGTACGTCATAGTACGCAACATATTTTCGGCCGCGAAAACAATAACATTGTATTCGGCCTTGGCGATGTAAACATTAGCGCGCTATTGGTAACGTCTTACGACTTATAGCGTTGCTGTCATTCATACAACAACGATCGAGCAATAAAGTACTTGTCGATTCGCAATACGATTCACGTGTGAAACGGGGTTCGATCGTGCCGAAGTTTGAAAGTGCGGGAGTGTCGTTCAAGTGTCGTACAAGTGCGGAAGTATCTTTTAATAAAAGTGCGGGAGTGCCGTTTAAAGTATCGCTCGTGTGCGTCAACCTGAGAGGAGGAGGAGGCCTAGGAGAGGCATTGGGCATCGATGGAGTAGTCCTATGGTAAGTAATTTGTTATTTATATATTAATTATTTATTACTTGCGTATGTGCAATTTAAATTAAACAATTAATCGCGTAATTTGATTTTGTAATTATATGATTCAAATAAGAGAGTATTAGAGGAAAAGGTATTTACTTTTAAATTATAGCTTTTATATAACATTATTAATGTCTTTTTCAAAATTTATAAAATCATTTTATTATCTGTTTATTATCATATGCATCAAATATAAAATTCAATGCGTACAATAAATTTTTTAAAATAATAATTATATTATGCGCTGATACAATTTGATTCTATTTATGTTACAGATCAACCTAACGACTCCCTGAAGACGACTCCCTAACATTCCCAGAGGAGGAGGAGGAGGCTTAGGAAAAGCATCCTGCACCGGCGGAGCAATCCAAGGGTGAGTATTATTATTTTTATATTAATTATTATAAATCCCATACATGCATTAATTCAATTCGATCATTGTTTGAATAGTTTAAACAAGAGAGACTCATACTATAAAAGTTTTTATTTATAAAAATAGTTTTTTTTCTTAAAATTTATAAAATTATTTCATATTTATATACCTTCTTATTATTATAACCATCGGATATAAAATTCGATGCGTACAATAATAATTTTTTGAAATATTAATTATTTTAAACGTTGCTATAATTTGGACTTTATATTTGTGTGTTGCAGACAACGTAGCCTCAAGACCAAATCTCCGCTGTTGCGCATCAGTGCCGGTGAGTGATAAATTTTATTTTATTTTGAGGTGACGGATTCGTAGATATTGTAGATGCAAATGTAGATTGTAGATTGTAAATAGATCCGTTGCCTCAAAATGGATGGGCTAGAATAGATGAAATCAAATAAGTTTCAATAGATTTTTTAAATGTACATTAAAACATATTATAAACATAATTTAAAATATAAATTAAAACAAAAAGTTGAAAAAATATAAAATATTTTTCATAGCCCATCCATCTTTACTATCATATCTATAAAAGCTTTGACAATTTTGTCATGCATCGTTTTACTATAATATTTATAATAATATGTAATTTATATTAAAATATAATTAATAAAAACATTTATGTGTCACATGGATAATTTGACAATTTAATTGATTGAAGTAACAATATAAATTACATTATTTATTCATTTTATTTTATATATTTTTATAGTTTTATTTAATTTTATTTTACTAAAATTAAACATTGTTACTTCAATCAATTAAACATTATCGTCAAATCGTCCTATATTTAATATAAATTATATTATTTTATATATTTTTATAATTTTATTTAATTTTATTTAATTAAAATTGAACATTGTTATTTCAATCAATTATTAAATTTGATTGATGATTTGGCATTAGATTGATTAAAGTAACGTTATATTAAAACGATGCATCAGACAAACTATCATGTCATAAACGAGCATAAAATTATGCTCATGTACTCCGGCGACAATAATTAGCCGGCAACGGAAGGAATTTTTTTCCTTCATCGACCTCTGATAGGGGTCGAAGCTACATCTCTGGCTAGATGTAGTTAGAATGAATATGGCCAGGATCAACGAAAGGTAGGTCCCAACTGGCCCAATGGAAGCAATCTACAATGCGTTCTATTAGGGCATTCTATTAGGACATGCAAGTAGGGCACGCGAATAAAACACACGAGTAGGGCACGGGAGTAGGACACGCGGTTAGGGATACGTTTTTTAAATCTCGGATTTCTGCTGATTCAATCAGCAAATAGGATTGTTAGGGCTATAGGGATTGTTAGGCATTAAAGAAAAAATTAAAAATAAATTTACAATACATAATAATATCCAACTTAAATTGATTCTCAGGAAAATTAAAAAAAATAAATTACAATAACATTAAATATTATAATATGTTGTAATATGTTAAAAATATTATAAAAATATTGTGTATTTAATAATATAAATATGTATAATATGAAAAAAAATATGTGTAAAATATGTACAATTATCTTTTTCTTCAAAATCAATTAAATCAAAATTATACACATATACTTAATATTTTAATTGTTAAATATAAGCATGACAACTTTTGTTGATATGAAATAATGTACAGTGTAGTATTGAGCTAATCAATCAAAATCAAGAAAAAGAAGTAACAATACTTGCGAATATCGATTAAACATGTCTTTTTTAAGAGTGGATTACAATACTTATACATACATATATAATATATGTAAGGATTGCAATGATAAATTAAATTTTGTTTGTTTTCAATTTTATTTTAATCGAACTTAATCGAAGCTATAATTAATGTGTGATGTATGTTTACGATCTTATCAACAGATTGAAAGTATTCCCGCATCCCTCTCGTAAGAACGATTGATTTTCCACTGCGATGCAGTGCTGATGGGATCACCCGCGCGTTTCTCGGGTGGGGACCAAATTTGAATTACAAATACGTTGACGATAATGGAATAAATGTTATTCGGTCGAAAGCTCGATTAATTTAAAAATTTGAGAAGGTAACGTAGTTGCACTGGATTGTTCCCTGCGAACTCATTTGCCAGTTTATAAATAAACCTCGTACAACATAAACGTATAAACTTAGTTGCACTTGGATTGCTATCAAAATTTTATTTCACATTTTCGATTAATCATTTATATCAATGATTAAGCCAAATGCTTTGAATAATTGTCATATTTTTGCTGAGACATAAAATAAAAAAAGACACACGAAAGTGTGTCCCTTTGTATTTTAACTATTAGCTGCTCCATAAATTTAAAATAGGTATACATATTATATATGAGTATATTCAGCTTATAAGTAGGTAGATTTTAAAGTAGGTATTTACAGTGATTAAAATACACCACGAAACATGCCGTAAGCTTATAATGCACCGTATTCATCCCCACGTTGCACCAGCCATGATAAGAATTTAACGAGGCTCTCCTTAATTCGAATTCCCAGCCTTCCATCACGCTTATCCCGCACTACGTCGAAAGTTTTATATTTTCCCTCTCTCATCACTCAGAACGGTGCAATATACGCGCGACGTCGTTCTGCCGAAGTCTAGGAAATATTCAACGAATATAAGCAAGCGCCGTCATCGTTGAGAGTGCGGCGCAAAAAGGTCGCGACGAGATGCGAATGGAAACGAGGGCACTGTGACATTAAAACGTAATGCGCTGTAATTTTTATGTGACTCGCGACATATAAGCTAGGTAGGAAAATCTTTTCTAAACAGCGGGACATCAATCTCTTAAACGGCGCGCTTAAAAATATTCAGAATAACGTTGTCCGCCGATGAATCATTCAATTCATACACATTTCAATTTTTTCTTTAAAAAAGTCATTCTACACTTTTTTTTTAGAGAGCAACTATTATCATATGTTTAACTAAAAGAGAATATTTAAGAATATTTGAAGAAATTAATCTCGTGTGCGGAAAAAAGTATCTAAAATACAAAATTTTTCCAAATGAAACGGAAGTTATTACCGGTTTAAGCTGCATGACTGAAATTCGACATTCGGCGCATTGAGACGTGACTTGGTAACACGGTTGGCCGTAAGACAGGAAGGAAGCACAATATGTATTACATGGTGATGGAACAAACAACTGTTACCGTCGATTAACCACGGTTAAGACTTACGATTCGCTTGCGGTATCTGACGCGAACGACTTTTCTACTAATGTAGATACGACTGACGTAACTTGGCTTATTCTACTCGGCCGACCATCAATGCGCCTCTTCCACTGCCTGCATTGACTTTCTCGTGGACCTCTCGTTTAAATACTTCGTGCAATTATGCACATTAAATTTATGTGCATTTTAAGAAAGGTATTGATGCTATCGATAGATTCTTCTAAAACTAATAAAAGTTTTTAACAGAAATACATATTTTTATATGCGCAAAAAGCAAAGTATCCTTACAAATATTTTTTAAATTTATTTTTGAACCAGAGATTACAATTTATTATATTGAATAAAATTATAAAATGTGTGTTCTTTTTAATTAAATTTATTAATTTGCGGTTTTTACGGTATGTCTGTGTTAGGAAAATAAACACTGTGAATAGAACAGAGAAATGTTATCGTGGTATTAAATATAAAACTGCAATTTTTATTGAAACAGGCACAAAAATCATAAATTGCGAAATGTATTTTCATCATGATTTGAATTTATTTAATCTGCTTTATCATTATTATTTTAATGCGATCTTTAAACACCGATACCTTTTTTTATTAATCCGACAAAAAAATAAATTAGCGTATGTGAACGAGTGTAAAAGTAGATAGTGAAAAGCATCGAATAATTTGTAGTTATGCTCAACATCGTATTGATGTAGCTCGGAAGAAGCGCAAATAAATACCTAGGAAGCATTTTATGCAAGTGCCTCTCGAATTAACATTGATGTACTGATTTTCTGCGAGAAAATTAAAAATAAATTAAAACTTTAATTAAAGCTCTGCTGTTAACACCACTCGTCGCCCATGTAACCATCACAGTGTATGTACAGTTTGCAATTTGGGACAGTAATCGATATTTAACGAAAAAAAAATTAAAAGAAAAAATTCTCTTTCATTAGAGAATAATCATATTTTGCAAATATTATTAAATAATTATACGCACAGGCGCATACATTATATTGAGAAAATTACGGACGAAGACCATCGTGGTGTTGGAAAGTTTAATCTTGAAAAAATAGCAGGAAGGTGGAAGCTGGTTTCGTTCATGACCGAGACGCGCGATCCGATGCAGGCGTCTGGAATTAACAGCGCACCACCGATTCTTGTTGATGCTTAAACAGAAGCGGACCTGATGAAAATGTGCGGTCCCCGGTTTTAGCCAGTAACTCCGATAAATGCCTTAGCAACTTACTTTATGAAAGTCACGTTACCGTATTTGTACCTCGGCCACGATCCATTACGCTAGAGAAAAACATTATTATTCGTCGCAAAACAGTAATCAATGAAAATAAAAGACATTATTGATATCATCAAATTTCGTTGGCTCGTGCTATTGTTTCGCGGCATTTCTTGGCTCTTTTTTTTTTTAATCCATTCTTTCACAATTTCGTCGACATTGTTCGCGACGTCATTAGCCGCTAATTAGGAGCTGTATGTTACGTGAAATTGGTTTGGTGGAAAACATAAGCGAACTTTAATTAGCGTCTAACCGTGGAAAAATCGATAAAATGGCAGTTCCACAATTTTGCACGCCAACATTTTAGCGCCATTTAATATATTCTTTGGTAAGATTCTCTCGTTGAAATAAAAGAAAGAAAAGAAAAAGTAAATTAATCGCCACGATTAAAATATTAATGTACTATGTATTATGCACAAAATATTTTATTATCGCGTTCTTTTCATTTTACATTCTTTGAAATTTCCTCTTGAATCAGAATTTGGCACTGTTCAATTTTAAATATTAAATAGTTTAAATAGTTAAGTCTAATTAAAAAATCATAATAAGATTTAATTGAGAAAAACAAAAAAATTAAATTTTGTTATCTTTGTTATAATATATTCTAAAGCTTACATATATAATTTAATAAAGAAACACGTTTCTTTTTTTCACTTACCGTGATATTTTTTATGAATACTACATCTAATTTATTAAAAACTATAATGACAATATTTCATTTTGTGAAAATAAACAGTTTCAAATGATTGGAAACCGATGCACACATTTAGTTAATATTTATGATATGCATATAGAACTACGGCATAACACAATATACAGTCTGTGGTATAACATTTCCTGACAATTGCTATGTTATTGCGTATGAATTCAATAAATCAAACCGTGTTGGCGCGTCCACTCTCAAAGCGTACCGTGTATATTAATTAAAATGTCAATTTACATGCGTGCTCGTATATAAATAAGAGCACATAATTGAGCAAAGCAACGAATCGGAAAAAACCCGATCCATGAAACCATCACATACACAAGAAAGAGTAATGTATTATTAAAAATTTTATAAAAAACTCAAAAATTAGAAACTTGATATCATTACCTACAGTTTATTTATGAAATTTACAAAATAATGCAATTACGTAGAAAAAACTACAACATCAATGAATGGGATTTTAAGTTGAGTGCCCGCACGGCACGGAAGAAAGAAGGAGCGGATAAAAAAAAAAGGCGAATGGAAAGGAAAGGAGAAAACACAACCGGTCCCGGCGGGCGTCGGAGAAAGACAGAAAATAAGTCGAGACGGCATGAAGTGCGAACGGAAAGGATCGGATCGAGTGAATGAGTGAGAATTGAAGGCCGCAGCTTCCATTCCAGCTGTGGCCTTCAAGAACCTCAACCCCTGTGAAAATCAATGTGAGCCGCTGTGGTCTCGCTACTAACCGTTCTGATAACGTAAAACTCTTCTTCACCCTCCCGTCCCACCATGTATCTAAAAATACGCATGTCTCTTTAAGCGAACGCAAAGTTCCACCGAACGGCCGCGATCTTATATACAGAAAAAATCAAACATTTTCTGAAAATTTCCGAACACTATGCATAAATGATATGCGCGAGATATCATTGAGATTCTCATAAAATATCGATACGGAATGAAAATGCTAACAAAGTATTTGTTAATTTGTAGGTCAATTTGTCAATTTGCACGTGATCAGAAATAAATTAATAAAATTTAATTTTTAATAAAAAAAAAATAATATAAAACACATTTAACTTACAGTAATTACAAAACAAGATTAATATAATAATTCTTGTAGATAGTGTTTTCTAGGAGTTTCGTATCTCTCCCTCGTACATACTTTAAATATAAATATGACAATACAGATAACAAAGATAATATATTTATATCAACATATATTTATATCAATATATTTATATATTCTTAATTGATGATGAATTTATATAAATCATACAATTTAGTAAATTTTCTTTTTTGTCCCTTTATTTTTTTGTATGATCGAAATTTTTTTCAGCCATTCAAATGACGCAAAATCCTAGATAACACAAATGTCTAAAAGATGATATATCTCGCGAAGTCCCGAATAAACTAACTTACTGCGCGTTTTAGACAAATACAAATATATTGTTAGTATTTAAGTTAGTACTTTTAAGACGCGGTACTGATACAAGCATATATTATGTCGACAGTTCAGAACATACGCTACACATAAATATAACATAATTATATATAATGTCGAGATTGAGATATCAGAGATTATCTCATCTCCATATAAGAATATAATTCAAATTTCTATATTTCGTAAAATATGTATACAACTATTCCGTATTAGCATCAGGAGTAACGATAGTGTAAATTGGTCGAATCGTATGTTCATTATCCACCTGGCGATTATGCACAATTACCACACTTTGCGGCCTATGTAAATGCAATTGCCATCTATCGTACTTCGCTAATACGATCGTATAATTGATGGATTGAATGTAGTTAATTATTGCCGACCTCCACTACTAGCATAATGTAACTTCGTTAGCAATTAATTAATTATGACAACGTGCTATAAATCGACAGTTTCGCGTCGCGAGACATTATTAAAAGTATTCAAGTCGAGATAAATCTAACTGTCAATTTAAGTATTGTATAAAGTTATCGCGTTTTAATGATACGCGTTAAACGTTCATTAGTTTGCGAATTTCCCTTTGATACTGAACAAAAGCTTAGCTTTCCTGATCAAACGATATAAATTTACTTTGCTATAATTCTAATTATCACGCAATTTCGCACAAAATTAAAATTTAAAAAATCTTTTCCAACCGTTAATTAACGATAATTTTTTTTCTTTAATCTAAAACTCGCAAAAATTACATTAATTTTTCCACGCTTACATAATGCGTTACGCGCAATAAAATACTGTATGTCCATTATTCGCCTTTTCTTTCTCTTCGTAAAGTATCCTTAAAAAAAATTTCGTCATAATTCCCAAAATAACAAAATAGCCGTTTTATAGGCTGGAAAGAAACACACGTACCGATATACATATTTCGGCAAGATGACGCAGTCGCGGGATGCACAATTAACGTATGATAAGCATGGCATGAGTTATTTACACGTTCGTAAAATTGCATTGTTATATATTTATCAAACACGCAAATGACTGGCCCGTAATAAAACGCATCTACCTTCCCAAAACGCTGAAAAAAAAATGTTAACAATAAGTCGTACATTTTCGCGTTTGCTGAGCAAACGTTTTTATTCTTGTCGAAAAGAGAGGAGAAAAAACGAGTTGACGCGCATAGTGATCATTGTATTTGCTTGCACATTTTTATTTAAGTGCTCGGTTATTTCTGAGAATTTCAGGAATTTACCTAATATTACAGAGACGTTTAATTAAGAGGTCGCAAACCGTTGATGTCGGTATGCGCCGGCTAAAAATAGTTCCAGGAAAATTAGCGAATATATATACCGATATTTAACAAGAGCAAACTGTTGAAAAGCAGACGTAAGTATGCAATTTTGCATCTAAATTCAATTGTATGCGTTGACGAGAAATTGCATTTTTGATATCGTTGAATAAATAAATGCAATAAATTGAAAAGGAAACAACTGCATACTTTGTAAAAGTAGTTTTATAGATTACTGAAATGCAAAATTCCAAACTAAGTTTCTCTCTACGGAGTTATAGCAGTTTATTATTTAATAATTATTTAGTGAGATCGCGCAAGCTTCATGGAAAAACTCAATTTCAAACTTCGTATTTTAGAAATCTATTAAATTTCTTCCGACAAGCATACGGTAATTTTCGTAGTTCAGGAATTACAAGATAGGAGTTTTCGGAGTTATTTAGAATTAAATAAGAGGAGAAATAATTTATGTAATTCTTCTCTGTCTCACAGCAAAGAGGCAGATTTTTTGCGCAAATTTAGTATTTTCTTAGAAATTTTGATTCCATCTTCTTCTTTTATTGTGATTATATTTAAATTTATTTTAGCATGGCATTATGTATGTATGTAATCAAAAGTTAAGAATATCAAAGAAATACAAAACGGACATTTTTTGTGAACAGCGAAAGAGTATGATATTGATTCTACGATTTCTATTTGTTGGATTGAACTTTATATCTTAAGGGGAATAGAAGAATAAGCATCACTGTTACAAAATTTGCTGTTTTTTTAATTTATTTTTGCGAGAAAAATATCGCGCCAAAGATTTCGATTGCTTTTGTCAAGTCAAATATTCGAACACGACTTCGATTACTGATTTCGATAATAATCAAATTTGTTTCCGCGCTTATCCGAAGCTATAAAAATCGACTTTATATTGCTTTAGCTTATAGACTTAATACATTGTCATTGTGTTTCACAAATTTCAATTATTTAAGATATAGATAATTGTTAACAAAGAATTAATTAGTAAAACTAATTGATAAAAGATCAATTAATTGCTGATAGTAAAACTTTGAATCTTTTATGTAACAGAAATGCTTGATGTATACATATCTCTTATCTAAATATATATAAAACATTTTTAAAACATTTGCTTGTTTCTTATACTTTTCCTATGCTTTTTTTCTCTTTATTATTAACAATTTCGCATATTTTACTATTTTCGATAAAAAATATTGAGAAAAAGTTTAATTTCTCTCATAATCGATATTTTATTTCTCCTTGCGTCTTTTTTGTATCAATTCGACAAATTAGAGTAAGTAAAGAAAAATATAAATAAAAAAACTCCCATTATTCATATATATTTTAAAAGTCTTGTTAATATTTTAATATGCACATGATGACAATTCGTGAATATTATCTATATAACACAGTAATTCATGAATAATATTAGTAAAAGAGTAATTGAAACATTAATAACGAATTTCAAATAACTATTATGCAGTGCGTTATGGTACTGCATTTGCATGCTAATATTTATAAAATATGGTCAACTCTAAACATTTCAACATAAAATACAGAGAAGTAAAATTGTTAAAGATAATAATTTGTAATTACAATAAAAAATTATTTTTGTAACAATCTTATAGAGCGCTTTATATACATTTAGAAATCTCATGCGTAGCACAATTTTGTAATTTTTAAAATTGGAATACTTTTGTCTTTCTTGGCACAGAGCAGAGTCTGTTCGGCGTCTGTTTCCGGTATGTAAGTCGCGTATGTTTCTGGCAAACATCCGCGCTTAAAGATGCAAAAAAACGAGATGCGAGGAAACAAGGAACAGTTTGTCGAGGGTTTGTCGAGCGTTTTTTCTTTGTGTCATAAAGATACGCATCCTATATTGCGACAAGCAATATATTTTAAATATTTATATATGATCTTTATTGTAAAACCGATGAATCTTATTTTTTTTTAACTAAGATGACATTTTTGTCATCTTAGATAGCATTAGGTGCCTAATTATGTTGCCTACATTCTAATTGATTTTTCCAATTTATTACATCATAAACGCGGATTATGCTTTATCGACATCACTGTTTATAGAAAATTGCGCATTGCATGAGATAAAAATATATTTTAATAGTTAATAAAATTGCTGTTTCTTAGATTAAACTTTTGATACTAAAACAGAATCAGATATTATATAATCATTACCATGTTTATAAGGATTCGGCAAATTAAACTAGATAAATTAGGGAATAGGGGTTCTCTACGAATGAAAAACATATTTTAGATTTGCATAATAAAGGGTAAATTTTTACATTGACTTATAGTACCATATATAAATAATTGCGCGATAATTAGACGACGATAATACGATAATCTTATACGTGTAGTAAAAAATTTGTCTACATTACAATACATTAATTTCTGAGGTACTTAATCATACTATTTACAATGTATTTAATTCAAGGACACTTGTTTCGCTTATCACTATACGACTCATTCTCTCTCTTCTCTCTCATATATACTCTCGTATACTTTACGCCTCTTCGTCAAATATCTCTTCAAAATTAAAAAAATGAAATTTGGAAATTACAATCATATATAAAGCGCGATGATCGATGCGTTCAAACGCGATTGGCCTGCCAATTACTATTTTTAATAAAAAATATTGAAATTTACGCAAAGAGATAAGTGTCAAATAAACTTTCAAAATTTTTACAAGTCACAAAGTTGACTCAAAATTAACGCTCGAATTTTTATAGGATAATTCGAGTTGATCGGCGGAATAGTAATATAAATTCTATTCTCATTTTGAAAAATTACAATTGTGTAAACATAACGCAAAATTTTATGCCAACTTAATTCTTTTACGCAAATTAATGTATGTAAAAATTATATTTTCACAATTCATATTACTATTCCGTTTTTTATATATATAATAGCTTATAAAAATAATATTAATATTATAAATAGATGGTTTCGAATCATATGTAATGTGAATGACATCCACAAAAGTATTTTTTGTTGTTTAGGATACGTTACAAGAGAGTGTAAAGTACCATGTCACTGGTTTGAAATAAAATGAAGCAGTCAGTGCAGTCAAATCTTAATAATGTTTAACATAAGTCGTACATTAGGAGGCACTACAAAATATCATCAAAGACCTCGATAAATCAAGAGAAAAACACATGACTAATTTATCTCTTTTAAATCATGCATATATATGCAAAGTACATTTTCTCATGTAATACATATTTTATTCGTACTTTAACATACTCAAGGCACTAATCATATTTATCATGAGAACATAATCGGTTGTAGAAAGTTGTATTGGTGTTTGTATAATAAAACTCATACAAGAGCAGTATCACCGAAATCCTTTCACATTTTCTCTACAATCTTTTACATTTTTCTTTAATCAATCAATATATACAATGGTCCAAAAAAATATATCAAAATATTATATTGTACAATTTTCTTTATCATACTTATGATAAGGCTTATGAAATATTAACTATCACTCATATAAAGCTATAAAATATTATATTCTCTCAGCGACCTATTGAATTTAGAAAAGCTGTCATTATTTTAGAGAGATAAGTAAGAGATGCAAAATATATTGATTGAATAAAAGCAATGTGAGACTGCAGAAAAATAGAAATAATTTTATGCCTATAAGATTTTCTGCTAATAATATAAGTGCACTTATAATAGTCAGTTATTCTACAGCTAAATATTTATTTATATCTTTCTTCAACTTTCTGCTAACGGCTCAAAAATAAACTTTAGTTGGTCTTCGAATAACGGACTATCAAAAAAATGCTAATGTTTAAAATATGCAAGGAACATAAGAATATATAACCAAGGCAAAATAAAGGCAAAATAAAGGCGTTTAAGAATATTCGCTATTACAATACGATAATGAATGTGTGCATGAATTCGTAAAACAATCGATCTTATGCATAAATTATTTGCATTAAAGTTTATGAAAATATATAATACAATAGTAAAAAGTTGCAGTATTAAGCAATGCAAGTTTTGATGTAATAATTAATGTTGCACGAAATCAATATCAAAAGAACAATTCAAAAATGAAATTAATTTATAGTGCTGTGAAAGTTTTGAGGAGTACAACATATAATGTACATCTGTAATCCTTGAATTAATATTTATCATATAATGAATTTGTATTAAAAAGGAACTTGTCAATCATGATAATTTTGACTATGATATATCTATTACACATATCATAATCATCCTTCATGAATAATAATTTTATTCGCAATATATTTTTTTTAATTACTTGATTAGTTGAATTAATTGATAATCAATAAATTTTTTTTAAACTGACATATGCAATTAGATAAATTTTACAAGCCAAGAATCAATATGAATTAAATTTGTAAAGAAAACACGTTATCGGCAGTACATCAATCTTACATGTGTATAAATTACATCAAAATTTGTACAAAATTTTGATAAATAGAAAAATAGAATAGAAAATTTTTATCGAAACAATTAAATTATAATTAAAGTAAATAATTATTTAGAGTACATAGAGAACTGAAGCACATATATAGTTTGTATATTATTTAAAAATATTATTAATTGTGTAATTAATTTATATTATCCTTTTTGCATCATATTTGTATTTATATCACATTATGTGATCATTATTAAAAAAAAATTGTTTATTTTTATAAATTTTTGATTTCAATAATATTTTTAACATTGACAATTATTTATTTTTTTAATACAGATTTATTTTTTTAAGACGTGAATGATGCAGCACATAAAGATATAAAACTATATAAATATTTAAGAGATAATATGAATTTCACGAATCTATTTTCGTTTTCGTATATTATTTAATTATCAAATTTTAAGTTTTGCTGCCTTCTTGAGACTTTATATAAAATTTTTATAAATTCCAAAAATTTAAATCGCACAAGTCATATTGAATACAATATTACATAAGCAAGCCTATTAAATTCATAATGGTTGGCGATATACACTTTTATTATATAGGTATATGTAACTATATTGGCACATAATGGAGGTTGTTATTGGACTATTAAGAATAATATTTTCATTACCAAACTTTTTAATATTTTATATATACACCAAATTTTTAAATTTAATTTTGTTTGAAAAATCTAGATAAGATTTAGAAGTTTCATAAAAAAGATCTATATTATCGCGTAGTATTCGCGAAATTAATAAACAATCGATGTAAAACGAAGTCGCGCATTAAGTTTTTATAGCTCAATAATCAGATTTTCTCTGTATGACTCTCGCTGAATAAATTCTAATTAATAGAAAAACAGAAATAAAAAAGTGAGTGAAAATTGCACAACATTTTCTCATGCCCAAAACACGTAAAAGAGAAGCAAAAACTATTTTTTTAATAGTTAGATGCCAAAATATATTTTATTTCATGCTATAATTAGATATTAGCATATTTATTTAAACCATTATTAAACGAACAAATACTTTCAAATATTTTAAATCAAAATTGCGCGTCACATAATAGGATATATTAATTAACGACACGATTATATAATGCTCTTTTTTATGAATTACTGATATTTTTATTGTGAAGTTGTTGCACATGTTTGCAGTCTATTGATCAGTTTGGCTGTTTATCGTTAGAATAATGAAATTCGTTAGAAAATTCATAAACAAATATCCCCGAATCAGTATAATTTGATGATATATATCTCCTAGAAAATTAAACTGGCTCGGCGAAAAATGAACTATATATGTATAAAAAGGTGATAGTCCGTTATTTTATCGGCAAGTAAGTGCAGACGAAAAGGGGCATATACAATAATTACAAAATAATATATAAAATAAATAAAGATATTAATTATAGTAATATAACAATAATAATCAGGCATTATTGGCACTAATAACAGTAATATCATTTTTGCATTAATGATGCATTCGGGGACAAAACATTATTCAGGAAATCGTACTAAACTTTGCTGTAAAAATAATTGTAATTATTTTGTGAACGAAACACTGTGTAGGATACAAATGTAACGGTACGTTCTCGAGTTTTTTTTTTTTTTTGTTAGCTATAAATAATGTCTTAATATCAATATAGATGATCTATATTAGTTTAATATACCACAGCGGTTTGTTAAAAATGCACGTCTCTTTGTTCAGAATACTAAAAGTATACTGTAGCAAAAGAAAGTACGACTTCTTGTGCATACTAATTACAACCTTCGCAGTGAAGCCATACTGAGAGCTTTTCGAGTCGGTTGATCCGACATTGGTGCTACTAAAACATCATCTTTATTTGGAGAGCTTGAACCACCATTATCCAATTCCTGAAAAGACATAAAAACTTAAAATTTAATTTCTTCATTCATCCAATCTTCCATTTCCGTTAAACTGAAATGGAATTGTTGTAGATAAAAAGAAATAAAAATAGAGAAAATAAAAACCGGCCCCATAATAAAATATAACTGCAATATATTTATTAATTACATATATTTCTTTCACATATATTTAGTTTCATTCTTTTAATAAAAATAAAAATATATTTTTAATATAACTGATTTCGTTTTTTCTTCCCCATATTAATTTTTACAATATACTTACATGATCCCTATTATAGTTCATCCATCTAATTTTGAGTTAGTGCATGAAAATTTATAATTATTAATATATTTTTCCATGAAAATAATGTAGTAATAAAAATAAATATATTGCATATAAATATTGGAAATAAAAAATAGCAGTGTAAGATACAAAATAAAAAATTTCATTACAGTTTACAAATGATATATAAGATATTACCCAATAGAATAAATGAAAAATAAATAATTAATATGTAGAAAACATTGTGTCAATATTGTATTAATATTCGCATAGAAATATTCACTATAGAAATATTATGCAAATAGCACAAAAATTTAAAATAAATATAATTTTATAAATAAAATTAATCTCTTTAAATACATTTTAAAAGAGAAGTTAGTTTATCAATAAAAAGAAAATGTAGAAGAAAAGATCTTATAAAATAGATTACATATATAAACTAAATTTAATTTTGTTTTACAGCCTGTTTAATATATAAAATACGTTAGTATAAAAAAATAACTAGTAGAAAAATAACAACTTGCCGCCATAAAACAAAGTAAGCAGAAAAAAAGAAAAAGAAATAAGCGCAAGAAAAAAAATACATGCCAAAAAATTATCAACTAACGCTGATATTATTGCAGCTACCTAGCCGCATCTGAGCTATTTGTTGATTTGTCGGAGGAAGACTCTGTGTTGATCCAAATGGCGACATAATTGTAGACATCGCTCTATTTAATTTGCTTGGCGTTTTATTAAAACTAAACGCTCGGCCGACTCGCGCTCTTGTACGAGATGCAAACCTGGAGGAAAATATGCTTTGAAAATTTTTAAATATATCTATATAATATCCAAATGCAACATTAAACAATTTTTTTTCCTCCTTTCAAATTAGTAATTTTTTGTAAGATTTTTTTGTATATATGCATAAAATTGTATTTTTTTAATTAACACAATTGACACAATAATGTAATCAAAATTATTTTTTACTAGAAGGAAAAAAAATTTTATATGAACAGAGAGGAACATTAACAATATCACAAAAACGTTATAATATTCAAAAAACCAGTTAGAGCAGTTAGAATATCTCCTACTGTGTGTATAGAGAATATTAAATAAACATGCAAAATTTTATAACAATATAATAAAACACATCAAATTACATATATAGTAATTAGAGATTATGAAAACTGTACCATGGCTGCACATTAAAAAAAATAATATATTTATTCATAAAATTATTAATAATTTAGTTATTAATAAAAATATATATATATATATATATATATATATATATATATATATATAATTCTATTCTCCCTCTCCTTTATAATAAAATAGAATCTTGTTATGCATGTTATATTATAAATAAAAAATCAACTTATATATTAAGTCATAATGCAAAATAATATTTATCTATGTCATTTATGAGAAATTAGAATATTATGAATTGTATATGTATAATACATAACAAATTGTATGTATGTATGTATGTGTATGTGTATATATAATATATATATATATATATATATATATATATATATATATATGAATATTATTATACATATTTTTTTTCTACCTTAATTCTCATGTTACTAAGAAAAGAGATATAATAGAAAGTTTTTAATAAATAAAAAGCTTACAATATTATATCATACTTGAACTGATTGAAGCTAGCTGGAATTATTATTGAATAATTATATCTATTCACAGCACAAAATAATTTTAAAAGCAAAAGTTTTCAAGGGCGTAATTAGAAATCCTTATATAAAATGATACAATAACCAGTTTTTTTTATTTGTAAAATCAAAAATAAAAAAATGTAAACATTTTTTAACTTTCTTTAAGACTTTACTTTTTAAATTATCTTTAAATTTGCTAATATTGCGAGCTCTTAAAAGCACTTAATCTCTCATTGCAGCCGTATTGAATTATGACATCAAAAACAAAACATTTATATATATTTTTTTTTCTTGCATTATATATCGGAAATTAATTTTTTCGTTTCACTCGCGTTCGATAATATAAATTATATATAGTATGATATAATAAAATTCTTCTGATGTCATGTGATTTAATATAGCTGTAAGAGACCAGGAGCTTTAATTATGTTTGCCCTTAATAATAATTACGCCAATGAATAAGGGTATGTGTAAAAGGATAAAAAGCAAGTAAAAAAATATAATCAGCCTGGTGCGAAAACTGACGGTAGTGGGACATGTAACGTGGTTTCACACATGCTATTGAATAGGAACACATACGGGTCCATATACTCCAGGTAAAAATTATGAAATAGACTCCTGCAACCAAACGGGTTGTCCCCATTATTTTTTTTATAGCATGCAATATAGTAGAATATGTATAGTAGTAAATCTTTTGACCATAGCTCAATAGAAATATATATGCCAATACCATTTAAATATTAAAGTCGTTCAAATATAAAAAAGACACTTATAAATTTTCCGCCCAATAAATTGCTACTTCAATGTTAGTTTAAATTTTTAAAATTTTTTAAATATATCTGCAAATTAATTCTATTTCAATCAAAAACATTGTAATTTTCATCGAGCAACACTTGGGTGCTGTTATAAAATGTATTAACTCTGCAATAAGTGTGCAAAAAAATGTGCTAATAATCTATTATGCTAATTGTTGCTTAAATTATTATTGATCTTAATTGCCATTGAAAATTTTTATCTGCTACTATATTAAGTAAAAATTGCAATAATCTATCGTAATCTTTTCATTTAAAGTGTTCCTTGAGCGAAAGATTTAAAAGTTATGTTTGAAAACTAATATTTTATAGATATCTAGATAAACAGAAACTCTTCTCTATCTATAGTCTAATAAATCATCTAATTGTGGAGGAGAAAAAGAAAAGTAACAGTCCTCACACCTTTTATGACATTTGACAAACATTTTTCAAAAGATACAAAATTCTATGTAATACAGAATAAATCTTTGCTAATTCGATATTTACAAATGCAGATTTTAGCACACACGAGCGAATTTTTTCCCACGCGATTGTTTGACCATATTGATTTTGTTTTAAATGTCCTCTTGTTTAATTATATATTTTCCTTTATTCCTTTATTCATTTTAAATAAATGTCTTTCCAGATAATTTTTGCAGGTAACTTCTGATATTTTTCTTCAAACTAAACATAATTCCAAGAGTAATATCGTTAAACCGTCATGCAAATTATATATATATATATATATATATATATATATATATATATATATATATATACATACATACATATACATATATATACATATATATATAATAAAATATAATTTTGTAATATTTATCATTATATTTTAGTTATTTAAAATCAACAATTAAATCAAGAGACACGGTAGTGTCTCGCGCCAAGTCACGTTTCCTCTACCTTTTTTTAAAAAGATAATATTTTAAGTATTATTATACTTCAAATAAAATATATTCTTAACAAAATTAAAATATTCAGATTAATAATTATAAACCTATGCGCCATTACAGTATATGTGCTACAAAGTAGCATGCAATATATTTCATGTATATTCTTTTCATAGTAATCATTTTTCGTATCATATATTAAAAAAAAAAAAAAAATCATTCTTTAACCATTCTTTAAACAAAAAATGATTAATAGTTTATAAAATAGTAAAATAATATTTTAATTTTCTATTTTACGTGTTATTTATTTATATGTTTGCATACATATTTGATATCTGATAAATTTTTAGTACAAGACCTCTCCATTTCTATAGTTCTGAAACGCGTGCGCGGTTTACCGCTCGTGTGCACCCTATGTATGCTTGATATGCTTGCGCGGCTATTACGCCGTTGAGATAACAGATTATATTGTTTTTTTTTTAAATGTTATAATATAATCGTTTCTATAAATTTTCATATATATCGATATTCTTTTTCGATTTGATAGCTTTTATGCCATTACAAAATAACCGCGCGCTGCAAAATCACTTGTGTATAGTAGGCATTAGAAACATTATTTACAAATAAAATTATACAGTATCAAAATACAGATATACTCACTTAATTGTTTTTTTTAAAGTTCCTGATGCTACATCACCAGTACCAACTTCAAGTTGATGCGAATCATATCTGATAAGTAACGTATCCTGAAAAATAAAAAACTCTTTGAATAAAACGATAAATAGAATAAACAAAGAGATTATATATTATATAATGATATTTGCTCATGATATATTTTATATATAATAATAATTCTCAGGATTATATTACTTATATTAAATTTTATCATTCTAGTCACAAATTTGATATACGTACAGCATCAGCTACACGAACGGCAAGAGCCATCTGTCTACACAAAGTCTGTAAATAATTTGCTTTATTTATTTCTTCGTCAGTAATTATAAATGAAAACAACTTTTCCTTTAGTTCCTGAGTACCACGTACTACAAGTGCAAATAGTTTGTGATATCCTACAAAAATCACCAATAATTATAACTTTTCATAATAGTTGTAATCTTTTATGTGGATATATATAATATTTATTATTACCTTCAGTTTCTCTTATGTCCACAACTTTTCGTATAGCACTGAGTGATAACATTTTGATATGTTTATATGGCTTTCCTTGATTTAATTTATTCGATTGCAAACCATTTATAGTATTAGGACTTTTTAACGAGTTAAAAGCTTTTGATCTTTTCTTACATATTTCGAGAGTATCAGTAAATAGAAACAGTACCAAATGATCACCCCGTCCACTAAGACCTTCTGTAACTTCCATTACGTCACATTTACTAATAAATGATCTATGTGAAGAAACTAAATGTGGTGGGCAATTATCAATCTCATTAAAAATATCAAACATTGCTAACTGGCGTTCTGTTTTTCTTTTATCTTCGTTTATGTACGTCATAACTTTCTTAATACAGCTAATGGAAGCTTCCAGAGCACTATAGTCCGGATTACTTTTGTCAGTACGCTTAAGAATATCTGTAAAAAATATAATTTTGATAATATCTGAGGAATTTTGTTTAAACTATAAAAAAAATTAAAAATCGACATTTGAAAATAATTTTACCGCTTAATAATAAATTAATACTGGGTAATCTTTGTATTGGTTTAATTAACAGCTCTTTTAAGCTTTGTCTACCACATTCTGGTATTGTCTGACAATTTTTCAAAAAGGCATGAAATCGTGGTTTATTTTGATCACATTCTTCCAACATTTGTTTTGTATTTTCAAAGAAATTGACATATGGGGGATATGCTTTAACTAAATCTGGTTCATATTTTAAAAATATTTTTCCAATACTAATATCTTCTGTCCAATTAGCGGCACTGCAACGTAGTGCTTCCAATAACTGCTTATGAACGTCATAGATGGGTGGAAAATTACCAAATATAATCTTTACTTCTGTGCTATTTAACAATTCTTTTCCACTTTTCCCTATAAGATTTTCCAATGGTAATTTGAATAGCTGTAAAGTGCATAAATACAGATTGTTAAAATATTTAAAGTAGGTGAATCAATTTGTTTTACTATGATTTGATATATAAGAAGAGAATATTTACCGTCATAATTGTGTTGAGAATACCAACATAATTGGCTTCAGTCTCCACTAACTCAAGAAATACTTGATGGCGCTTGGACAAATTTTCTCTAACTTTCTGTAAATTTTCTGTATCAACAGTTTCTATCTCTGGAATACCTAACAAATAATAATCGATATAATTCTCTCTCTTACAATTTGCTTTATGAGTTTAATAATTATAACAAATGTATTTTTTTTATGCTGAATAATAATTTTAACAATCTGAGATTTAAATTTTTTGATTATGTTATACTCAAAGATATTTAATTAAAAAGTTAATATATATTAAACTATTAATAATATTATCATCTAAATACATACCATCCAATTGTTTATCTGGACTCGCTGTGCAGTCGAGAAAACTTCCGCTAACACTGGCTGGTGAGTCCGCTCCATTTTGTAATATATTAGATAATGGACCACCCAACCAATAAGGATGTTTTGGTAATGTTACATTTGATGCCACAATCTGTTGACTATTTCGTCTACTAGATGTGGTAGGAGACAAAACTGTTTCTAGATACTAAAAAACAATAAGATTAGAACAAAAATTATTATTATTATTATTATTATTACCAACTTACATGTTCAAATAAATATTCTTTCTCATCTGCTGCTGCCTCATTTTGTACAGATGTCCAAAACCATCCAGTTTTAACTATAAAAGCTGATACTGAGACCAGATTTGGTAGTACATTTACATTAGACTCATCTACAACCTGTAATAAAAAAACAACTTAATTATTTCATTATTATTTTATTATATCTCATTTATTACATTATTATTACAATATTCATTACAGAAATAAACAATAGATAGAGTTAATCATAACATTGGCTTAATTTACAATAATATACAATAAGAAATTTTCAAGAGAACATCACAGCTAAACATCACATATTATCTTCCACCTATAAATATCTAATAGTCTGATATATTTGCAAATATTAACATCTCATATACACAAGTAATTTCTAGGTAACAAAACACAGAATACTCTAAAAACTATAAATAAAAATAAGAATCATTTATATATATTACCAAAACTGAAAATTTTTTCTAATTTTAAAAAGATCAATTTTCTAACTTATGTTAAATATTTTTTAGCCAGATTAATAATCTACTTGTTAAGTCCTAAAATTTTTTTTCAATATTCTATATAACCTTTTTATCATATAACGTATTGTTATATTTTATTTAAATAAAAATAAATAATAAATTAATTGGACTACACTTCATAATACTTCAACAAACAAAACACAAAAAAAAAACTGAAATCAAAATACCACGAATGCTTTATCCTTCTGAGTCTTCAAATCTGTACATTTGGTTTTTATGTCGTGTGATGCAGACTGTATACCGCAACTTTTTCCATTAAAGTTAAAAGTATTTCTTGAATTATGTTTAGTGTTTGAAATCTTTGTAGGTATTGGAAAAGATTTAGATAAGGATGTATATTTCTTTTTAAAGAGGTTTTTTTCAGGAGGAGAATAATATGAATTGGCAAAAGTGTCTTGTTCATTATCAAAAAATGTTGGACAAAAATTAAAATGACTAATTTTTGAAAAAATTGATGTGTGTGATTTAGACAAATGTTCATTTTTTTCATCTAATGTATTATACAAAAACGTATCATTACACTGTTCTTGCGAATTCAATATGTTTGGATACGAGTGTGTTTTCATAAATTTAAATTTTTCATATGTCGCCATTTTATGAACAGATGTGCAAGAAGTAGTTTTTTTCCATTTTATATATCGTTTAGGAATTATTTTAACTCTTGAAGTATTATTTTGTATGTAATGAATATTCTTAAGATATTTCAAAGATAATGCATTGTTACTTATTGGTGATGTACAAACTATGTGTTTATTATTCTTTTCATAAGATGTAGATAATTTTAAATCATTTGATTTTGCTGGAAGATTTGACATCATGTTTTCACATAGAGAATATTCATCATTAAATAAAGAATCTTCAGAAATATTGAATTTAACATTTTTATTGCTCATCATTGTTGATGTTGCTGGAATGGAACATTTATTCGATATAGAAAATGTAGCAGATAAATTAGATGATTTTGTTATGTCTACACCAGAATCATTTAGCTCAAGGGAATTATATATATTGCCAGATTTAATATTTGAGCTTTGTAGATTAGAACACTGATCATCCATACTAATAGCAGAACCTTGACTGACATTACTAGAAATGAGATCATTCCATATATTATGTTCTATGTTATGTGTGTGCATATCAGATGCAATATTTTTTGATGAAGAACAGTTATCCTGACTTTTTACAAAATTTGCATTGTCAATATTGATTGATATATTATTGTAATTATAATTACTAGTTTTTATTGTATCACAAACCGCGTTTAAATTAGGATTATAAAGAGAAGAGGAAATTGGTTTAAAGTACTTTAAGGAGGATGGATTATGATTCGATGAATTTTTAAGATTTAACTTTGCAATGTTAAATTTCTGATAGAAAGAGCCAGGTACATCTATCACCTAGAGCATGTGTCATTTGCATAGTAAATAAATATTTTTTAATGTAATTTTTTAATGTAATTAAATTATTTATATATAAAAATATTTGGAATATTAAAATTATCAACTCACAACATGAGTACATTTCGGATCATTAATCTCGGTAGATTCGCCACCCTGCTGCTCCAGAACTTCACACATATGTTTTTTTTCTTCTTCGGGAAAACCAGAGAAACATACTTTTGCCCCATAAAATGGCTTCAATTTATAAGTTGCAATCTGTATTCAAAATCAAATGCATTTTCAATAAAAAAAAAATCTTGAATCATAAATTATTATTATTATTATTATTATTATTATTAATAGGCTTATTATTAATAGACTATTTTCATAAAATAATTATAAATATTATTGCAAATTGATATAAAAAATGTGATATTTTTTATTCAATGCATGATATTTTTCTACGCAGTACTGAATATAGCCATATTTTGATATTATTTGCTAACATTTAGAAGATTCACTCACTAGTTCCTCATTGTCCGCGTAACTGGAGATATCATCTTTGGCATTCCATAATGCTATTACCCATTCTACTGACATAATAGGCAATCCAAATGTGTCAGCGTATCTATACTTGTCTCCGCTGCAATGGTTTGCAATAAGATGCGTTACTTTAATGCCCATTTCTTTTCGAATGCTACCTCCCATAATTAGAACCATATTAGCTAACTTGCGCTGTTAAGAAATATTATGTTATAAGAATATAAACACATATTAGCAATCAAAATGAATAATGTCATAAAATTTATAAGTATAAATAGTGCACTGACCAGTTCATCTTCTCTGGCTCGAAAGCCGCTAAACACCACTACTGTACCTATCATAGCTTGAGTGAACATTGGTCTTTTAATACTAGGCAAAAATTCTTTTTTCTCTGCCAATTGCAACAAAGCTGTTGATCCCAGTATTCTAAAAATAAAAAAAAAATTTTAAAAAATCAAGAGAGATAATATAATCAAGACAGATAATCAAGACAGATATAACTTCAATTTCTCTATTAAAATTATAAATATGATACTTTTCAAATGTCTTATCATAAGAATATAATATATTATTATATTTACTAACCTATGAGGAGTTTTGCATAAAGTATGATATTCAGGTCCTTCGAATTGTTTGAATACAAAGTAAGTATAGTAGGTAGTGTCTTCGACATATTCTGTGCCAGTTTCAGACTTAAGTACAGGGACTTTAAACTGCTGAGCAGCAGCATTAAGTGCAGGATCATTGCAAGCCGCACCAACTAAACATATTCTCTTCTTACGTGGTATTACATAGTCTGGGAAACATAAATTTTCTTATCATTGATCTCTTTTTTATATTGCTATATTATGATAATTATTGTAGAACCAATATTTAATAAATTTACGGAGTACTTCTCATAGGACAAAGATTTATATATTTATATTTTCCAATTTTATTTTTTAAATATATAGGATAGATAAAAAAAATACCATACAAATAGTTTTTTAGGCACATATTATGTAAACCAAAAATTGACAAACAATAACAAACAAGAAGTAATTAAATCAGTCTTTGTTAGATTTTTATCATAAAATTCTAATAATCTAGATATATATTTGACTTCGATTAGAATCTTTTTCTCTGTTTTGAGAGATAAATAAACTATTTTAAATAAGTCATTTATCAAAAAATAAGCCTTCTTTACTTTCATCTTATTAATAAAACATTTATTTTTAAATGAATCAAACACACATATATATATATATATATATATATATATATATATATATATATATATACACTTATTTATTTATTTATTTATAAAAACTAATATTTATATATGCATATAAATATTAGTTTTTTTTTTAAATATTGAGTATAGAGTGTGCCAGGTATAATTAGATTTGTTTCTTGTCATAAATATACATATCGTGTTCATAATTTTTTCGGACACTTGATAAAGCAGTCAACATATAGTGATGATTGGGATTGAGATAAATCTCGAAAATAACTTGTCATTAAATACGTAAACAAAAATGTATTCGAAATTATAGATAACCGAATATACTTATGTGACAAATGCTTTTAAGATTTCGGCTCATTCTAAGAACATTTCCATCATTATCCAAATTGATATATTTGAATATTTTGCCCAAAAAAAAAATTTCTAGTTAATACATCAATTTATATATATAGCCACGTTATTGTTTCGAGAAAATGAAAAAGAAAAAATATCAAACATTTTCTAATCAAATGCATTGACTCCTTAATATATACGTAATTAATATTATATAAATTAATATTATAAATAATATAAAAAAAATGTATATAAATGTTATATATTGATATATTATAATAGATGTAATAATAATAATTGCATAATAATTATAATAATTATAATTATAAGATAAAGTAAATTTTCTCTTAATAGAAAAATGTATCAATAGCATGTGCTATTTTTAATCATTTCAACGTTGCTATGTAAAATTTAAACGTTGATACACAAAGTAGGCTCTATCTCTCATTGACTCTATCATAGACAACGGGAAGTCGCGTGTATGTATATGTACACATCTGGTATACGCGATTCACGTGCTCGGCGTAAGATAATTAACTTGCGAAAAACACGAAAGGGAAAGAGAGAGACATAGAAAAAGAAAGAGGAAAGGAAAGCAAACAGAGTCATAAACGAACATTGCAAGATTGTGAGTGAATTACTGCGAAAACATTGTCATTTTTAAGAAATTTCCTACGGGTATTTGCCGCAAAGAAACGGTTTGTTTTTGACGCCGTTTTGAGGAAATCAAGGCCGAGTTTACGAAAAGAAGATATCGAGACGAAGATACATTTTTTTTTCTTTTGGCTTTTTGGCTGATCATTTCTGACGCGTAATCCAAAAAAAAATAGATCGAAGGATATCGTCATGTTAAATGGGAGTGTAGTGTAGCGAATAAAGTTTGGGACAAATCGCGAAAATCGAGAGAAACCTTGAACCTTGAAAAATAAGACAGTCTCTTTGTATAGAAAAGAATTCAAGAGAAATTGACAAGGGTTTTTAACCTCCCCAGCAGATATGTATCTACAAGTATTTTCATCGTAAATATGCAAAAAGGTCTTTAATATAAATTCAAAACAATATAGGAGCAAGCACAGGCAAGTCCTCATCGTCGCGTAGCGACCGTGCGAGAGATTGCGTAGCGACGTCATTCTACGTTCGAAGGATGATATCGAGAATAATTTAATGTTGACAGATTCGCACTTACTTTTGGTTGTCTCCGCACTATTTATATCGCCGATACTGCCGTGAATGCTTGGCTCTTCCATTTTGGCACGTACGTTACAACATTGGTCCGTTCCCCTTCCTCCCCTTTCTACTCTTCCCGAGCGTGTTCCGTCTTCGACGCGTAACGACGCTCCCGTCCGTGTCTGTCCCGTCGTCGCGGAGGCACAGTATAGTATATACAGCAGCGCGACTCTTTTGATTTTATGTTGGCTAAAATGAAGTTCGCATGCGCGAAATAGGTAAGTTACTCAGTAACGCCATCTAACCTTTCCTCTCACTTTCTCTCTCTTTTTTCCTTCTTTTTCAATATCATTTAAATGGCTATTTATATTTGGCGGCAATCTTCGTTCACGTCGGGCTTTGCATATAAATTGTACCAAAGAAATATGAAAAAAGAAAGAAAAATGAAATAAAATTCAGATATTTATTTCGCGCATGCGTATTCATTTTAGCGATACTAACATCAAAGACGCGCCGACACTGCCGACAGTTGCACTATATTGTATGCATATATATTATGGCGGAAGCGACACAACGGCGGTTCCAATTCATTCCCTTTTCCGAATTTCCAATTCAACACGTAAACGTCACCAAATTTGCACTCACTCACTGCGAATAATTTTAATGATTAATGATTGCGGTTAAGAAATGTTGACGGCGATGCACGACTAATAGAACTGCACTAACATGATTTTACTATATTTCCGCCTCGCCATATACTTCTTTTCGTTGATCGAGTTTCTTTCTCTCTCTCTCTTGCACTCGTGCTTTTTCTACAAGTACGCGAGATTCGTGATATGAATACCAACGCCAAAGACGCTTCACTAAAATACAATTATATGACAAAATATTTATCAAACGTATTGATTGGATGTCAGACAGAGAATTTCTGGAGCTTCTAGATATTCTAGGAATTCTCTATCCAATAGATGCATCTAATGAATATTTTTGTTTTCATGAATATATAAATGATAGTCGCATGTCGCATTACTTTAGCAAACTAGGGAGTTTTAAACTTGACGTGTGCATATCTGAAGATTCTGAAGCAGCCATATATTTTCTATGCATAAAATCTATTGGTTGAGAAAATTCAAAATTATTTTCTTCTAATTGCATTATTATGAATTATTTTAGATTTGTTAAAATTGTAAATTTATTAAGATTTGTTATTACTTGTAAAAATGAAATTTACAAAGAATCGCTCAGGTATTTACATCGTGAGTATAGACTTAGCAAACCTGAAATACCCGATCTATTAATTATTACTATACGCTTGATATAAACAGTCTTCAAAAAATTATTAAATTTTAAATGAAATTATTAAATTAATAAAAAAGGAGCATATATATATATATGTATATATATATATATATATATATATATATATATATATATATATATAGACATATCATAGATTTTAGCAATTTACTAGAAATGTGCTATAATGTATATGTTAAAATGGAAGAGCAAAGCATTCAGATAATATCTGAAAATCTTGTATAAAAATATCTAAAAAAAGTATAATTCATTAAGTGTGAACATAATAAATAATATACTAATTAAAGTTTCTTTGAAAAATTACAATCAAAAAGACATTAAAGAATAAACAAGTAAAGAAAGCAAATGAGGACAATTTCAAGAACATTGTAATTTCAAAAATTCCAATTTTGTTTATTAGATATGTTTATTTTCAACTATTACAAGTAAAACTATATATGCGTGACTTTTAATACACACACAAAACATACTATTAAATATACTTTCAAAACTATAAAATTAATTTTATACATATGAGAAACTATCTGCAATTTCATTTATCTAAAAAGTATAAGAATGTATACATGATTATAAAATGTATATTATATATCGTACGCTTTCTTTTCTAAGTAAGAAAAAAAACATTATTCATAAAATATTTTAGAGATTAGAAATGAGATCGTACAACAATAAATATTAAATGCAAGCTACATACATATATCAAATTGCAGCAGCGTTGGTATATTATGAAAAATTATTGTAGGCATACATTTGTTTCATATATAAGTATAGTATTCATTTATTTTAACTCATTGATTTGATCTTATTTTGCTAATACATATTAACATTGAAACTGTACTTCTAAAGGGAGAATATATTTTTTAGTGGTGTAATTAATAATTTCAATTTTATAATTTGCTTGATTTTTTACTAAGAAATATTATGTTATTCCTTGACTGATTCCATTTGCAATGCAATCAAAGATTTTTTTAAAATGCTTATTTCAATTATCATATAAAAAACGTTAACTAATAATATATAATTACAGAAGAAAGAGTAATTTGTTCCACAAATTTTTATTAAATGTTTAATATATTAAAACAAATTTTCTTCCTTTATAAATATCTGACTCTAAATGTTTGTGTTTATTTTTTATTCATAATATGGAATACGACAGAATTTTGTAATCTAGAAACTTGAATGTATTTATATTTCTCTCTCTCTCTTATTACTTATAAATAATATTACATATCAAATTGTGCTATTTAAAATAAACATTAATTCGAAATATATTATAAATGTTTTCTTTAAGCAAAATTAGAATTGGACTTATATGCATAAATATGAAAGAGATTATTTATGCAATTACTATGCAAGACTATTTTATAAAAATTTCTGAACACAAAAATTTATTATGAAATAATCTATAGCACCTAATTAATAATCAATATTTTACGATATAAATACAATTATATTATCAATATTTACTCTTACTCTTAAAAATATGAATATACAGAGATCTTTGATTACAAGCACATTATTGGGATCACCACAAAATTGTATTTTGGA
This sequence comes from Cataglyphis hispanica, assembly GCF_021464435.1. Taxonomy (NCBI): domain Eukaryota; kingdom Metazoa; phylum Arthropoda; class Insecta; order Hymenoptera; family Formicidae; genus Cataglyphis; species Cataglyphis hispanica. The sequence continues at coordinate 233,318 of NC_065971.1, forward strand.
ATAGGAGATTTATGTATTTTATTTATTCAACAATCTGTTTTCACAGATGTAAATCTTTTGGAAAATTTATTAAAAATAAAGCTTAAATATTCTAAAATATTAACTTTAGATATCAAATAAATTTTTAGATCAATTTGATTAACGATTAGAGGATGACTTGTGTGCTTACAATCAGATAAAAAATTATGCTTATAACTAGAAGTCATTGTATGTCACACAATCAAACTTTATAATAAAGTATAAAATTAAAGATATAAATAACGATTGCATTTGCATTAAAGAATATAGGAACTGAGTGCAAGTGTCTCTGAAACAATAACAATAAAAAAACATTGAATATTGCATTATTTTAAACAGTCTACATGTATCATCTATACCATCATGTATATATTATGATGTAAATAATAAAATTTGCAAGATCACATTAAACTTTCACATCACAATAGGCAATATGTTTAATACATAATATCAGCTCATATCATACAAAATTCATCAAGCATAGCATTATATTCTATATCAGCAATTCATGCAATTGTATGAAAATACATCTAAATTTTCAAGGTAATAAATAAAAATTGCACGATAGTTTGGTCAAAAAGAATATATATGCCTTTTTAATGTAATCAATTATCATTTGGAGTGTAAATTTTCCTCTTCATCATCACTATAATCATCGCTTAAATAATGATTGTTTTGATGTGAAAACTCATAGCGTCCTGTCTTGTTTGGTGGTGGACTATATAATATAAGATGTATAAAATAATTTAGTATCATAAAAATATATATGAATCTTATAATATATATTCAAAAATGTACCTTGTCTGATCTTCATCATTGTGACTGCTATTACTGCTATTTGGACTGCCATCCCTTTTTGGGCTTGCTGGTGGAGATAACGCTTGCATCAAACGGCCTTTACTTTCGTTCCAAATTGTTGACTACAAATGAAAACTTTTAATATATCTGTATACAATATACATACATGTATATGTATATATACCAATCTGCCTTCTCTTCCAAATAGCAAAAGAAACGCATCGATAAAGTCCCGAGATTTCTCTTCCCATTTACTTATCATATCCATTCGTTTCTCACCGATATTTTCCATTACTCTTTTTCCTTTATCTTTCAGGTCATCAAATTTGTTTTGTAGGCGAAACTTTTTCTCCTGTAAAGTTTCTTTTATTATAACTATATTTAATTTGTTATAACAATCTTTTTGTAATTATATTGTATTTTTCTTTTTCAATATATATGATTGCGATATCTTTTTGCATCCAACAATCTGAATGTGATATATAGAGATCATTATGCAACAATTAACAAAAACTTACATTGAGAAAAGAAACATTAAGTTCCTTTGCACTATAACCTCGTGCAAGATTTCTTCTAACATATATATCATAATCTTTGACTATTCTTGCAACTATATCCGAAGTGGAAACGCCTTCTGTTCTCTGTGTAGCTACAAACATGCCTTTAGCTTTTAGATTAGCATAAACATCTGATACATCATCTGTCATGTATGGTATATCATCATGAGCAACAAAATCAATCTGTAACATAATATTCATTCAACATTTAATTTTTTTATAAAATTATTGTAAAGTGTAGCGTTTTAGTAAATAGATTTTAAAATATAAAAACATGAATTATGCTTTGATGATTATACCTTATGCTTTTTAATAAACTCATCATCGAGTTCCCAGGGTGCATCTCGGACAACTTCATCTACATATCTACAATGCCTAACAGCATCATATCTTTCCGAATCTGTCATTACAGTTCTTCCTTTTTTGCTATGTGTCAATTCATCATTACACACTATATAATAAATAATTATGGTTGATATACTATAAATATTTTTAGGATTATCATAATTTAGAAATATAAGTAAAGTAATAAATTATAACATAATTATAACAATAAGTGATTTATAACATGTAAATAGTGGAAAAATCAATTTTTTAAAGTAGTTTTGCAATCACCTCCAACAATGAGATAAACATTTGGAAAAATATTCTTTGCTTGTAAAAGTTGTCGTGCATGTCCTTGATGGAAAAGATCATAAATACCATCGGCATAAACTCTAATTTTTCTAGGAACTGCAAAAGAATTTAAACAATACACACACACACACATATATATATATATATATATATATATATATAGAATAATAAATATATGTATATAGAAATAAAAAAATAATCCATGATATTTAATATTATTAACAAAAATAAATTGAAATATACCTTTACCACTTCTTGCTTGTTTTAAGGTAATTCTTGTGTTGTAATCACATGCATTTCTCTCTATAATAGCCTCTAACTCATCGCTGAAAGGTGCTTCTTTACAAATAGACTAGAATAAATGAGAAATTGAATTGTTGATATTTTGCACATAAATATAAAGTTAAATGAAAAAAATTCTCTCTTGAGTTTATGTATTTAAATATTGATTGTATTTAACATTATCTCATTTTAATTTACTAAATTGTATAATAATATATCACACATTTTTATTTTATTATATTATATTAAAAAGTGATAAAGTAAATAACACTTACTTGAAATTTTTCATGATATATGGAAACTTGATTACTATAATTTTTTATAAACAATAAATTTCCACTGTTATTTTCAGTATAATTCTGTTTAGAACCCCAAGTCATTGCTTTTAACAATTCTTTACAAATTTGACAATTTGATTAATTGATATTTATAATGAAGATAAAACTTATATATTATATCTTATATTAGCTTTATGTTAAATATTATAATTAACTCTTATATTAAAAACACATAAAATACTTGATTTTAATAAAAATTAAAAATATTAAGTATTAAATTAAAAATATTAAAGTTTAATAAAAATAGTACAATTACATTTAGCTTTTTAGATAAATTATCTTTTTAGATAAATTATATAAATATCAATTATATATATTAATTGATATTTATCATTATAAATATCAATTAATCAAATTGTCAAATTTGTAAAGAATATAGATATATATATAATTCATTTTGTAATTTTACAATGGTATAGTTTTAGATCAGATGTACAATACTGTGACTCATTGTTTATTGGCTAATGCTAATGATATAAATTACTTACAGCATGAACAGGAGATTCTTCCCTTGAGCAGGACGCACTTTCTCCATTAATGTTGTTCTGATGGGACACAGTAGTCAGCATAGTTTCTTCTCTGGGACGCTTCCTGGACATTTTCTTATTTTTGCAATGCTGTTGCCATACAGCTTTCGTTTAACTGTAAATGTATGGATGTCACCATCAAATTATGCAGTATAATTCTGATGATGAAATAAAAAAAGGCATCTATATCTCAATATTTGTGGCTATCAATGTTACATAAATGACAAGTATATTATTGATTGAATAATATGATTGAATAATTGTTACTAGTTACTTCTGAGTTAGTGGTGTCACATATTTGCGTTTACAGAAACAAAATTATACTGATAAATATATATTAACATCCATATATTTGGGGAGGAATTGTAATCGAAATTACACTATCGCGGATAAAGAGGAAACGTATAATCCACGACAGCATAATCGTTTTGCTTGATAGATAGATAAGCTTTAAAAATCGAACTTTAAAGATTCGCGATTTACGGTCGACGTCACACGACGTCGAGTCGCGTGCCACGCACGTCCGGCGACGTGCCGTGGTGTCGTCCTGTCTCCTGCCGTCAGTGTTCCGTTGAAGGAAATTTCACACCGTAAAAATCGTGTGACAAACGAGATTCGCCGTTCATCGATACGTGCAATATGCGAGAATCGTTGTTTGTAGAATTTGTTAGCACTTACGGTCACGGGCGATCGAATCTGTTGGTCGCGATTCGCGACGTTCCTCCTCATGCGAGAAAAGCAACGAGAAACAGCTGGGTCAAAAACGGTTCTCAGTAGCGTTCAAGTTTTCCTCAGACTCTAATAGCGCACAGTCGTTTCGTAGAGTTAGGTTAACAAAGATCGAGATCGTAACGGATTTTCGTAACGTGACTTCAAAAAAAACTGAATGTTAAATGCAACGTGATGCAACATGCGAGGGAGTTTTCCATAGGGTTTATGACCACACAACCATGCTATGCAAACAGCTGACCTAGCAGACGCCCGTTACGATAGGTCAATTCTTTGTAACTGCACCTTCCCTACTACAATAACTCATTTATCTTTTTTTTCTCTCTCTAACCTTTATTTAATTGTAGCTCTGTTTCAATTTAAGTGCAGGGAATGTAATCATAGTGCACAACTACAAAGAATAGATCTAAAACTTGTTGGAACGTTAAGATTAGTTCGGCGAATTTGCATATAGTCACATAAAAACGTATACATATACAGAGAAGCTGACCAATCACATTTTTAATATGAAAAATATCATGTTTTTTACATTTTATATATTAAATGTGTGATTGGTCGATCTCTTTGTCTAAATTTGAAATGTTTATTTACACGTGTATATATATTTAAACCAAACATATGTATATATATTATTTATCTTGGCAAGAGTGAAAGAGAAACACACATAAAAGGCAAGGAGAGAGAATCTCTCTATTGGAGAGATTGGGCTATGTCACAGAAAAGCTTTTTTTTTCTCATTAGGTTAAGTTATCGATATTTTAAGAATTTTGGAAATTGAGGAAAAAACAAATTCTTTTGAAATGTAAAAGATAAAATTTATCTTTCGCATGGAATTCGTGTAACGAGAGTATTCTCCCTATAAAAAATAAAATCTCGAAACGTGTTTTCAAAAATTTGTAATTTCCCCGAGAAAATGGAAAAACAACGCCCGATTTTATGCGTCAAATATATCTTTACGATCGTTCGACCGTATCAACATACCTACCGGCTCTCTTCCGCTGTTTTTCTCATTTATAATGCTTTTACCGTTACAAATGTATAGTATATAAGGTTCGATCGACAATTGACGATAACAATTCGAATGTTCCGTTTTAATTAACATCGATGAATCATTGGTTAGTTCTCGGAGAAAAAGTTAATTTCGGCAAATCTTCGCAAAATGTAATATTCATGTTTCACATATGATGTCCTACATGTGCAAAAACATTATATTAACAAGTGATAATAATATATCACTGGAGAAAAATAATTTTTTGCATCGGTATTCGCATTAATCATTTCGTATCATCATGTATCACTCTCAAATGTGACATACGAGAGCGATATATCGACAATTAATTACATACTGTATGAATTCAGGAATTCTCCCTATAATAATAGATTCTCTATTCGATACTTTAGCCACACTACCAAACAGGATTTGACGGGATTCTGAGTAAAATATAGATGTGAATTCTTACCGTATCAAATAGCCGCGCGCGTGTATACACAAACACAGAGCACTCTTCGAAATTTGCCGGGCGCCGCAACGTGTTCTAACGACAGGGTGTGTCGATATAATTTCAAGAAAGGAAGGATCGAAAATAACGCGTGATAATGCGGAATTCCTGATTTTCGCGTTGGATCAATAAATCCCGATGCATAGATCGAATCGAATACACGCGATTTTACACTATTTGCTACGTTTGACGTTTGCGTCCACGCGATGCAATGTACTGTATGACATACGTGTTAATGCGCGGTCGCGAGCGCTCCATCGCGACAGGCGAGAGGATGGCGATGACGTAATATCGGATGATCGCCGGCGTCATGTGTGCCGGCTGCGTTCCGCATACCGGCGCGCGAGATCTGTCATACGCGTACATACATATATATAGGGACGCGTATGTAGAGAATAGCCTGCAAAAAAGATAACGATTAGAATATAAGATATTCACCAAGAAATTTTTTCCATTGTTTTTCACACTCGAGGCGATTACTTATCGCTAATTTGAGATTTCCCTACATTGACCTAGCATAGTCCGATATAATTCCGATGTTTATGTGACAAGACATAAATACGATAATTTTATGCAAATCGCACACATATATGTGTCAATAGCTCGCAACTGAAAATGATTTTATTTCGAAATGTTAAAGATTGCTCTTGCGATTAGTAATAATAATTCACATTTTCTTTTACTGCGCGCTATACTAAAATTAAAGATTTATAAAAAAATATAGCGAGAAGAATAGACACAATTATGTACACATATGTGTATCTTATTAATACATACAGCTACAGAAAATATAGTATGTACTTCGCTTTACACACACACACACACACACACACACACACACACACACACACACACACACACACACACACACACACACACACACACACACATATATATATATATATATATGCAAAATACCATTGGGTAAATGACGCTCTCTAATTAGGTTTGCTCCGTTATTTTGTAGCATATTTTCATATGACAACAGAAGTTGTTGAATATATCATAATTACATCACAATATATTAGGCATATATATAACGAATTTATATTTTTTTAAAAGACGCATTTATATCGATAACTTTTCAGCATTAAATATTTCTGAGCTCTTATTGTTTGAAATTGAAAAAGAAGAGAGGAAAAATCTTCTCTCTACAGAGGTTTCATTTATTTTTGACGCATGTAAAATGTAAATAAAATTGATTATAATTATTTCTCAATTATCCTGACTGTCTAATTATAAATCTATGGATAAAATTAATCTATATATATAAAATTTATATTATATATAAAATACTTGATATCAAATGAATGGCCAATATTTTTGTACTTTCAACATTGACCTTATCACCCTTGATGCAATATTTGAAACGTGAATTAGTCATAAATGAAACAGCAAAATACGAGTACTATAAATAACCATATTTACAATATGCTGATATATAATACTTTGCAACCATTATACATATATCTTTAGTATACACGTTTTGTGTTTCTGCTTTAAAAATTGTATAGGATGTCTACACAATATTTTTATCTTTTGTAGTGCTGATAAAATAATAATCAATAAACCGATATGCAATATTTTTAATTATTTCATTTCAGTTTCAGTTATATGCTTATAAATTACGTTCCGAATAATAATAGGTTTTGTTTTTATCACACACATTAATTTTTATAGAAACTGTTTATAGAATAATTATCATCTAGTATTAAATTTTAGATAGTTGCTGTGGTATAAAATAGAAATCAAAATCATGACAAGCAAATTAACTTATGATTATTTATGGCTTAATAACTTTTGCAAAAATTTGAATGAATATACATTTTTTTTAAATATATGACCATTATAATATATACTAGGAGAATTATATATAAGTTATTAAAATTATATTAATATGTATGTCGTAGGTGCGAAGAGCAAAACAATGAGTTACAAAGCTGAGATTTATTTTAATTAATAATAACTTTAAAATAATCTCTATATAATTGTAAGATTCATAATTTTTTCTTCCGTAATGATGTTTATATTCTTCCTTTCTCACAGATACGTATCGCGTAAATAGTCCAACATTGATTTTATATCTATCATATGCAATAGTATGTGTGCATCTTACAAGATTGTGGTGTTGATTTTTGTTGAAACAATGTCGAGGCAGTGTCTGCCTTATATCAAGGATACTTACAATCAAGTAATTCAATTCTTTATACTTGTTCGATATTTATACTTTGATGTTGTATGTACAAATAAATGTTTATTTTTCATTTTTACTCCTCTAGACATCGTAGTAAAAAAAAGTCTATTTGAAGCTTTTATATTGAAAGTAGCCACAAAGAGCTTCACTATAATTAATTTTTCCATTAGTGAAATTTTAATATAATTGCAAGTGTATCAGAGTACACATAAATAAATAGCACAGGTTGTTTAAACAAATTATTTCACTCAGTTCTTTTCATTTAACATAGATATTCTTGTATTATATCAATTGAAGGAAACGTAATGCATTGAATTGGTCAATTTTATATAAATTTAATCAACTATGGTATGTTTCATTATTCTTTCTTATTTTCGAATAACATTAGATATATGACAAACATATTGTAAAATTACAGCTAAATATAATTCAATAAAAATTAGCTGTAAAATTACAAGAAAAATTGTAATTTACAGTGTTTAAATATATACATCTTTTATGTAATTCTATAAAAGAGATGTATCTATTTATATGCCACAAATTTATAATGAATCTAAAAGTGTATCTAAAAGTTCTAAAAATTTCATTACGTTTCATTCAAAAGGCATTCGTATACATAGACCTCAACATTGCAATATTAGCGATATTATTAAATAACAGTAACTGCATCTAAATTTAATAATAAAAATACCTAAATTAGAATGTCATGCATTTACTTCATGGCTACAATAAGTTTCCAGTCTATTTTATAGCTTTGCCAAAACAAAGGATAAATTGAGAATGTAAATATAATGCGAAAGATCAGAAAATTATAATTTCTTAACGTTATGTTCACACAACAAAGCTATGATGTGTACACTGCACTATGCAATTTTTACAAAGCCATTTTTTCCGTTTTTAAATTTAGCATCATTCGGCTCTCAATGGCGGAGAATCGCTTGAAAATTCAGCTAAGTCGACGTCATCATTTATAAATTTTTCAATGTTAACCAATCTAATGAAAAAAAAAGTAGCAAAAAAAGAGTAAATGTATATACATCACGTAAACAAATATTAAGTTTAAAACCTTTTAGGAATATATAAACTACATTTCTCCAAATTCTGTCAATTCTGTGAATTCATTCAGAGTTAATAAAATTTCTTTTGACTTATTTTCATTTACAACAGTATCATAAATGAAACAATATTAAATACAAATTTTACTTCGAATGTTTTGCAACAATCCTTGACAATAGAAAACTGATAATATTGAATCTGATAATAAATTCAGAATTATATGCTCAACAAGTTACATATGGATAATAATATATGAAACCCTTAAATATATTTGCATGTATGTATAGCTAGGCTGGAGCGAACGGTTTATAGGTATAATCTAATTACCTAAAATCTCTGATTTTTTCCCGGGAGATTAATTAACGCGGGCATTTAACATTATTTTTTTACTTTGTTACGATGTTAAAAATTCAACTTAATGTGCTAAGTGCCTCATGAAGCGCTTGTTGCTGATCTGTTGTTAATTGCATTATGGTTGCCTGGAATATCGTCTCGTTGTTCTGAAAAGAAATAAAATTATTTTATTTTTGAAGACTATAACAATAAATATAAATATAAGAAATATTTCGTTTACGCCTACCTGTATTTCTCTAACAATACCGAGAATTCTTGACATAACAGGATGGTCAGTAGGCACAGCTTCTCTGAACAATGCTTCAGCAAAGAAACTTATAAGTCGAGGCAAATGCGCATTATTTGTTCCTAAAACTACTGTATGATTTGCTTCGATCAAATCACACAAGTATCCATAAACATGAGGTGCTTCATCTTCATCTTCAACAACTGGTAGCCAAGTTAACCTACCATAGAAAGGAGCGTTTAGTAAAATTTAATTGTATTTATTAAATATAACGAATTGTGCTTCTAATATGAAAGCTCACCAGTGTGGAAGAATTTCATCGACGTTGATTGCTTTATTATTATATTTAAGAATTTTAGTTACTGCCGAAATAGCATTTTCAGTAGGGTTTACATTCTCCGGCGATCTAGATTCAGGATCGCTAATAACTTCCATTAATTTTGGTAAAGCTTCTGCACATGCTTGTGCAAATCCTTCTCCACCAAATTGGCCTAAAACTCCACAACCATAAGCTGCTGCTTGCCTAACTTCTGCAGATTTATCAGAAACGTATTGAATCATAGGTCGCAAAAAAATATCTTGATATTTTGCACATTCGGGTCCTCCAAATTCTATTACATCATCAAAGACACACAAGGCCCATTGATGATCCGACCATGATCTTTCGGGGCTTAATAATTTTACAAAATGTCCGCATATTTGATCAAAGTATGGGAAGAATGAAGACTTATAAGTTGTAAATAAGGCATGTAAAATATCAGCGATTTTGCTGAGGATATATATGTCCTCATTGTCTTCATCAGCAAGTTGTTCTTCAACAACCTAAATTTAAATAGAAAATTAATATACAGAGATTTCTAAAAAATTTTATATATAATTGAGATCTGTTAATACCTCGTCATAATCTTCGTCTTTTCGTTTTTCTAATCTAGCAACTGCTCTTTCAAAATGTTCATTAAGTAATTTATCTATGAGCCGTAAAAGTTCAGTCATATGCGGTGCGCTTAAACAGCCTGCGCCCAGTGTCTCGATACATTTTGCTAAGGAGGACAATAGTTCCAACAATACTTCAGATTCCGGTTCTGTATCGATAGATTTCAACAAATCGGGACAGATATATGCCCACATGCCTTCTAAATATTGTGGACCTGTGTAAAAACGTTATCATATATTATTATCTTATATATGTATAATTATATATATATATATATATATATATATATATATATATATATATATATAATTAATGTATATAATTATTTCTTTAGTAAAAATATTATTTAACCTTTTATTTTAGCACAATCAAGGAGATACGGCAAACTTGCCGCAGCTGCAGTTCTGACACCGTCATGGAAATAAAATTTCAACATCGGTACCATTAATCGTACTACTTCCTCGGCATAATCCGCGAAACCTTCTTTTAATTCTCGTGCATAACAAACCAACATTTCGCATGCTGAAGCCTTATCTTCTAAACCAGCTGTTTTAATACCAAAGTTCTGTTGCTCTCCTAATTGAACAAATTGCCAATCAAGATCGCTCTCAATACCTTCCATGTCTTCATTATCCAACAATGCAACCTCAGGTTTCATAGCAGCTGTTCGTAATACAGGTCCCATTACTAATGGTAGATACTGTTCGAATTGTTTTCCTAACAAAAAATATAAACGGTTTTAAGAAATTGTAATAAAAAAATAATTGTAAATATATTGTAATTAATAATTGTATAAATCAGTTACCAAAAGTTTTTGCAGTGTGTAAACAGAACTTGTTATATATTTAGAATTATATATGTCTTACCAAGAATTTTACAAATTCTGGCCCAAGCAGATATAAGATAACTGGTTTGTGGATCATCATCTGGAAGATCACCTTCTGAATGCGTTTTTAGTAACATATCCATAACTTCACTAGCGTCCACAATAAACTGTTAAGATTCAACAATATAATTGATAAGCTTTTTTTATAAAATTATACAAGAAATTAAAACAATTAATTACCTTTTCCGGACCAACAGCTAGACCTATAAGACTAACACATTCAATGGTTTTACCCCGTAACATTTTATGTTCCTGTTGATTTGCATTTTGGATGATATACTTCAAACAAGGCATTAATCTATCATAATACGTTACAAACTGTTCTTCGCAAGTATCAGCAACAGAAGCAATTGTTGTGACAACCTATATATAACAAAATGACAAAAATTATAGATTTGCAAAAAATTCTATTTTTTTATAAAATTTTATATTATTAAAATTAAAATTATTGTTATACTATTTGTATTATATTTTACGATTTATTCAACTTACTTGTTCAAGCACAAGTTTAGTTCCCTTTTCAACTAATTCATGAAATTTAGCAGTTAATATTGATTCGAGTTTAGCCATTATAGCATCCAGATAGGGTGTTAGGATAGTTTTTGGACAATCTTCACTAAAGTTTACTAGAGCTGCACCAGCATGAGCTTGAACTCTGGGGTTTGCATTATCGTCCAATACCATCAATAATCCAGGGATAACTTTATCATGAAATTTTTTTTCAAATATAGGCGAAAAATCTGTAGACATTTGACCTACTGCATTGCAGGCAGCGTATCTTACACGAGGATGCTAGAAAATAATATTGCTCTATATTTCCAAAGATTCTTGCATTTATATAAAAAAATTTTCAATAGAAATTGTATGTTCCAAAACTATGACTGCTTATTAGTAAACAATCAACTCTCAGGAACTACAAAGGATCCATCTTGGGATCTATATTACCAAAACGATAATACAGCAAGAATGTCTCCTTTGTTTAATTTGCCACAAATGTAACGCCATCATATTCAAACAATGAATATAACTGCTGACTCGATTTATGGCTTATTCTAATAAATTGTATAAATGGGCTGACACAGAAACAAATAACTTAATAATCAAACTAGTAATTTGTGAATATTATTTACACAGGTAGAATCATGAAACACATTTATTATACTTACTGGATCCTGCAGATATTGTATGACACCTTCCATTATTTGTGGTAAAAGACATTCCATTTGTTTATGACACCCTTCACCAATAGCTGAAATAGCCATAAGTGCTGCATGCCTAAATAATAAAAAGTACAAATTTTCTAATTTTATATAATTTATATATGTACAATAGAACTAAAAAACTAAAAAAATTTTATAAAACAAAATTTGATTTAATAAATATTAAAAGAATTGTATGTTTCAAAACTACAACAGTCATAGACACACACACATATAACTGCCAACTTTTTTTTTAAACATTCACGAGAATCTCAAATACCAACTACCAAAACAGCAGCTAGAAAAGAGAATTATCTCGTTGATTATTCTATCACAGATGTAACGCAATTACGTATATAAATATATGCAATTGCTGACTTTTCTATGACATTTTATTTATTTATATATTCCAAACACAATATTAGATGTTGGATATATAATATAGTTATGGTAATTAAATATAATAATAAAAATTTTATTCACCTATACTTCCAGTCACTGTTATTTAACATAGTAGGGATGTTTTGCACAATTTGTGGTAGCATCGTTTTTCCTCCTAAACCACATGCCAATCTATCTAATGCACTTTCAGCAACTACATTATTACTATCGTTATCTTCTTCGATAATTTCATCGGAAAAACTCCACTTTTCATCGTCATCTAAATCAGTCATCATCTCCAGTACCAATGGTACTAAAGATGCAATATATTTTCCACCAACTTTCCGTACCATAGCTGGTGCAGTTTCTGCCAAAGTTACCAAAACTTCTAGTGCCAATTGCCTCCAACTGTCAAGCATCTCTTCATTGGAGAATACATTCATGCACATTTGCATAATATTATCCAATTGCCCCCTAAGAAATTTTGGCGTAGTTTCAGCAAGATCTATCAACACTTTTAAAAGAGCATCATCATCTTGCTTTTCTATAGATTGAGCGGTTACTTGTACTAATGCTGGAACTAGTTCTGAGAAATGCTTGTGTATATTATCTTCTTTCTCATGTAATGTTATAAATGCTCCAATTGCTCTTACTGCTTGAAATCTGACCTGTGAGTAAAATCACACAAAAAAATTGCAACTATTATAATTGCTCTTCTTAAAAATAAAAAACATTCTGATAATTTTAAGATTTTTTTTATTTTTCTTTAGCTTTGTGTATATATATATATATATATATATATATATATATATATATGTGTGTGTGTGTGTGTGTGTGTGTGTATGTATGTATGTGTGTGTGTGTGTATAAATTTCTATTTCATAGTAAGTGTATGCCCCGTATCTGTCTATAAATTAATACTTCACAAATTACAGTCATCAGAAGGCATTTTTTAATATTTTTTTTGGAAGGATTAAGTGACGAGTAATCTTTTCTTGTAAAAACTCGTGTATCTATTCTTCCGTTAGAACAAATAAAACATATATAAATTGCATGTTACCTCATAATTTGCTGCATCTAGAACAGATTGCTGTAACATTTGTTTTATAAGATCAAGATAATTTGCTTGTTGACTTCCAAATACACCTGGGACGGATCTATATATATACAATATAATGTTTATTTTTCCTTTTTTAATATACTATTTATTTTATAAAATAGATTTTAAAAAAACTTACGTAAACATTCGAAGTGCACTTTCCTTTAACGCTGGCAATGGACTGTTTGCACATTGAAATAGGAACTGAAGAAATTCTGGCCATTGATTATTGCCATCTTCATCTATTAAACTCCTAGCAATTTCGGCTGCAACATCACAGACTTTACGTCGTATAGTATCTGTCTGTTCATTTTGAACTGATAATAAAATTTGTTCCTTCAATTGAACTTGCGCCTCTGGTGGAATCTGAAATAATTATATACCAATTAATAATACAAGATTGAAAAAATATATTTTAACAAAAAAATATTTTAATAACTAAACATTAGAAAAAAATAATGTAATAATCTACCTTAGGATAGAAGTCCATGAATTCTGAGGCGAATAATCGACGCAACAATACTGCAGCCATGGACCGAATTTCTTCAGCAAGTGTGCCATTGCAAATAGTAGTTAAAAGAAATGTCACCTTACTTTCCACTGGAAGATTACCATACGCCTCCTAAATGATAATTTTTCGTTTAAAAATATTAATTAGCCAAAATTCTCTTTTTAGTAGAGAATAATATATGTAACAATAAATGGCTTTTTATTCACACAATCTTTTTCTTTAAAAATTGTTTTGAAAATATATAGCATTCATTTCTTGATGCTTTAGAAACATTACAAATTTTTTATACTTTATATTTTGTTTTTTATGAATTAAATTTTACAAAAGTATATCATATGAATTTTTAAAATAGTGTCACACACACTTACAAGAATATCAAAAATTATATAAATATATCAGAGTGTTATGTTCAAAAACAGGTGTCTCTCTTTCCTGTTATTTTATATATATGTACACAAAATGTTACATGACATATAAAAAAATATATGTAATGTATGTATGTGTGTGCGAATATATCTGTAGAGACACTAAAATGAAAGCTCGCTCCAAAATTAAATTTACCAAGCTGAATCTGACTCATTTTACGCCAAATGCATACTATATCAACGCGCATATATGAATATTCGGTGAATGCTTGACACGTGATCGAGCGAATGAGTCAAGGTAAAACGTGTACGTATATAGAAGATATATCGCGAATAAAATCAGACTCAACCGAATCAAAGTTACGACTCCTCGATTATTCATATCAGATAGATTGCAAAGAACAGCGTTAGGGCTTACTCCGCCGAAACGATCGCCGGAAATCGCGGGAATCCTGCGTAGGCGGGAAAGCGAGATGAAACACGCGAAATCGCATGCGACTCATTAGTAAACCGCGTGAGATGTTACATGCACATGTAACGGTATTTTTAACATACGAATTATTACGAAGATACTCCACGTAATCGAATTCGCTGAAGCATATCCGCCCGATATCCGCGACATCCGTCGTCGGCGAACACGCTTGCCGGAACACGCGGGACCGATGACGGGTAGCACACGCGCGCGCGCGCTACTCGCATGCAAGACACCATTTTGGATTTGTCGACCGATCGCGCGCGGATATACTTGTCTGCGCGTCGAAATCCTTCAGGTTGCTTCGCGATGAATCTGCTTCAAATTAACGTGGCGCGAATGATTGACGAACCGATCGAAGGATCGCGTATCGCGCTAACCGTGCCGTTACAGCACCCACATGCGAGCTCTGACAACACGTCGGCAACAACGTGCTCGCCACTGAATGTGCCGCAACGCATGCTGCGGTTATACTCGCGTTCCTGGCGATGCGATTGACGTCTTGTGTGTACGGCCACGAGACACGCCAATGTTTTACATACCTCCGCTTGCGTCCGGGCATCGTTATCTGTGCTGAGGAGTGTATTTAAAAGCTGTTGAAACTGATCGAGGTCTGCCGCCATTGTCGCCGAACGAATGAAGTCAAGCGCACACTTGCCCGAGAGTCCGAGTCGAGATCGTCATTTGGTGCTGCCAACATTGACGCAAGACGCGACAATATCTCTACTGATCGCAATGTTGCCAACATTGCTGACTATTTATCGTTTGAAAATTGGACAATTTGTTGGAAAGTTTACTAGATGGAGTATCGATAAATAGAAGAAGTTTACTGTTTACTCGTTGGGTAAAGTAGGTGATTGACCAATCAGGATCAAGAAATTTTTGCGGGCTTCTGACATAGAGATTATCGCTCTCAGATTTTCTCTTCGGCAATAAGTTTGTATAGAATTTGTACATAAAAATGTGCTGTTCCATACATCTCGGGAGTAATGTAATTTTAGGCTCATTTAACTTTTATTAACTCTAATTAATGTAAGATGTTTAGATAATTTTTTTAAATTTTTGATTTGACATAAACTTCATTTTTTATTTAAATAAAAAAATTTATATATATTATTTTTAAATGTGTATTTATATTTAAATTTATAAAATAAAATTTATATAAAATAAAATTTATATATAAATCAGTTAATAAAATTTATAGGTATATGTTAATAAACCGGTAAAAGCAAAATACAAGTTTTGCATTTGGGGTCTGTCAAACCCCAAGTAGATTTTTCACTTGCGATCTGACAGACCTCAAATATATATTTTTATTACTAAAAATATTTTCAAGTTTTTGTTATTTTTTTATATTTAATTTGATATAAAAGTAGGTGTAAATATATATATTTTTATATTTGTAAAGTTTAATTCTATATATTATAATTATAACTATAACAAATATTAGTTTATTTATGTTTTTTTTTTTTGTATGCCAAAGATAATTCAACATTTGTATATATTTTATCGCCAAATTGAATTTAATATTTTATTTGCTCATAAATTATAATCAAAATTATGCGTTTGGCGTAAAGTATGTCTAATGTACGAATTGATTATTATATCGTAACATTGATGTTTCAATCAATATGTATGTATAGTGTTTTATTATAAATATTGCATAATTATGTACACAATTATGTACACTTTTTTGCGAAATTACTCTCTATCTTTTTCTTTTAGCCTTAATTTACTATAGTCGCTCTCGTTGACATTGAGGATGAGATTAGGGTGAGAAAAAAACGAGCTTACGCTAGCACGTTTCGTGATTACGGTGATTTTCCACAATTAAAGTCTGTTTGTCGTGGACCGCGTTTGCGAAACGCAATCTGACTGTGCAACTCGACGCATTGCGCTTTATTTGCAACGACCTGCTCATTGTGTGCCTACGACGTGTTACGAATGATTATAATAAAAATAATTTCAAAGACATGCCAATTGAAAAGGATTAGAAGAACGAAACTCACATTCTCTGAGATTTGTGTGATAAATTCTGAGAAAAACATCTTTTTTATGTAAAGATTTGGATAAATTGTCTAGCTGAATGTCTTTTTTTTTGTTTGTGCAAAGTTGAATTAAAGGTGTTAAGAAATGTTTATTTCATAAACTAATTTTATCACAACTGTGCACCAATGGAGAATAAGATGTCATTTTTTTTACTTAATAAAAAATAAAAACAATTTGTAGTTTTTAATTTTTATCAGATTAGGTATTTTATCAGGTATTTGAATTCAAGATCTATTTTATAAGTATACTCAGATAAAAACAAAAGAAGATATAAATATGATAAGATACAATTATATCCAATTATATACAGTATATATAGTATTATTACATAAAGTAATAGTATTATTTCCTTTGCATTGAAACTTATCCGTATGTAATTTTCATTTTAATATTGGTATATTGGTATAAATATTATATAAATAAGCGAAAATAATGAAAAGTTTTGATTAAAAATATATATTTTTTATATTGAATTAGTAAAATAATACAATTTATATAACTATACATGTAATTTGACGAAAATTTAACAGCCGAATACCTATATAAGTGCAGTATACTAAAATTTATTATTTTATTTCTTGTACCGTTTAAGCGAATATGCAGTGTGAAATTTTTATTGGATACGAAAGGAAGAATTTAACGAAAGAATCCACAAAAAGCAATAATACGATATTTTACGTACGAGAACACTTTTGAGTAACCACAGTAGACACCAGGGATGTTTCAAAGGATGAGATAAAATATTCAATTCTTGCGATGAAATTTCAGCATTTGAGTTTGAATAAAAATCATATACACAGTTTGCGCAATAAATACGGTGTTATAAAAAATACGGTTTCTAAACAAACAAACATTAAAAAAGAATATGAACAAATTAAATATTGTGATAAAATAAGATCGATATGTTTCGTCAACTCAGTAAAAAAGGAAGCATTATTGTTTTTGGTGAATATTTAATTGTAATCTAATTATTATAACATTTCTCTCTCTCTCTCTCTCTCTCTCATAGAGATCAAAATTGGAAGTTAAAGAGAGGTATAAAAAAGGATAGGTACGTGTGCAGGAATGCTCCGCACTTATTTGCAAGTGCCACATTGCACTCTAGCAGTCTAGGAGAATGATAGATGAGCAGAGCAACTATGCCGCAGAGCGAGCTTCAGCTTTTTGCTGAAATAATCTCAGATGAGAATTTTCAACGTGATGCCGTGGTCGTAGAGTATGCGATAATGGCTCGACATGCGCACGCGATTAAAATGCATTATTACGCGCTCCACCGACACCGCACTTCGTCCTTATCGTCGTCACGCCGCTGTTGTCATTGTCCTGTTTGGCTTTAACTACTCGTCGTCCTAAAAGCGCTGAAGATTAAGTAGCTGCGCGCTTTCAGGAGGTTTTGTTAGTCGCTTTTAAAATGATTCTTTGGTGCTTGCTAAGAGAATACGAGTTACCTTTATGAATTTTAGAAGAACTGTCGTTTACGATAGTTTACGTAAAATCTTTATCAAGTAAAGGAGTAAATAAAGTATACAAAGATATTCAAAGCAAGACAAGTTATCAGAGCGTTAATAAAACTGTACTTGTACATCCTTTAATCTAACACGTTACAAGCTATATATTTTTATTCTGAGATACAAATAATTTCACGATCAAACTTGCTTTTTTGATTAATTATCATAATTTCATAATGTAAATTAAATAATTATGCGGATAAAATTCGATAAATCATATATCATGTATCTATCAATTTAAAGATTTAACTTTTTCATTTTTGTCCTTCTATATGCCGTAGGTATTCTTCAATGGATTGTAGTTCAGGATTTTTGGAGAAAGCATAGTCGAGTCGATTGATCGTACGTGAATTTCTTTTTGGAAAGTTGTATATCTTTAGATCATCATTTAATGTGCTTTCAAAATTATTCTTTGAGCTTTTTTCCGGTGCTACCAACACTGCGGTGTGCTCATTCATTTCTCTCAATGTGTCCCGCAGACAATTCTCTAATCTTACATTTGTTTCCTTTAACTTTTCGTTAACATTTAGTAAGCCGTTCACTTTGAGTCTAAGATCGAAGTTCGACTTTCTCGAAGCAGTGAGTTCATCCTTTAAAGCCATCTTCTCGGATTTTAATGCATTTAATTCTTTCTCAAACATCTCGAGCTGTGACCTCAAGGCTGCTTTCTCGTCTCTTAGATTCATCAGCTCGAATTTCAAAGCCTGGATCTCCTCCGTAGCTCTACTAAAGTCAGTCTTCGTTTTCTCGCCGTTCATCAGGCTGAAGTTGAGACTATCACGCAGAATATCTGCTTTCATCTTCAGCGCTCTATTCTCGATTTCGAGCTGATCGATAGCTACCGTAGACTTGTCTTTATCATCGAACATCTTTGAATCGTCCAAATAATTGCTTATCTCTTTTTTATACCAGATATTTACCATGTCAAATTTCCTCAAAATAGAATCGATAATTTCTTTATCGTTAAATTCTTTCGGCCACGTTTTCAGCGAACTCTCGAATTCATCTTTTGTGCGAGCCAGTTCCATCGTAATCTCGGAGTTTTCGAATCTCAAATTTGCCTGCTCCACTTTCAAAGCCTTATTCTCGGTTCTCAGTCTCTTTAATTCACTATTGGGCTTGTCTTTGATCTTTGCTTTGTCATCATGGCCTGTATATGTATCAGATTTTACTTTGAATTCTGTTTCCTCGTGCCTCTGCTCGCCACTTTCGATCTTTATGCTTGTACGTGTGGCATCCGAGTAATCCTGTCTGTGTTTAACCTTGTTATAAATGTCCGCGAATCCTCCCTCGTGATCCATTGCAAACGGATACAGCAAATCGATCTCATTTAAGTGATTGCGATTTTTGTGATGTAACGCAGCTGTGGCAAAACGCAGCGCCTCATACTTTGTTCGCTGGATTCTCAATTGATTACCGAGTGTTTTGTACTCGTTATCAATTTTATTAAGCCTCTCCCTCGCGTCATTCCTTTCTCTCGTCAGTTCATCGTTATCCTTCTTCCTCTCGTCGCAGGTAACCTGCAGGAGAGCATTCTTTGCCTTCGCTTTGTCATATTCGATTCTTGATTTATTCAATTCCACGGAAAAATATTCATTCTCCTCTTTCGCCTTATTCAAGCGCTCTCGTAGGGCGACATTCTCATCGTCGAGCTCGTTAATACGCGTCGCCAGCTCGTTCTTTTCTGTCAACACCACTCGTACGCGGTCCTCGGTCTCGGCAGTTCGGACAGACAGCGCATCCAAATCGCCGACGATTCTCGAGTTCTCCGATTGCAGTTGCGCTGTTTTAACAGCCGCGTCTTCGAGATCCTTTCGTGCCTTCTTCAACTCAAACTTTAAATTCTCCGCGGCAGTTTCGTGCTCGCTTATCTTCTCCCGCAGGCCGTTACGCTCGGACTTAAATTTGTTAACTCGATCCTGCAACGCGGCGCACTTGTTATTGGCATCGGCCATCAACCTATCTAGTAATCCTTTTTCGGATCTCAACTTCGACAACTTCGTCTCAAGTTGTTCTTTCTCGTTCTGAAGCTGTTTGACTTTACTCTCTAACGCTTTGTTCTCCGCCATCGCATTATCGAATTCTCCCAGTGTTTCCTTGTCGGCGCTTGTCTGGATGTTCAATCGATACATCAACAATTGCTCATTAGATTTTAAATCAGAAATTTCATTTTCCAGTCTTGCTTTGTCGTCGACTGCTATATCCAGCGCGCATTTCAGATAGTCGATTCGCTCCTTTGCCTCGTTCAGGCTTATTTCAGACTCATTTGATTCGGTTTTCAAGCGCTCTACTTCATCCCTGAGGTTTCGCGCACGCTCTCGCGAATATTCGCCATTGTCTTTGTTCTCGCTCTCCTCCACGGAACTTTTCAATTTGTCTAGTCGCTCGCGTTTCTCCTGTTTCCCAAGTCCCTCAATTATACGTCTCAATTTTACATTTTCGTCGGAAGCGATCCCAAGTTTCATCTTCAGGTCTTCCACCTCGGCCCCGGGGATCCCTTTTAGCGCATTCCGTTGAATAATAATATCCTCAATTTCCTTGTCCCTCTCTCGGAGAATATTACGCATCTTTTCTGTTTCCCCTAATAGCGCCTCTTTGTCATCGTGAAGAGTCTGCAATTTTTTTCTTACCTCGTCAATTTCAACCTTCATCAGTTGCATTTCCACAATGCGCTGCTCGGAGTGTTCGCGTTCACGCGACAGTTCCAATATTTCTTGTTTTTTATTCTTTATATCTTTTCGAAAACTTTCGTTCTCGTCCCGTATGTCATTGATGATCCTCTCGTATTTTTTACCATTTCTCTCTAATGATAATTTAACGCTTACATATTCATTGTTGAGTGCATTTATACGCTCACTTCCCTCCACCAGTTTCAATTTCAGATCTATGATCAAAGTTTCAAGTTGTACGATTCTTTCGCATAAGCTCGCGCGATCGTCGAGAATTTCGAGATCTTTTATTTTGCAACACAATCGATCGATCAAGTCTTCGAGTTCTTCCAGTATTTTTCCATTAGTGTTTATAATTTCTAACGGACTCTGTTTTATAATCGCCGTTAACGCAGACGATTTTTTAACTAAATTTTCAAGTTCCACGACTTTTGTCATATATTGCGAGCCGCTAATGCCACCGATTCTGCAATGTTTGTCCATCGGATTTATTCTTAATTTCCCAATCTCAACATCTATTTCCTTTAAGAAATCATTTAATGATGAAGCTGTTTCTAAATATTTCTTATACTGAGCATTCTGACACGATCGTTTATGTATCGGCACGTTCGATCGTCTAAGTTCTACAGACAACACTTTTAGGTTTATTTTCAGATTAACCACTTTCTTCATGTATTTCAAACAATCTGGATCGCCAGCGGCAATGATCGCCTCACGATCGCTCCTCAGATTGTCCTTCAAGTCGTTCATCAAGCGTTCCACGTGTCTAACAACGCCTGGAATATCCGTGGCGTTTGAACTTTCGCCACAGTTCGCATTCTCGCGAATAACTTTCAATCGGCCAATTTCTCCCATCAATTGTTCCGCAAGATTGTTCAATTCGCCGATTCTCTTGCAGTATTCCGCGTTGCCACCGCATCTCAACCTTAGCATAGCCTTCAATTTGTCCAGCTTGAGATGCAAGTTTCTATTTTTTGTCTTAAATCGATACAGATTCCCGCTAACATTCACGAGCTCCTCCGAGAGACCGACGACCGTCTCGACGATTTTGCTAATCGCGTTCGCGAACACCGCTTCTATCGTTCGATCGCCTCTCTCGTACTCGTTCAGCTTCTCCCTGAGTTGCTTGAGCACAACACTCGTCTCACCCTTTTCGGCTTCCTTTAGTTGTTTCCTCAGGTGCAGAATTTCGTTGTTCAGACGTCCATTCTCGTTTGAGAACGCGTCTTCGATCCTAGCGATCTTATCGCTTATCTCGCAGACGGCGACACGCGTGATATTCTCTTCAGCTTTCATCAGGGTGTCTTTCAAACTCGTTACTTCATTCTCTAAAGTGTCGTTTGCTTGCTCCAATCGGATAATCTCTGCCTTCTGATGTACGATCAAAGGGTCGATCTGCTGATTATCATTCTCATTCTTGTCATCGTCGCGCAAAGCCATTTTCATTTGCCAGATATTGCTCTTCAGTTTTGCGCTATCGTCTCGCCAATCTTTTATCTGCCGCATCATGTTGTGAAGCTTATGCAAAGCTGCAACAGCCATCTTGGCGATTCTTGTCTTCTCTTCGATGGCGATGTCAATCGCGATTACTGGCAAGTAATCGTCGAAGTATCCGTCACTCATTGTCGGTTCTTAAATTTTCTGGGGATTATGTAACATGTAAATAACATAATAAACGTAACATGTAATATAACATAATTTCGCTGAACTTTAATGTCAGAAAAAGTTTTCAAAAATTAGAATTTTTTAAATATATATGTTTAGTAAATTTAGACAATTACCTTTTTTATATATTAGTTTTATTGAAATAATATTAATTAATTTTATTGAGGTTAACGTTGCTTGTCTACAAATTTAATATAAGCATCGTGATTATCGTTGGCATAAATATCGTTAAGTATTTTTCATTGTAACGTGTATGCGAACTTTATTACAGAAATGTTGAAAACTTCTATAAACGTTTTGTCAATATTTGAAATATTAATACTTGAAAATTTTTGTAAGTATATTGAAATGCTGTGAGAGAAGGAGCGAATCAGAGCGAAGGCATCCGAAGGCAAGAAATCGATTTTTACATCGGCGTGACAGAAAAATATAAACAGAGATATCTTCAATCTGTTTCAAAATTTGTCAGAATGTGACAACGTGTCACGTGGCAGTATGTCATTTGTACAACATATTTATATTCATAATACATCTTGTAACAGTCTCGATCCATTGTTTCGCCAATTCGATTAACGAAATAATGATTTTGCATGAGCAACGGCGAGCAAAAAGGGGCGCAAAGTTTCGTGAAGTTCAGAATCCCGTATACCGCCGTATTTTCCCCTTTTCTTTGCAATTACCGCGCAGATTTAATTGATGACGGGACCTCTCGATAAGTTCTTGAACAGAACCGAACCGTGGTTCAAGCGCTCTCGAAACTCTCGAAACTTAAGAAGCGTTCAGTATCGCTGCGCCGACTCCCCCCAATATCGGAACACCTAATAAGACTGTTCTAACGAGGACTCGCCGGGTATACTGTGCGCGCAATTTAATTATAGCGACCGCTTAATTATGTGGGTCGTACATAACCGGTACTTCCGGTTTCTCGATGTGCGAACTTCGCGAGAGGAAACTTAGTGAATAATGCGCGTGTCTTAATGTCTCCATCCAAAAGCTGCCAAGAGCCACACCGATAGGATCTCACGCGGGATTTTCGACATGTGACACAAAATTCTTGATATATTCTTAAATATCGTGACATGGAATGTGGAAGAAATTAATCAGTTGATTTAGCGCGTCAAATTATTTGTTGTTATTTGATTGTTATTTCGTAATTAAATCATTTGAAGTTTAATTAAAAAGCGATATTAATAAGTCGAGTTATATCGATCTTGTCAGTGTTGAACTCGTCGAGAATAAAATTTTGACCTATTCCAAAAATATGACCGATGTCTTACGAATTTTTTTGTGTAATTTTTATGTGTAAAGAATCAGCGAAGCTTTTTTGCAAACAATGTTAGATCACTCGATAACTGTGAATTATCCATGAATTGATTCAGCTAAATAAATTCGTTTTCCGATAATGCTGGAAGAAATATAATATAAATTTGGAATTGGATGCTAACAATAGGTAATCTTTAAATTTTTTTGTATGATGCGTTTTTACACATCGTAATGATTGCAGAAACGCAGACATTCTAAGAATAAATTTACGTTTCGTCACATTACATGCTGGGAGGTTAAACGTGGTCCTCAAAATTATGCAGAGGTCATGGAGGATCGATGTGCACCATCGTTTTGTTCATGTGGATGCCATTTACCACGGCCGCTGAAATTGATCGAACCGCCGCACGAACTGTGTTGCTGCGAATACAATCCTTTCAGCGACAATTCAAAAGAATCAGAGATCTACGATTTGCCGTTTGCCTTGCGAAAACTGACGATAATGAAGTGCCAGATGAAGAAATGGCGCATGGAACGATTGCAATTCGAGAGCGAAAATAGATCTCTGAAACAATCCCTACAATCATGCGGTATCGATATTCCACTCTATATATATTGCCAAACTTTTCGCTCTTTTGCTTTTAATATATTATTACGTTTCTTATATATCGTTCAAATCATACTAAGAATACTAAATCGGTCATATTCCGTTTATGAAATTATAATAAATTTTACTATAACAGCTTTTGTAATAAAATATTCGTTCTCATATCAATCAGTTTTGCATACTTTGATCGAGATAAAATAATTTTTTAATTTAAATATATAATTTGATGTGGACAGTGTATCCTACTATATATATATATATATATATATTATAAATCCTATTCTTTTAATTCTGTGGAATTGGTATGCACAGCGCACCGCAAGAGAGACTCTGCTCCTTTTAAGCCTCATAAAAGAGGATTACGAATATATTTCGAGCGGTCAAATAATTTTCATGTAGGTACGAAGCTCGACGAAATACTTGCTCCCGATCCCCTGCTCGTGCATTATCGCGAGGAAAACGAAAGGCTGCAGAATGCAAATGAGGAACTGGCAGAAAAAGTTTACAACCTCGAGGAGAGCCTCGCCGAACGAGATTGCTGCGACGATCCTTGCAAGAAAGTTAAATACATGAAGGAAAAAATAGCAGCACTGAGAGATCGTTTCACTGCCGAAAAGAAACAGTACTACTGCTAATTGAATATGAGATTTCGTCAAGACAGCAATGCGTCTCTCTTTTCGCATTAACTCTTGTTTTAATAAGCAGAAAAGTATTTACACAATAAGTAGAAAAAAAGACCGTACTCTATAAATTTATTATGAACTTAATAGTTTAGAAATTAATGATTAAAAGGCTTTTTTTTTTGTTTTATACTTTGCAAAGTTATATAGCTTTGAAAAAGGATTAATCACAGTTCACTTGCTCGCTTCATATTTCCTTGAAAACTATCAATCTTCATTCTCAAAAGCAGGACATTAATATAATTACGTGTAAACTGTTAATGTTTCGACAGAATGCGAGATACGATATCACATTTTAAGATGAAACTGGCGGAAGCCGAGGAGGATACTTCCTACGCGACAATAAACCGTTTGAAGGCAAAGCTTCGCGAGTTAATGAAAGATGGTCAGAAAGCCGATCAACAGGTGTCCGTGGTTGCCGAGAGATCAATGCAGATGTCAGATCTCTCAGAGCGTCCGCAAGCCGAGTTAATGCAAATTCGTTCGATCAAGGATGTTGCTGTACCGATCTTAAAAGACGATGTCGTTCCTCCATCTATAGATGAGGAAGAGATAGATACGTCGATATTACAAAGCCGTCTTCAGAATTGCAAACAGCTTCTGGCTGAATTGAAAACGCATTTAGAAGAGAAAACGGCTTACGCGGAGGCTTTAAAGAGCGAACTTGAAGAGCAGAAAGTTTCCGCCGAATTGGCATTAGATATGGATCAGGTGACCGTCAGGCGTATAGAGACGGTCAAAGATACACAAAAAGAACTGGAGAGAATGAAAGATGAAAATAACGAATTGAGAAACGAGATCGATAAGTTGAATGTTAACCTGCGTCTCCAGGAAGAAAAATTTCAAGTGGCGCAAGAGGAGTTGAAGGGTGCGAGAGACAATTTGCATAGTCTTGGGACTGAGAATGAATTCTTGAAGAAGGCATTGGAAAATGCTCAATTGAAAATTAATGAACTTAAAGAAGAAAATGTTGTCTTAAAAAATAATCTTGATAATATGATTAAGGAATTGGAATCTGCGAAAAACGAAAATAATAATATTAAAACGGAGGTTGATCAATTATTATCTGATAATAAGCATCTACGAAATGAATTAGAGAAGCGAGTGGTAGAGATGGATCGGTTAAAATCCGAAAGACCTGCATTAAAGGACGGTTTCGATAAATTACTGGAAGAAATAAATAGATTGAAGAACGATAACGACAAACTAAAGGATGAAAATGTTGTTATTAAAGCCGAAAGAGACAATTTAAAATCTGAGAATATTCTTCTTAAAGACAATTTGTCTAAGACAGATTCAGCATTAAATGACGCAGAAAAAGAATTGGAAGAGTTCAAAATGAAGAATGGAGTTTTTACAAAAGAATTGGAGGAGGCTAGTGTAAATAATAATAAGTTATTCTCAGATTTTAATGCTCTGCAAAGCGAAATGGCAAAGTTAAAGTTGGAGAATAAAAAATTACTACAAGAGGTGGATGATGGGAAAGAAGAGTTAACGAAATTATTATCCAAAATAGAAAATCTGAGGAAGGAGTTAGATAATTCAGGTAACGAATTAATAAGAGTAAATAATGAAGTTGAAGATTTGCGTAAGAAAACAGCTGGATTAAGTAATGAACTAAAGGAGGCGAAAGATATAAATGAACAACTAAGGGCAGACGTTAACCGAATGACAGTAGACAGCAAAGCTACTAAAACAGAATCGAATAATTATAAAGATGAAAATGATAAGCTAAAGACAAAGATAAGCGAAATGAAGGAACAAGCAAACTTATCGACAGATGAAATAAATAAATTAAGAAAACAACTTGAGGATGCCGAGAATCGGGTTAAGTTGCTCGAGCCTCAGATCGCTAGATTACAGACTGATAAGGACAGGGTACAAAATGAGATCAACGTTTTGCAAAATGAGATCAGCAAACTAAAACTAGATCTTGGTGCAGAAACTGCTGCTAAACGAGGCATTCAGCAAGAGTTAACAGCATTGAAGAATGAAATGAAAAATTTGATTTCGAGGATCGATGAATTGAAAGTGCAAAATCATGACCTACAAGAAGAGAAAGATGCCCTCAAGAAAGAATTATTAAGTATGAACGAGAAATTGTCGAATTTAAAAGTTACGAATGCTGAGATGGCGAGCGAGGTTAATAATTTAAAAACGGTTATATCTGAACTTCACTCGCAGTTATCTAAATTGGAAGAAGATGCAGATTATTGGAAAATAGAGAATTGCAAAATCAAGATAGAGGTGGATAAGTTGTCCATTGCGAATGAAAAGGCAAAAGAAGATTTAAACATCTGTAAGGTAGAGATAATTAATTCGTATTCCTCGCGTTTAATTGTTTATTTTTGATAATAATCATTTTGAAATTCATAGGTTGAGCGACAATCATTAGAGAAGGAGATAATTAGACTTAGGATTGAGAATGAAGAAAAGATTAAGCTTGAAGGAGAAATTACAGAGCTTAAAAATCAACTGGAAAAATTAAACCAGACTTTATTAGCCGAAAAATTTGCTAAAGAAAAGGCTGTGGGAGAATTAGCGAAAGTCAGCAATGAGATCATTGCATTGAAAGAAGAACTTGAAGCATTGAAAGATGAATTGACTAAATTAAGGACGGAGAACGATAAGATGAGAGACAAAGAAGATAATCTGTCATATCAAGTATCAACGTTAAAAATAGAACTTGAAAATACGAAAAATGAGATATTAGCTTTGAGAGCTGATAATGACGCATTAAAGTCAAAAGCAAATGCATTAATAATTGAGAACAATGAATTGAGAAATGAATCGACAAAACTAATATCCGAAATTGATGATTTAAAATTGAAAAACATAAATTTCGCAAAAGAGCAACAGAAATTTGAGGAGGAATATAGTAAGCAAAAAGGCGAAGATGATAAACAGAAAGCTGAAATTAAAAGTTTGACATCAAATCTGATAGCTGAACAGAAATTATCGGAACAAATTAGATCAGAATTATCTATTAGTCAATCAGAAAACGATAGATTGAGAGCGGATTTAGAAAAGCTGCAGAAAAATTTGGATGCATTTAAACTAACATATGATAAGCTGAACGATGAAGTAAATAATTTAAGGGAAGCATCGATTGATGCGGACAAAACGAACAAGTTACAATATCACGAGGATTATGCATTACTAGAAGAGAAAAATGCGCTTTTGAGCGAGTTGGATGGTTTACGAAAGGAAGTGGCTGACGCACG
The DNA here is from genome assembly GCF_021464435.1 of Cataglyphis hispanica. Lineage (NCBI taxonomy): Eukaryota > Metazoa > Arthropoda > Insecta > Hymenoptera > Formicidae > Cataglyphis > Cataglyphis hispanica. Next base: position 262,044 of record NC_065971.1, read on the forward strand.
AGCACAAATCGATGACTTAGTTAAGGATCTTAATGCAGAGAAAACAGGTAGGAACGCCGCCTTGAAGGAATTGGATGCCTTAAAAGATGTTTTGGCTCATTTGCGGGATGATTTAAATATATGCCGAGAGGAGAACGAGCGGCTAACGATCAAGTCAACCACTTTGGAAGATCAAATGTTGGCGTTACAGACAGATTTGAAAAAATCCGAGATTGAAAACGAATTGGATAAAGTGAAAGATACCTTCGATGAGAGACCATCGATAAAACATGATGAAGTGCAGCAAGATTTAAAAAAATTAACGATAGAAAAAGAGGAGTTGCAAAATGATCTGATTAGAGTGCAAAGCGATATATTAAGAAAAGATATTGAGAAAGACGATTTTACAAAACATATAGACGATATAGACGACATCGATAAGCTAAGAGACGAATTAAAGAAATTAACAATTGAAAATAATATTTTGAAAACCAAAAATGCAGACCTTAAATCCGAATTGGATCGTTGTCAAGCAGAGATTAAGCATTTGAACGAACAGCTTGACAATTTGCAGAATGAAAACATTCGATTACTAAAATCTTCTATTTCTTCTGTTGAAGGTTTGTGTCTATATGGATTTTTTTTATTGATTAATATTATATATACTGCATGTTTATAGATAATTAAATATTCAGCATTTTTATCGCGTAGCTATTTAAATCAATGAGCATAATTTAGTCGCGTAATGCGTTTTATTCATTCGCGGTTTTCGACGAGCCTTTTTCTCGCCATTGAATTCGTTGGCCGCGCTCGCATTTAAAAAGAAGACATCTTTATAATTCCAGAGGCTGGCGTGATTAAACCGGATGAATGCGGCGACTTCGTTAAGGCGAATGAATTACTAAAGAAGCAGATTGAAAAGCAATATGACGGTAAAAGTTGCATAAAAACTTTCCAACTGTTTTGCCACCTCGACAGTTTTTATCGCATTGCATATTTGCTTATTCATAGCTCTTAATTAGAGAGTCAGATTAATATCTTAATAAATTTAACATTTCTATAAATTTGTAATATTTGAAAACAACATTTTGCAATATTAAATTATTATATCTCCTTTATTAATTATATGATGTTAATTTTACATTGTATAATTATCAAACGGCATATTCAAATACATTTTGTATGAGATAAGAAGCGTGAAACAAAAACAAAATCTTATTACACAATTTCTACAAGATGTTTCGTATTTCTTTTAATAGCTGTGCAACGTATGCGTGATTACATACACTATATAGACGGTAAAATTTCGACGAAACCCGCAATGGCGACGACTCTGGACGATGACTTCGACATCCTGCATTGGAGGGTGCCATCCATCGTAGAGTTATTAAAAGAATCTCAAAAACTGTCCGAGAACATTTATCAGGCGGAAATCGAATTGCAAAGCATTGATAAATTATTGGAAGTGCTTAGCGAATGGAAAAAAGATAATAAGAATTATATATCGGTTAGAATAATAAAAGCAAAACAACTATCGATTAGAATAATAAAAGCATTAGTTTAATATGCGGTTCTATTTGATAATTTATCAAGAGGATAATTCGAAATTTCTGACTTGCGCATATTAACGTGGAAAATGAATCGTTTCTAGGAGCTTGATGTAGAAGTTACCAAGGTTGCAGGTGTGGATAATGGCGATGAGCTTGCAGCTTTTGACCCTGAATCTTGGTTGAAGGTACGTGCGTATAGTGATAAGAGTTCATTTTGCTAATCTCCCAGCATTCTCTTCTTTTAAAACATCTATTAAATCTCATGTTGATTCTTTTCTATGTATATAAACACCGTACACGACAAATAAGTATATAGATATATGAGAACATTCTTAGGATATAATTTTCTGAAACGCGAACGATTCGTTTTGCATTTTTCAGTCTTTAACGCTGACGCAATTGGCCGAGCTGCACGACAAGATTTGTTTATTGACTTCAAACATGGTGCAGCAAGACAGCGGTCCCGATCGATCGGCGATTAATTGGGACTACAGCGGCGATCCACTGCAAGCGGATTACGACGCTTTAAACCAGCGGATCGCCGCCTTGCAGAAGCAAATAGCCGAGAAGCAGATTGAAGCGGGGTGGAAGCTGCAGGAATTAAGACAATCTCTCCGTTTCGAGCAGGTTAACCTGATTCAAATCTCCGACCGGATGAATCTCGAAAGAAGACGCAATTTGGCTCTCCATCTCATGAGTGATTGAAGCTTTCTGTGCTTGATTAATATATAATTATGCTTGCGTCGAGCAAGTTATTGTGCAGCAACGAGGTGATATATATCATATTCATTTCTATCGCATCGATTCCAGTGTATGAAGTAAAAGACAATACAGGAATTTGATTTGAAAAATATTCAAAGGACTATATGTGATTCAGAATAATTTAGTAATTTTAAAAGTGTTTGATCTTTTTGACACGTTGTAGTGTCGTAATTAAAGTAACGCGTGCCGGGAAAAACGAAAGGAGTCAGATAAAATGACGCTTTCAACTGACCTCATTTGTTCCCGTGCTCTCCTATTGCACGATCCGAATGATTACGATGATTTTGTAGGCAATATAATTGCGATAACGCCCCATATTCAGCAACAACGGTTTTGTTGCTAATCACGAACGAACAATAACAACTAATGAGAGCCTCTTGTTTCGCGGCACACGCTTGTGCGCACTGCACGTGCGATAACGTGATTTCCTGTTTCATTTCGGAGGTCGCGTTGTTCGATCGAGATTAATTCAATTGTACCGCGTACCGCATCCGTTCCCACGACTTTACCAGGTTCGTCGAATGCGCGCGCGGGGTTCAATAGGAAGGCGAATGCTGTCGACAAAGAGTAAACATATAATTGAAATGCGCGGCTAGATCAAACGGTAAATGAATTTTCAAAATCCATTTAATATGTGTATCTACCGCACAGAATTGAAATAAACTCGTAAAATGCCAAAGAGAGATACATTGCGAGAGACAAAAAGAAGAAAGAGAGAGAGAGAGAGAGGGACAAAAAACCGGCGAAGATTTTTTATTAACGCATCTCGCAGAAGATATTGTGATATATCTTTTTATTTATTTTTTTTTTTTAGTTTAAAATGGATAATCAAATTATTTACATTCAATTTATAAGTTATATTTGTCCCGTTATTTCAAAATTTTGCATCTTGAACTATTTTATGTTTTACAGAATTCTATTTATGATGCATAATCGATATTATGTTGCATAATCTTTTGTGATATAACAAACGAATATAATTTTAGCGACATTTTTATTTCAATCGCTGACACAAAGATGAGAGACAATGAGAAAATTATGAAAAGATAAGTTTTTGGCAATTAGTAGAATATTATAGCAAATAGACGAATAATATTTAATTAATTATGATTAAAAAATATTGTTTCTCACAAAGGACTGTGTCAAAATGTATATTTACAGTACATTTATTTTGAAATTACTTTAATTTATTTAAATTATTTAATAAAAAGTATTAAAAATAAAATAAAATAAAGTAAAGTGTGATAAAATTCCATAAAAATATAGTTTATAATTAATATTAAAAATAGTTATTTTTAATAATAGTTTTCTTCTTTATGCTATGTATATTAATCACAATAATTGTATCTTTTAAATAATTAAAAAGAGGGAATATCTCTCTCTTTTTTTCCTTTGCTTTACTCTATATATCTCTACTTACCTCTCCTTCTTCTTCTTCTCTAACATGAAGTTGGATTGGCGTATAAGTTTCCGGGCAGGCGTTGATCACACGGAAACTTTGAGAAGAAACTTTCTAACGTAATTCCCGTTTTCTGATATACTGATGCATAATTTATAGGCCGAACCCCTGTCCATTGCACCTCTTCAAGATCGACTCTGTTAGATGACGACCATTAAGAACGCGGTTCTCGCCCATCTTCACGTCCGGGAAGTTGAAGGACATGTTTCACTTGTTGCTGAACTGTTCCGAACACTTCGAGAGGTATCTGAACGAAATAGTGCTCAAAGATGGGATCGTCAAGTATCGAGATCTGACGTCTAAATTCGCTATCGACGTAATCTAATTGTGCATTTCCGCCACACATTGAAATGAATACCTTAAAAGAGGAGAACAATTTTATAAATGAAATCGTAAGGTCTTCCGTTTCGATTTGAAAACTATGATTAAAAACATAATCAAAGAGATACCGCGGTTCGTTAAGTATTTTTGGATGTTTAATAATGATCATGACGCAGTCAAGTTTAAAATGGACATTATATAGAGTTTTATAGAATTCAGAAAGTAAAACAATCTGTGACGACACGATTATTGTTGATGTACTTATAAATCTTATCCCGCAAAGCTGGGCATTAGCAGTAGAAGAATATTATTTGTGAAAAATTTCACACATACACAAAATTTATGTACGAAAATCATATATGTGCGTAATTATTAATAATATAAATTATTTTTTATAAATATTTAATTTTTATTAGTATTTTAATGCAATTGTTTGCATAGAATGAGAGAGAGAGAGAGAGAGAGAGAGAGAGAGAGAGAGAGGGAAAGAAAAAAAACACCAGAATATATTTCTCGAAAAAACAACAAATATTAATATATGAATTTGGGGGAATCCAGTTTATCTCTATCCTGATCTAAAAGTCTTCGATTCTGAGCAATTAAGAAAGAATGATATTAAGCTAGTGAACCTGACACACTATCTATATCTTTGGACATGACTTAAGGAATGCATTAGTAAATATATAGCAAAATTCTCTATTTTGTTTCAAGATATTTTTCGCTTGAAACAATTATACATCTCATTTTCATGTATGTACATATATAAGTTAGAGAAGACCTTCTTTCAAGAAATTTAATATTTGCAAATATAAAGAGAGGCTGAATATATGAATGCTATACAAATAAGCATCATAACGTTTAAATAGCAGCGCTGTCATAGCTCAGTATTCAAAGGACGAAATGTTTGTTTTGAAGCATACAAGACTGAGATTGGCATCGTGGGAATATTAAAAAATTAGTAAATAGTTGTATGCAAGAAAATTGTTTATAAACACGTCAATCAATTTATTTCTGCTTATCTTTCTATAACAGCACAAATCTAGAATTTACAAAAATTAATCAAGATTGATCAACATACAGAGATATATTTATCTGTTATATATTTATCTGTTCTATATGGATAACATTTTATAAGTTTTATTTATAATATTAATATGTCTCTGTCATTAATATGCAGTGTTTATATTTTTTTTCTTCTATCTTTTACGACACTGTTTCACTCAGTGAAATAATTTTAAACTGTTTTTAATCATTCACGTTTTGAGAGTTATATGCATATATGAGATAAATGACAAGATTGTAATATTAAAATGACATTCGGGTATTTCTTATTCGAGTAATGTAGTAAGTGTAATATTTCTTCGAACATCATCCCTTTACAATGTGATCCTCTAGAAACTTGCTGCGGAAGCAATAAACTTTCGTCTAGAGTAACTTATTGCGCACCTGCGCTTTTAGCAAATACATCATAATTGTAATAAATGCGATGCTAGCACGTTTATTCGATATGCATTTCGTATAAGTAATGTACAAGATTGATTATATAAATAATAATGTGCCGAGTTGAAAAATTACATAGAATCATTATAGAAAAAGGTACATCTTGAGAAATCTCACTGCAAAACCTTTTCCAAAAGTTTCCAGTTAAAATATTTTAGAATTGTTTTCAGTGTGATATATATTTTATGAAATTTTTAAATAAAGCTGAAAGAGAGGCAGCTGAAGAGGAGTTAACATTTTATATTTTTCCAGTTATATTCTCAAATTTGAAATGTCCATGTCGATGGAATGCGTTTCCGGCGTGTACACATGTGTGATTTTTTTGGTTAGCCAGCGTACACGTAAATCACTTTCACTGCCCGCGGGGTGCGCGAATTAAATCCGGCTTGTTCTGTAATTCAATTTTTAGCTTTTAATATTCGCGCTTTTATGCATTGGCAGTTGTCATTTTTCTTGAATTGTTGTATTTCGTTGCAACACAAAGCGCATGTAAAAAGCTGCGCTCGGTATGTCGGGATGCGTGGATATGAAGGATTAATTGCTAGGAAAATTGAAAAACAAGATGTGTTCATATATATACATATATATATATATATATATATATATATATATTTACAAATTTTTATGGCAATTAATTAAAAAATTGAAATATATATATCACATAAAGCACATACATGTTTTATTTTATATTGATTTGTTATAAGTTAGTTATAACGCGGAAAACGCATCTCTCTTTAGTATTTCCTTTTAATATTTTCTTCTTTTTGAAATTTTCGTCGTACAATTTTAGTCGATTGAGAAAAAAAAGAGAAAGAAAAAAAGAGGAAACGGAAAAAAACCAAAAAGTGATAGGGAAATAGAGACGATAAGCCGCAAAGTAATTATGGATATAGTTGATCAGATACTAGAAAATTGCGTCATTTTGAAGGTACTAACAATTCATATCATTTTATGTAAAACGCAAGAAACTTTAAAAAATACTTTTAAAATAATTTTTGTATTTTATGCAGTATATATTCATATCTACATGTGTTTCGCAATAACTTTTTTTTTAACATTAAGTAACAAAAAAATTCACTCACATATATTATCTTCGGAGATTAATCAGATATCACTTTTAGAGAGGACATCGATTCACAACTCTGAATATTGATAGAAAAAAGAAGAAAAAAATATATCAAAGTTATATTTAAAAAAAAATTAAAATTATAGTCTTTTTTTACATAATCATATATCACAGATCTTCATTCGTTGATCGCGCTGAGAGACGAGAGTTACACCTTCGAAATAATCTTTTTTTCTCACATGGTCGAGCTACGCAAGCTAAAACGCCTCGAGTTTCTTTGTTCTGTATTGTTCGCGGTCTCAGCATTTTCAGCGACAGAACGGTCGTTTTCTAACGTTCGCCGATTTCGCGGAGCGTCCGGGGGTGCGGGCGATGTAGTAGTACAGAGTAGGACGTAGCCGGGCGCGGGAATGACGGGGACGAAAAGTGATCGGCGGGCGCTTTAAGCGGCCGCCGCGCCGGAGGGTGACGAACTTGCACGAGTCGCGCCGAGGCAAACCGAAAGCACCATCAGCCCCGTCAGTAGGCCTGCCGCAACGCAGCAGTGAGCGCGCCTTCCATCTCTGGCAGGGGTTCGCGTATCTCGAAAGATCGGTTGGATCACATCATTATCGACAGCCATGATTCCGATCGGATCCGATCGTTGGTCCCTTAACGCGCGCGGGTGATCGAATACATCGCGATTTACAGTGACAAGTGTAATTGTGTGAGTGAGTTTCTTGACAGCGAAGAGACGTACCACCTCCATATTGTACGCATTCCGGAAGAAACTTGGCACGAAGAGTTTGACACCGTCGTCTGCTGATCAAAGTATGATCTGGTAATGGAATCACGTGGCAAAAAAGCACTTTCCCAAAGAGACAAAACGTATTTTTGTGAATGAATAAATATTATAAGCAACGAAAAATGATTCGTCTCTGGAGCAATCGATAATCTTCATCTATATCTGAAATCTCGTCGAATTAATAAATCTATTCGATCGAGACGAATAATTGGAGATGCAAACGCTTTGATGTTTTCTATGAAAATTTTTTTATTATCAGAATACTGCAATCAGAATAATTGCGCGCAGTTATAATTGTTAAAAAGGGTGTAAATTTTGCGGAGGATGAAAGATGCATGACAGAAAAAATAAACGATAATATCGAAGTGAAAATGTTTCCATGCATAAAATACGACGGTAGGAATCCCTAACGGCACCTTTTAACACTCGATGTTATCGTGCAATACAGCAAACGAAGTCTATCTAACATTTATCGATTTTTCCGTCTCACGTTTCTCGAAAACATCATTACGTCATTATTGTGGGACGATGACGAAGGAGCAGAACGAGTCGTTCGCGCGTGTGAGACTTAGTGGTGTATGAAGTAAACGTCAATAGACTGTGTATATGCGGAGTATGTACAATTATTCGATCGAGTAACCCCATTAGAGACGACGTTGAAGTCTGCGTACATAAATAACGCGCGTAATCGCGCGGAGCCCTTAAGGAGTTTTACGCGACTTACTTATAATCCTCAGTTTTACGTCGAGAGTCTACCTAGGTAGGGAAGATACTTTGCGTGCTCCGTGAACTGCACTTAAGCCTTCTCTTAAAGCGCAGTCAGGTCGTACTCTCATCTTCATCGCTAGTTATTGTTAAAAGTGTATACCGGACGGTTTATCGGAGATCGTTTCTCATAAAAATCGACCGCTCGAAGAACTGAATTAGATCGATGACGACGGATCCACGTCTTCCACGTTTCGCGAGAAAATGCCTCTGTTAAAATCGACATTCCGCGCGACTTGACGAATCTCTTCGAAGATCCGTCTTATTGAAACTTATCAAGCCGAGTTGGGCATCCACTTAAGCACGGGATTCAAGGAGGACGATATCTGCACGAGGGGCTGCAAGAGCAAGGATTCGTTTCGCTTACAATGAAGAGGATGCTTCTGCTGATGAGCTTGCTGGCCCGGTTTGTCGTAGCGGAAGTTCTGCTCGGCGACGTCGACGAGCCACGTAAGTGAATGAAAAACTTGGAGGTTTCTTTGCAGAAAGGAATAAAGAATAATATGTAATTGCAAAAGGAAAAAAAAAAGGAGGGAGGGAGAAAAGAGTGGAGAAGTTTATTTCGCCCCTTCGTTTGCGTCCACTAATGGGAGAAACAAATAATTGGTTTGGATCGGGGAAAAGATACTTTTATTCTTGTATTATAAGGTTTTTTCTTTTAGTTTATGTTTCTCCAAAGTTCCGTTATCGGTTATATACACCGGCACGTTTAAGGCTAAGTATCTACGTTGCTCTTCGGAGGCAGCGGAGAGAAAATGTTTACGCTTGCAATATTTTCCTGCTTTCAACATAGTGAAAATATTTATGCGCCTGCATTAGGATCGTTTATATCGATGCTTGTATCGATTTTTATATCGCAACGTAGAGTAATGAACTAGTAGATATGCCAGGTGATATAATGGTGTAGTTCCACGAATGATAGATGATTCTTCTCTTCTAGCACGAAACGTTAACGTCGACTTTTATTTGTAAGAGCCGACTTTGATTTTAGAACTGTTTTTGAAAAGTTTTACAATTAAATGTTTGTTTAAAAAATAGCATTGAGTTTCTAATTGGAGTATTTAAAATTTTTTAAATATTTAGTGACAAAAAATAAAATTTGTTAATTAATTATTAATTCAAGAAAGTTGTCGATGGATAAGATTACTTGATGACAAATTTAATTTTCATTGAAAAAATTTGAAAGATTTTATAAGTATTTAAAAAATATATATATAAGTATCTAAAATACATGTATGTAAAAATTTTATTAGTTATTGTTTGAGTAAATGTTTCATGTTCAACGCCAGATAACACGAGAATATATTGAAATAAATGCTGTTATAGGACGCCTACAATTGCATGACAGATAAAACACTTTCTCTTCATCACTGTCAACTCCGATTCCGGTCCAGTAGTCGAGCTCACAGAACATTGACAAGTACTATAAGCGCTTGAATAAACGGCAATAATTAAATTAATTAACAAAGTTAGTTGCAGCGATTGTTTCGTGACTGCGTCTCTAAAAAAGTATTGCAGTGATATTTTGTGATAAATGAAAAATAGGCCAGAAATAGCGATTAATTAATCAGTTAACTAAAGATGAAAAAAAAATAAATTACTATTTCTAATTTATTTACTTTTGGATACAATATTTTTAAACAATATAAAGTTTAAGTTATTAAACTTTTTTGCTTAAAAAAGATATTGTCTTTATATATTTGACATGGAAAAAATATCACTTCATTATTATTGTATAGATTTCTCGAAATGTATAGACTAGAATATGTATAGACTATACGTATTCACCGTGTACATGCCAATAAAATGGGCGAACAATAATTGTACGATTTGCGACGGTTTGCCAATGCCGTCTGGAATTATTGCATCGACGGAACATGTCGCCGGGTCGTGCCGCAATTATCATGCAACAGCGGCTTGGACAAATAGCGCATTAAACGCGAAACTAAATCGAGCAAGACGAGAATTTATTCGGTGTAATCCGTGTATTTCGGCGTTATACGGACCGATGCGCGAAATGGCCGACAAATGACGCGTTCTGATTTATAGCGCGCGCATAAAAGGATAAAGAGAGAAATTTCAGGCGCGACGTGATTACGTTTCTAATTAATCGCGAAGGACAAGAGTCGGGGCACGCGACCGTCACACTATGTAATGACACGGCGACAATCACATAATCGCTACCTTGCGTATCGTGCGGAGAAGCGCGGTCGTAAAAAAGGACGAGAGTGCGAGTGAGAAGAGGAGAAAGGGAAAAAGGGGATAGGGAGAGGGAGGACGTGCGGGCGTGCATTAATTTTGACGTACGCACGGGACGTGAACGGCGTCGAGAATTCGCCGACCTGTCAATAGTTGTTTTGCGGACGGCGGCGCGGACGCGACCCTCCGCCACACCATTCGTGCTCTACGACATCGGACAGGACCGCGCAACCCGTTTATTTAATCGATGCATTATGCAAATTGACATAACGGCTCCACTTCGGATGCAGTAATCGACCGCCGTCTCTCGACAGATTCACAATGGGCCAACGTGTACGCCGAATAATTGGCAGTAGCGTATCGTGGACTGAAAATCAAAGCCGCTGTATGCACCCTTCCCTATCGCATCCTCCTCCTCCTCCTCCTCCCCCCTCCCCCTGTCACTGCACACGAATTTCCGTGTATATCAGGAACTAGCGCGATGGACATTTCCTCCCCTCCCCCTTTGCGTGTAACGCGCGCACACAGATGTGTAATGTCATGTACGTTGAAAATTTGGGCGCATTGTTTGGAAATTTGTTGTTCCGTCCGGAATTGAATGCTGCAAGGGGAGATAAAGAGGAAGACAGACACAACGTGACTTGTAAGAGAAAGGAAAATAAGGAAATATATATATAGCGAGAAATAACATTATTTTATACATGTGTATTGCAACTTCTCGCATCGAAGAATTTGTGTAGAAGCACACGCGCTCTGAAACAAATGCTCAGAAATAAAAAAAAAAAATACCTACAACTCATACAACATTGAAAAGCGTACCTCGTGCAGAGTTGTAGAATTCATGACTTCGATTGTTTTATACAATTCTATGTATCGAGATTCTCGTCAATTTATTTCTACTGTACTGCGCCAGCTTTTGCATTTACTTTTTAAATTTTTTTTAAATCCTTTCATCTGTGTTATGCAATAAGATAACATTTTATTATCATACATCTTTAAAAATGTCACTCATATATCTTTCAGTTTTATTTAAATTGGTCATTTCCCCAAGTTATCTGTTGAATAAATAAACAGATAGAAATAAAAGATGATACAACCAAACGAGTTCTTAATGATGACTTAGCTTTCTTTGTTCGATCTCGATACGTCAGTTATACGTCGTCGCATATATCGTAGCGTCCTTGTCACGGTTTAAACGCCGATTATATCGTAAAGTAGCACAATTGTAAAATTAATATAATTGCATAGAACATTCGTAAAGTAATGTTACCTTATCTACTTACAATTGTCATGGTATGTAAAGCATTAAATTTTTATTCGATCATTAAACGGGATAGATACGATCGGAGGCATCGCAAACACGCGCCATTCATTTGCAGTAGTATAGCAGGTGACTTTACACTTTATATTACTGACAGTAATATAAATTATGAAAGTACGCGAACTCTGAATCGCATATGTAATTACATGTACATATACGTACGTATTGCATTGCTTAATGAATAGCAAAAGGTTAATAGTTGAAAAGTGGATTAATAGTTGAAAAGTGTTTCAGTGTGTGTAAATATTAAAATAGATATATTTAAAATGAGTTTTTTATACACCAAAGATATTAAAAAATTTTTGAAAAAATGTTGCTAACGCAATTATCTTTGACAATTTTGATCGTTCTAGACAAAATATTTTATAAATGAAAATATTTTATAAATGAAAAATATATTAAAATATAGATAAAAGGTAAATTTTGATTCATTATCTTAGAAAAATATGTATAATGAGTAAATATTTTATAGCACATATATCCATCTAAAGACTTGTATGTAAGTTCCGATGCCATTAAATCGCAAAGTTATTAATTTTTTGTTTGTTTCATATGTTATGGTTATAAATGCGAATCAGTACCGAAAGTATTCAAAAAGATGTAAAAACCATATTACGTATCACGACACGCAAGTAGATTCGCTGTCATGCATGTGCACATCGAATGAAGCGAAATGAATTTTTTGTAAGATCCCTTTGTGAAAAGTTTTTTCATGAATTACCAAGATGGCCGGATAATTATTTAACCAATTTTAAAATAAATTTTGATTGCATGCGACAGTTAAAAAATACAACGTCCATGCGATTTTCACTTCGACTCTTTTCTTTTTATTTATTTTTAAATATGTTTTCTGATAAATTCATAATTGATTTTTCATGTTGTCAAGAAACGCATATGTATGAGTTTTCGAAATAATCATTTGAAACAAGAATATTCGGTATGTTTGAAAATCGTAGCAAATAGTGGTTCTTAAGAACCATCGATATCTACAATCGCGATTCGACGCGTCAAATGCGCCTACAGATCTTCTTGTGGTAAAACCGCATGCTCGTAATGGAGCGTAATGTGCGTACAGTAACGGTCCATTACGGGTGAAAATATTGAAATTCTACGAAAGTGCAACTTGGATGAATGGAAACTTAAAATTCTTTTCCCGGGGTTTGTACCGCAACCCAACCACCGGCTCGAGCTTCATATCGAGCTATAAGAAAACGCTGGGAGAGAAGAGGGGAGAAGGGAAGTTTATAAAGCACGGATAAAAAGCGGTAGTATTCCGCGGATGTTGCGCGCGGGCTCGAAATAAAAAGAAACTGCAATTACTGCTGGCGGCGACTGCGTAAAGAGAACGAGAGCGCCATGGGAATCGAGAAAGCGCAGTCGGTCGTCCCTCCGTCGGGATGTCATCCACGTCTATGTCGCCGCGGGTTACGGGGAAGAGAGATGGAAAGAGATACAAAGAGAGAGAGAGAGAGAGAGAGAGAGGAAAAAAACAAAAAAAATGGCCTTCAACGTCCGCTGCGAAATGCATGGTAACGATCGGTGACTCCAGATAACCGGAAGTTTCGCGTGGTTAGTGCATCCGGGCGCAACGACGACGCCTTGCTCGGGTTTACATGTATACCCGGCGGCGCACACGTTCGCCCTATTCGGGGAAGGCGCGACGCGATTGCAGTTAGAACGTGACGCCGGTCGAGAGAGGCGTATTTTTACTATACCGTATTGTTCTCCCTTCACTCCTCTGTTTTTTTTTTTTTTTTCACTTTTTGTTTGGAGCGCGATTTTACTGCCTGTGATTTTACTGTGCGAATTGCACAGAATAAAATATATACGGCGTTACATAACAATTGTGCGCTTTGCGCTGAATATATTGAGTTAGAAGCATGTCGGAGTTATTTAAAGCGTCGTCACCAATTCATTTGTCACGCTTATACAAAGTTGTTCTGCAATGTATCCGATAAAATTCAATTACAAATTCTTTGTAAAATTTAGTCAATTTTCTTTGAGAGAAAATATATGTTGAAATGGAGGGCTTGAATTAAGTGTGATTAAAAGCAAGCTGCATTTTTGCGAATAAAAATTATCTTGTGAAATTTATTTTATAATTAAATTACTTGAATATTAAAGAATCGAGAAATCATAATAAATTATGTTTAAATAAACAAAAATATTATTAAAATAAAAATTAGAAGAAATAACTGATTGCTTCAAGTTTAATATTTACAATACTAAGCGTCTTAACATTAAAACTTTAATTTTTTTATTAATCTCTTTTAATATAGAATTATAATGCAACATAAAATTATTTTTCTACTGCGATAAACATTTTTATTATGGTCGGAAAAAAGCACGACGAGTACAGCTTGTAAAAAAATTCAATAATTTAGATTTGTGAAAATAAAAGGCTTATGAAAAATTATTTCGATATTGATATTATGTAGAGACATTGCAAAATGTACGATGGCAATTTTTAATAAAAGTTTTGGCTATCGGAAGTTCTATCGTTCAACGAGTTTTGCCGCATCGAAGCTCTGCGCGTCGCGTGTTGCAGCTTCTCGTTTCCGTGCCATTGCGCTTATGTCTCTTGCGCACCAATGTCAGAACGGCTTCTATTTGTAATGCAGGATCATGTCATCTTCCTTGATATCACGATTTTCTCGCATCCGGCTCGTAAAAGCCAGACGACGTCATTTTCCGCCTCGCATATTACTGCTTGCATTTTGTAACGACATTTAACAAAAAGCGCATGCATGATATTAATCCCTCCCCTTGTTTCTATTTTCTTCTATGATGTGATCCGGATATGTCAATAACATTAAGTCATATTTCACATTTGATAAGTAACTTTCTGTTAGAGAAAGTCTTTTCGCTCTATGGATTTTAGCCTTGCAAATTTTGTGTACATCTGATAAAATAATCTTTTCCTATAAAATTTCTCTTTCTTTTAAATCGACGATATATAAATTGTATGATATTAATTATTAAAATTATTAGATATCGTAGCATATTTCCATATATCTATATATATAGAGAGAGAGAGAGAGAGAGATTGATATCACAGTTATGCTAATTGTTATGAATAATTTAAAATGTGCAATGACATTCTTGGCTGCAAATACATGTGTTTTGAAAATTTAGAAGGAATAAAGGAACAAACGAGTCGATGTATTAAAATAATTGACGAGCTGTTGATTATATATCGTCGAAATCGCAACATTTAATTTCGCAATCGCAGGATCATAAAAGCCTCGTTAAAGCGCCTATTTCGCCGTCAGCGTTATTAATTTTCAAGCTGTACGGCGTCCCGAAGGCGGTTCGCGGATACTCGCGGGAGAGAGATGAGGAAAATACTTCGTAAATCACTCGATGGGATTTATTATCGAGGATGTTCGCGTAAATGGCGGCTCCGCGGCGGCTTCGGTCGGTAGCGCCGGAAAAGAAAGGAAAAGCCAGCAACGATGGGAAAACGAGAAAGAGGGAACGAGCTCGAGAGCTGCTGGATGACTCGGTCGTAAGAGAAGAATATCCGGCCTTGAAAAGCGAGAGGCGATAGCCGCCTGGGTGGGGAGGAAAAAGTGAATAAAAGAAGGGAATACAAAAAAAAAAAAAATAGAAACGAGAAACGAGAGGAGAAACACCGCGGAAACTATTTCCACAATTGTGCAGTGTACAATGTTTGGTCGGTACGCGAAATAAGTCGGCGCGGCCAGGCGATATGTGTAGCGTGAGAAAAACAGGAAACCGCGGTATTTCAAAGTCCTGGCGGGCTAACGAACAACCGTAGCCGGTTGGTTGGCTGGTTGGCTAGCTGGCTGATCGGTCAAACTTCCTGTTAGCAGCGGGGAACCTCCCGACGAAAATTTTTCGCGAGCTTCAACGAGCAGTGACTAATGCGCTACTTTGCCGCGGTTCTTTCCTGGCGATGGGGCTTTTCGTTGAAAAAACGTAATAAAAAATGTAAGAAACTTAATTTTTAGAGACTTACTTTCTACTGGTTTTTCTAATTAGAACATTATAAAGATTTTTTTTTTTGTAATTTAATAATTATTAAGTAAAATTAATATTATCGATTTTTACGTCAAATTAAGATTTTATTCAAGTTTGTATTTACGACATTCACATTGAAGAGCGATATCACATATAAGTGCATTAATGCATTCATCCAAGAGTATCTTGCAATTAGTAATTAAACTAAGTAGACAAATTTGCATTTAGATATGTAACAATATTGCATATCGTTATATATACGCGCGTTGCGTCGATGTTTGTCATTCACCGACTTGATTTCATTTCGACTTTAATAAATCAAATGGCGTTGGATGCAAACACAATGCTCTGACATTGTTACGGATGCAATCTTCCAAAGTTTTTCCCCGATGCGTTGATTACCTATTCCTCCGATGAGAAATCGTTGCGCAAGCCGATATTTCGTTGCGGTACGTGAAACGAGAATCACACGAAAACCGTGCGATATAACGGTAGCGCCCATTGACTTTCCCCTCGCGATATTTCCACTTCGACTATTGATTATCTGACATGCCGTACGCCGGATTAATTTTTTTATTTATTATTTATTTGCCCGTCTATAATATCGCTCAACGAAGCGTGGAGATTTACATGTACAATAAGCGATTTGTCCTCCAACCCTCATTGTTTTAAACGGGAGCTCCCCAGTAATAATAATGAGCGCAAGAGCTCGTAGATTTCAAAGAGAGAGCGACGAACAATAATCGTTTCATTTATTTACGCGTTCTCTCGATGCGCGCGAGAGACTTTACCTCCTTTTGCGCTGGATGCGCGAGGGACAATTTCGACATTACTGATATTAAATATTACATGCGACGTATTTGTCGACTACGTTAATCGTCGAAAATAATCGAGCCGGTGGTGCGGGCACGTCCCACAGTATCTGCATAAAACGCCTCGCTCTCCGTGTTTTCAATTATTTACGCTACGTTATGCACGTACCGAGTATACATTCTATAACTAATTAGAATAATGCAGAGAACGATGGCGACGTTACAATGCCGCAGCGCAGTCGGTGAAATTTATTCAATACTAACAGCGGTAATTTTACATAGGAATCTTGATGAATTATTAAAGTCTTGTCTCTTCTCTTTCTAGAGAAGTATAGTCGAGGGTTACGTCGGCATTTCATGCCTTTTCTATTTGGCTGTACGCCAAATAGCAGCCCCTTTGATTAAATGAATCGATCCTTGTAAATGTTTAGTCGTATTGTAGCTTCTCTCTCCATCGTGACGTTACGAAACTTGCAACTTTTTCCTGAACACCGTAATCATAATTTTTTTTTTCTCGCTTAACGATAGAATATGATATGAATTAAAAAAATAAAATTTGCAAACCCATCGGTCACGATAAAATACTCATACTCTGCCAACTAATTAAAAGTTAAATCGCACACTGCGTACAAATATAATTTTGTCTCATGCAGGCGTATAATATATATATGATACAGAGAGCTAATAGAGAAAAGAAAGTCTCTAACAAAAACATATATATACATATACACCGTTCGAGATTCGTGAAGGAGACAGAGAGACGTAATAAAGGAATATATGCGATAAGCGGGCGTGGCGCGCTCCGACGCTGTTTCCGACAAAAAGCGAAGCAATAGCGACGAAAGATAGGGGGAAAGCAAGAAGCTCTCGACCTTATGAACCCACCTTGTGCACGTGACGTCATTATTGCTTTGCATTTATCGGCGGGTTTGCCTCGTAAGCGAGGCGATATCATACGCGCGAATTCATCGGGAGCAGCTGCGAGATCTTAAGTCTTTCTGCGAACGTTGGCGGCAAATTACATTTCCGCGATTTCTATCCCCTCTCCCCCACCAATCCCGACCTCCAAGAGCCGTTACTTACTTACAAAGCGCAAATTACGACTTACTAAGTCGTAATTCCCGTAAAACTCCTCTCCCGCCGAACCCGAAAGTTCTTTAAACGAGACCTCGCGCAGGGGCGAACCTCTTTGATCATAATCTCGCCCCGAGTTATTTGGAAGCTCCTGAATTCCAACGCGTGGCCGCTCGAGCGATAAAGTCGCTCTAGTCGAGAAGAAATCTTTTTTTCCTGTCTTTTTCCGGATAAAAGCGATAGGAAACGTGGATAGATTCGCATCTAAGAGCGCGGATTCGGACTGATTATCTCTGCGGATCGTCGAGAAAAAAGCGTGCAGGAGATCGCAATCTGGTTGATTTTCTTGAACTAATGGCTGCAAATGGATGTTTTTTTTTTTATCCGCTCGTCTTGACGATAGCATAAATAATCGTCGATCACCACGTTGAACGCACGTTCATCTAATTACCCCCGTCGTCTAGATCGGCGAACAGGTGTTTGAATAAAATTGTTGGCGAAGGTTAATAGGCAATCAGTGCGCTGTACGAGAGGAGATACCATTTCCATTGCTGGCGATCCTTTTCATCGGAGATATAGAGCAATTTCATTTGAATCGCGTATAATCCATAGATTACAGATCGTGTTCCCCACGTTTTCTCGTTCGTGGCAAATGTCGCGACGCGGCTAATGCGTTTCTCACGAGCGAAATATCACCCTGCGTAGATCGCCATCCAATACACAAACAATCGCATAATCGCAATGAAAAATATTCCACAAAGGAAAGTTAAGACTCTCGTGCTGCCGCCATGCCGGCCTCGATAATTCTCTGTCGGACTAATGCGGCGGCCGCCTCTGCTAATGCGATCACCGTCACGTGAAATTGCGGTTGAAATATTTCTCAGCGACGATTCGTGTCCTCCGTATGTCGTTATTCGCAATCCCACGCGATCTCGGTTGTCTCTTATTAATTTTCCTATTTCATTCCCCATTTTCCGTTTCTTCATGATCCGTTCCTCTCCGCAAAACACTAAACGTGACTCGGAAAAAGTCGCTTTCCAAAAGGATCTCGTTGGAATTTCTTTATTTTGTTCTTCGTCTATTTCGCCTTTTTTCACATATCCAAAGGTGCGATCAATGGGAAAGAGAAAGTCCCAGAACTCAATGCGAAACTGATTGGCTCGCGCAATTGTCCGCGGACTGCTGATTGTCTTGGAAACGTTGAACTAGAAAAGAAATTCACACGGAGAGAGTGACGTTGAAGGTTGAAGTCTTAAGGGAGAAAGAAAAGAAAAAGAAAGAAAAAGCGAACATGGCAAACATAGATAGAGAAGGTGAGAGAGATGGTAGAGGAAAGTGACGGCGCGATTTCGCGAAAGCGCGACCGCGAGAGATGGCAAGGGACTGGCAGAAGCGAGACGTAGAAATCTCCTCGCTTTCTTCCATTTTATCCCGCGGATCTGGATTCATTTGAACGGACGGCCAGCCATCGGGTTGCCCTCTAATGCCCGTATCTTTATACGCTTCTACGCGGTCACCAACACAGTCTTTCGGAAGGGGAACACTGCGTCGCTGGCATCGATCCTACGAAAGTAGCACGATTCCTTTCCGGCCGACTCGAATTGCTAAGATCCGAGGGATATATCTTCGAAACAATTGTACACCCGTTACATTCCTTCGCGACAATCTCCTTTGTTCGCGAGAGAAAGGAGGCACTCGCTTCTATCTGATTCTCTCCCCATTATGCAACGAAGGGGCATCTAGGTTTTATTGGATTTTCTTTGCCTCATTCTTTAACCTCGATGACAGGTGCGACTTATATTATTCCGTATAGAATCTTACATGAAATAGCTTAAGTTTGAAACTATATGAGTAAAACTATTTTAAGCAAGATACTATTCTATAGGTCGCTTATAGCCGGCTTCATCAGTTAACTTTAATTTTAATTTAATTATGGTATTATCGGGAGAAGACGATTAAATTACAATTAACTTACATTAACGTCGTTGAAAGTGGTGATAAGTAGTTCAAAAGTTGAATGTACATTTGTATAAACGAGATATTCATTCCTCTCTTACACGATAATCGTACGATAACGCAAATTTTCACTGCGGTTAGCAACACTTTCTTTCCAGTTTATTTTCAACGATACTCAGCGAGAATTTCTTTTTTGTCTCCTTGCTTTCGTAAAGAAATAACCATGTGCTCGATGAAACTCGAATACCTGGTAAACGAAAAGGTTACTGCCTATCTGAAGGCGAGTAAATACAGCGCAGCGGACGAAGATGCGACCGGTTTTGTCGCACCTGCTCCAAGGAGTTATTTCTTTCTCTTCCCCTCCCCCCCCTCCCCCGCTCCTCATACATATGCTATATCGCACATAATAATCCGCTCTGCTCGTCTTTCGATGCTTCTCTCTCGTGTCGCTTTCTACCGCTTTGCACATTGCATATTTCCACTCGTATTTCTTGCAATATTTTGTCTCTCCAATTTATTCTTCCTTCCGTTTCTCTCCTGTTTTTATTCTTTTTTTTTTATTCTTCCATTATACATGTGTTAATGCATCAAGCGTGATATGTTAGAATGTAAACACATGCGTGGATAAACATCGGTTTTTTATTGAAATTATCAGTATAGAGAGGAATCGCGTTATTATTGTAAATGCAAATATATTTTACGTTCAATATTTCATAGAAATTGTTCAATGTTTACATTTGAATTTATACATACATGCAGTACACAGGTCAAATTTTTATGAATGAAAAATTAAAAATTTTATTATTTTTTGTATTCGTTATACGCGCAACGAGCTTCCGTTCTTAAACAAAAATTGCAATTTTTTCATCACAAGATAAATGAAAAGGTGATCGTATTCAAGTGTGTATAAAACATATATGCTTTGTTTCAACGGTTCCGTGGCTATCACATTGGACAAACATAGCTTCAGTGTATGCAACAGCTGTGTATAATGTCGAATGTAAAGGCAACGTGTATGACTGGAATTGACAATTCGAGTCCGGTATATCGTACTAGCCTTCCATGTGCAATACGATGGATTATTTCTAACGAAGACAACGTCGCTACCGTTTCGTGGCATGTAATTTCAGGGATTACGCCGGCGCACCAAATTTTCAGAAGCGAGCAAAACGTAATTGCCTCCGCGGTGAAAGCATCACGTTAACGATGCACGTGCATGTCAGTGAGATATGTCAGTAACTGCACTATAATTTGATTTGTAAAAACGTCAAAATATATCGTTGCATCTTGTCTCGCAACAAGTACGCGCCTAATTTTGCACGTTCATCATGCACAATAATTTATCGTAATTACTCGACGATCCACTTTATCGTATTTGATTTGACGATCGTCACTGCTATGTCCTGCTCTGTTTAAATCGATAACTGCCTCTGTCAGTCATCTTTTATCACCTTTACGTCTCTATCCGCTGTCTCTCTTTTGTTACGCTATTACATAAGGGAAAATGCAATATCTCGAGCACATACTTGATCGTAAATGCAGAGAATATAATATTTGGATATTGGTTCGTGAAAGAAGTCCTAAACATCCAGGACATATCATTTAGCTGTTGTATTAGATTGACGTGAATGCGTTCTTACAACGTTTTCTTTTTAGTGTACGTTTTAGTCACTCAAGAATGTTGACGAAGGTATTACTGTCTCCAACTTTAATTATTAAATATTGTTTTCAGGGAAGATATTATGGCCGAATTAATTATTTAGAATCACGATAGAGATTCGACGAGATATATTTGCGTCGCAAAGATTCACTTAAATTTAATAATATGATATAGCGAAAGAAAATCTCGATCTAACATATTTATTTAATATTTAATTAATTATCACAGCCGATTCGACTATTTGCGAGCAAAATAATTTGTGTGCTTCGATCAAGTGAGTATAAAAAAAAAATAACTCTAATGTAAAAAATTATGGTGAAGTTACAAACTTTTTTCTTTTACTTAGAAAAATATATTCTTTAGAGGGTAATAAAATGCATCTATTCTATTTCTTTTCAGCAAGTAGTATGAATCTTTATAACACGATGTTTTTTTGTTACTTTGGCGACAGAGTTGCGGTGCTCACAATACGAAACATTACTAGCCGTATATTAAAGTATAAAGAGATATATATGTCTTTTGGACTAAAGTTGGAAACGCGATGCACATCGTTGTAGTACACGTTATATATGGCCTGGTGAAGCGAGGAAAAAAAGTTGCGCACTTGATTCACCGTAAAATTCAATATTGTGTCATAACGGGGCAACTTTGAGCACAAACGGCGTGCGAAGCATTAAACATCGAGGTCGAGGCGACTGAGAAAAATGGAATACATTATATCATCTCGTTATATTTTGACAAACGTTGAATTATTTTTTGCCATACGTTTGAATTAAAGAGAACCATCTGATTGGATAAAAGAAAATATACAAAATGCAAATTTTCATTTCCTTTTCAGCTCGTATTCTTGAAACTTATCAAACGGTAGCACAATCAAAGCACGTTATTCCGGAATATCTTGCATTCGGATTATGAGTTCGCCGGATGCAATTTGATTTTATTAGACGAAAAACGTGGGCTCGTGAAGGGACTTTATTGAAGTGTTGCGTTTTGCACGAAGTCGCAAAACGCTAGGTATTTTAATAACGGCAATTACAAGAATTTCAAGAATTTCTCGCTCTTCCAAATACGGTCGAGCTATCAAAATGCAATATCATGAATCGCTCTGTTTCCTTTCCCGATTAAACCTAACGTTCTTCAGCTAAAGTTACTTTTTTCGTTATTTTCACACACATATACAATGTACCAATTATACAGCAAATTTTGTCGCACACACATGTACACTACATATGTTGCCTTTTCCCTTTTACCATTGTCATTATTGTAACTAGCGCATGATAAACATCGAGGCTAGTGACTAAAGGTACACAAACCGCCATTGGTTTCCGCGTTCGCCATATCCGCGCACTTCGGACTTGTTAAATAATTTACCACAGATTGGTTCTCTCGCATTACTGATACGCGCCTATTCGTTCTATTTTCACATATCCTCTTTCTTTCTATCGCTTCATCTACTTCCGTCTAATTTTCTCCCACCAGGTCTGACTTTAGTTTACCTACTCTGGTTTACCTACTCTGTTTTCCCTGTATGTACATCCGCCTGTGTCTCTCTCTTACTTTCGCTCCTCGGTCTGCCTTCTTCGTCATACCAGCGCGTGTTTGTTCAGTCGGCGGTTTCGGGAGCGGCGTGACGCCGTTTTCCGGGATGCGGCGGTAAAGGAGCCGGTACCACGTTTGCACATCGTCGATGTTTACACGCGCAACTCCGAACGAATTACTGACGTTAAACAGGCTGGCGGAAATAATAATCGCTATGAATAAGCAAAATTTATATTTTTTTTTTTTAATGAGAGATCACATCGTTTATTAGAACGCCCACAAATGGCGATAAATTCGTTTTTCCGCTAAAGTTGTGAATGGAGAAATGTACAGAAAATTATTTGTGTCCTTAGGGGATATTTAATTGCTACGACAAATGAGATCATTATTAGGAAAGTCTACAATTTATAAGAGCCCAAACTCTGAAAGTTTGATAATTTATTCTTTCGAGAAAATCGATCAAATCGTGAGACAAATGTCAAATTTATGGCTTGACTTGTTTGATTAATTTTAATTATAATCTAAACGTTTTCACATTCTTTTCTTTGCATTAAAATTTGTATATTATACTTGCACTACAAAAACTAGGTCAAGTTGATGGTATATTCAAAAAAAAAGAAAAACGATAACCAATGATTCTGGCTATCGAGAAATGGAATATTCGTTCAATATCCTGTTCCCGATCTTTTCTCTTTCTTGTGACGGTTGAGAAAGTAAGTAAAGAGCATTTTGTCAAAGTTTCCCCAGTGCATTATTTATCTTGGTAGAAAAGTTCCGCTTTGTGTTTGCACGATGGCGCGATATTCGCGATATACGCGAAAGTACCGATCATATGTTTTTTATGAATTCGCACATGAGCACACAAGGATACGCGATTAGTGGATGATTAATAGTCTTAGCTCTTTCCTCGATTCCTACCGTATGTAAGACGTTGGTCCTTCTATTTTTATCGGCGCCGAGAATATTGCTCGAAATTTTACGTATTGTACGTAGAAAATTCTATTCTATCTGGTTGCTCCGTTCTCCCATATTCCGTACGAATGTATGAAAATATGCGAAATACAATTTCCGGGACTTCTCGCCAGTACATCTTCGAATCGCTATCTACCTACTTTCTTGTTGTCGCTTGCCGGTGTGTTGGATTCTACCTTCTGTATGTTTGCGAAGTCGTCGGTTTGCCAGCGACGCCTGAATCTACAGGGAAGAAGTCGCTTTTACATTTGCGCATCCGCAATGTTTACAGGCGGTGCTTTGATCAAATTACAAGGCTCGTACTATCAATTTGGTGAGTGGTCGCGATGCAAATTGAATTTGCGTGCTAGAAAATAGTTGGCGAAAAATTGTATCATAATATGTCCAAATTCATAAAAAGAGAACTCAAAATAACTTGATATTTTGTGAGAAATACAAGATCTCTTTTATCTTTCTTATATTTTGTTTTATACACGAGGGCGTTTAATTTTTTTTTACTGAAACGACTTTGCGCAAAAGATGATAATGCGAGAGGTCGCAACATCAATGGTGACAATTTCAACGATCGTGTAAATTATTAATTACCTATTAAATCGGGGGAGCCGGCGTCAACAATGTTGATCCGTTCGCCAATCCGCGCATCCGCTACTTCGCATCCGCTCCTCGCAGCATGTTTAAATCCGTATGCACCGATCCCGTGTATACACGGCGCGAGTAATGCGATGTATTACCGATCTACGACAGTGCTCGTGTTTGCTTTGAATAATTACTCTGGGATCCGCGGATACGTATGTGTTTCGCGTTAGCGGAGAAACGGATATTTGCCACGTTCTCTCGAGTAAACGTGATACGCGCGTGCGAGAGTACGATCACATCGCACGACGTACACGTAGGTATACGTGTACGGCATACATAAGCGTCGTTCGCGTGTATGTACACGCCGAGTCTATCGATACGGTTCATTGTCTAAATCATCAACGGGGTTTATGAGAAGATTTAACGATGTAATAGGACTCGCCGATGCGATTAACGTTTTATAATTACGGTATTAATTCGATCCTATCTTTCGTAACTCTTAATTGACGCGTTTGCGACTGATTATATCCGCGTAGTCATTAACGTCACGCGAAATACGCGGTTTCTAAATATTGAACCTGTCGTTTTAATGGCGCAATAATTTTTGCAAATTTGCGCTCGGCGCATCCGCTTAGTCTCTGGAAAATTATGATATTTTGCGCATACCGAGTTGTGCCGTGAAACTTATCGTAGTTTATATTTTCGGCACAAATATTTACGCGCGCGTAATATATTTTATTTTACTCATGATAACGCAGTAATTGTTTCGTACACTTTGCACTCGTATAACTTTAACACGATGATACGCGAGCGTGCGCATCCGTCATGTGAATATTCAGAGTCACGTATTAGGAGAAAGGGCAAAGGTGCGAAAGCGGAGCCACGTGCTCGTTGTCGTTGTTAACGAGTCGCTCCATGCGTACGGCTATTCATCACATGGCATTAATTACATCGTATCATTAACACTGTCATTGTCCGTGATGAATCTCAGAGCTTGAGCCATCTAGCGCATCCGGAACTTGGATGGGCTCGAGATTTGGGTCACCATTACACGAGAGAATAATCGATTACGCTCTATTAAAAATCCGATTTTATTTGGAGCAGTAATAAGAATAGTCTCAGAGAATATCTATTCCGTTCTGATACATTCTATTACATATGGAGAAATAATTGCTAATGATACTTGAATCATAAACTGTATTGATTAATAATTAATAAAATATTTGTACAATAAAATTCTTTTATAAAGCCGCGATTTTATACGCGATCATGCGGAGCAGATTTAACTCTTTCGATAAACTTCAAATTATGCGCCAGCCAAGCCACGTTTTTTCTCGCTCGACGCGCCCGACGTTGACTCTCACAGTAGAAAAAGTCGATATATGTCAGCCGCGCTCGCGCTCAATTAATCTCTGGCGTTGGCCGACGATGCCCGTTTCAAAGATAATTTTCCCGGCACTCATTACGTCTAAGGTCAAAGAGGGGAAGGATAATGAGATCAGCGCAGATGTTAGGCGCCAGCACGATTGATGACACGACTATATGAAAGCCAATAAAATCGCGCTCGACGATTGACGGCGTCACATAGAGCGCCAGTATAAATCGACAAGTAGACCGATTAATTGAGTTCACCCGGTTGTGTGCGGCCCGTCTGCGTACCGTGCAACAACTTTTGTTTCTATACGCTCTATGTGAGCCCGCTTGTACGCGGTTTTCATTTGTGTACGCGCGTGTGCGTGTGTACGTCCCGGGTTCGGTTAGCCCGGACGCTCGACCAATTTGCAGTAACTCGATCGGCGCCAACGGTGACTACTAAAACTTCAAATTTGCGGTCTCGTCGAGAAAACGGTCGTGTTGTTACCAGACAGGGGTCTGGTTAGCGTAGCCGCAGAGACGCGGCGGGACAATGCCGTTTGCTTAAAAATACGTTCATTCCGTTGTCGTGTCGCGTGTACGGCATCTGTGATTCGTTGCAATTGTTTAATCACTATTGAGAATTAATATCATTGTACAGCGTTTTCAAAAATAATAATTTGTTGAGTAGCGTGATAAGAGATAGATTGTTTTTTACCCGAATTAGAATATCGATTATTTGAATTATCCTATAGAGCACAAAAAATCTGTAAGAAATTTATCGGCAAATTATGAAACAAAGCAAATCTCAAAATAACTTGTATCTTTTCGTAAGAATAACTCTGTCGTTTTCCCGTACTTTTTTTCAGTGCCGATATTAAATGTTAACGCGGTGGCCGGTTACAAAGTTCAGATACCCTGCGACATCGAGCCGCCGATTAAAGACGAGACGGTCATCATGGTATTTTGGTACAAAGATGAAAGGGACGGCGGGCCGATATACACGATGGATGCTCGGGGGAAACAGATAGCTCAACCAAAGCTTTGGTCAGATCCGTATGTATTTGGTGAAAGGGCGGTTATGAAGACGGACGTTAAGCCCGCGAAGCTGCAGATAGATCAATTGGAGTCCACAGATGGTGGTGTGTATAGATGCAGAGTGGATTTCAAGAATAGTCCGACAAAGAATCAAAAGATTAATCTTACAGTCATAGGTGAGTTTTAACAAAAAATGGAAATCTATTTTTACGCTTCTTAATTCTAGGAGAATTTACGCTGAATATAAATTTTTGAAATTATTTTATAATTTCGATAAATATTTAAATTATATATATATATAGGTCTAAATTAAATTTTTATCTATAATTAAAAAAGATAATAATATATTTGTAAAGAAACCGCCATGACTTTTGTTTGTTTGCGATAGATACAAAAATATGTAAAGATTACATATTAATATATTTATAAATTTATAATGTAAAATACGATTTTTCCATAAAAATTTAAAATTTAAAATATATTATATATATAATTTAATATTATTTTATAATAATGATTTATTAAAATTTGATAAACAAAGAAATGTGTAAAAATTAAATACGATAATTATAATTTCCGAAACATTAATTGCAATATAATATTTCTATGTGATATTTATCATTTATCTGTGTTTTAAAATTTTACTAATGAGATAATTAATAATTAAAATAGCAAAATATGTTGTAAGTACAAAATCTAGAAATGCATATAATGAGTCTAGATCTCAAAAACTCTCATGGGATTAATTATTCATTTACTTTTCCAATTATCTGTTATTGTGATAGAATGTCGCATTTTACGATGCAAAATTGCGGTTTATCGAGCGACGTTGGTGGGCAGATTACTTTATGAGATTTTAATTGAGCGGCGCATATGGACGGCTACTTTTCCATTTACTCGTGATTTACTCATTTGGTATTATTTGTATTTATATATATATATATATAATAGTAAATCCAGGAGATAGTTTAATTTCAAGCTTCTGTGCAGCGGCTACGAAAGTCACGTGAAAAAAAGCTATGAGACAAAACAAAGTTACAAAGTTGAAAGACACGGATCGGTTCCAGCAAACTACACCAACAAACAGTATCGAGTCATTGTGCGTTTAGTCATAAGAACGACGTAGCTCCACAGTTAGCTAATACGATTTCGAATTTCAATTAATTGAACGTCATAGTAGTACTGGTTCAACAGGTGTTAATCTCATCTACGGTTATCGGGATGCTAGTGGAAAAAAGAAAATCAAAGAATTGGCCATTATGTGTTAATTTTCATTTTATTGAGGGCCGCTATCCGCTGATTTCGCGATACTAACGCTTTAATAACGTTGCTCCGATACACAGAGAGATTCAGATATAGTTTTAAATCAGTTTATGAATAATGGTATACGTTTGTATAATTATTGTATTATTTTACCAAAGTACAGATTTATAATGAATGTAATCGATCGCGTGATAAAATGACAAGGAGATCGCGCGCATAATGTGATATGGCGATATTATGTGCGTCGATATCACAGAAATGAAATACTATGATCGAAATTCAATTTGCTGACACAGTGCCGCCGAAAAAACCGATGATATTGACTGGCGCCAGCAGAAGTCTGGCTAAAATACCGCAACCGTTTAACGAAGGAAGCGAGATGTCCTTATTGTGCGAAGTGATGGGAGGCTCGCCTCCGCCAAAGGTCACGTGGCATTTTGAAGGCAAGATTTTAGACGACTCGTACACGCAAGAGCTTGAGGATATAACGATAAATCGGCTGGATATACAAAAGGTTACCAGGGATTTCCTGAGGGCGAGGCTAATTTGCAAGGCGAGCAATAGTCAGCTTATATCGCCTATGACTTCTGAAATTATTTTGGACGTAAACTGTGAGTAATTATATTAATTAAATTGTCAGAAATAATTATGAGAGAACTATAATAAAGTAATTTTTATAATAGCTACTTGTTTAAGAAAGAACTTTCAATACATACATATTTCTTTTTTATATTCTATTAATTTTGTTGTAGAGAAAAAAATGGAAAAAACTGTTGTTGATTGCTATTATCATTAATTATTAACATATTGTCATTTCATCTTATTAATATTTATTATTATAAAGTTAGTGACTCGATAATATATATGTGGATATATGACTTGACTTGATTAAATAGAAAATAGAATATTGTGATGAATATTTTATATCAAATTTTGTGCGCACTGTAAAATGATTCTTTTTTGCAGTGAAACCGCGGATAGTCAACATTACAAATAAGCGATCGCATTTATCAGCATTAAGAACCTATGAGATCGAATGTATCAGTTGGGGTTCTAGACCGGAGGCGGTGATCACCTGGTGGAAAGGAGCCCATCAAGTCAAACACATGGCAAGAAATGTGAGTATATCTTTCGCAAACGGACGACTATTGTTTGATGTATGAGAAGCGATGACATTTGCATCGCGACGGCGTAGATTCTGAGTTCTTCGTAGTTCGCAGATAATCCGAACGTCACGAGAAGTGTGCTGAGTTACGTACCGACCATCGAAGACGATGGAAAGTTTCTGACGTGCAGGGCGGAAAACCCCGTGGTACCTAACAGTGCCTTGGAGGATAAGTGGCTCCTGATGGTGTATTGTAAGTGATAAATTAAAATTAAAGTCTTAAAATGAAATAAATAACTTAATTTTATTAATTTGATTTAATTTTATTATTTTTTTATCTTTGATTGTTATTCAATAATTTTATATTAACCATCGTATATATGAAATTGAAAGAAATGAGAGATGAGAGATGCTTCTCGCTACCTTCGATGCTTTCAGATGTGCCGGTAGTGAGCATTAAATTAGGTCCCAGTTTGAAGGCGAACGACATAAACGAGGGTGACGATGTCTACTTTGAGTGCGATGTACGAGCCAATCCGAAGGCTTATAAGCTACTTTGGTTCAAAGATAACAAGGAGTTGCATCAGAACGCCACTGCGGGAATTATTCTTCCCGGTGGACAATCGCTAGTACTGCAGAAAGTGACGAAAGCTTCCGCTGGGGAATATTCTTGCATGGCAGTCAACATTGAAGGGAAATCTACTAGCAGATCGGTGACCCTCGAGGTGATGTGTAAGTACATTTTGTTTATATTTGAATCAATATTACGACTCCATGCGACTCTGAAGTAAGCTCTGCCCGTAAAAGGTCCTGTTTTTATTTCATCTCTCGAATCCTTCTTATACGTCATTATTTTAATTTTATTAATACACTTCT
This sequence comes from Cataglyphis hispanica, assembly GCF_021464435.1. Lineage (NCBI taxonomy): Eukaryota > Metazoa > Arthropoda > Insecta > Hymenoptera > Formicidae > Cataglyphis > Cataglyphis hispanica. The sequence continues at coordinate 291,958 of NC_065971.1, forward strand.
TATTTTATTATTATATATAATTTTACTAATTCACTTTTATATCGTGCGACATTGTCAATATTCTATGACGCTGATAAATGATGTTTTTACATAGAAGCGCGTCAATAATCGGTGTTGGCCGCATAAGGAATAAAAATCGCGAGCCGCCGGCGTGACTCACGACCGCTCTTATTTTTCTCATCGAGGCACCCGCATGCCCCACGGTAAATTGAATCTACCAGCCGGCGCCTTCGTATTTTCAGACGCACCGATCTGCAAGGACGGCTCTTCCACTCAAGTGGTTGGCGCCCTGAAGCACGAAACGATCTCGCTGGTCTGCGGCGTACAGTCAAAACCGCCGCCAACAACCTTCCACTGGACGTTCAACAACTCCGGGGAACTGATGAGCGTACCGGCCACCAGATTCGCCCAGGTCAAACCGCTCAGTCGGATCACGGACAACTGGCATGGCTCCAGAGTGAATTACACACCGCAAAACGACATGGACTACGGCACGGTCGCCTGCTGGGCGAAAAATAAGATAGGGGAGCAGAGGACGCCTTGTCTCTTTCAGATCATTGTCGCCGGAAAGCCTTACCCCTTGCAAAACTGCACAGCCCTACAATCAACCGGACCTTACGCGCATCGAATGGGTAAGTGAGCCGGGAGGGTCCGGGAACCCTCACAACGACCTGCTAACTGCGCCATTACCCGACCATCATCGTGGATGACGCCTTATACCCTTGTTGCGTTCAACAGCTTGTTTCCTTGTCTCCCCTCGAAAGACCCAATCGCCGTGAAAATGCTCGTGAAATTAGTCTTTCAGTATCGATTATCGGCATTTATATGAGCAAGATTTTTTTTTTCCAAATTATTTTAATAATGAATGCGGTATTTTCTAAAGAAATTATGATTGTTAAAAAAAAAATTAGATTTTTTTAAACGGTATTTTTTCTTTAAATTAGTAAAAGTTATATTTTATTCGTTCTTTGAGAGTTTGATTAATTTGATTTTTAACAAACAACATGCGCCACTCGAGTAAAACTCATTTTATTAATCACCTCTGAGATTCGTTTAGATTTACGATCGCATTAACAAACTGAGGATTATTATAGCTAGTTTATGAAATACTCTTGATCGAAATTGTTAATTACACTTTCTCGATATATATATCTGGTTTGACGCAAGTCTGAGATTATTATCCAATGCGACGATGCTAGCGTCGGAAAGTAATTAGGTCTAGTGATTCCGTGTGTTATTCTTCCTCTGGGAAGCGGAGCTTAATTTCGAAATGTGTGCGTCCATGTGAAACAGGTCACGAAGACTTTAAAGCCACCGACTCGAGGGACGCGGACTGGCTGATCGTCAGGTGCTCCGAGGGATTCGATGGTGGTTTGCCCTTGACTAATTACGAGCTGGAGGTCTACAGTGAGGAGAGCGTTTATCATACCAATACCATCTACCTGAATCACACCGACAAATCCGGCTCATCCGGTCCAGTTTTCGAAGTTCCCGGCTTAGAACCAGGACGGAATTACAGGCTTCATCTTTATGCTGTCAATGCCAAGGGTCGAAGCGATCCCGTCGTCTTGGAACCGGTTACGCTCAAAGGAGTAGCAATGTATACTACTGGTGAGTTTTATCATCTTTTAAAGTTCCGTTTCAGATTATAACGATATTGTAACCGGAATGTAATTCGGAACCGCTATCTCGCTACAGCGGTACATCGAATGTTACGTGTATTTTTGCCAATTACTTAAAACGATTAAGTCAATTAAACGAATGTTTGCCGCGAACGGAATGCAGACGAATAAGCTTTTATCGACAAATTTTGTTCTCTGAATGAAGTCTTTAGAGATTACGAAATGTCTCTCTTGAGTTTATTCTGCGAATATCTTCTGAGCTATCTTTCTACCGGATAATTTCGAGTTATTATTATTGGCCTTAATATATGTAGATTGTATTACGTCGATAGAGAGTGTTTGCCCGTCGTGATTAACCTTCGTACCTTCATTACGTAATCTTAACATCAGAGGCGATATAATAACGAGGTGGGTTAATAAGCGTTAATGATTACATCGTCAGAAGATTTTCGACTGTATCCTCAATTGAACCAAATTGCACGATGGAGTTAATTATACACATCATATAAGCACTCCTGTTTATTTCCGTCCCAAATACACGCATATTTGAATTATTTTCAAAATATTCGCGTAAAAAAAAGCGTTTGCTTTTTATTTTAATGTACCTTTCTCATATTTTTTATTCACAGAGGCTTTGTTTTAAATTTTCTTTGCTTTATTATAAATCTTTTGCTTGTCGCCTGTGCTTTTAATTTTTATTTTTAAAAAGTCGTGTAGGAACATAACACCAAAATTTACTGTCTGTTTCATTACAGCTTTATAAATTTAATCTTTTCGTTCTGTACATTTATCGTCTTTTTCGTATTGTAGCATATTAATGATAAAATAATAATTCATTTTACTTTCACGATTAGAACGTCGTTATTCAAATATTAAAATATTTGATAAATGGATTTCATTATTTTGGTTATCTCCGATTTATCTGCGACGATAGACTGTCAGATTTTGCAGAGTAAATCTATTTCGAATCGTCGGAATCGAGACTCGCTGTAATATTTCTGTCGTCGAAAGCACGTGTGATACAGCGTCAGATCTCGATCAAATATTAATCTGCGATGATAGCGCGATGCCGAGTTGCGCATCGATGTTACTAATCAACAACTTCCGTCGAAGGTTCTCGACGCAATTACACAAATCCGTCGCCGCTTTCGAGAAAGCGCTACAAGGTTCCCCTCTATTCTCTTCCCTTCTCACCATGTATTTCGTTTCTATCCGCGGACCTTGAATTAAAATCCCATAAAGCCCAAGTCCCTTTCCTCGGTGCTGCCTCATTCCAGCTGCATTTATCGTCTTTAATTTCCATCCTCATGGTTTATTCATGCCGGCTCGCGCACGCTACGCTCCGCTGTGTGGAGACGTGTGTGTACAACTATGTGTGCATATATCGCTGTGTATATATACGCACATACGTACGCATGCACGTACGCGTATACACAGATGCTATCCTGATCTTGGTGGAGAGCTCATCCTGAATCCTGACTGTGTATGCGCCACTACCACTGTCGTGTATTGGGAATCGTTCGAACGCGAAGCCCGTCAAACGCTCCCGAAACCCTCGGCGCCAATTCCCACCGAGCGGCTGTTCCTATAGGGGGTGGCAAACATTCTCTTAACGGTGATAGCGGAACGCTCGCGTGGAGAAGGAAAGGAGTTCTCTTCAGCATCCCTGGATGATGGACACAACTGTGTTCGTGTCTCCGTTCTCGACAAAATACATTCGTGTACGTGTCTTACAATGTATATATGTGTGCGTACGTGTACACACACACACACACACACACACACACACACACACACACACACACACACACACATGTATATATATATATATATATATATATATATATATATATATATATATACACACACATACGCACACACATAGCATGCACGATCGTGAGCGACCTTTCGTTGGCTAACGAACCGAGGCGTTTTCTGAATTCCAAAGAGCTTGGCCATCTCCGTTCGCGAACCCGATGCTCTGCTTGCCTCTTAATCTTTGCTTCCGGAAGCTGCTTGCGTTTCCTCCGTGATCCAATAAGTACACGGAAAAAGCGAATCTCGTTTACCGGACACGTCGGGACGAATACCGCCACCGGACGCTACCGTTGATGTCGTCATCAGTTCGAATCAGTTTCATCCTGATGAGGACGAATGTTCTTTGCCGGCTAAGAATACACGAATACACTCTAGGAAATCACACGTTCTGCGCGCAACGCATTCTGCGGTCAACTATTAATCCTGTGACGAGTATATTATGTACAATCAGTAAAAAATTAGGTTTTGCTTCTTTAGTGATATTTTTTGTTTAAAAAATCTTTTTAGAACAAAAGTATTGTGATGAGTGTATAATTTTACAAGTTTAAATTTTAACATTACATATGTTAACAGTAAAAACAGAAACCTATGTATGCGAAGTACATTTTTCCAATTTCACAAATTTTTCAGTTTATTTTGCCATTTTTCTGTAATTTTAAAAATTAAGCTTATCAGTATCATATCAGTTTCGTCTTCTGCACTGTGCACCACTACTTTGCATAGTATTGATTTTCGCTGCATAATGTTAAAGAATCGAAATGCACCGGAGATAAAATACGTCTCTCTTGCAACGTAAATTGCCGAGACGAAATTTGTCGTTTAATGGAAATCGATTCGGCGGAATACAAAAAGAAAACGTTGGCATGCGTTCCCATCGTTACGCACTAATCCGATGTGGCTGATTGCCGCTTAATTATCGAATTGTGACGTGCGCACACTGTCGATGGTACAAAACTAACTTGATATTCGCACGATCAATAACATTTGCTTCGTGTTCATCTCGCAAGTATCGTCATTGAGTAAATTAATGAAGTCGCGCGGATTATAATAGTTATATTAAACACCGATGAAATTGATAAAATGTTTTTTTATGCATTAGTATTTACGTTTGCTAAATTATAAAACGTATGAATGAATCCGTTTTAGGAAATACTACTGGGAGTTTTGCTCCCACGCAAATCACATTTCACGCTTGTTTTCCCCAGGTCGCGGTATCTCGGAGGAGATAACCGATTACAGCCTCCTGGTGGCGTGCTTTGCCGGTGGTGTAACCGCTATTTGCATACTGATCGTTGGGATAACGTTGACCCTGTATCGTCGCAACCATCCGTCGCAGGCGACGAAGGCCCAGACGGCGACGACGGACGGGGCACAATGCGAAGGTAAGGAGAACCGATCGACGGCGCCGCCGGCAACAAACGAGGCTCAGCGGGACGAGCTAAAGGAGCAAATAAATGCGGCCGGGGAATCCTTGCCGGACGACGATCCGGATGTGATACCGAGCAAGGCCGTCGAGAAACGGCCGGACATCTTCGAGCCGAGCTATACATCCGGTAAGCTAAAACCCGAGCGAGCAAAGGATACGTTCAGGTGTCTCGAGGATCTCGATTATCCGTCGCCCGCGTCGGTATTGCACGCCAAGGACTCGTGGATCTATCCGAACGGTTACGCGGAGAGGAACGAGAGCGGTCTGAGCCCGATACGACCGAGCACGCTGCCGGTGCATCGTGCACATGACATTTACACGAGGAGTTTGCGTGTACAAGAGAGTTGTATATAAGGACAGAGAGGAAGGCCTCATTGTATCCCATGCCCGCATTGGTCCGGGTCCTTCGATGCTCGCCAAATCGTCGTAAACGCGATTAACGACGCTTTTGTAAATAGACAATAAATATCGTTAAGGACCTTTCTCTTCCACCCTCATCGACATTCCTATTCTTGTTTTTCACCTAAGAATAAGATATGTAGATGTTAGTTTCGTTCTAAGGGAAACGTGATATATACTTGGAACATTGTCGATCGAGCGCAATCACGTGTACAAAGACAATAATTTCCGCCGTTAAAAGATTTCTCATCACATTTCTGTCTCTTATCGGAAGCCTTCCTCATAAGAAGAATAAAAGACGAAGAGAAAAAAGAAGAAATTATTCGCGCGAATGTCTGGAAGAGCGTACATGTTTCTACGGATGTTTTGTCGTGCTTCATGGTTAATTAAATGGTCAAATGGATATGTGTGTGTAAACGTTTGTATATATGGATAATAAATCTTGTTGTTTAATATGTATGTTGCCGCTGTCGCGTCATTTATTAATGCGACACAATCACACTGAAGACTCAGTGAAGCTCTGGTCGCAATCGTTCAGCGATTCGATCGACGACGAAACAACTTCTGCGTCATCAAAGTTAAGGTAAGTCTTAAAAAGGAATTAATTTATTCTTTTGGATGAGTTTGACATTTTATTTCTCATTTATCTCGAACTTATTTCAGTTAATGAATCTCCTCGATGTGGCTAAAAATAGTTTATCATTGCCCGACGTTGAGCCGTATGACACTTGGGTATTTTCGCGTTGCTCGCGTGTTCGCCATGCTGACAGTTTGACAGGTTGGTGAATTGTTCGTCAGGCGATGGTTAAATTGGCATTGCTAACAACATCATATGGTCACAATATTCGCACACGATATAAATGGTCGTCTCTAATAAAGAAAATCCACTCAACCCAATTATAAATAATCGTCGCTTGTGAATAGCGTTAAAAATATATCATATTGCTGAATAATATCACATCGCATTGCTGGAAGGTATATCGAGACAATTCTTACCTGAAATTTGTGACTCACATTATGAAAAGGATAGAGTAAGGATTTCAGGAGATCGTGGATACTAGATCGGATATCCGATCTAGAATCTCTAGACTCTATACATATAGATCGCGTGTCTGATCGCGTTGAGTGACGATGCAATCGCTACATCTATCCTTAAGCCGCGCGCGATTTTCGTTGTTTACGCTATTTCAGCAACGCTCGCCGACGCGACGGGTTTGCTCTCCGACAGACTTCTACTAAGCCGCTTATCGCCGTCGGTTGCTGCCGCGATAAGCTAGAAATCGATGTAGACGTCCCGCTGTCTGTGTACCGACGATGACGGTGACCTGTCAAGTTCGTAGGCGACGATAAATCACATCGTTAGAACAACGCAACCTCTCGAGCCCACATCGGTCCTCGTTCCATGTCGAGCGGAAATAAACTGCCAGATATCCAGGATCCACGGAAGTAGGTCCACGAGTCGATCGTGGATTCGATGAACTTGGGGATTCGACTGCCTTTCTACCAATCTACCTTAACGGTCATTCTGGTCACGTCGTTTGAGATACGTTGTGCGAAATAAGCTGTCGTTATATGACACTCTTCCGTCCTCGAGTTTCCTTATTCCGTCATCGTCATCCAGCCAACCATTTTCCCCCCCTCCCCAAGTCCTTTGTACACGAAGTGACAGAGACAGATCCCCTGGCAACACGGCCTCGGACGGTAGTTTGGGGTAAACAAACCACGATATATCTCAAAGAGAGATATGTCGTCAGGTGGATGTGCGTCGTCGACAAGCACGTCCAGAATAATTTGACGACTTTTATATACGTTGTACTCAGACTCTCAAAAATAATTCTTACGATGCCATGACGCCAAAGTGTCAACTGCAAAAAATTCACAGCACTAATAAACGACGAAAACCATTTTTAAAATAATAATTGTGTGTATGTATGCGTGTGCGCACGTGTGTGTTTGATCATTAAATTTAAATATGTAAAAAGATCAACAAATTGAATTTACAAAACTTTTATTAGCTTTTAAAACAAATAAAATAACTTTAGATTAAATAAACCAACTTTAGATAAAATAAATAAATGTTAATATATAACTAACTTTAGATTAAATGAAAAAACTACAGATTTAATAAAATAAACATTTAATAAAATAAATTTTTTATATTTGTAGACACAGATATTTTTATATCAAAATTAATGTTCTAACAAAGTTTTATTCTCAATAATATTTAATAATATTTTTAATATTTTTTTTTATTGGATAATATTGGAAATGCACAATCGATTAAATTATAAATTATTTTTTTATTCTTCTTATTTTTATCTAGTTTTGACAAGATAATTATTCATTAACTTTTTAGCCGCGACTAATCAGTTGACACTACATTATACAAGAGACAAATATTCGAGGTTATCAAATTACAAGTTGGGACATTTAAAGATATATAAACGGATTCCTCCACGAGAGAAAGTCCTAGCGAGAAATTCTATTTAGACACAGATTCGTGAAATTCCGTTGAGATCTCCTTGTTATCTGGAGAACAACGGTGATTACAAGCGTCAAAGCCCGTGTCAAGGGGAAACAAATTATTCTCTCTGACATTAATAGACGTGATTTTCGCAAAAGACTTAATTTTGTTTGTGTAAATGCGCGACTAAATGAAAATTGCGAACATGATTGCATTAAATATTTCGTTAATCTTATAATGCGTTTATTTTAGAAACGCAAATGCTCAAAAACTCTGATTGAAAAGATATTTTATTTACGGCAATGAAAATTTAAACGACAGATCAAGAATAAGTAGTAAGCCTCTGCGCTATTCTACCAGCAATTTTGCGGGAGTATAAAATATTGAAAATATCATTCGCGATATAATAGTACAAAATTTTACATTTTGCGTTAACATTTCTTGTAGTAATCTAATAATGTTATTTTCTAAAATTTTCTAAAATCACCGACATTTCAAATGTCGCTCAATTATTTTCAATTCGCAATTTTTACATTTTCTCTCTCTTTAATATTTATTAATCACTTTTTTTCTTTCTAATTAAAAAGTTTTCTAAAAAAAAGACAATTTGCGGAAAAATTATTATATTCAATATTAATACATCTATTATCATCATATATGAGTAATTATTGCTTCCTCTCATATAAACGGAACTCTAGTGGATATAATTTTCGAACGCGCATAATTTACACGTCTATTTTCCCCGTACGTTTGCTTCGTTATATATTAATTGCATGCGTTTGCATCGCGTTACATGTATGTGTATATGTGTGCGCGCATCGTATGCATTACATGTATACACACACACACACACACACACACACGCACACACACACACACACACACACACACACACACACACACACACACACACACACACACACATATATATATATATGCGCGTTGACGTTCCGACTATCGGAAAATGCGAACAGGCATAACGAGATCGGCGGAAAATTTGCCTACGTACACCGTACATGCAATACCGTATACTATAGTCGTATCTAGAACAAAAGTAACCATGACGAAGGTCCCTTAGGGCATCGTATTCCGCGATGTAGCTTCGAAAACGGGAATATTCGGATATCGTTCGCGTCGCGATATTGTATCATGAAATTTTACGGCATCGCGTTCGCCGTGGAAGTAATCGTCGATCTCATAGTAATCTTCTGAGAAAGTTTTTCGGCGCGCCAGTTCCGTGCCGGATGATGGGAGCAGCTAATTACGTGCAGGCTTTTTTTCTCACTGAATGATGCTGAATTCATTATTCTCATCTTAGTCTGCAAATTGTCACACGAAAGTTAAACGCCAGATGTAGTATAGTCCGAACTGTAGTCGATGGTATCAAAATTATTCGGATGAGAAAGAGAAAATTTTTCAATGGTCGTTTCTTGTCTTTTTACGGAGAAAATAACGTGAGTTTGTAAAGCCAGTGTGTAGAATATAGATTTTGATGTCCACCGTAAAGTATAATCACGCTTATCATAAAAGCGCGATGTAACGTGGTATGTAATTTGGCAAGCGGATTTTAAGCAAGAGAGAGAGAGAGAGAGAGAGAGAGAGAGAGAGAGAAAGAGAGAACATTGGCGAATTATAGCAGATTTATGCTAAAACTGGGAACTGCAGAACAAATATTCCAAAATATATAATATAATTTGTGTACATTTTTTAAAATCATGTGGATTTTTTATCGATAGGAGCTAAACAAGTATCTTTTTCGTACGTAACAAATATGATTATGTCTGGTTTTTTTATTTTGTTAACAATAGCCAACTAGGAAACTTGAAGAAAACATGATGCTTTCCATTTTACGTTATATGTATATCAAAGTATTAATAATTGACGTTCCTATTAATAGTGGTTGATGATATAAATAGGAATCGTGACGTTGAAGAGTTTATATTTCACTAAATTCATAATCTTCTGACATAGGGAATACGAACGGAGAAGATCGTTGACCTAATACTACAGTCGTTAGACAAAGTCAAAATATTTGTTTGATCAAAAGATCGAATGTACTCGAAACTTGATATTTCATTTCGAAATTCGATGCCGCGATACATCAATGTAGCGAATTGGCCTTGTCCATAATATTGCCGAACTTCTCGTTTATTATTTTGCTTCAGTTACGGACAAAATAATTGGCTCCTCTCTCCGTCGACTCTCTACTAATGTTGCTCGAGTTAAGTATATCTCGCAGATCTACCTTCTCCCTTTCATAAGGAAAAAGAAAGTCCTGACGGCATTCGAGTTCATAAATTCCCTCTCGTGCGCCGTCGAATTTCCCGATGAAAAAGATTTACGGCGAGAAGAGAATAAAAATATCGGTAGAACGGAAAAGAGAAAGACAGAGAGAGCGCGAGGGAGAAGTCCGTTTTCTCATAACCCATTTTCTAATATTCTTTTAATTTCCCGTTTTCCATAGCCTACTTCTCGCCGACTTTTCTGCCAATGATACGATTAAAACGCCGTTCTCTTTGCCGACGATGCTATCAACGATGCCGCTTTTACAATGCCGCAGGGTGTGCCTTATTTGCTTATTTTCTTTTCGTTTTTTTTTTCTTTTTCTTTTTATTTCAATGGCCAAACCAAAGAACTTTCATGCGAGACGTGTGTTGTCGTCTCGTGTCGGATGTCGATTAAATGTCATCTATTTGCATAGCCATGCATAATAATTAGCGGTTAAACTAGGGCGCGACAGATTGGTACGCGAACACCCAGCCTCTCTCCTGTCTATATCGCCTCGCATGCAATCGCAATCCTTCGTAATGCCGGCGCGCGCCTCGTCTCGCAGATGTTCCCTCTGCATAACTCGTATAAGGGGTGTAAATACACCAGCCGCGCATTTCATCTTGCACGTCGTGGTATAAGGATTTTCCATATAACCATGTGATCACGATCGAATAAATCGTAGCGATATTAAACTTATGTTTGTTTTTATTACGGTACTGCATCTTTTATAATCTTTTATTGATTAGTTTTTTTTATAGCATTATTTAATAATAAAAATATTTCATATTCTTGGATAAATGATTTTCTTAAATTAATTTCTTTATTTAAAGAATCTGTATAATTAAAGAATCTTTATAATTAAATGCCTTTTTTTCTTATTTAATAATTCTTTATTAAGAGATGCAAAATTAAATTAGAATTAAACTGTTATAATGTGATATTATAATCGATTTTAGCTTCTCTTAAATAATTTATTTGCACAATTATATTTTCAAGGGTCAATATAGTTTTATTCTTGTTGCATAGAAATATCTAAGAAAATATTGTACAGTCTTAGTCTCGATCAAAATGCCATGGCACGTCATTAAACAAGAAACTTTCATGTACCTGCAAGTTTAAAAAAAGATTTTAATAATAAAAATATTGCAATAAAGGAATTTTTTTTGCTAGAAATTATTAAATATTATAATAGAAAAATTATTTTAAATAATTACAATTAATAACCATAGAAACAACATCCACCGTCCAACATTTGTTTCACACGTAAAATTGATATGACATTAATTAGAAGAATCAAGCTATCTAAATTATTTTATTGAACATACTATTTGAAACATCAATTAAGAAATGGTCTCGGATATCACAGCATGCGTCGCAAAAATCAATCTGGCAAATGGCCTCGGATTAGAAAGCTGTATTTCGACATTAAAGAAGGTCAAAGTACATAATATTTGCAATAAAAGTAACCTAAAAATGTGAATTAATATTATTATTATTATTATTATTATTATTATTAATTTAAAAGAGTGTAAAATTTCTAAGCGAGAAAATTTATTTTAACTCAGCTTTCAGTCGTGGTGCCTGCACGATAATTATTCGTTGACAGAAGATAATTTAATGCGCGATATTAAACGCGTTGCAGTGCGACGCGGAGGGTTTGCTGTCAGCGTTTATTCCATCTCGTGATTCACTTTCCGCGAGCTACGAAAATCCATTACAATCTTTCTCGTCCGCGTTTCTCGTATCGTACAATATACGGAGCGTTCCAGCTTCAAAGAATGCAAACCCTCATCCTGTTTGCTGTTCTCTCTCTCTCTCTCTCTCTCTCTTTTCCTCTCTTATATACTCTCGCGGAGTGAGTGCACAATATAATCTCGGTGCACACAAGAATGCTATCTCGAAGCCGCAGTTCGACCAAGCGAGTCGCCCGGGATTGTTTGGTCGTTCTGAAAATTGTGAAAGATGAACGCGCGCGCGCGCGCGCGTTTCATCGCACACTTTATCGAGTCCGCATCGTTTCCGGTTGTTCCGTCATCGAGTTGCCGAACAATCGACAGAAATGCGCGACAGATTATTTCGGGGAAAACAGGGCAGGGCAGAGAAGGGACGAGATCGACAGACAGGGGAGACGAGACAGACGGAAATCACGGTGGAAGGAACCCATAGGGGATGAATAAGCAACGAACGGGGCGAGCAAGAGAGAGAGAGAAAGAGAGAGAGAGAGAGAGAGAGTGCGGAGTGGTCGCGCACTTTACGAAATGAGATACACCCACGTTGATAAAACGCGACCACACCTATATGTGGTACGGATACGCTACGGATATAGCAGTGGAATTAAGAACAGAGCGCTCGCAAATTGACGATGGACCGAAAGTAAGAATCCGCCGCAAAGTGCGAAGTGTTGCGCTTAATCGCCTCCCGTGCATTTCGTCTCAAGAGAGATGCAATCTGCCATCGACTTGAAACACGAGTAATCGCAGGATCGTTTTATCGCTTAAGAGTCTGCAGTCTATATACCATGAATTTGCGTCCGGAAACTTTTTATCTTTCTTTGTTAAGATAATGGATTGTCTGTATATTGGTGGCAATATATATTTAAATATTTAAAGATATAATATTTAAATGTTTCTTACATTGTGTGTACTAGACATTGTGTTCAAGAAGAAAATGTTCAAAATCGCAAGAGTATGATAATAATCGTTTATAATGTTGATTTTATCTCATCAACTTTTTCACACTATGATTAGGATTCTAATTACATTACGATAATTGATATCAAAGATACGAGAACACTATACTTTTATCTTAAATATATTTTCAGAAATGATTTGCAACACAATGTGGCTACGCACACCAAGTAAAATTCAGTTTTATTGCGTTTTTGTTCTAATTGCAAAGAGTGCATTATATAAATATTTTCTCTTTTTACTAAATTTTGATCAATTATTCTTATTTTTTTGCAAGGTGACATCAAGTGTTACAATTTGCAAATTGTAAATTTCTTTCCTCGCTGATTCCTTCAAATTGTCGATCGATCAGATACGATAAACGCGTAGAGTAAAAAAAAACGATAAAAGTGTGTCTTTGATACCGATTTATCCGTCGACGATTAAACCTCGGATCGTATCTCTTCTCACCTGAAAGACCTCTCGTGTTCGCGCAGACGTCCTCCAGAAACGCGCGGCGTACGTTACACGCAAGTTTTAACAAACGATCCATATTTCATCGCGCGCGGAAAGGACCATTTTCCCGCGGGGTCGCTCGCTTGCCCCCCCTCCCCCTTCCACCCTCTCTCTACCCTTTCTCTTGCCCTCCCGCGAGTTCGCACCCTCCGTGTGCGACCGAATTCCGCTCTCTCTCTCCCCGTCTCGCAATTTTCCGGTGTTGAATTCGCCGCGCCACGGAGATCGGTGGTAGAATAAAAATCCATGTAAAAATAAAAAATGTATGCCAATGTGCGAAGCCGAAACCGTTGTCGATCAATCGTCCGCGATACCCTTCCTGCAATCTCGGGAAAACACAGTGGCGTGGATTTATTCCATCAGAACCTATCTCTTTGCCGTCGAATTAAAAATGCGAGCTGTTTTCAAAAAAGCAGTATATGCTTTTTTGCGCTCTCGCGTCCTACATTCTAAATTTAATTGTCAAAATTTATTTCATCGCGTTTTGATCAATTTTTGTTCACGTTCAAGAATCATGTCGCTTAACGTGCACTAAATAAAAAATTAAACTAAATTAAACTGCACATTCCATATCGATAAAATTACAGAATGTATTAATCTTTCAACTCTGACTTGATCTGATTGTGAGAACATTCATGCAAAGCGCAATTACATTATGTCGATTTTACCTTGATTGCAAAAAATTTCATTTCCGATAAATTGCAATTTGAGGTAGATAATAATACGAAACGTATTTCTGTTTTTGAATTGCCTTTCGATTAGATATTAATCGCATTTTATAATGGACATGTGTTCATAGCCGTTTAAATTTTAATCGACAGGTCAAACGTATATCATATCCAACCGTGCACAGGCCGTTCTCTCGGATGTCGTAAAAAGCATATTGGAGGAGTGTTTGCAAGACGCCAAGAACTCTGCTACGGCGGCTGGCAAAAGCTGTGTCACCTCCGAAGAAATGGAGAAGGCATTAAGGAAGCTCTGCTTACGTTTAAACGCACAGCCGAGCACGCCTGGCAAACAGAAAGTTAACACGCAGCGCGAAGACGCTTGAATCGAGAGTTTGGCGAAATCTTCTCGAGAAGATATGTTCGCGACGCCAGCCAATTCAAACGTCGAGAGACCTTCTCCTTGTTATCATCTCTATCGCTAATAAATGTACGAATTGTATGAAAGTGCAGATTATTCGCGAACAATGTCTCTCGCTTATTGTTACTCGTTCGCATAACATATGACGCTTATTCATATCGCAACTTTCTAGAAAGACTCGCGAAAACTATGAAAATATATATCTGAAATTACGAGAGATGTATCTATGTATGTACAAAGAGTATAATAGAATAAAACATAAAACATTAAACCTTCAATTGAATAAAAAGAATAAAGATGAGAACGTGGTGTGTGTCTCGGACCACAACTTAAAAACTGCAAATTACATCATAATTAAAAGACACAAAAAATTGCATTACGTAATTATGTGACAAAAATGTTAACATTTCTGATGTATTTGTATTTTTTTGTAATATAATTTTGATATATATAATTTGAAGCTATAATAGATCTTCAATACATATAAATTTTATACACAGATATATATTAGAAAATTATTAAGCGAAGAGAAAGAATAAGAAAGTTATGTCTATTGCAACATGTGTCGCATGTGTTTTAATTCATAACAAACGCGTACTCATCAATAAAACTTATTTTGATTGAAATTTCTCTCATATATAATTTAATGAATCGCGTTAAAAGTGAGATATATGTTTCATGTTTCAAGGCTCAAGAGAAGTCATCATGAGAGTGGCCAAGTAATTGTTGCGAGTTCGCTGGGAATTCGTGCGACAAAGCGGCTTCTCGCGTGACTGGAAAATTCATTAAGCGGCACGATAAACCAAAAATAATTTCATCCAGCATTGTCGAGTGTTAATGAACAAAATACTTCTTTTTTCGTGAACACGTGTGTTTCTCATGCTTCACCGATTTTGCGATTGTCCCGCCGACAATGAAAAATTCTTGCTTGTTCAATGCAACAGAATATATTCTCATTTTTGGGGATTAAAATCGATTCCATTGTATGTAAGTGAACGCTACCCAAGTCTGAAAGAGCACAAAGGAATAATGGATGTTATATTATATGATATTCGCAGTATTCATATTAGAAACGCATTGCCTTGCGTATGAAATTTCATGGAAAAAAAACACATGTGCTTTAAAATCCAGCATTTACGCATGTATAACATTTATTTATTATGTAACAATTTACGCAGTTTGGTTTATAAAACAAATATTAAATACAATATTTTGTTTATTTTTTATAGAGGCTATCGCGCATGCAGTATCAACAATGATTTGTAGTGTATTGTGCATTTCATCCAAAACGATCATATTTTCATCGAAGTATCGTTGCACAAGTTCATATTTGCCTCATTATACAAGTCAACGATATAAAAGTCAGTCTGTTGATCTGTCGAGCGTATAACATAGATATTATTGCAGCGTAGACCAATGCAGAGAAAGAAAGAGAGAAAGAGATAGAGAGGAAGTACAGTTCAAATCCCGACTGGCATATCATCAAACTTTCTGTGCAACCTCACATCAAATAGAAGTCATTTGAAAAGCCCGGTCCCGGGCTGTGCTAGCGGAATTCTTTGAAATTAAATCTCACTAATGATGTTGCGCGCGACCTCTCTTCTGTGAAGACGGTATTTTTAGATTGAAGTTTTCTTTCGGCTGGATTCAGCTTCAAGAAGCGTTTCGTTCGCGTCGCTTCGGCGGCGTCGAGTTAGCGTCTCTTTCCACGTGTCGCAAAGGGTGAGAGAATATCTCTGCTGGAGATGTGCCTTCAATATTTACGGGCGGATCCACGGGAAATAATTGAAACGCGTTAACAATGGACCGGCCCGTTTTTCCTCCTTTTTTTTTGTTGGTCCGTTCCTCTTCTTTTTGTTTCCTCTCCCGCTATCGTTCTATTTTATTTTATTTTATTTTTTTCATTTTTCGACGCGTCGCGATCGAAAAGTTAATAGATACGTGAAATGGCGCGCGATATTCGTTACTGTGCCGCGCCGATTTTATTTGTAACTCGAAAATTTGCTGTTTCATAAAACGAGATTCGCAGATACGTACGAACGCACGTATGTACGTACCTGGAGCGCGTTTCGGCCGGAAAATATTTTTTCCGTGACAGTTCCACGGGAATGGTGAAAAAAGAGAAAGAAAAAAAGAGAGAGAGAGAGAGAAAGAGAGAGGTCAACCAGTGATAATCAATCGAAAAATGATTTCGAATGGCGTAACAGACCGGCCGTCGCATCATAAATCTTTAAACCTAGCGATTAAGCAGATATGTCCACCTGCCAAAACGAATATTCACGACTTTTGATATACGGCAATCCGAAATACATTACGTGCGTGTGTCGATGCATTAAACTTGAAAATGTTCCATTTGATTTTGTTCTAATGCCCTAACGTCTAAGCGTACTCCATCATAATATATACAATTAGATTCAATATTTTAATAATAAATATTTTGATATAAATATACATAAATGGTGAGCTTTACTCGTCTTTAAGAGTTAGAGCTGCAATTCCATGTTCATGTTATTTCTTGAGAATAAGAGGAAGGATTGTTAAATTTATTTCTCTCTTTTAGTAATTTTAATTAAGATTTCATAAATTATTCAATGATTACTGTCTGTTTAGATTACATAAAAAAATAATTTTATTATCTCCGAGAGAAATTATTTTATAAAAAAAAAACGCGCAAAACATTCATCGATGAAAAATAATTTTCCATGCTGTAAAAAGGCGTAGACTGGACAGATATTTAATAACCGGTTTTTTATGGAGGACATAAAGTGTTGAATATTCATTTCTATCCCCTTTTATGTTAAAACGTGTTTAGTACTCTGTGAAAAAAAAAAATTTAAGTCAGTATTTCAATTATTGACCGTAGAATGTAGAAAACGTTTCACACGAGAAATATTCAGGACAAAAAAATTATGTATCGTGCAGGTGGTCCCACCGAGAGCTCCAAATTACGAGAAAACAAATTAATTTCGGCCTTGCGCGCCTTTCGTCGGAAAGCCCTTCGTGTTGTGTGCGCTCCGCCTTTACGAGGCAGTCTGTCATAATAATAGCTATTCAGTTTTGATCTACTCCTAATTAAACCTTAATTAAATAATTCTTCGTCCGCGCATTTATCAAGAGAGAGAAAGGAAACATGAATGAAAAACTGACGTACATGGAAAATTAAAGTTAAAACAAAGTATAAATATAAGTTTTAAATAAAAATTTGATACAGTTCTTTTCTTCAAAAGATTTACTTAGATTAGCACCTGTCGATTCTTTCATTCTTTCAATTTATATTCTGAAACACAGCCGAACAAAAAGAATTGCGAAGAAGAATATTTTTACATCAATATTTTAATATTTTGCACTAGAAGAGAAGTTGAACACTTTTATAAGATTTAAAATAAGTCATCTATTATTTTATTCTTGTCAGTTTGAGTTGCGATTTCGTCATCGCTTATCCGTTTAAAAGTTGAGTCCGTCATGTCTCGAAAAACACTAAGGTGGTCCGTGAGCGGAATTAACTGGGAACAAATTAATTCCGGTTTGCGCGGTCATTCCACCAGGGAATCGGTTCTTTTTCACCATGCTGACTAAAGCGGGCACCTTCCCTCTTCGTTCCCTGTTCGTTCCTTGTGCTCGCCTCCTACGTATCCGTAAAATAATAACTTTATGATGCCTGTTGTGTGCGAGACGGTCCAATGAGGCGGGCCACGTGAACGAAAGAAAGGGCCGTGCGATGAGTAAGAAGGGTACGATGGTGAGAAAGAAACGAGCAACATAGAGGAAGATAAAATATGTAAGTTGAAGAGAGAGAGAGAGAGAAGGAGAGAAAGAAAGAGGGAGAAAGGGAGAGACGAAGGGAGAGAAAAGAATGGAAACTAAAATAGTCCCCGTGACTCGAAACGAAGGAAAAACTCATTCCGTCTGCTCGCTCGCAGCCCTGGGCTGCTCTATTGTGAGACGGCCAACTATTGTGTAGTTCGTGGTAACCACGGACTACCGTCGTTCGTTTCTCGTCTCCTTCTCTACCCTTGTTCCCTTTACTCCTTTATCCGCCTGATCCTCTTCGTTCTTCTTTCTTTCGAACCTCCGCAAAATCCGCCATCTCACTCGTTTCGCGCACACCCATCGTCGCCGCGTACATCATTTCTTTTTGTCCCGATGCGATGCGCCATCGAAACGTTATGTCATTCTCTTCGTTGCTCTTTTCGGTGGTGTACGGAGCGTTATAAGTGTCTTTTGGCGTTACTGGATTTCGCAAAAGAAAGAAAAAAGAATGACATCATCCCAAAGATATTGCCGCGACGCGATCAAATAGTTATCTCTATGAGAGTCTGTCAGTTGATTATTTATTAAAAAACGCGCGACGTTTGTTTATTGAATCTAGTTTTTTGTCTTTAAAGAAGTAGCTATTAGATAAACAAAGAAAAAGGGAAAGAAAGATGCTCGTGGATTTCTTCGGTGTTTATTCGCATTATCAAAGAGGAACTGGATGGATTAGCTATGTCAAAAGTCAATAAATCTTGAGATTTATGAATTTGACACTGTGCACGCACAAAATATAATTTAATCTCAAAATCGTAAATATTATCTTATATCAAACTAATTTTTTTAATAACTAGATGCACAAAATTTTTATAGTGATTGTATACAAAAGTTTATAAAAATAAAAATTTTAATTTTACAAGGTAAATATTAACTAACTCTCAAATAAATTATTAATTTTATATTTTAAAGGCTAAAAGTGTTTTGTGATGCGTGCGCGCATCCATTGTTAAAATTCATGAATCTCAAAATGTATTAGATTTATTAACTTTTGATGTAGGTGATACGTTTAGTTTCTTCTTAAATTAGTATCGTAGCGTGTGGGTAAAGAAGCGATGAGACGGGGAGACGCATAGCATGCTTTACGCAAATTTCAATCTAAGTCTTTCGTAATGAGATAGCTCGAGTTGAGAAGTTATCACTGTGTGTGTGTCGCTTTCGATGATCGATGATACTCTGCTGAAATTACTGAAACCAATATTCATGAAGAGATTCTAAATTTGCAAAAATAGTAGACAAAAATAAAAATATGTATACTTTTTTTTCTATCACAATTTCGATAGTCACTCGGAAATTATTAAAAATACAATATTGATTGATCTTAGATAGTCAATTCTGTATAAAATCTATTTTAATCGTAAGCTTTCATTAAAATTCATATTTTTTACAAGATTTATTTCGCGGATGTTAAAAAAATGTAAGTTTTAGTGAAATTTGCCGAGAAAGATGGAAAAATTAAAACGAGCAATGTTTGTTCTGTAATTAAATGTAAAATTATTATTAATTCAGTATAATGATGTTGGATTCCAATAATATAATTTTGGAATCAGTTATATACACCATTTCTATTTCGGTACAGAATTTGAGAGAAACTTTGGTATGAAAGAGAACAATGTAATTCCCGAGAAGGAAAAGCAATGTCATTTTCAATTTAATGCCAAAGAAAATACGATTTCTATTCTCATAAACAAAATGTACACAGAGAGGAAGCCGGTGTCTATAAATGTCGAGACTAAACATCGTCGTGTATTCCGGTATACATCGGTAAATCAATAGTTATAAATAAATTAGGATTAGAATTGAGACGAATAATTATAACGTTACTTCTGTCTAAATGACATAGTCGCCTCGTTTGGATGCAAAATATAAGTTGAATTCAACACCACGTTTCCGCAACAGTTGAATAAATTAATAGTAGTCTCTATTCGAGATCGGTTCGCCGATTCGCAATCTCGCGAGTGGATCCGCCTCCGTCAAGCGTTCAAGCATTTCCGTTCCGAAAATAACGCATTCCCAATCGAGCATCAGAATTCCGTCGATTTCTCTAACCTGATTTCACGGTGAGAGTCTTCTTTTTACAAGCAGGATATTCCCATAGTTTACTCTCGCATTAACGAAGCGCTGTCATCGACTCGCGTCGCCGTCGGACTTTTAATTTCCCGACGGGATTCTAAAAAACTTCTCCCTGGTAGAGAGGGCTTCTTCTTCGACAATTCCGAGCTACGAGCTTGGATGGACCGAGGACTGTTCGCGGCGAAAGGGATGGGGGAAGGGAGAGGAGCGAGCTATAAAGGGGGAAGAAGGCGCGCGAACAAGTGGAGCGGATAAAACGTGGATAAAAGGAAGCATCTATATATACGATGAAAATAATCCCCGCGAAAGTCGCGCGATAGAATTTAGTTTGATAATTCTCTTATAGCGGCGTTTTGGATCTCTCGAGATGGATGCGCCCGAGTATAATATCGTCCTGGTGTCGCGTGCATAATGCAACGGTACCGCGCGCAAAAATGCTCGTGCGAAAGCGCTCAACGCTGCCACGCCCGAGTATTCGCGGTCAAAATTTTCCCCGTCTCGGGCGACATGCCGTGGATGAAATTAAAACGAGAGTGGAAACGTAAGCACGCTATCGCGTACAGCTGTCGCGTCGCCGTATGTCGGCAAACTTCCTTAAATCACTCTTTTTCCACGCGATGTGACGCTTTTCCCATAGACATTTTCCACGAGACGACCCCGGAGACTTTCGATGCCCGAGTGAACGCGAATCCAAGTGGCGAATGTCACTCGACATAGTGTGTATCCTGAATCCTCTTTCGAAGAATTAAAGTCATCACTCATGCGTTATCGTAGGGCTCCGAGAATAGGAGAGCTATCCGCAATTTACCCTTGCAAATTAGTAGGAATCATAAATATACATACATCCCCCGATCGCTGTAAAAGTCGACGTATCCGTACAATTTGTGTTGAAGTTCTCTTGAATTAAAAAGATCTCTTACCCGATGAAATATGCGAGCGATGAAATATGCGATAAATGAATAAATAATTTGAAATTTAATATTTTCCAGAAGTACTCATATCTCCCATGAGCATCGTATGTGATGGAGTACTCTTAAATTCCCATTTTTGTAACATCGTCCTCTCGTCAGTATACTGCTCAGGACGTGCTAGATTATTCAGCGCACACAGAACACGTTACAGAATTTGCGAGTTCCAACAGTATCAAAGTATTGAAAAGAGTTGCGTTTTAAATAAAGAATATTCAAATAAATTCCCCCGGAGATAATCGCGTGGCGCTCACTGCGTTATCATATTCAAACTTGCGGAGGAACTTTAGACGGAGGAAGCTATGGATGAAATTAAGTCGACGATGGAAACGGGCTTAAACGCGCGACATGTATACATCCCTTGTATTATAAGATCTCTCTTTCTGTTACATAATTTCTTCTCTTGAATTATTAAAGTTTTATTACCAGAAATAGTTTCTTTGCAAAAAGAGCTTAAAATGTATATAATTTGCTGCATCGCGTCTAATTTTGAATTACATTTGCTTGTTTGTAACATATATATTTATATTATTGCTTAGAGACATTATTATCACGATTTCAATAAAAATTCTTCTCTTGCGATTTTCAACTTCGCGCAAGGATAGATGCGCGTCAATGTCCACGGAGAATCTCTTTTTTAAATGGACGTTCGATCAATAGTTCTGTATCGTGGATAGTGGCTTAAAGAGTGCTTCGCGAGTAAGGATGGTGTGGTAAACCAGCTTTACTTTGCAATAGCCGAACGTGCTAGGGATGCTGCTCCACTTGGCAGGATCACGTATCATCGATGGCTCACGTCCGCGACTTACAGTTTCCACGCGATCACCGTGCCATCCCGAGTTCGAATAGCCCAACGGCCGCTGAAAACGACAGCCTCTCCGCCTGGTGAATATAGCGATCCAGTGTGTCGCATATTTCCCAGGAATCTCTCGATTCGATCGGTACGCGATTCACGGCGGCGTGTTGTCCCTCTCAGAAGAGAGCATTTGCTTAATAACGTTAATAAAACGGAAATGTGTCATTCTTGTAACTGGAAAAGTTTGCCGTGACGGCCGAGTTCTGAAGCTATTTCGTCGCACGGAGAAGAGTCTTCTGTAAAGAGCGTAATTCTTAGCGATATCGGGCGACGAGAAATTCCGATACTCGCAGCGAGTTTCGAGATTTTCTCATTCCAAACAAATTTCGAATTAAAATGTGCGATTAATACAGCGCGTGCATTATTTCTCTGTATTTTAATGCAATTATTTTCCGCGCTATAATCCGAGGAATTTTTGGTTTCTTCGATAAAAAAAAAAATGGAAGCTGTGTACATAACTGAGAAAAAGCGAAAAAAAGGCGACATGTAGAAAGCGCTTAACAGGCAGCAACGCGTAGCCGGAAAAAATAATATATAATTACGAGAGAGGTGCGTTCCGCACAACCGCGGAAACGGATCCCGGGGATTTCCCGGATGTGCATCACGGACGATGATGCTTTTAGCGACGGTAAACTCTTTATTTCCGCGTGATATACGAGCGGATTCTGGTGTACTCCGGTAGGATTAAACGAGGAAGGTCGACTGCGTCGTCAATGGACTTCGTTTCGGCAGTCCTTTCATTATCCCGGGAACATGACGACAGGGGCGCGGATTCTGGTCGCGCGCCCCGTCATGATGAGGGAGTGCGCAGAGACAAGAGGGGTTTGAAGCAGGAAGGAAAGAAGGAACACAGGGAATGCGCGACATGAACGACGCTTTGAAACGGTCGAGTGCGAAGGGGCAGAAGGAAGAAGAGAGTGAAGGGGAGAGAAGCGAAAGCGATGGAAGAAGGACGGAAGAACGCGAGAAGGAGAGAAAGAGCGGGCATTAGAAGAAACAAAAGGGGTATTTTCGTCCCGGCGACGAATCCAAATGGAGAGAAGCGGACTTTTCTCTTCTCGTTCACCCGCCAACCAACCTCTCTACCTACCTTTATGTCCGCGGTCTCCGAGGATTAATGTCGCCCGGCATGCTGCCAAAAATAGAATGGCTGACCCTTGCGCATATATATATATATATATATATATATATATATATATATATATATATATATATTAGCTGACCGACTTTAAAACGGCATTCGCACGAGATGTGCAATTGGCCGCACGTGCATGCGCCACGTCGTGAAATTAGTAAATCAATGTCACCGTAAAGAATATCTTAATGGGTAATCATGTGCCTAGTTTTGACTAAACATTAGGATGTAAGTTAAAAAAGAAAAGATAAAGACAAAACCATTTTAAGATTGTCGCAAATTTGAAGCATGTTCGTTTTCGTAAATCATACTACATCTGATATATTTTTATATTCTTCTTATATTCAATATTAAACAGAAATCTTTTAATGTGACAAAATTTCGATATCGGTTCAATGATCTTGTTATAATTATTTTGGAATATTTCTGGCATTCGGAATTCTAGAGTATACATTTATAAACACGGTTATTAATATCAAGAGCTATTAAAAATCAAAATTATATAATTCATTATTGTAATTTAATATTTATTCTATATACGAGTTGTATTCACATTTTATTGTCAAAAAAATTAATGTTAAAAATATTGAAATATTGCGAAAAAGAGTTAAGGACGAGTAATATTTATGCGGCACGTACCTTACCGTTTAATATATCGCGCGAGCTTTATGCTTGCCGAAATTTGTATCTCCGCTCGCCACATATAAAGGCAGACAAATTGCGGAACACGTTTTGCATTTAGTATTCTTTGCGGGCGCCGCGAAGCGGGCCATTGCGGCTACAATGTTAACGCGAGAATGTACGTTATACCTACCGCGCATGGAAGATATAAGGATCGGGCAGCGTTGCTGCAACCCCGATACAAGCCAGCAAGACCAGCCTCGCGCATTATCGCCGGGAATGGATATCGTGCCGTTTCGATAAATACGGAAATAATATTTGCACGAACGAGAAGCAGAAAGGGGGAAAGGGAAGCTCTTCTTCTCGCGAACTCCATCCTATCTTATTCCTTTTTTGCCCCGTGAACCACCGTTCCGTCCCATATTCCACTTTGTACACCCCGTGAATTGTGTGCGTGCATATATTACTAGAAGAGACAGAGACACGGGTAGGATCAAAGACTTTTAAAGTGAATCCTACTTTTATGCAGTCACGTTTCTCCACGGTCCGACAGAGACTCATTCTTCGGCATTCGAAAAAGGCCGACGCGGGTGCACGAGCACCGCCGACCCGATCCTTTCTCTCGCACACAAATTCTCTCGCCTTTTCACGCCACCGAGCTAATCATGTGATAACCTATGAAGTCTCAAATTCCAACATTAATGGTGTGGAATGGGTAATGGTTAAAAGCTCGCCTTTATTAATCCTTTCAATCTTTGCCGACACGTATCGTTTGATATCGTTTTTTTTTTTTTTTTGCAATGTCGTTACTCGTCTAATCTGGAATATTTTGTAAAACGCAAAAATATTTTATTTTCATTTGCCAGCTCTCGTGCGATATTATTTGATATCGTGTTACGTGATATGAGAGATATTCATTCACGTGACATTCATTTTTTCAACATTCATATAAAATTCGTAATATCTGTTGAATATTTGAATGGAATAAATTTAATCCTTAATTAAATTGAAGATAATTCATAATTCATGACGAGGAAAAAAATTAACAGTAATATATGGATATCAAGAAATTATATCGAAGAAGATTGAATTGAACTTTTGACCTATATTTTGGACAATGCATTGGAATTTCATGAATAGTGTTCAAATTTAACACAATAAAGTATTAAGGAGATTATTTTAACTGCTCACAAAGGGTTTCGCAAAAAAATGCATAATGCATCATTATCTAACGTGTATATGTACTAATTATAAAACATAAGGCTATATTCTATTTATGTAACAAGTGGATAGCCGCCGGCGGTAAGCATCGAGCAGTCGTTATTAATGAAACAGCACGAATAAATAACAGCGTTGTTCTTTCTTATATCGTAAATCGCAACATTGCGTGTCCTCTCGCGAGCACGACTGCTCGATGCATAAATTGCTCCTTTCTGTTTTTTTCAATGTCGTAATTAGAATTTTTATATTCTTGTACACATACAACACGTACAAAAAGGATTATCATACTTTAATGAATTCTAATGCTATTGTGGTTTCTAAAATACATTTATTTTTATTAACGTAATTATATCAATTTGATATTACTATATTAGATAAAAGGAATATAACATCTGCAAGCACTACTTTGCATGTTATGCAAAGAAACATTAAACTAAATTTTTTAAATGACTAATCTCTGAGATAATAATTAAGTTAATGCCAAAATTATCGATTCTACTTGACATGTTTTATATACTGTCCTATCGCGCGCGGGTTTTATTATATATTTTTTATTTTTTCCCCGCACCGGAAAGGATAAAAGAAGCAATTCACTGATGGTCCTCTTTGTTTATGCCACCGCTATGCAATAACTACATCCCTGTCTCTCTGACGCAAACCTCGTAACTTAACCGCGATCTCTCGCGGGAAAGGATGCGGTTATACCGAATGGCTGCTAAAATAAAGCATACGTAGAGCGTGAGTCGTCGCGTAAATATTTAGAGATGCTTTCTCTCAAAGGTGAAGGGAAAGAGGAGAGAATGGAGAGAGAGAGAGAGAGAGAGAGAGAGAGAAAAGGAAAAAAAAAGAATGCATAAGGTTGCGAGCAAGGTGGTGGAGACCGCCCCGGGGGATGAGAGACACCGAAGGGTTGGTAGTGATACAGATGCAGATGGAAAGGTGGCGAGCGAACACGTGCGCGCGACACGTTGCCTCGCGTCGTATCATCCCTCTTCCCTTTTTCACTCCTCGTCTCTCTCATGCATTCATTATTTTCTCGTCGACGCACAAGCGACGACGATGACGACGACGACGAAAACCGTCCGCTGTCCCGCGCGCAATTCCCCCCCTCTCCCTCCCTCCCTCCCTCTCTCTCGCTCCACCTCTTTTCAACCACTGTTTCTAAATTATTTTAAACCGTTATCCCGTTGCAATATGACGACACACCAAAAAAAAAATGTATGCGCAAGTGTCGCCGCTCTTCTGTGTACGAAACCGCTGTCGAAAGCACGGCGCAGACATATATCCGCTTGAAGAATCGCCGCGACGACACCCTCTGGCAAGAATTGGTGACGTTTTCGGCAGTGTGTTTTGACGTTTTGGTAAAAAAAAAAAAAAAAACGCGGAACGACAGGGCAGTGCGTGACATTTCGTGAAAGCGGCGTTTAATGACGCTATGCGACGCTCTTTTTAGAGAAAAGACTTTTTAAAATATTGTGTAATAGACTAAAATCAAAGTAACAAAATTGTCAATTAAATTTCTTGTATTTGTAATATATTTCAACATCTTTTAAAAATAATTAAATATATGTATTGGTATTTAAATATATAAATCGCTTGTTTTAGCATTTTATCGTACCATGTTGCAGTTGTAGCTTAAAAATAATTATTATCTAACTCTCTTTCTTTCTTTTATCTAGTTTGTGTCTTCAACATGTTTACCATCTAGAGATTAGAAAGAATTATTCGACCGGTACAGGTGGAAAAAAAATTATTTGTGATAAAGATGTTAGATCTAATCGTACAAACATTTGCGATAATAAAATTGAATTCGAAGAATATATTGCACGACATACAAACAATCAAGTTTATGGTAGGATCATCGCTTTTTATTACGTACAGCGGAAAACTTTCACTCGCAAGCTTTTCTTTGCAGACGATCAATGATAAAGAGTTTGTCGCGAGTGAGTGTGCTTAATTCGCTCACACTATATACACTACCTCGTAACTGTCAAAGGATCAAGGGACCTTAATTACGGCAAAAAACGCGCCAGCGACGTTGTCGCAATAAAGTCGATGTGTCGCGCGAGTGGAAGTAAACGGTCTCTGGAAGAGGGAACGAAACCATAAGAAGCTCTCGCGTGGATGGAGAATGGTAGACACGGACTTCTCTCGCGCGGACCCAGATAAGACCATAGTTCTTCCGAGTTGAACCGTCGTAAGCACGGAACTAAAAGTTCCTCCTGATATCAGTCGCCACGCGGAAAGTAAGATACGTTGTTTCCCCTTTCATCTCCCGCGTTTCGTTTTTCTATCTCTTTCTCGCTCCTTTATCCTCGTTCCGGTTCCCCCCCTCGCACAGTTACTACTGATCTCTTTCGACCCAGCTTCTGCTAACCCGCGCCTCTCCGCCTTTATTTCTCTCTCCCTTTCTCTCTTTCTCTCTTCAGCAACTTCAGAACGTCCGGAGAGAGTTCGGTATAAGTTATTTTATTAAATCCACGCCCCCGGGAACGGGTGGTATCGAGGTCTTTTGTGAAAGGATCGACTTGGGAGAGAAAACCAATGGTGTAATGAAAGGATGCCTACGAGAGAAGCGTGACGCGGCGCGCCAGCGAAGGGGAAAGATCAGGACGATCCTCTCGCGCGTCCAGCCGAAATAACGAGGACCTACCTGTAGGCGGTCGAGCCCGTTCTCGATACCGAGAAACGGATATATCGCCATGGAATCGACAGGTATCCCTGGGCTAAAATTAAAGTTTAGCTCTCCAACGATCGGCGCGTTCTCTCGGAAGGGTCGAAACTCGTAGGAAGTCTGCGTAGGAAAGTTTTCATAGTAGTAATTAGTAGTTGCGCCCAAAGAGCTTGGGTCAAGGTCATCTAACACGAATCCGCGTGTGTGTCCTAGAATGCTTCGAGAGGAAGCGCGCCGTTGATCGGCTTTGAAAAAAAAAGTGCGTGGGTAATAAAGTGATAAAGATATAAATGCACAATGTATTGTTGGCGTGAAAGTCGTTATTTATAGAGATTAAATAAAACTCTTTGTATTATAACACGAGCGAGATGCGAGCTCCGATAATACTGACAGAGAATTACGTTTCACGCTTATCGTGTTATTGCGTGGTGACATTGGCGGTGTCGGTGCGGAGACGCCGTTTGAAATGAAGAAAAATACCCCGGTCAAAATATCAAGCTGGT
This sequence comes from Cataglyphis hispanica, assembly GCF_021464435.1. Lineage (NCBI taxonomy): Eukaryota > Metazoa > Arthropoda > Insecta > Hymenoptera > Formicidae > Cataglyphis > Cataglyphis hispanica. The sequence continues at coordinate 320,084 of NC_065971.1, forward strand.
CCGCGCGAATACAAGAGGAACTCTTTTTGTGTCATATGTGCGGCAACGATCATAATGGTCCGCGATGCTGCATTCAGCGTCTTCCAAGCGGAAATCGCTCCTCCGCGTATCCGCAAACGTTCAGTTAGAAAAGCCAGGATTTTGCGTCAGCGAGCTATAACGGTTCCGAATAAACAGACCGGTTATGTGCGGTCTAAAAATGTTTGATTTATAATATAGAGCTAAAATTTAAAAAAAAAAAGAAAAACTGCTGTTATATATTCTTTGATATTTCAACATTAATAAATTATTAATAAATAATAATTATTTATTAATAATTTAATAAATAATTATAATAAAGAAAGAGAAAGAGAGAGACAGACAGATAGACAGAGATAGAAACAGAGAGAGGGAAAGCAATAATAAATAAAATTTTTAAATTTGTTTTTAACATCAAGCGCAAAGGAGCTAATGAAACAGATATATTAGCATGCCAAGGATGCTTTTTAATTATCGTAGACTGTGTTGCCAATTATTTAACTTTAAAGGCAAAGTTTTTCAAAAGCTTCAGTATTGTATTTAGATTAATTCAAAGTCTGGTGGCGTGTAACAAGAACCTAGATTTAGTGCTTCTTTTCAAAGCACTAAAACTTTATCTTCAATTTGTTTCTCTGCTCAGCGTCGAGTCTCTCATTCCCTATTATACACATAAAGCCGTGTAAGTTTTTTCTCTGAAACAAAAAGTGCGTTGTCGGACACGCAGTAAACCAACATTTCTGAGCGCGTTTGCAACTCTTCGATCCGTTTCAATAGCTTTTTGCCCGACATAAAAAGCATAGCATCTGCGCGCGTCGGATAAACATCGCAGGTGTATATGTGCGTGCGTGCGTACGCGCATGGAATTTGTAAGTACCGTGTTAGAGACGCGCCATCGGAAAATATATTGTCAGCGTAAATCTCGCGCGTAACTACACACGCGATACGCGATTTTAGACATACGATCACAGGCGCGACAGTTTCGGGTTTCGAGACTCTGAAATATCGTAAAACGATTTCTGCATACCGCGCCCGTGACAGATGTTAACCGAATAAAATTGTATTTATATTTGAGAGATGCAAGATGTAAACGTATGAAGTTATTTTCGGAAAAAATTTTCCACAGAGATCACGAATCAAAAATAATATTTAAGATAATTTTCAGTTGCTGGATAAATTAAATAATACCAATAAGTTTAATCGGGAGTTATACATATATAAACTAAATATGATAATATAGATTTGTATTTATTTAAATAATTGTTTAAAATATTGCGAATGGCAGTTCTATTAATTTATTTATCGGCAAATATAATTTTTTTGTGAAAAAAATCACGAACACAAGACGCATTATTGGGCGACAATAACTGCGAAAGGTGGCTATAGACGGTCGTTTCGACGTCGTCGTGCTTCGTTCCGGACAGAACGAGAATGGAACGATCATGGGGATCATGGAACGAAGGCGATGTATGGGTGCTCGTCGACGAGCGTGGAAGGTGGCGGGCGCCTCGGTTGAAGGAGGTCTGCGGTAAACCTGCGGAGAGAAAGAGAAAGCGAGGGAATCAGAGCGCTTGGTGGAGCCTCCATTCATTTTCCAGCGTAACCGCGAGTGGCTGCCGCGCTTTTTTACGAAACTAATTGAATGCAGTCTCCAGTTACGTACCATGCGCCAATTACCGGTGAAACTGTCGTCCGGCGGAAACGCGGGCGCTCTGTCGCCTGTCGAGGACAATATTAAGTCGGCGTCGATTTGGCAAAACAGTGGCTTCGTAATAGCACTAATTAGGTGTACTTTCTGCCAACCGTCGTTCCCCATCCCAGTCATTCTTTCACCCCGTTGTTCGTTCCCGCGTTCGCGGATATCCCCCGATCACCCTTTTCCCTTTTCCCTTTTCGAGCTGCTCTACCATTTCTCCCTGACCTATTCGTTTCTGTTTACTGGCGTTCGTGCAGAACAAGACGAGTACTCGAATACATCTATATACACATATACACATGCGTGCACGTGTATAGAAATCACCCTCCTGCGAAACAAGCAATCAAATTAAGAATCTGTTGTCCTGATCTCCTCTTCGCATATCCGATTATATTTAATCATTGCACATCGCATGATCTGTAAAAATTGTTTGGAAAAAAACGAGCAATTAAAATTAACGAGATGAATCGTGGACAGATCACTTGGATATTTTCTGTCATCTGTTGCAAATTGCTACATGGTAGAATAAATACGCAAACAGATATATGTAAAACAAACAACTTGCTAAATTACAATGAAAAGAACAAATAATGCTTTCATAATCTTGCGATTAAATGTAGCGTATATGTTTGTTAAATTGAAAAATTTTAAATTTAATTATTTCATATTATTAAACAAACATTATATTATTAATTGTTTCACACATCAGAAAAATACGTATCTATTTGTATCATTGTGAAAATCACAGATGAATAGATTACATATAAATGCTATGACTGTTCTTAAATCTAAGTTTTAAATCTAAGTATGTATCGTTACATTCGCAATTCATCCTGTTTTTTATACCGAGGATAAATTATTTTTAAAAGTTCATGTCACGTGTCACGAGACTGGTGCAGATTTACGACAACAAGTCGTTTCGAGAAATCCTTGTAACGCGTATAATCGAAACTAAGTAAGGTTTTAGCACTTTGGTCAATAAAAGCTAGCTGCTTAGCGGATGGTACAAGGAAAACGAGGGGATGAACCCGATAATTCCGTCTTCAATATGGCGGAGAAGCATGCGATCGCCTGACAACTTTGCTATAATGAATGGGTTGTACCCAGCAAGAGCGAGGAGTCGCACAAAACTTGCGACTATCCACTTTGACATTTGAGTGCAATCATGGGAGACTCACGCGTGCACACAGAAAGCATCGACATTATCGTTGTACGTCAAAGAAAAATATTGTAGCCAGACACTTTGTGTGATATGCGAACTCCTTTTCTCTCGATCATTTTATTCAAGAAGAACTCATTGTCAGATTTTTTCGATGATTATGGAAATTGAATGTATGTGGCGCGATTACGCAAAAACATGATCGACTCATGATAATCCATTAAAGCCATTCATCGAGACTCTTATACATCGGAACAAAGAAATAACACAATTGATAAGTAATATCGAGAACGAGAGCAAATTTTCTGAAAATTATCTGAAAATGTTTCTTATTGTATCTGTCATTTATAATTAAACAATATTGAGTGATTTATAAATAGCAAAATATTATTTCTCGGTATCTATAAAAAGACTAGTTGTGTGGTTAAAAATTTCAGTAATTTATAATTTTGTTATTACAAATTTTTCTGATTTGATGCCGACGATAATTTGATTTTGTTGTATATATCGTATCAATGAAATAATCGGGATCATAAAAATATAACGCGAATAGCATTTTGAAATATAATCGCGTGAGAGGAAATAACACGTATATTATACTGGCTCGCAACGTTAGATCGCAGGTATCGTTGCCACGTTTCGAGAGAAGGTATCGTCTCGGTAGAGCGGCTCCAAAGTGCAATAAGGGCCCTGCGCGAAGCTTTCTATCGCTTCGATAGAAACGGACGGTTGAGAAAGGGGGAAAGGGGCGAAAGGGGGCTTTTTCTCGAAAATAAAAAGAAGACAACGCGCTTTTACCAATCGATGGAGTATAAATGTCCATGAGCAACGACATCCTTTCTATTGCCGATCGTCTCTTAAATTTCGCCGGAATCGCCCTGAGCTTTCTGGTTAGTCTTTTCATTTGTAAAAGCAAGACGTAAATTTTATTCGCTAAATTGTAACCTAAATATTAGGAATTAAATCGAAATGGAAGTCGTACCAATAAATAAAAAACAAAGTTTTTACTAACTCTTAATTACTCCTTGATGAAACTGTTATTGTTACGCGAGATTAGTTTTCTTCTCTATCCGTAGATATTGTATCTCGGGGGCGTCGAGATAAAAACGTTAAGATTCCATAAATAACGATTACAGCACCAATAAAGTACCCATTTCAAGCGTTTTTCTCCCCCAGGGTGGGAAATATCATACTCTTTTCGACACCCGTTTGCAAAAAGATCTTTTAGATATCAGATTCTTTCAGATCGCGTCCATTACGCCTCTTACGCTCCTCACGCTTTCCTCTTGGTGCCCATCCACCAATTCAATCGTTCCGTTCTGTTCTGTCCCGTTTTACCCGTCAACGCCGCGCATTGCTATTGTGTAGTTTACTTTATTGCGCGCATTCGTCTTGCCATAATATTCGGGCTTCCCCTCCTACACTTGACTGTCTCCTTCTCTATATTAACCTTCCATCTCTTACAAAGACTTCTTTTCCACCTTCGAGAGATGCCATGGAGAAAGAAAGCGCACGCGTTGTTCTAATTTCCAGAGTTATACATAAAGAATTTTTGGACGGGAATAAATTTTTTTCCCAATTACAACACATCAAAGATAAAAAATGTGTCGCGTATACATTATAAAATATATATACATATATATTTTAAATTAATTATTTTTTTTATACTTAACTGAGAGCAGTATCGATCGTGATTGTGTGTGATAATAATGGGGACGACGATGTAAAAGAGGAAGCTGCTAATTAATCTGACCTACAACGTGTGACGTCGCAGCCGGGAACCGGGATCGAGGCCTGTATTATAGAAGCTGTGTTGTCCGACTTCGTCTTCACGTTCGGCGTTTAACATGGTCGTAGGATTAATGCCGCGGTAATTTCGGTCCGGCAAAACGAGCGGATGCGAAACCCAGAGAGAATAGACGAACTCTCTCTCGGTTCCTTCGGGTCGTGACGCGACATGATTGAAAGGCAGGTGAAGGGTCGGCCGCTCTGCGGTTCTGTACTTCGTCAACTGCCAAACGCAACTTCTGCACAATGGTACCGCCCCGAAATCAATTTGTTTCCGTAATGCGCTGGGGCCGACCGTTCGTCAACGCTCCACACTTTGCCTTTAACTCGTTTTTCGCAACTCGCAGATTTTCGCTGGTTTTGTAATTACATGTCGTAGGCGAAAGCGCTGTTATACAGTATAATATTATAAAACAAATCTTTAGCAGACATTAAAAATTGTAACGCGTGTGCTACAAGAGAATTACTAACAACAAATTAAAGAAATTTAGAAAATAAGATTAGTTGATAATAATTTAATAAATTGTTAATTATACTTAAGATTTAAGAAAACTTGAAACATGAATCGATCGCAGTATTATATATATCATTGTTATAATATATTATACAACTCGTCTTTATAAGCGGTTGAATCTTGAAGTTTACTTGCTTAATCTAACAAGATGATGCTGCAAACGACTGGAAAGTTGCAAGTTTAATCGATATCATATTCTCGCGCGACCGTTGCTTTCCTCGTCGGTGTGATTGCGCCCTCCATTCCAGCCAAGCGATCGCGATAAAGGTACTTATGTAATTTGCGATGTTTGTACTTCTAGCGCGCTTTGAGGTCGAACTTTGAGAGGGGTAATTAAAGCGACGACGCCTGTACCAAGCGATTTATTGAACGTATTTCTAATTACTGTCCGGATGTTAGCAGGTCCTGAGAAACTTCTAATTGAAATTCAGTTCGTAATTGCATATGATCAGGAGAGAAAATTTAATATTATTAATCAATTAAACGCGGCAACATTTAACGACTATCAAACTAGCACACTATACTTTCTTGAATACTTAGAAAAAATTTTTAATTTACAAAAATTGAAGATAATACACAAGTTAAACGCGAGACTATTGTTTAGAAATAAACTTCTCTTCGGTTTAGAATAATCGTTCAGCTTTATGGGAATACGGTCGTCGGTTTCGATGTTTATCGGGAACAAGGAAAAAAAAGACAACAAAAAAACGGTCCCTTTTTTATATCATGAGTAAAAAATATTCTTCCTCCCGTTAAGCCTCAAGGGATGAAATGGCAAATCCTATGGGGAAGAAATATAGCGCGCATTTGGCGGCATCATTAATCTTGTAAAGACATATTCCGTGCTTTAATCTTTCAGGAATACAACATCTATTACATGGACTCATCTCCCGTTGTCGGATCTCACGCGCTTCTACGTTGACTTCGTGATTCGCTTTGATAGACGCGCGTGAATGAGACAAACGGGACTAAAGCCGGATACCGGCGAAACGATGTGTCGGACGTAGCTCTGATTCACGAGGGCCAATCAAGTAGGAGAACATATGGCCGTTAATAACGCCTGTACAATCGACATCGGTCCTCGATACGGCCTGATACGACGACATAGATCGTGCAGATCTACTATCAGCTTCGTTTGATCACTAATTAATTCAAAGTTTCATCGGCTCGTATAGCTTTGCAAATTCATTGGACAGCTAATTCACAGCTGATCTCGAGGTTTACTTCCCGAATTTATCATAATTAAAATTCTTGTAAAAGATGCTTTTGCGTTAATCTGAGAATTTTAATAAGCAATCTAAAATTTTTTGTTTAATATCTAAAGTAATTAATAAAAACAGATTTTAATCGAAAACAATACTCGTTAAAAATTTTAAAATTATTTTTGCCATTTATCTTAATGTATCAATTTTTTAATTTTATTTCCGTAACCAAAAAATATATTTGTGCAGCAAAAAATCTCTTATCATTTTTTGTGCAATTGTATTTATATACGAGATAATTGGCGGAATCGATTTCGTCCGCAATTCTTTCGCGAATCGTCACTTAATCGTATTGATGAAATCTGGATCGTATCTCGTAACGTTCAACGAAGCTGCTTACAGTTTAGTAGCTTGTGGCACCAGCTGGTACCACAACCGGGATTAAAATAGTTTGGCGGTACAAAAAGGCCGCAAAAACCCCCAAGCAGGACGAGCTAAAACGTGAGCGTTGCTGCTTGCTTTCCCTTTATATATGCTTCGGCCGTTTTCCTTCACCGTCGAAGTGCGGTCGCTACAAGATGTCCAGAGTTCGTTAATGTCACTTAGACGAGAGCTTCGCGTAAGCAACGACGGTGGTTTGATTATTTTTCTATCAGGAACAAAGAGAGAAGTATATATACGGCGGTGTGTCTCGAATTAGTAAAGATGCGGGTTATTCATAGTCATTAACTGCACACATCGAGATTGGGGAAACGTGACATTCCACGAATCTCGTTCCTCGGAAACGAAAGCTTTCGCTCGATTAACACGACATGGAAATCTTTTAATAATACTTTTCGAGCGTGCCAAGTGATTTAAATACGAGTCGGTCGCGCGATTTATTTTCGAATAATTGTTTTAAATAGGGATATATCCTGAGAGTCACGAAGATACACTTCCGTTTATACTTTATATTTATGAACAAATTTTTATCAATAAACAATATAGATTTTAATTTTACGAAAAGGAATATATGCATAGAGAGGAACCAAAAAGAATGTGTTACTTGTAATATTAAAATTATTGTTATAGATTTTACATTTTTGTAAAAAGATTTATGATTTAATGATTTAATGATTAAAAAAAAAGATATTACGAAAAGTGTTAGATTTTCATATATCGAGTAAGCTTGTCATAGTTCTTTGTAACGATACGTGTTGCATTATTACAACGCAATTTCAATATTTCCTCATTAAGCTGCAGCTACTCCGGCGAATGTGCTTTGTATAGCCAATAACAACTTCGATAACTACACTATACTTCTCGTACATATTGCACGTACATTAATTCGTCAGTAGATATATAGCTTTAGGAGCAGCAGTATGATTTCCTGCAAATACGGGGCATCGTAGTGTAAACACATGGTAAATGAAAGCATACGCTGTGAGAAATAAGGTGCAGATAGATGGGCAGATAGATAGGTAGATAGAGGTAGGTAGACGCGGACAAAGTTATGAAATTTATTTAATTCACTTAACATCACGCCATGCGCGATCCTATCTGAACATCTCGACTTTGCATTCGAACGGGTACGTTTAATCTTGTTGCACTCGAAGATGACTCGTAGAAATGATAATTATCATAGAGCTAATTAATCTTATTGTAAATAGCACAATTAGAGAATAAAGTTATGATAATATCAATGAAATTCAAATAGCTTCACGTATATTTATAAGACACATATATATATATATATATATATATATATATATATATATATATATAATTTATTTCTAATGTCAGACAATATTTCTTACAAACAATTTTAGCTATTAACAATCCGTGAGATTACTTATTATTAACTTTTACTATTATCAAAGTGATTGTTATTGATCCAAATAAATATATAATCTATTGGGCACTTTTATTTATTTGTTTGAAACAGAATTCAAAATAATATGAAAGTGGATTTTAAAGGAAAAGGGATATTACTTTATTGTGTTTTATGGACGATATTAATTTTTTTTAATAATACTTCTCAACAGTTGAATATATATCGCATTGCTTTAAATTTTTCATTGATATATAATTTGTTATTATTATTATTTCCGTATAGAGAGAGTAAAATAATATGAATAATGTAAATTGCCGAATTAAACATTTTAAATAATAAAAAGCTGTAATATACCGATTTATATATTTATGACTATTTAAAAATGTGAGAAACAAAATATTTGACGTGAAATTATAAAATTAAATGTTTGATATAATATTTCAGAGCGACAATAGATATTGGTATGCGGCCTTGATGTTTGTTTACATTGTGTTTATCTACGCGGACGCGTGCTGCGTACGTATGACGTACATCGTATTATTCGCGTAGCGACATTCGAATCGGCAGGTAGTGGTACGATCCGCTCCGTCTATCGTATCTCAAAACGCGATTATTCTTTATAAACAATCCACGATTATCAATTTATTGTATTAATTATCTTCACAATCAAAGATTCGTATACTTATCAAGGCGGTAATTATTTATCGAAACAAATATTTTGCGTAATTTATTCAGTTAAAGTAGAAGCAATAAAGAATGAGAATTATAAATTACCGTTTCGTCGCGATAAATTTACGAGCTATAATTATTTCCTTAATACGTATATTCATTTCCGATGTCGGCGGAATACAATTGAATCTCATTGAACATTGCTGAACAATGCTCAATGAAATGAATGAATGAATGAATCACGCTTTGCTCCGACAAGCGAGCCGGCTCGAATCAGTTAGAGTTCGATCGATTGCTTGATAAAGGCAGGGGTGGAATCGTCGTCTCGCGTCTCTTGTTTCATATACCATACACCAATGGTGTCGCCATACATGTCTTAGCTCTTGCTCGAAATTACCTCGTCGATTCGAAATGCGATCCTTGCGCGAAACGGCGTATTGTTTCGCGATTGCGGAATTCGGGAGTGCCGTGCGAATTGTCGCGCGTTTAAATGCGGGAATGATATTAGAAATGTGTAAGTGCGCGATCTCTTTCTCGACAACTCTGAATTGAGAAAAAGTGAAGATCTAGGAAAGGCATCAGGCAACGGCGAGGCAACCGGCTAAGGTAAGTAATTTATTATTTATTATTATTTGCGCAGGCGCATTTATTCCTTTATTTAATTATTGCATTTATTCTCTTATTTGACATTCTTTATAACTTAATATATTTTATAGTACGTAAAATATTTCGACAGCGAATTAATAATACCTAACATGGTATTCGGCCTTGGTGACGTAAACATTGGCGCGCTATTGTTTACGTATTGCGGCCTTGTTATTAATTCGGAGATACTTGAACAGAACGGTAGTGGGGTGAGACGCTCAAATTCTTTTCCTACGTATTATCATTTGCGATACTTGAACAGTAAGTAGTAGAGCGCGAGAAATTCCGTCAAATTCTTTTTCAAAGTAGCGGTAAATAATTTAATATAATAAATTAATTATCTTTTACATATCTTAAATAATATTTTGCATATATACATTTAATCAAGAATCAAAGTGAGGAATCAAAATTATATAAATTATTGATTTATTGTGATCTTTCTCCTTCTTTATAAGCAATAATTATTTCTTTAAAAATATTTAAAGTTTAATTAAATTTCGTCCGGCTGCTTTTTTCTTTGACTTTTCGATTTAAATATATTCAGATTCAGATTTAAAAAAATAACGATAAGCTTTGTGATATATTAATCGTTTATTAAATAATTGATCTATAATTTAAGATATTTGTATAATTTATTATTCCGCTTGTATACGTCATAATACACAAATATATTTTTATTCTATACGTCAATAACAAGATGTTCGGCCTTGGTGTAAACATTAGCAATATAAACATTAGCGCGCTATTATTACAGTCTTGTTATTATTCATACAAGTACGTTGGAGCAAAAATAAAGTAGTGGTGCTCCGAATTCCTTTTCTAATCGCGGATATTAAAATATAATTTGCTATGCTTATTATAATTAACGATTTCATAACGATAATTAACGATAACTATAAATAACGATAACTTTTAAAAATAAGAAATAAAAAATTATAATAGACATAGCATATTCTTATGAGTGGCGCATGATTTCGGCATCGTATAAATATCAAAAATTTTATTCTTTCGGTTCTCTTGTACGATATAACAAAGTGTGTGTTTTGTGTAATTATTCCGCGATCGCGAGTGAATGTAAGCCAGTGTAAAGTATGCGGTATTCGACTAATCGTAATTAATTGTGTTTTCGCGAGTGAATGTGAACGTTACGAGAAAATGGCAAGCGATAAAAAAGAGAAGAGAAAAATGTCCTGAAAAGTATCTGACGATGTCGATTTTTGTCGACAATTTACTCGCAGTATGATTCTCGTGAAACGGGGTTTGATTGCGCCGGAATTTGAAAGTGCGAGAGTGTCGTTGAAAGTATCGCGCGTATGAATCAATCTGAGAGGAGAGGCATTGGGCACCGATGAAACCCTGTGGTAAATAAATTGTCATTTGTATATTAATTACATACAATGCAATGAAATTTGCCTCAAAATTTAAATTGAACAATTAATTAATTACATAATTTAATTTTTTATTTATATGATTGAAACAAGATAGAATTAGAGGGAAAAAGATTTTTATATAAGAGCTATAATTTTATAAAAGTTTCCATTTTTAAATTACAGCTTTTATATGAAATTATTAGTTATTAGTGTCTTTTTTTTAAGTTTATAAAATTGTTTTATTAATTTGTTTATTATTATATGCATCGAATATAACATTTAAAGCGTATAATAATTTTTTTTAAATATTAATTATTTTATGCGCTGCTACGATTTGATTCTATTTGTGTTACAGATCAATCTAACGACTCCCTAACATTCCGAGAGGAGGAGGAGGAGGCCTAGGAGAGGCATCCTGCACCAGCGGAGCAACCCAAGGGTGAGTATTATTACTTTTATATTAATTATTATAAATCCCGTACATGCACTAATTCGATTCGATCATTATTTGAATCATAGTTTAAACAAGAGAGACTTATACTATAAAAGTTTTTATTTAAAAAAAAAGTTTTTTTTTAGAATTTATAAAATTATTCCATATTTGTATACCTTCTTATTATTATATGCATTAGATATAAAATTCGATGCGTACAATAATAATTTATTGAAATATTAATTATTTTAAGCGTTGCTCTAATTTGGATTTTATATTTGTGTGTTGCAGACAACGTAGCCTCAAGACCAAATCTCCGCTGTTGCGCATCAGTGCCGGTGAGTGATAAATTTTATTTTATTTTAAGGTGACGGATCCGTAGATATTGCAGATGCAAATGTAGATTGTAGATTGTAAATAGATCCATTGCCTCAAAATGGATGGGCTAAAATAGATGAAATCAAATAAGTTTCAATAGATTTTTTAAATGTACATTAAAACATATTATAAACATAATTTAAAATATAAATTAAAATAAAAAGTTGAAAAAATATAAAATATTTTTCATAGCCCATTCATCTATACTATCATATCTATAAAAGCTTTGACAATTTTGTCATGCATCGTTTTACTATAATAATATTTATAATAATATGTAATTTATATTAAAATAAAATTAATAAAAACATTTATGTATCACATGGATAATTTGACGATTTAATTGATTGAAGTAACAATGTTTAATTTTAATAAAATAAAATTAAATAAAATTATAAAAATATATAAAATAAAATGAATAAATAATGTAATTTATATTAAATATAGGACGATTTGACGATAATATTTAATTGATTGAAGTAACAATGTTTAATTTTAATAAAATAAAATTAAATAGAATTATAAAAATATATAAAATAAAATTAATAAATAATATAACAATATAATATAATAATATTTATATAATAATAATACAATAATATAATAATATTTACATTATATATAATATAGGATACTTACATTATTTTATATATTTTTATAATTTTATTTAATTTTATTTCATTAAAATTAAACATTGTTACTTCAATCAATTAAATATTATCGTCAAATCGTCCTACATTTAATATAAATTACATTATTTTATATATTTTTATAATTTTATTTAATTTTATTTTATTAAAATTGAACAATTGAATTGTTATTTCAATCAATTATTAAATTTGATTGATGATTTGGCATTAGATTGGTTAAAGTAACGTTATATTAAAACAATGCATGACAAACTGTCATGTCATAAACGAGCATAAAATTATGCTCATGTACCCCGGCGACAATAATTAGCCGGCAACGGAAGGAATTTTTTTCCTTCATCGATCTCTGATAGGAGTCGAAGCTACATCTCTGGCTAGATGTAGAATTAATATGGCCAGGATCAACGAAAGGTAGATCCAACTGGCCCAACGAAAGCAACGTAGATGATCAATATCATGGTCAAAAAGCACAAAAATACACATGTTGAGCAATACATGTGTTTGCACATTTCTCCATGCAATGGCACGTAATCAAGAATGTTACCGATGCATTCTATCAGAGCACGCGAATAGAGCACGCGAATAGAGCACGCGATTAGAACACGTGATTAGAACACGCGATTAGGCCAAGCGATTAAGACACAGTCCCCAAAATTTTGGTGATTTCGGATTCCTGCTAGCTTAGCCAGCAAAAGTAAAGTTGTTAGGATCTATTCCGATCTATTTAATTAAGGATACCGGTCTTGTTTTTCTTTGAACTCTGATCTATATTACTAATTATTAAAAAGAGGAGCAGATATGAATATAATAATAGGATAAAAAAGATATGAAATGTAAGAATATTATATATATATATATATATATATATATATATATATATATATAGATATATTTAATTATGATCTATTGTGTAATGCGTTCCAAAATAATTGTTTCATTAGCATATATGCATTAGCTATGTTATGCATAATTGTTTCACGTACAATACAATAATTACAAATACAATATCGATTCATTAAAAATTATAGATCTTATATTAGATTCATAGTTGAATCTCTTTTTATGGTGCCAACTTCATAAATCGGTATATAGTTTTCATACATTATTACTCACTCCCGCAAGAAATAATTCATTTTATAATTAATTACAAATGTAAAGTTTCAAGTCCAACTAGATCCTGGATATCAAAAATGTAGAAATAATTATCAGATAATTATAAAATATATCGTTTTTATCGATAAATATTTTAACAAATATTGTCCGCGAGAAGATTTATTTCAATAGATATTGTGCAGTTGAAAAAGTATTCCAACATGATTCTGTTAAATTTTTTACTTGTAAATTGTAAGTACAATATAATATATTATTTCATTTGAAAATTTCCTAAATTTTTTAAAGCATGATACATTTAAGCTTATAATTGAACATCGAATATAAAAAGTACAATAATTAATCAATAATAATAACACAAACATGTATATGTATTGTAAATATAATATTCACTTATTATAGCACATATAAATTTTGATTGTTTTAATTTAATTGTTTTATTATTAAAACTGATTAATATTTTGAGAGAGGAAGAGAAATATCGAAATAGATATTGTATTTCTCTCATGTCAGTTGTTTTTACATTACATGTATTCACTAACTGCAAATTATATTAATCAATTGCAAATATATCTACGGGTCTAATGTCGATGCTCGATATGTGAATACATTATAATTATGCTCTTAATTATGCAGTTTGTCCTATATATAATGTACCGCGTAATGAATAAACACGACGAAAAAACTGAACGTTTGCATCGTTTGCATAATAGTCGCGCAGCAATTATAGGGTTAATTTCGCGTAGGCATTTGCCGTTAAAGCTTCGTATAAAAGCTCGATTTATTCGTATGCATTGTCATTGTAAAATACAGACACGACGAAAATACAAACCAGTGCTTATGAATTAATAAATTTTGCGTATAATGTCCTCGGATTAACATAATTGTTATAAAGTTGTTTAATACACACACTTATAAGCAGGATACATATGCTTGCGTGTGTTAACTTACACTTGCCTAAATTAAGGAAAAATTAACAGAAATGTTCTTTATGCGTTCTTTTGTCGTGTTAAAAAATAAGTAGAACCGAAGAGATATGCGTTTTTTTTTGCCTGTGTAAATTCAATGAAATTAATTTATTGTTTAACGACGATTAGTCCCGCGATTTATACGAAATCAACCGGTTTCTCAATTGAGCTCGACGTGATGACTCGGAATAGGCGTGCTTCCACTTGGAGGAATATGGGAAAATTGCGGAACGAAAATGTAAAGGAGTGGCCGGGATCAGGAATCTTGAGCGTTATTGCAAACCTCCTGCTAGTGCTGTTTCACGAGGCGAATAGCTACTAAGTCACTGTTGACCCATGAACTCGACTACGATGATGTATGAGCATAGTTTTCACTTGCAACTCACCCTCCCTTACCTCCCCCTTCTCTCTCTCTCTCCTTATGCCTATGTTCGCATCGCTCATTCTCATTTCACCGCCGTCAGCATCATCCGCGTTAGCGTTTACTGTTTTGTTGTTGTTCTGCGTTCGTATACACGCGGAAGTGTAGCCGGGGAGCTCCTAATTACCGCATTGTCGGAAAAGAAAATGGACGTAATTCTCTGTAGCGCCTATGAAAATTCATGGAAATACGCATCGGTGGCAGGGAAAATTGAGAGAGAGAGAGAGAGAGAGAGAGAGCACCATCAGCTTTTTACAACGAGAACAATAACTAATTATCTCGCTTTTGAAAACACAAGGCAAAAATATCGAATTTAATATCCTCATGACATGAGAGTTGAGCCTGAAGACATGGGAAATAAAGAGCGACGACGGTTCTTTATAGTTTGTTGCGTGTCTGCTTAGATATATATCTTTTCTTTCTTTTTTCCATGTATCGCATCTTTATCGTCGGCAACGAAGTCGTAATACAGTAATATTCAATGTATAATATCTCAATTAACGCAACGCATTACAAAGGGGCTGTTCATTTATTCACTATATAATCTTATCTACCGAATGCAGTGGCTTGATATTTTCATATAAAGCGTCATGTGTGTATGCGATATATACGTACGCGCCTGCAATTTTTCCGTGCGAACGAGCCGAGCCCGAGGGAGAAGGAGAAAGTATGGCAATTCGCACGATAAGTATGAGCTTGCGTTAGAGACGCTTTGTCATCGTAGGCGAGTCGGGGGTGGCGGAAGAACCGTGGCGTTATTTTTCGAATGGTCCGAAAAAGAACTTGAAAGAAATGACAAAGCTGAGAAAAGGAGAGAAGAGGAAGCGAAAACGGCGAGCGTTCTTCAGTTTCTCTCGTATCATGTCCCTCCCTTTCTCTCCGACGTCATAATCGATGTTGTTCGGCATTAAATCCGGAGCTGCAGCCAGCAGGCAGTCACGGCCACGATTGTCTCAAATTTAAATAATCACGGAAAAATGTTAATGCTCTCAACTCGACGTAATTCAATGATAAAATAGAATGACGAGGGAAAAAGGGGTGGTGGTTGGAAGGGGGGTCTAAATGGTTGTCTACCGAATACGTAAGATAACATCGGGCGGAAATTGCTTCGAGAAAAAAGGCAAATTGAATTAATACTCGTGTAAAAAAGAGAAGGCGAAGATGAGAGATTTGAATGTTTAAGATATATGCACATGTCTAAAAGATTATTCTGTTAAATAATCCGCGAGGATCTTGCATCTCTAAATTTAATTTTTTTTGCATTTATACTAGGTTTTTGCATCCGCGAATCGCTTCATACATTGTAAACGATAACGCGATCTCTTTTTCTTGCGTTGTAGAAAAGAGTTATTAAAACTCTAAGGAACAATTTCGAGGATGTTGAATACTCGATGGGTACTGCAAATAACTTTGAGGGTAGATGTATTTAACGCATTTTGGCTCGTTTTATATAAATTATTAGCGCATTCCTACATATGTGATAAAAAATGTACATTTATTACAAAATTAATAACAAGATTTGCATTGTGCGCGGGATTTTTATATTGTTTATATTTCAATCTGATATTTTATTTTATATGTTGTAGTACAGTAGCGATCATTAATTTGCGAATATCTGCAAATAACTAAATTTTTGACAAAAAAAATTTTTCTATAGACATATGTAAATTTAAACTTTATCTGTTAAATAATTTTGCTCGTGTAAAAATATAGATATTCATCAGTGAATGAAAAATATTGTTGTACCGTTAATATTTTACAAATTGTTTTCGCGAGGGAAGGTATTTTTTCGTACAATATCTCGCCAAACTTCTATAAATGTTCACAGATTAAGAGCCGGCATTGTAGATATACGCAATTTACTATCGTCACCCTTTATGCGGCGAAAGATTGCGCTTCCCTTTCGATATCGCAATCAGATAAAGAGTCCGCGCGGTAGAAAGCACCCTCGACGAGTGAAGAAAGTGAAAGAACGAAGTGGATAGAGCGTCGTAATGTCGCCGTTTTTCATGAACGAATAATTCAGCCGCACGACGGGAGTAGAGGAAGCTTAGCCATCGATTCGCGTCGGGGTCGCGTGTTCCGATCGATCCTACTGCGACGTGATTTTCCGACCATCTATATATACATTCGCAATCACATTGGACGTTGCACTTTAATATCAGAAAAATCCGACGGAATTGAACTTCTCACCGCGATATTCGATCTCCTCCAAATGCGACCGTTTAACCCGAAAGATCGAATTTCATTACCATATTGTCTTTAAATTTATACGCGTTCTTCGATGATCGCATCTTCAATTTCGATATCCTATCGGCGTTGCCATTTCAATAGAAATTAAACGTTTATTATGGAATGCGGTGAGATAAACTATGTATGATCGTCTCAGATATGGCATGTCATAATTGTTCTCATATTATCCTCTATATGTCGCTACGCGATTTTTTGCGCTTGATATCTCATGTAAGAATGCAATTACCTCGTATTTTCGATGCTTTGAAAACTTTAGTGTTCATAGTTTGTATGCTGCTTCCCGTGGATTTCTAATCTATTCGCGCGCTCCAAAAAAATAGTTACACAAGTTATTTAATCATACCGCTCGACGCACGTAAGAAGCGGCGGAAAAATTTCGAGATTACCAAAAGTGTAACGACTTTGCGTTGTAATATTCTAATCAAAATGTCAACGAAACTTTTGTCATCCCAGCCGCTCCACAGATTTTTATATAATATATGAGAAAAGAGAGACTATTATTTTCTATACGCATATCTTCTTTTATTAAAGAAAAATCAATTCGGAATGAGATCAAAGAGTACACACAGTTGAGAGGATATTCTCGGTGGTTTTGAAATATCGATTTAAAGATCCGCGGACCGTTGTAGGAGGAAAATTGATTCGATATCGACAAATCACGTCGATTCTCTCGCTCCGTTTTTTCCTCGTTGAAAAAACATGGAGCTGCATTCGTTCGAAAAACACGGAAATGCATCTGGAAACTGACTTATAGACTGTTAGCTTCTACGATAACATATTAATCCGGTTTTGTACAATTCCGGTTTTATACAATCGAGTGACAAGCCGACACATTTATGATCTCGTGATAGCACAATTTCTCGCTGCTATGCATAATATCTTTTTTCCAATAGCTTTGGGACTTTTGAAAAGTATTTGCTTAACACTGTATATCTCTCATATTTCATTGATGTATGCTGATTTAACGCCAAAAGTTTTAAAAATAGTGAATATCGCGTAAATCATATCAATAAAGTTTAGCTTTTATACTCTAAATACAACGCGACTTATCTTGTTTAAAGAATAATATTTTCTGACATTCTATATTTTTTTAAATATATATTTTTTCCGCATTAGATTATGAAATTAAGTAAAAGAGTACAAGTAAACGAGATGCAAGTCCTATATGAAATTGAATTCTCTTCCAAATCCAATTTAATTATGTTGATTTTATTTCAACTTTCGCGATGCTCATAAAAGATACCTCACGGTAACCGGCGGAGACTTTCATATAAATTTACCGAAACGAAATATGGCGCGCGGTCATAAAACTGAACTTGAGGCAGCGCGAAAGTGTGCAACGTTATCGCCGTGATGCACCTACGGCGCGTCGAACTTTTGGAAAGCAATGAGCCAGTCCCGAACTCCGGACTTTGACGTATTGCGATGTTTTTCAGTACGAGCGGGAATGCTTTTTGGAGCAAACTTAAATCTCACGATCGATTTATATCGTAATGTTGGACGATGGTCGTATATATAACATGTCAATCTAAAATTATAAAATTATTTTTGAATAATTGCACAAAAGATATTATTATTTGCATACGTAATCAAATTTGCGTCTTATAAATTGTCCAACAAATTTAAAATAATCGAAAAATTGATAATATAATATAAAATATTGCCATATATATTCCAAAATTATACTTTTTAAAAAAGTGCGTTTTATTCATCATTTCTCTTATTGCTAATTACAAACGTAAATTAACATGTTAATCTTATTTCGCAAAAATAAAATTTTATAACTACTTTTGCTGTATCTATTTGACAGAATGCTATTAAACGATTAGTAATATCAAATATGACATATTTCGTATATCGGACGTTTCGGATTTCGGATAACAAAAAATCGTTGTAAATTTATCGCTAAATTAAAGACGATTAAACATGAAGGCGATGAGGCATCTCTGAAAATTCCCTTTAATGACGAATACAAAAGGATGCATGCGAATCCTATATCGACGAATCAATCTGTCAGAATCGGAGCGGATCAAAGCGCGCAGATTTTGCTTAATACATCGATGATCGATTGATTCCGCTCGCGAGTGGCCAAACTCGCAAGAATTTTTGCTTTTTGAAAAAGAGAGAACCGATACAATAGACTCGATGCTTACACTTGACCGAATAAGGCTATTACGAGATCGCGAGCGCGCGAGAG
Source organism: Cataglyphis hispanica (assembly GCF_021464435.1). NCBI lineage: Eukaryota > Metazoa > Arthropoda > Insecta > Hymenoptera > Formicidae > Cataglyphis > Cataglyphis hispanica. The sequence goes on from NC_065971.1 coordinate 339,365, forward strand.
GATCGACGAAGACGGACAGGTAATATACTTTCGCGTGTACAAAAGCTGGCAGGGCCACTCAATTTCGGAGTAAATACGTCCATTCGCATTCGTACCGCGGCGTTTCATCTCGTTTCTCTCTCTTTCTCCCCCTCGCTGATTTAACCCTTCCTTTGCCGTGTGGCTCGATGTGCACGAACGAGCAAATCGTGTTTCGTAAGCACGCGCTCTCTCTCGTCGCGATTGCGGTTTGACTTACCTGTCATCGTAGTTGAATACGACGGAGTTAATAAAGGGTCCGCCGTGAAAGGGATGATGGTTTGAGAAACGATCAAAAACGATTGATTAAAGAGAGGAATCCAAGAACAATTAGAAGAATTTCTGTCAGAGAGAAAGGGACAGAAAAGGAAAGAGTAGCGGTCATCTTCAAAGAGATGTATATATATGTCGGAAAATTGAAGTTTCCTAGAGTTAACATGACACGAGTTTACGTCTCTAGCATAAATATTGTATTGCTTACCGCCGATGTCATGTGTGGTGGTTCTCTGGAAAGATATTCCCGTCGAGTCGACGCCTCGCTCCGTTCACTGGAACTTTTTACGATTTGGAGGGTCGTGACAATGACGTCGCGACATATGTCTTTAACACTTTTCTCTCCTTCCTCGCTGTTGCGAAACCCTGGTTTACCCTGGCTGGAAACTTTTCTAGCCACGATACTTATATCGCGTATGGGGCAAACCGCAGGAATGCATGTAGTTCGACAACTATCGATACAAGTTTTGCGATAGAAAATTCTTATTCGTCTCGAGAGTTATATGTCTTAAAGACAGACTGCATCTTGATCAGTGACTGCTTAGATATACGTATCTGAAACGATTTGATTTAATCGACGAGTGGTTACTATTAGTGGTAATTTTGCTATTTTTTTTTTCTGCGATGAGATCGAGAGAAATTACATTCCATTTGAATGTTAGATCGTTAAGATTAATGTTCTCCGTGTTATTGAGGATTATCATTTATCAAAATGATGCATAGTTTTATGTATCATTAATTATAGAATGGCTTGCTATTTATATATGTGTTCGTGGGATATTTATTCATTAAGAGAAAATGTATTCATTAACGAATTCATTAACAGAAATCTTTGAGTATAGACGATTGATGAATGGATCTGATGTAGACTAAATCGGTGTGGAAACGGATTCCATTTGAATTTCGGTTGGATGCGTGTTTGTTGCCGTTCGATCGGGATTCGGGAAACGATGAGGTACGGATTACTTTGACAAAGCGCGATATATTGCGCGCAGCTTAGATATGAGTACAATGACAATAATCTCTCGCTGTCGTAATCGTGCCGCGGTTTAATATCAATGGAACTAAATTGTCTCTATCGCTGCAGTAGATTCGATATTACAGCACACAATCCCGTATATATAGCATTGATCCACTTGAACGGATATCTATGCGCTTACCTTGATCGCGTTTCTATACATATATATACATATATATATATATATATATATATATATATATATATATATATACGTCTACAGTTATTACACGATCGACGTATCGTTATGTAAACATCAATATTGGCTTTAATGTTACGATGCACTTTATGCTTAAGAAAAATTTGATCAAAATCCGCTTATCGCGTACGGTGTATGGCGTATGTTGAAGTATTAGCGTTACAGCTGCTGCCGTAATATCAAATTAATGCCCATCATAATTGCAGATACATCAAACTGCATTGTCGATACTTTTCTTCCATCGAATTATTAATCACCGACCATGCGCACGCATTATTTGCAAATGAAAACTTATCCGTTTGACCATTCATCGTCATAATACCGACACGTCGGATGATAGATTGCCTTCATAAAGGCGGATTAATTATAAAACATCGATTTGCATTTGTCTCGGTAGCGTCAATCTTACTCGAAATGCAACGTTAAAGGCATTATACCGGCGTTATTGCATCGGAGTGTTAAATTTGAATTCTTCTGCAGTGAGTAAGGAGGATTTATTGTCGATCGTTACTTAACTCGAAATCTGTTCGGACGATTTTCATAAAGCATAAAACACGACTGCTCTTAAATTATAGAAGATACGTTATTCAATGTTATTTTCTTCAAAATTTTATAATAATGTAAAAATGTTTTACTTTTTTTTATCCCTTTGTATTTTATAAGGTAGAATATTTTCAGATCAAATGTTAATGAAATATAACATTTTAACATGCGACATAAAAGATGAGAATAGAAAAGATTTCTTTCTTTACTTGAGATTTAATTTCTACTATAACGAGCTTATAAAAATACTAAATATATACAAAATAAATTTAATTTACTAGAAATCTATGATATATTTGCACATATATTTAGCAAAATGCTCTTCTTTTTATTTACTTTAAAAAATATTTTAATCAATCTAAAAATAATTATGAATTTAATATAAAATTTAAAATTATTAATGTCAAAGTAAAATTTAATTAAAAGCTATATTGAATAGCTGCGCAATGAATGCGTCTCTTTTAGATAGAATTCTCTCTAACGGAAACATGCTCGACTCGAGACCAGTTTTTACAAAAGCGATGAAAAAAAGGAAACATTACAAATTCTCGATAAAAGCAGCAAGCCGGTGTCTATAACACATTCTTGAAGAATGTTCTCCTTGCGGTAATCTCTTGCGACTAAGTAATGGATGCTACGTTGATAAAGTCCCTGCGCTTGCAGCCCCGAGTAACCGCATCGCCCTTTTACGACTTAGTTTTAACACTCCCAAATTATACACACCTAAATGATGGATGACTTCCCTTAGTCCTTCCAGCATATTTACTCATGTCGCCATTTTCGAAGCGCTGGTACTTTACACACTTGCAAATTTATTTTTTGTATCGCGTGATATTTGGCAGCTTATTATTTTTAACGATATGTGAATATAACGAAATAATGATCCGCAACTAGCTCTTATATTTTTTAAGAATAGTAATTTGTATCAAAAATTTAGAAGTTTGTTAAATAATAATAAATAATAATAATAAATTATTATTTAATAAGATAAATAATTGAAGATATTAGATGATGATTGGATTTTTTAATTAATAGATTGCAATTATCTAAATGTATTTGATTTTAAATTATTAAAAAATGTTAATACAATGCATTAAATACAAAGCATTAAATATTGCCACAATAAAAATTCTATTTAATGCGAATTGAAAAACGCGAAGCATCATTGAAACTGTCACATTTTTTTATCTAGTTTCGGGAGCAGAAATAAAAATATACATTGTAGAACAAGCGACAATTATTGTGACACATTAATGGAACGAAAAAGCGCAATGATTACGAAAAAATGCGTCAACGATATCAATCAAAAAGTTTAAAAAGAAGTTTGACGATTTTATGCTATAATTATTGATTTCGGTCACGAACAATCTACCGCGACAAATTAAAGAAACGTGACAAAATTAATCCGACGAGAAATCGTATTGAACATATCTAATTTATCAGAATTATTTATAACATTTTTGATTGAAAACAGACGCGTTAGTGACAAGTGGAAATATTTCAAATATATATTTAACGAAGACGCTGAAGCGTGGACGATTTTGTCCCGATAATCGAATGAGACGGCGCGACGTAAGGTTTGATTACGAAAAGAAGAAGCGTACCTGACGTACACTTTCGTCCATGTAATAAGTATTATATAACGGATCGCTCGGCTGGCTTAAGGGAACGAGATGATGTCGCGGAATGCGCTCGGTGAAAGAACGCGGGGCGCATCACTCATTGTTGTTTTTGCGTGCCGTCCGCGAAAGGAACCGCATCGTCGGTTGGGGGCATAATTTTTCACATCCCGAGACGCGACGATTAATCCTTGGCGATGTGTTACGAGGCGCGCGATTTATAATCAGCTTTTCGCGTCCGCCGCGTAGACATTAAAGTCACGTTTCTTGTGCGCCAATGCAAAACTGAATTAAGTCCTTAAGACCCGAATTAATACGGGGTATATATATATATATATATATATAAAATACAAAATACGTTGATGTCACCAGCAAGTATGTACGTACGTAGGCACGCATGCACGCAAGCACGCAGGTATCCGTTCGCCCTGTCGCGTCGTGTAGAAACGCACACACGACGTTGGCGTTAAAACGTTAGAATTAACATAGCTCTGGCGTTTGTGCTACAATGGAATTAATTCCCGAGGATTTGGGGCACGACTAACGAGTATATATTAAGACCGTGGAATAACAGAACCCCATCGCCGTTAAAGACACTGTCATATGCTCGGCATTTTCCTCTCTCGATTCTATGTTTCTTACATTTTCATTCGAATACAACATTCGCCAACCATATGATCATCCAAAAATAATCTTTAAAAATATTTCCGGTCGAAAAGTCTTTATTCCAGTTAAAAATATCTGTGATGATGAATGTTTGTGAATTGTGTTATAGTTAATTTCAATAAGTAGATGAGAATGTTATCGATTTAAATCTTACTCTTAATGCTTTTACGTGTGCGTGCTAAATTTCATTTATAGAAATGTTAAACTTGATTCTTTTATAACATTGTATGAAAGAAAGCATTTACATTTTAATTTAACTTTAATAAATTATATTTAGTTAAAACCATATCACCCTCGTAAATTTTGTATTAAAATTCATTTTAATAATGTTAATAATCATAAAAAAATTTAATATTAATTAATATTATAAAAGTTTTATGTATTATATAAATTTTATGTATTTTTATTAAAATATTGGTTGATAATAGTTTAATCAATACGGTAATCACTTTGCTGCAATTTTTTCTCAAAATTTATTGATATAGTAAAATATATAAAATACATTTTTATTTCCCACACAGTTATAAATTTTACAGAAAATTTCTCTTCCACGAACATATTTATCTTCGAGTTAATAAAATACTCAGAAGTATTCTCTTTTGTCATCTTTTTCTTTTATCATAAGTTTCTCTTTTATTTAAAGTAAGATAAACATGAGTAATCGTTAAATCAAAAAGATATATAAATTAATGAATTTATATTAATCTAAAATACAATATTTTATCACTTCAAACTTGTTAAGAATAATCGAATTTAGTACGCAGAAATCTCAAATGGAGAAGATCTCGTGCCAACATTAATATCAAACTCCACAATTTAAACTTCCACAGTTTAAAAGTGTTAACAGGAAAAAGTTTATGAAAAAGAAATCGAAAATGAAAAGATTATATTCCATTTGTTAAATCAACCGATATAAATCAGTTTAACCAGTGAATAAGTCATTGAGAAACTATATATATATATATATATATATATATATATATATATATATATATATATATATATATGAAAGAAATTAGCATTTTTTATAAATAAACTTTTTAGTTACACAATTAATTCTCTTTTTTCTCTTATTTTTCTTACTTTCTCTAGTAATGTATTATTTAAAATTAATAAAAGAAAAAGAAATTGATAGACTGTTCGAATTTTCGAGATATAATTAATGAATAAATATAACATTATTGACTATAGTCGTGTAGTTGCAATTTAGACATAAATGCATTATTTCTTAAAAGTTACTTATTTGTTTTCTTTCTAGTTTGCTTTAATTGTTAATTGTGAAGGTAAAGAGTTAATTTTTTGCACAGAACAATTGAGTCACTCATGGAATTTCTAAGACTCAAAATATTTTGCTGCCTTGGATACACTGTCATATTATGCTCGTACAAGCTTCACCGAAAATCAGGCTAACTCAAAGGCCTGCGCGATTAATTACTAAGCCAAACGGCCTGAATCGATCGCCCATTGACGACGCGATAAAGGTCCTCGACAACCTCTCTTTATATGATGTATGACGTATGTTATTCGACGCGTTAAAATGCTCTTCTGCGTTCACCTCTAGTTTGACCGAAAAATTATAAAGCGCTTATCGAATAATTCTTTTGCACTTTTAACAACTCGTTGAAGTTGAAGCTCAATTGGTTTCATTCCCACGTAATTCATTTTTATATGTCACTTATATTGTTGCATAAAAACAAATGATTTAAAGAAAAACGTGAAGAATTTGCTGTAGTCGATTTTTAAATTGACTAGAGCATTGAGTTTCTTGATAGACGCGCAAAATTACAGTACTTATCAAGAAAAAAAGTGAGACATAGTTGTGTGAGCTTTTTTTTTTTGTTCCTTCGTTGTCGGTGTACTCCCGAGGGTAAATGCCGATGCGGTTCCCCATCGCTATTTTACTCTGTCGGCGTTCGGAGAATGGAGTTTTTTAATCTGCTTTTATTGCCTTGTAACTGGCCGTGACTCTTAAAGCAGTGCGCCGCAAACTAAACGCATTCTTCTTTTCCGATTTTCTTGCTCCTGTAGATTTAGCTTGTTCGATTTGTTGATGTTCTGCTTTCTCTCGTTTCTTTTCCTCTTATCGATTTGCACACCTACGATTGATCGAAAGTATTGTCGAAAGATCTTTGAAAGATTTTGCATATTAACGTGTCGCAATAAGAGCGTGATAGATTTATTAATCTTTCTCTATATCAGGCAATATATACCCTTTACGTAATTACGAGCCATAAGACCAATATTTGCACGTTAAAGATTTCCTGCAAGTATAATTCATCATATTTAGTGCTATAATATGTTAATTTTATATATAATAATAATTGAAACGGTGCTAAAATGTGTGAAAATATATTGTCGAGGACGTCACCTTTTTGTTCTTGTATTTTTCTCAATTTTTTTGATAATTTTTTATTTTGACTTAATGATCTACTCAATAATAAACCACTAAATTAGATTTTTTAGTAATTGCGTTCATGAAATATGATTAATATATCTTTATTTTGATTCATTTTTGATTCTCGACATATGTTAATAGCTAAATTTATGCAGCTGTTTCCGGAGAGAGAACGCTCAATATTTCTGATATTAATTATGATACAAATGTGTGCAATAATTGCCTGTGCATGCTGCCGACTATGCAATGGTGCGCGGATTTAAAGTCAAAACCGCTTAAAGACAGGTGTTTAATCGAACGATTAAATAGCCCCGTAAATCCCAAACTAATTGTGTAGGCATTGTTTCGAAATACTCTGTGCCAATTATTGTATTAGATTATTAGATCGTAATATCTAATGTCGCATATACGCGCCAGGGTTTCGTGGAGTTATGAAAAATAATTTTCGTGTTTTTATGTTTACTTTTATTTTAATAAAAATTAAGGTTAATAATTGTCATAACATAAAATAAAAATAGAAAAGATTAATTTCTTGTTGACGATATTAATATTATTATATATTCTGTCCGCGCACACTTACACGCCTTCCTTTTTATTTTTGCTGCTATCTTAATTGTGATCATCTCAAAAGTACGAATTCTGGAAAGGTGCCGAGTTTATCTAAATGTAAGATACGATCTCTGAAAAGCGAGCGCGCTACTTCTACAACGACGATACGTAATAAAAAGGGAAGAAAAAAATTGCGTATTCTTTTCTGTCGTCAATTAATTTACCCTTCCGAATTGAGCAGTCTGAATTTAATCTCGATCTAATTAGAGGGAAAACCGATCTTCCCGCACCTCGCTGTCGACGGTGAGGTCGGCAATCGGTGCCGACATTCGTCCCCGCTCTAGATGGATCTGGGCAGAGCTCATTTGGATCTAATGGCCACGCGAGGGTTTACTTTCGCATCTAAAATTAGCTTGAACTCGAACAGGCGCATTAATGGCGTCTCTCGCGACATAATAGGCACCGGTTCTAGGAGGACGAGCAGATAAGATTGATGGATGGCACTTGCTAATGCTCTAATCTGATCCGTAAGATTGTTTACCCGCCGTCTCGAATCTGGGGCTTTCAATTAGCTTCAAATACACGTAGCCGCATTAGCACCGGATGCTCGATTATGCGATGTAATCTCGGCGAGAGAAAGAGAAGGAGACTATCGCGCTTTCACCGTAAGTTACAATAAAATGTATCAAACGATATATGAATAGCAACGCGGCAATTATTCCATTTTTATGGTAAAGCAAAAATATTTTTGCTGAGATACGCCGAGATGTGCATAAATTGTCTATGTTATAGTTAAGAATGCAGTCGAATAAAAATAAAATTCAAAAATAAAATGTTCAATATTTGATTATGTCAGTAATGCAATTATCCTTGTCAGTAAGGCAATTATCCTTGTCGTCTTTTGCATATTTGAAAATATATAATTGCGAGAAAAAATGAAAGGAACAGAGGTACAAAATGCGCAGTCGTGAAAACGCGAGAGGCTATACAAGTCGTAATAGCGTCACGCACGGTAGCAGTTGACAATTAATTAACGAGCAATCTGTTATTAATACGACAGCCGTGAATATGGACAGCCGCGTATTATAGACTTAATCAATCACGTACACCTTGCCGCCGCACAATAGACCCTTGTCGCGGTACCTAGTGTGACAATAACCCGCGCCATTACATCATAATTTGAGCACAATGAATGTTAACACATTGTTGTTTATGCATCATATATATGGGTACGCATAGTTTCGAGAAACAGAGAGTCGCTTTTATACAAAAACATCCACATTCGTATTATACGGCATGTGTCACACGTTGAAATTGTGAAACAAAGTGACAGATCATATGTAGCGCGAATTAGACTGTCGACTATTATATGCTAACTTCACTGATAGATGTTTTGATTTACTTTTATCAAAATTAAAAGATAAATATTTCAATTAAGAAAATCAATATAAGCAAAGAGCAATGATTTCAAGATTATTGAGATTGTTTCTCTTAATAAAAACTATTAACAAAAAAATTTTTAGATTCTTTAAAAATATTAATACATTTCTACTCTTTGTTCAATTTCATTGTATGGTAATTATAATATATATATCTACACGTGCGCGGTGTGAAAATTTGACGTGCATATACGGCGCTCGTGATACGCGCTTTCGCATCGAATAAGATTTGTCGCGCCGATTGCGTCGGCAAATATTTGATGCTGCAGCGTCGCGAAATCCGGCGATTTGTGCGCCGACATACCCTCGCGCCTTACACGTTGTTTGCATTAACTGATGAAAATAAAGTAGCGGCGCGGTCGCGGCGATATTTGTGCGGCTAATGACATATACCGCGCATCTCGTATACAACCGAATAAATAAGGCCTGACTTCTCTCTACAGTGAGGGCAATGGCAAATGTTATCGATCCGACGCGCATTTTATTAGAAAAGATTTCACCACCAAAATACAAAAGATATGTATTATAAAAAATGACGAAACGACAGGACTGCTTGGATTGATGAGTGTTCATAATAAGTAAAATACTTATTTATTATGGAATTTTTTTTTTATCAAACAAAATCATAAAATAATCTTGGTGTTTAAAGAAGAAACTTTTTCTGTCTTCTTTTACATCATAATTATAATTTATTTCTCTCTTTTGAAGAATTATCCCGTGTCTGTCTTGTTTACTGTTATCACGTGAAAATGCTGAAGACATAACGAGTAGGAAGTGTGTCTGAAATCAGAGCGAAAGATTTTGGGATAAGGAAAATGGTTTCGGTCAAAGCATTCTACTATCTTCTTGTTAGGTTTGTTAGAAAGGAAGAAGATATGAGAGAGGCGTGGTGAACTACCCTTGGGACTCCAGGAGCTAGACAAGAACTATCTTTGGCTTCTCTCCTATTATCTCGAAACGATCATACAAGAAAACGATACGATTTTTTGCGATGTCCTATATATATGCGGAAAAAAATTATATATATATATGTGTGTGTGTGTGTGTGTAACCGCGTAAAATTTGCACTAGTCTTTTGCCCTGTACGAAAAAAAAAAAAAATTTTTCTGTTTTTTTCTCTCCGATAAATATTTTATAATTATGCATGTGTAAGTGTGTGTGATATTTTGCAATAATTATTTTAGTTGAAGAATATATGATTGATATAATTTATAATTTCACATATTTTTATGTTTTATCTTTACACGCATACATACACATATAATCATTAACAAATTAAATTAGAAAAATTTAAACTAAATTAATATATCAAACTTTAATCAAATTGATGAGCCGGAGCAAAATGCTTGGATAAGAATTGAGATTTAACAATAATTGATTGGCAGGTTATTTTTTTTGACATTTGCATAGAATTTTCCGGCAGTTTGCAGGTGTTTAGAAGTATAGCACGAATCATTCGGTTAATACAAGAATGACGAAAGAACTATTTGATAGCTAACGCTGAGAACATCTCCGCACTACTCACGCTTGTATTTCCGGGATATTGGATTTCTTCTATCTGACATAAATAGCGTGAAATAAATGTCATACCTAAACTTATCCGAAAATGTATTCCGACGTGATATTTGACTTGCGATAGATCGATCGAGGTCGTCGCGAGTTTTCTCTACTCTTTTTCACATTCTCTCTTGCCTTGTGTTCCTTGTCTTTGCATCGCCAATATATTTGCATTCTCAAAATTTCAAACTCTTGATCCATTCCGCTGTTTCTCTCCTGCGCTCTGATCTCTTGCCAGGTTTTTATTACACTGCAAAGTTAGCTTTAATTGGGTCGACATCGATCGCTGTAATGAGAAAAGTTGTTGGGGCTACTCTTATGGGCGTCAACTACGTCCATGATACATTATATATATGTATATCGCGCAGCTTCCTTTTCCTTCTTTCTACTATGATAAATTCTTTGTCCCTCCTCCAATTTCAGCAATAGCTTTATCATCGCTATTACACCGAGACGACTATTTGCTTCTAATAAAACGAATCTTTATTATGAAACAACTTTAAAGTATTTTTTTGCGAGAATAGCTCGACATTATTTGATGTAATAATAACATTCGATATAAATAGTGAAATGGAAAATAAGAGAGATATAATCTGTTGCATATTTAATAGATAGAATAACTGCATTATGTGATATTATGGAAAACGGAGCATATATAGTTCCATCTATAGAATTAAATCCATTAATTAATTCTATCAAACAAAAAATTGATTTATTGTAGTATTTTGCCTTTTAACAGTCCTGATTTCTTTTTTGTTTGAAGCTGTATATTTTTGATATACTTAAATATATTTTTATAAAGATAGGAAGAAAAACGTTAAAACAATAAATGAGAATTACAGAATAACACTACGGAAAATGTCAGTTTCACTTAATTTATAGCTTTATTTTATTTATGTAAATGAATTAATCAATATATCTTTTTTTATCACGATATATTTTGACATAAGCAACGTTACATTTTACAAAAAAAGCTTATATATAATCATAATATACATAAAAAATATCTTTATTTTAGACGGTATACTGCGAAACTCGATACATTAATAGATTGATTTTAAATTTGATTTATCTTACACGTAAATAGTCGTGCAGAAATAAATAATTTATTTGGCGGATTATTTATAAAGCAGATTGTAATGCATTATTCATGTCCAATTATGTAACGCATTATAGATTTGAAGTGTAATATTAGCATATATGTGATAACGTATACGGATGTGCATTATACTTCCATTGTATTTCAAATTTATATACAGCATATAATACATTGTATTTATATGCACATTATACAATACATCATAGATGTGGATTCTTGTCTGATTTTGTCTACGTCTCTCACGTTTAAATCACAGTTACGTTCGAGATATGCTATTCATCTGTCGGTGTGGCTTTAAACGATTACGTCGTAAGTAGCAGAAACAATGATCGCGCAACGGGACAAAGTACGACGGTTGTTGAGCACATTTTAATTGCGTAACAAGTCTTTCCAATTGCCGTGTAATTTTAATTTGTGTAACGAGGATAATGATCATTAAGCTGGCGCGCGCGCGCGGGTCTTGAAATGTGGCCTCGCGGAGCGAGAAGAAGACCGCCGGAAAGGGAAGAAGGGCGAAAATAATGTAGGAGAGAGAAGAAATATAGTAGAATGAGGTAAAGAAGTTTATGCGACTTCGGGCGCGCGATTGTTAAGCGAGTGAGAAATTAACGAGGAGCGCGCAAAGACCCAAGGCAGTACAGTTGTCCAACTCAAGAACGTGCGAGAGATAAAGAAAAAAAAAAGTTACATTATCGACATAAAAGTTCGAGCTTGTTTGTTATCCCCCCGCGTTTTACTCTTCTCTAACTTGGGGGGAAAATCGTTGGTGATACTATAAATCGCATAAAATCGAAATCTCCATCGTTAACACCTCGGGATAGAATGCTAATATTGTAATATGCGAAAGCATATTACTCGATGCGGAAAGAAAGTCGCCAGTCGTTGGCGCAAAATTTCTCATGTAAAGGCGAGGAAAGGAACGAGCTAGGCACGCGGAAAGTAGAGGAAAGGGCCGCTGTGAGAGATGGGAAAATGGGCAAGAGAGAGGGACTTTACCGCGTCTTTGCGGTAAAATCCACCCTCCCTTTTCACGCCTCTTTTTCTCTCACCTTCCTTCCCCTGCGACCTCTCTCTCTCGCGACCAAATCTGCCGCATCCTCGCGAAAGCTTCGTCGGATGAAGACGCTCCTCTTTATGCGGCACGTGCAAGCTTGCCGCAGGTTTTCCGGAAAAGGGACCGCGCGAGAGATGCTTTCGGATGCACGCATCCGCGCAACGCGTGCACGCGCTCCGTCCTGCATGTAAACGCGTGTAGTTCAGTATTCGTCACTTTGTACAAGGTTTGCGGCAGTAAATAACTCGGGGTGTAAATAAGTGAGAAATTTAATATCTAGTTTGCTACCGTGAATCAAAACGTAACTCTTCGTCGATTCGTCGTCTTGCTATTAATTATCTTGATTCTTGAAGCATTTCAACGATGCAGGCTTTCAATGCAGTTAGCAATATATGTTAGAAATGAAATATATATTTGTCCCACAGATTTCATCAATTTTTAATTCAAATATTAAATGATGTACAATGTAATACTCGATTACTTCTGGATTTTACACAAATTATATGTCAGTGTTCAAAGTCTTAATTAGAGGCAAATCTTCATCAGATATTCTTCTAATATTTATTGTTTTTTTATATATATATATAATTGTTACTCCGATTTAAAAATATCTTCTGTTCTGTCTCTTAATCTTACAACTATAAGAGATATTTATATGTGTACGTATAATAAAAACTCGAGCGCCTGAGTGCTATCGAAGAAGATTATTCAAACGATAATAGTACGTAGTCGGTATTCGCATATTGTGCGAGTTTTTAAAGCCGATCGATTTTATCTCGGAGCAAAGCAACTAGCTCGCGACGAGAGGAACGAAAAATTCTGCCGATTGAGAACTAACAGGGAGAATTCTCTCTGTCTGTGCTCGCTGCCCCCTTCGTCTCGTATTTTCGGTAGCCATTCTACCGTGAAGCAGTGATACGCGATGGAGGAGCAGCGAGCGAGGAAGGAGACGGAGGCTGGAAGAGTGTGCTATAACGCGTGCGAGAGAGGAAAAGAGATGGCCCTTTTTTCTCTCGTTATTCCCTCAAACGTTCCCAGCTGCGCCATTGCTCTCGAACAGGTTTTTCCATCCGCGATCGAACGTGTGTGTTCTGCGTTGGTGGAGAGTAGGATCCCGATCCCCCGGAAATTTCCCGCGGTTCCTCTACGTACGGCGAGTTCAACGTCCGCATTCTCAAATCGGTCTTACCTTGATCTCGCTACTGAAAACGCTTTTTGCAACTACTCGCATTTTGTTCGGCTCTTATCGATGCACCGAAATTACAATTCTGTTGCGTCAATGGAGAGAATCGTTTCCTTTTTACGTGGCTTTAACGATGTACGTATCACAAAAGATCCGTACGGTACATTAATCTTTTCGTACGTTCTTCGGATTATCTATAGTTTAATTTTTCTCGAGAGCACGCGAATATTAATAATAATAATGTCGCCGTTCGGTATTTCGTATTCTTGGTCGGTTTCATGGTGTCTCTAGAAGAACACCATATGCCAGCGAAGAGAGCTTTCGCTGTTATCTACACAGAAAATTTTTAATGACGGCCTCGCGTGATAAGTCGTCGATGAAAGCCGTCACTGGACCAATCATCGATCGTGGCGAATCGACCGTACATCCTGGTTTTCCGCTGCGCTAACGGCGGATGTGCAAAAAAAAACTAACAAGAAAAAAAGAGCACAAACCTGATGAGACTTTACGAGTTAGGGACGCGGAAAATCCCACGTACCCACGCATGTCTCTCGCTTCAACCATCGTGCGACGCTTGCTTCCCTTTTCCCCCGATCGTCCTCGTCTGAACGTTCGCCACCCCCGCGTTCAATCGAACGGTAACTCGGTACGACACTGTTTCGTTTTCAATTTTCCGGCTTTTAATACGACTCTCGCGCGACCGTCCTCGCGAAGCGTTGCACCGCGATGCAGCAGCAGCAGCAACGGTACAACGGATGAACGAGCAGCCGCACTGGCAACGTTCGCGGCCATAAATACGGGGCTTATACACGCGCCCGGAATTAATAGCCGGTGAGATACGTGAACGGTTATTACCATAATGACCGCGGTGTAATTCGAATCGCGAATACGTATGTATAGGAAATGTGCGAGCGGCAAAAGTCGCTCGATTTTTGTCGACGACGCATCCTCGTTCGCGTGCTCGCCAAATATGCCAGCCGATCGGAAAATGTTTCCGCCGCGAAAAATAATTTACGGCTATGGCGCACGTCGCTTGATCGGCGCAGACTGTTTGCGATATCGCGTCCGGATTATTATAGCTTAACGTTTGGTAAAATGAGGGCTTTTGCGGACGCGATAAATTTATCGTAATCGCACTCGCACGTTTGTGTGTTGTATATTTTACGTTTGGTCAGGAATAAATTGTATTCGGAAAACGGAAATCTCTCCATTTTTAGTCTCACAGTTTGACATTATCAATGATTCTTTTATTTGATTCTCGTTAATTCGGATAAAGCAGTCCTTCATTCGGTTTTAATTGCAAATGTGAGAGAGTTTTACTAACTTTTCTAATGTTTTCTCAATTGAAATTTGATTCTGAAAGAATCATCGGAAGGCGCAAACAGAAAATGTCATCCGTGAAATAATTTATGACACACACGGGAAATTGCTTTATATGTATAATTTACAAGGAGATGAATTTCGACCGAAGAGAATAATTAGCATCGTATCGTGATTTATGCGTTTGCGTTAACATGGCAATAAGAGCACATGGGTACCGCTGCAATTATCGTACACCCAGAGATAATCAAACTATAATACAACCGCCGCGATAAATCGGTTTAAATAAAAATATTCCCTTTCCTTATTTTGCGTATATCGTGATTATTTTCATATTGCGAATTAGTTTGGTTCTTAATTCGTTGCTCTATAACATCCGGCAAAAATAATAAAACATGATTATCATATGATTGTTTTCATATGTGTCGGAAGAGATTTTCTTGAAAAAAGAATTTATGACTAGATTTAAGAATTTCATTATAGTATAATTTTTTAAACGAGGCACACAGGGAAACGTGAAAATTAATTACAACATAAAAATTGATTAAAATATGTGTAATTTTATATACTTTATTATAATTTTATTGAATGTTACGAATATTATTGTTTGTTATGGGACGTGATACTGTGTAAACAAAAGTTTTACATTTGTTGTCGTTTCACGTAAAATATATTTTCTTATTGCGTGCAAAATTATACACATTTTTGAGCGAAAGTACAATTAATCTATTTACCATAAAGTAATAAATGCAAAATTATGGATGGTTTAATTATGGATAGAAGTTTCGAAGTGAGTTATTCTAATCGGAGCCTCTCGCCAACTATCGCAGCTAGCTATGATGGACTTTTGCACCGTCTCGTATCCGGGGAATATATTAATTACTGAATCCTCTAAAATGGTATCGCGTTTGATATTTTTTGATAAAGTTTTTGTAGATTACGAACTACCTGGTATTCGTTCGATATCTTGGGCGTAATTTTTTTTTTTTTTTCTTTTGCGAGTGCAATCGCGCATAAAATTCGCTGATTCGGCTGTGAGCCTTCGCTATAATGCAGAATACACGTGGAACTTGGCCAAGCGTACCCCACTGTCACCGCGAAATACTGATATCTATTATTTAAACAGCGAATGATCATCGCACAGCTTTTGTACGGATGCGTACAAAGAACCGGCGGATTGTGCGCTTTAATGCGTTTTGTGTAATTGTTTAAACTGTCAATGTAACATGGCACGGCATTAAGCATCGATTATTTCCTGAATAACAAAATTTTCCATTTGAGATTATGCTGCATAAAAGCGTATATATTATGGCAATAGTTATTCGCTAATTGTTCGTCTTAACGTAAATTTCAATATTTTGCATCGTAATTTGTGGAGATCATTGTAGAACATTGGTAGATTTTGATCTCAATTGAAACAAACGGCCTATGTTATGTAAAATCTAAAATAAAAATAGGAAATATTAAAAAAAAAATTTATTAGATAACAAAATATAAGTTTTTTTTTGTCCTTTCGATCAATTTTATGCAAATTTGTGTGCGTCTGTGTTTAATATATATAATAAATAATTTTCTTCTTTTCATTTCTAACAAATAATGCAAATCACAAGATCATAAAATTTATCAAATTTAAAGTATATCGAAAATTTTATTACTTATGCAAAATGTTAATATTAAATTCTTTAAATTTTTATAGAGATATATAATCAACATAACGATATTCCTGTTGCTCATAGAAAAAGTTTTATCATTCATGAAGCTTTCGAGCTTTGCAGAGCGCGACATGAGTGTGAGTTTTGGGGGACACGCGCACCCTTTATTCAGAAATTTCACCAAAAATCTGCGGTAACTCGTCTCTCGTAGCTCTCGTCTCATAGCTCGTCTCTCTGCCAGCTGTGGCCCAATTTAACAGACTGTAACAGGACTCTACACGCTACCGAGCATAAACTACGGCGGCGAGCTAAGTGACAAGTTGTTCGAAGCGCGGTTGTTCGCCATATCGAATTATTGTTGCCAAACGGGATAGGGATACACATCTCGCAGGAATGCGCAAAGCTATCTCTGTGCTCCCTTGCCGGGAGCGAATTTACATGGAAATTAATAAAATTTCAGACCTATAACTGTCAAGAAGCTTCCACAGTATATATTTCCCTTAAAAAGTGTTTATCAATTTTTTAAAAAATTGTTGCGTAAAATATAACGCGTGTTTCTTTTGTAAAAAAATAGATTTTTAAATTACGATATGTGCTTTCTTAGGACCACTTGGACCAAACTTTGATTAATTTAATCGTTGATTAATTTGCAGGGCAATCAACATAAAAATTTCTAACGGTATATAATTCTTGTATATAATATAAAATTTTTAAATTCTGTTTTTGGTTGTCCTCCAAGTTAATCAATAATTAAAATAATCAGTTTGATCGAAGTGGTCTTTAGTCTAGTATTTTTATCAAGAATCGCAAAAGATTATTAGCATCAAACTTTGAAAATCCATGGTATGTTCCATCCACAACTAGCTGCAACAACATCTCTTCGCTACCACGTTGTCGTAGAGAGTTTCGAGCTCCGCATCTGAGAGTTGCTTCCTTATCTTACTTCCTGCGAGAAGTAAGTTATGGCAAAGTGCGCTTAGCTAGCTCGAAACAGTGCAGTCGAGCATAATGATTCTTGATGCCACGCGAAAACTGACCGGACACAATCGGTATAATCCTCGATTATCGTATTCGATTATCCGTCTATATGAATATAGTTTCTAACTGTATGGAAAAAAGAGAGAGACTTCGAGAAATTCTTCATCCTATCGAATCGCGATATCGAAGAGATATGCAGCTTGCACGTATCGGATCATGATGCGTCTCTCGCATCTTCGTGATAAACCGTCGGAATATTGGCAGTTGGAATTTTACGTGTTTTCTTTATGAACGCAGCTACGGGAAAACTAAACAAACGTTTCGTAAAAATATATACTTTACGGAAAATATTTGTGAGACATGTATGTAAATATTATAGCTCTTAAAAATTATTGGCAATGATCTATTGATTGTTGATAAAGTTTCGTACATAATTTTGCTTAGCTTGTGTATAGGGAAAGATATCGACCACTATACATATATATATTAATGTGCAGTAATTAATCCGCACAGGAATATAGATAATCAATAATCATAATCTATTCTATTTGCAATAAAAAAAAAATTAAAACCTGGGAGATTCATTCTTACTCGCATTAATTAATATATTACGCAAACACACGTCTTATTTCGGTACGGTGCCTCGAATTTCCTTAGCTACATAGTCCGCGCGGACTACTGACCTAAATACTCCACGCGGACTGCTGACCTAAATATTCCACGCGGACTGCTGACCTAAATACTCCACGCGGACTTGATCGAAATAGCCAATAATCATGGCTATTTCGATTTTTGACCCAATAGAAAACACGGATACGTCGACCCGCGAATCATGTCGCGTCTTATTGGCGTTCCGGACTTTCTTCTCGCATCTTTCTCGCACCCTCATTGCATCCTTCTCGCACCCTCCTCGCGTTACTTTATCTCTAATTCCTTAAAAGGCACGCTCGAGCGAGCACCGTGAGCTCGAGCTTCCTCGTGAAACTCGATACGCACATAAAAACAACTAAAACAAAAAATCTACCGACACTTTTTTCAGCCGTTTAGATGTCGCATTTCACACCAAAGGTGTGAAACAACATGTTTATTTGTGTCCAGCTGTCATCGACTTTTTTTCGCGTACAAGTGATTTATGTCTTAATTTAGTTGAGTCTTATCCACTCACACAAGCTCATTTCATACATTTTAGTTACTTACACACACGTATAATGTCGATGTAATTCCGAGCGTACACATATTTGTTTCCTTTAAACTCACTTTATTAAAGATGCGTTTAATATATTATTGAGATTTTGCGATTAAAGGAATTAATGACATTTGCATAAATAAATGTTTTTTTTTTTTTTATACATATACCGACTTGTTTCGCGGTTAGATTTTAGCTTCTCTACACCGGAGGGAACAGCTTTACTAGACGTCAGCTTGTCCCGCAACAATGAAATAAAATTCCCTCGGGTTATATTTTCACTCATGGTCAGAGCGCCTTTAGAGGCTAAGCTGAATATTTGGTGTAGAGGAGAGATCTTGGGTGACCGCAAACAGTATGACATAAACCATGTGTGAAAAGGGGTTTTGAATGTTGCGCTACGATAAGAAATGATAACAGAGAGAAATTACGAGAAAGGAAACAAATATGTGTAAGCTATATTTAAACATATGTCTGTTTAAAAGAGTGTATTAATAAAAAAGAATGAAAAAAAAATAATCATTATTTAAGATAAATGTGTTTCAAAGATTCAATACCACCAGTAGCACCAGGTGCAGCATCTACAGACATGTAGTCAAACTTTGGCGTCAGTGATTTATTTGATTATGTAACATTTCACGTCCTGTCTCTCTAATTTTTAATTAAAAACTTGGATCTGTAATCACTTTGAAATCTTTTATATGTGGAAACATTGAGAAATTTTCATCTACTCGTTCTTCTTTCAATTGATCAGAAGAGCAGTTTAGTAATTACGGTTAATACAATTAGCACAATTGTCTCTTAGATAAACTCAAAGATAATTAAATTTACTCCATACATAGAAAAATTGAATTTAAAATCTCTTTTATTTATAATTGAAAAACGGGTCAAATTGCGAGACGTAAGCTCAATTTCAAAGAGAAAAAGAAAAACATATACGAATAAACAGAATGAACATTTTAAAGCGTATTTACAGCGCGATATAATTGAAATATAAATAAAATATATGAAATATAAATAAAAAAATTATTAAATTAGTATTTTTATGTTATATTAAAAGCCGTTAATTGGCAAAAAAATATAGATTTCAAATTTTTACGAAATTAAATAAAAAGTAATAAATGAAAAATCAAAATATATACATATATACAAAATATATAACATTAAGCATTTAAATATTACATATTTGTATTGCAATTAAATATATAAACGAGCAACATTGATTATCATTTTAATAATAATTTATTATAATGACTTATTATAATGATTGTATAATTAAATATAAGTTAGGAGCAATTTTAATAAAATATGAAATGCGAAATTATATGTATATATGATATATTGCATTATTCTAGAAATTGCAAGAATGCTAATCTAATAAAACTTTTCAACTATTATAATTTTTTTTATTAATTTCTCTTGCAATTCATACTAGAAAATTTCTTTTGTAATAAATCTTTGTAGCTTCTTTTAAAATATTAGATTAAATATTTTAATTAGATATTTTTAAATGTAAAATTACAACAAGAAAACTTTAATATATTATTGATTCATGTCTTAGTTTTAATGATAGATTTATATATAAATTAGTTAATTAATAAAATACTTTATTAAATATTGACATTTGCAGGAAAATTTTAATTCAAAATTGTCAATTTAAATTAAAGATTTTATATATTAATAACTTTTCAAGCAATGATTAAATAAATTCTTGTATGTATATTTATTTCTGTAATTATGTTTGTGATGATATTTTTTGCATACTTTTTTTGTCTCGACTGACTAATAACTTTATTGAGAGCAATTGGAAATTATATATTTCCAAATTTTATTAAGGATAAAACAAGTATGAATCTTTAATATAATTAATCTTTTCTTGCTGTCAATAATATAATTACTTTATTTTATAAACGATAGCAATTATGTCGCTAGAGTGATTTTTATATAAATGAATAAAATATATGCTTAAAACTCCAAATCTTGCGAGAACCTCTCATTATGCAAATAGATATAAAAATTAAATGACTGAAAACTGACAGATAAGAGATTAGAGTCGTGCGTATCGGTAAACTTATTATTGTTAAATTTTAACTAATGTGCATTAATCGATATAAAAAATACTTTTTATTGTAATTGCTCTCAACGAGATTCATAAGATTTTCAGATTCGATGAAATCAACATTCGCGCCTATCTCCCATAGCATCTGATGTGTGGAATCGCGGTCTTTTTCTATTGTGAAAAATCCATCGCTTAGGCGATGTCTCACATTGCCACTCGCTTGCTTTGTTGATTCTCTCTCCTTTCTTTGCGCGCGTTGCGTATCCTCTTCGCGGGAGGGTTAAATATCGATCTACGCGGTGCCGGCGTCCCCGATTCTTTGCTGACTGGATCGGAACGAGCCTAACAACATCTCAAACAATCACATGTATCCCAGGTGTCAGAGGCTCGGCGCTCCGGTTTGCCTAGTGTATATGAAAGTATCGATTGTCGCACTCGCTCTCTCGACCCCGGGTGTAACCTCGGCGTTATCATGTCACGGACTGACTGGTTTGACGGTCGAGACGGTATTCTCGTTAGTGTCGTAAAACAAACGTTTCTTCGAGATCGCCAGGTCGCCGGAAAAGGGTAGAAAAATTGATTTGACATTGGCACCATCCGACGTTAATTTCGTCCCTTTTCAGGTGCGGCCAGGTGAGCGCGCTTTAACATCCGTCAACGTGAAATTTTTCATGGTTTTGTCCTAATTTGTCGGTTAACAACTGGTTTCTTCTCTCAATTTTATTATGTTTGATCGTCGTATAATATTTCTCTCTTTTTCTCGCATGCTTGCCTTTTTATATTTATATTACGAGCAACGTCGTTTCATTACGAGCTAATGCTCGCGATATACACATGCGGTAAGGTGTTAGGATAAAGTTGATGGGGATACTTGCAGACTCAAGCAATCGCTCTATTGATGTGCTGTAAAGCACGTCATCGTGAAGGAGATAGTGTTATATACATGCGTTATAAATATAACGCGCAGCGGATAATATCTTTTCTTAAACGATAATACTCGATAATTACTCGTAAGATTTTATTATGTGTATTTATTTTTTAATATCATTGGGGCAGATTTCGCAAAATGAAGGAACTTGTGCAATTATATAGTAATATCTGTGACAGCATAAGAAATTTTTGTAAAGAATAAAGATCGTAATACTTGTTTCTTTGTAATCTAGTAAAATTTTCTATTCAAGCAAAGTTTATAAGCGAGCACGATCTTTAGTAAGTAAAAAGAGATTTTTGATCTCTATTCTTGATATCGATGGTTTTACCTCCGGACATTTCTGTCACGGTTGGCTGCTCATTGAACCAAACACTTCATTGAGCGAACACATAACGCTTCGCTAATTGGCGAGATAAAACAATCAAATGGGCGCCGTATGAGAGTACGCACTATAATATAATAAAACAGTTAAGACGTTTTTTGCAGACTAGAAAGAGCAAAGAAAAATTTGACAAATTAATTTTTATTTGCATGTTTGCATCTTGTGTACTTAACTTGTAAGTAATAACTAAAGTGAAGTACCATGCATGTTTTAATTACACGACGACGATGTATATTGTAACATAACGCAGAATAAATGCCGCAAACCGTTTTTGTCTCTCCTGCTATAATTAGACGTTCCAAAAACGGATAGAATGCGGCGAAAATATGACGTAAAACGTAATGTATAATGTACCTACCGCAATACGCACAATTCTCAATGCTATCAGGAACGAGCAAACGAGAGAGAAAGCACAAAGCTACGGATAAACCGACGAGCGCAGACAAGTGTATGGGAGAATAGAAGGTAGTTTCCTCTCGAAAAACACTAAATGCGCTAATTGGCGGTGTCTACGTATACACGAAGGACATACATTTTCCACGACCATTCATAACCTTTTAACGCGATTAAGCGGCTCCGCTTGCACCCAGAGAGAGAGAGAGAGAGAGAGAGAGCTAAAGAGCACACGAATGAACCCGTGTGTTGTCTGGCTCAACGACCGGTCCGCGTATTTTTGTTGGGATGGGATTAGGGTTCACGGATAGAGAAGGAGGGGGGAAAAAAGCGGTTCGGTTGCGCGAATTAAAGGGGTTGTCTCGTTATCTGTGAAAGGAGCCGGATTAATAACATGATAGCCCTGTATATACAACCCTTAGGGTATCTCGCCCTCTTTTAGCTTGGTGCGCACGCGCGCTTACGGCGGTTGATACCGGGATTATGTTGCGGTTAAATAATGATGCGTATCCCTCTCTCGACGGTATGACACGACACGAGACGATGACGGAAGCGTTTACCCCTGATCTGACCTCGGACTCCGGACGGCGAGAGCAAACGTAAAGCCCCTAAATTGTTCCGGTTAAATTCGCGGTCGAATGAACGCTCTCCGCGCGCATAGAACGCGAACGTGTAATATATCTCTATGTTGATATTAATTAGTTTCCACTTTTCGGAAGCAGGCGTCGGCCAATGTATATTCTGCCTCTGGTATAACACGGACGCCTTCGGGGAAGCAATTATTAGTTAATACGATTAAGTTTGAATTATTAGCGTAATTATTGGTGTAGCGGTAATGACCGTAGTCGTTAACTCTTCTTTGTCCCCCGATTACGCGATTCTTTGATTATTCCGTTATATCGAGCAACGACCATAATGGAGCGTTTGTGGTACACATCTTGAACCCTATAATGTGAAATCGTTCGCAAAGATAAGTTTAAACACGCAATCGTAATGCTTTATCTTCAATCGTGCTGGAATGATTCCTGCGGGGCAAACAAAAACGTAAAGCCGTATTAGTTTATTCTGAGAGTCAATTAATAGGAATATAAATGAAATAGTCAGAAATCAAATTAATCAAGAGCTGTTTAATTTTGGCTTGCCCAATGTAATCAATTTGGTATGCCGATTATGTAATGCCGGTTCATATCGCCACTTCCAATCGGTATTTATTAACAACGAAAATCATTCGAATTTTCGATTAAAAGGATAAATTCAATTCGGGACAATAATAAACGACGCCGTTTCTTATCTAAGGTCATCGTCAGAGAGCCGTATGGAGCCATTACAGGTGACCTCAATCTCCCGAAATATAAGGCGCGTCGAGTTATTTTTCATTAACAAGAGACTATCTTGACCATTAGTAAACTCATTGAACAAATTTGCTAGTTAATCTACTAAAGAGCCGGCGCGCGCGCGCATACTTAACGTGGTAGATTTAAGCGATAATTGGGAGAGCTCGTGTACGCGGTTCGCGACTCACACACTTATATCAACTTTGATCTGAAGTAGAAGCCAAACTGGATCTCATAATCCAATATCGTGCGGCACTGATACTCGTTGAGAGTTATGAAGGATACAGCTGTGTAATGTTCACAATAATTCTCAAGAATTTCAAGTTTTTGCGTAAATGAAAGCAGTTTCTATATATTACATTAAATAATGATACAGTTAATTGTATATTGGTTTGAAGTTAAACATAAAAATCATCACTTAGCGTTGCTTTGAATTTCAATTTATATTTTTTTAATTTTTTTCCGCAAGTAGCGAGATCTAGTTTCTCAATTGCATACACGCGATAAAACGTTTCCAATATATACGCACGGATAGTATAATTTTAAGATTATAGAAACTTTTCTTGAAGGTGTGATTTGTCTTCTCACATTGACATGCTGTTTTCTCTGATAAAATAATACAGCCGGCTCAGCGTCACAGCCGTCACACATAAAGACGGTCTTTTTGCACTCGAGGGAGATAAATTGCGATGTTAAAAGGGGAATTTTGCGACAAATGCAAAAATTACGCGCTTTGCCTCGGTCACAAAGTTTTGTTAAGCAATTCAAAGGAAAAGCGAGATAGAAAAAGATTTCTTGTACGTCGACGGAGAAACTGCAAAATGCGCATATTCCAGTATATATTTTTCAAATAATAAATAAATAATTTAGCTACATAGTGGACTCTTAGATGAATTTTTGGGGGATCTAATAGCCGTATGGCATTTCTGCGTATGCAAGAAAGAAACTTAATTAGTTGCTTATTATGATCCTTTATTTTTAAATAGACTTATGTAAAGATACCGAAAAAGAGAGACAGAAAACGAAACAAAGAAAGGAAGATAACGAGAGGTTTCCGGACAAGATAAAAAGCTTACCATTCGATTCGAACGTTACATCGTCTTATTTCTCGATGTAGTGATGTCACGTCACATAGGGAGAATGAGAGAGAGAGAAAGAGAAAGAAAAAGAACAAAAAAATGTAAAATTATGAGAATTGCAAGTGCATTTCTATGAAAAAAAAAAACTTCATTTGTACTGTAGAATATTTTTCTTTGAATCTCTCTTTCTTTTTGTGTTGTCGCGCTCTCTTGGCTTTCCCTTTGTTTCC
Source organism: Cataglyphis hispanica (assembly GCF_021464435.1). Lineage (NCBI taxonomy): Eukaryota > Metazoa > Arthropoda > Insecta > Hymenoptera > Formicidae > Cataglyphis > Cataglyphis hispanica. The sequence continues at coordinate 364,521 of NC_065971.1, forward strand.
GCCAAACGCCTGGACGAATTCAAGATTCTTGTAGAGGAGAAGAAAGATAATTTCATTTGAGCGACAGCATACAGGGTCGACGAGAACCATGGAAAGAGCCAGGAACATCTGTCAGTTGACGACTATTTTATTTCGTTATATCATCTTGCTGTATACATAGGGCAAATGTATTTTTGAGCGCAACATTTAGCGCCCGGTTCACTTCTATTTGTCTTTTAGCATCAAATGTGCGACAAAATTTCACATAATATTTGCTTTCTTGAAAATATGGAAAATGAAAAACTTTGCTGTATTAAAGTACCGAAATAAAAAAGAAAGTAACATCAGCGTAAAAAATTTGATACTTCAAAGAGAATATTTCATTAATAAAGACTAAGACAGACATATAATAAAAAATAAGGGGAGCAAGAAGAACTTTCCACAAAAAATGATGTTGTTCCAATGTCATAAAAAAACTGAATGTAAAAAAAAGTCAATCTAAAAGCGAATATTGAAGAAAAAAAAATTACATACAGTATATATTAATACCAAGAGAATATGTATGTGTAATATTTATTGCATTATATACTATTAAAAAAAAGAGAAAAAAGGAGAGAGAGAGAGAGAGAGAGAGAGAGAGAGAGAGAGAGAGAGAGAGAGAGCAAGACTGTTATTGCTTATTGAATCCCGTTCATATTCTGTATTCATGTATTCTTTATTTTCTGCATTTTGGTAAAATAAGTATTTTCCATTGTATATTGTGACGTTAGAGCAACGAAGCAAGTGAATGTTCAGTGGAGAAAATCGAGCTCGCAATTTATCGCGCGATCACGCATGGCCCGTGCAGAATTTGTCCTGAAATCCTGAATTTTTGCAGAACGCGCGTTTGGTGCGAAGAATCGATACCGTTTTCCCGGCATCCCTTCCGTGTGATATTACAGCATGTATTTCGCCTGCGGCAGCCTTTAGCTAGGAATGACAAACATAACATACACGAGAGATAGATCAACAACTACCCAATATCTCCGGTAACTACATATGTGGCTTTCGACATGATTACACAAGCTTTGAGCATATTCGTGTTTTAGTACTATATAAATCAGGCGCCTTTTATTGTTCATTTAAACGAAGATATTCGTATTTTGTTATAAAATAATGGTTAAGTATATCTCAAAGTAACTCGTAAAAAAATATGCAAAAATTTTTTTATTGCAATTTTTCTTTGTCGCTGATTCTACATGTAGAAATTGTAACAGCAAAACAGGCTAATGATTTGTTTGGTCTTTAAACTTTTCGTTAAAATGTGGACAAAAATACATAATTATATCGCTTTTGAAAATCCCCATTATGGAAATAGGAGAGGCAAAAGAGAAATACGCGGTCATCAAAAAAACAACGTAAACGTAACAATTACCCTAATTACAAACTCGCATAAATGAGAGTGTGGAAAACGAACTCCTCTCTTTGATATTCCTTTATGCTACATTTATTTTACGAGCATCCAATTCTATGAGCAAATCATATTTTTTCAGCGATATTGCGACCATACCTGCAAACTCATTCTTTATGCGTTCATTTCAAAATCATTATTTTCATCATGCTCGATGTTAGCTAAAACTGCTAAAAGCAGGTGTCAAAATATCAAAATTATATCTCCGACAACTCGCTTCAGTATAGTTTCTTAAATATATGTGAATCATGTAGATGAATGCGATAACGACGACGATTCGTTTTTTTTCAAGAACATTGTTTATTGTCTATAGCGTCTCCCGTTTCTCTCACTCTCGCGCCCACCTTCTATTACTCGACCTTCGATTACCCTCTTCCTTTTATATGAGGTACTATCGCTTCGGAATGAAAGTGTACGCGGAAATGGACGATTTTCCTGCTGCAATAGAATGGCGTGAAGAAATTCCGAGAATGGCGATTATTGCATGAACGAACGTGGAGTCTGATCGTCCGCGAGAATGACTCATCTGGACGCTTTTCGTTCTTTGGATTGTAATTTCGTGTCTATGTGCCGCGTCGTAACGCTGCGTCGTAAATTATAAGCGTTGCGCAATTAGATGTGTAAAAAAAGGCCAGGAATCCGATACGCGATATAAGTTTTCACGATAGCGTATGGCTCAGAATGTTTAATATTTTCTTTTCTTCATAAGCAATATTTATTAATTCCGTGCTTTTAATGTTGATTGTATAATCCCTTAATGTTTTTCAATTAAGTTTGGTTGGAATTAAAAATGATATCTAAAAAAAATATTTGAAACTCATAATTACATTACATAATATTTTCTTATGTCATAATCAATATCTAATTGTATAACGTAAGTAGTTAAGTATTGTTATCGTTCGATATATAATGTACCGCGTTCGATATATAATATTATCGACTATTTATTTTTCAATCAGAATGTATGAAGAGAAGAACTAAGCTAATCAATTTTCGAATCTTCCTATCTTCAATACGCTATAATTGACAAGAATAAGGAAACGCATTAAAGGTAAAAGCTTTAGATTAGTCAGTTTTTACTTGCGCAAACTAAAAAGATAATCACATTTTCTTCCCGCAATTTTTTCAATTGCACACGACAAATATCGAGAAAGTAATAATACGGAAATCTTGCAGAGAATTTCATATCGATACAAAAAACATTCTTTCTTGTCCTGCCTTTTTATTTTACACACCGGGTCTTAGATAGTACTTTGGATTTACGTTGCAGTTTGATTGGCAAAATAAATCCTTAGTACGTAATAAACGGCATTTACGAGACTAATAAACTGTCTAATAAAGGAGTAATCCGGTTATACTCTAACGTTTCATTATCCACGTAACCGTTTCTCGAAACTCTCTGTTTCCCGAAAGCGGAAAAGGTCGTGATTTTCAGAATTTTCTGAGCTTGCTATTTTCAACGAAACAAAGCAGCCAGTCTATTAGGGGTAATACAATTAAGCTCTCGACTTGTTTTCCGAAACGAGGAGGGAGGAGGGGGAGGAGGGAGCGGCGTTTTCCATGACGCTGACTCACCGTGCCGGGATCGAAGCGTGCGTTTTGCAATATGAGCGAAAAAATTCGCGAAGAGAAGTAATTTGCGCATTAGTGCGTTCAAAATTAGAGACTCGATCGAAATACGCGAGTCGAACAAGATTCAAAATCGCGGACAAAATACAGGCACGCATACCCCTTTGTTTTCGACAGGACTCGGTGAGCGAGTTAAGCGTTCCTTCCTATTAACCGTATTTGTGAGGAAAGCGTTTAGTTCTTACAAGCACGGAGTACGCCGCGGTCGAGTGAATTAGTATAATGAAATTAGGGCACGGCCTTGTTTTCTAAGCGAACACCCCCTTCTCTTTCTAAGTGGCAATTCAGTGAGTGCCGATTCATCGATTTTGCAAACAAGCGCGCGAATGTATCGACGTCGAACGCGAAGAAACCGCTGCGCGGTAATTCCGATCCCATGCACATGTTCAGTTTTGCGAGTGTGAGTAGAGTATCTGAAATTTGTAACACACATCTATCAACACACGTCTATCAATTATTAGAGCCCCAATTGTGCAATTCATGCTACGTCGAACAAGAGACGATCGTTAATTATTAATCCATATATTATTCCGTGCAATTTAATTGAAAAACTTCAACGAGCGTTCAAAACATATTTTAAATCTCGATGTGAATATATTTGACATAAATAAAAAAAGAAAAAAAAAGAATTAAATGGTAGGATTGAGCGTGCGAATAAAACGGTCATAACAAATGGACCTGCATACTCGGAACTATCTAAGTGCCAGCCACTTTGGTGTCGAAATACCGGGGCTCGGTGCAAGTTGTCAAGTTGATGCTGAAGCACAGGAAAGCCGAGCAAGGCGGAATCGTGCGCAGATACGTGTATTGTATATCCGCGCTGTCGAAGGTTGAAGTGCCTCGCGTTGGAACGGCGGTCGGAACTGGACGATGCCGGGACGATGTTGTTCATTCCGTCGGGAAATTCCAAACACTCGGACTCCCGCGTTCGACCCCGGCTTCGCAGCTCGTTTCGCCGGTACGTGACCGAGATACCGGCGGTCCGATACGCGTATAGCCGCTTATTCTCTCATTACTTTCGGTCGATTTGCAGCGGGACGAGTCACGATTTCTTCGCATTCACGGTAAACGGTCAATTAGACGTAGATTTCCTCTCGCGCGCTTCATATCGACACCTATACTCCGTTTTTAAACATTTTTACCGAGCGCTAAGGAGCGTGCATGGAACGGTTAATCAAGGCAAAAATGGAAGAAACAACTACGTAGCGCATCTTTACTACGAAATAACAGCGTTTTTTGGAAAAAAGGGCACCGGATACGAGCGCGAAATGAGATACGTTAATATTTAAGCAGAAGCCTGAGAGCGATCTTTCATTTATCTCTCTCTGTTTCACCATCGAGAATTCAAGATTTCTGCTCGATGAAACGCATTCTCTGCAACTTGATTCAAGATTGTTCTTTCAGATGTACAACTCGTTATACTCGCAGTCTCTGAAACAAATACAAAAAAATATGATAAAGAATATAAATATAAATATAAATATATTATATAAATATATTACATAAATATAAATATAAATACAAATATAAATATATTTGCCAAGAAAAGCAGGGAGTAAATTAACTAGGGACGATTAATTTGACGACTTTGTATTGCAATTAGTTCCCCCCATTATAACATTTATCGCGGCAGCTGTTGAAACTGCGTCATATGGCGTCATATGGTTATGAATGGGCTCGTAAATCTAACACTACATCATTCCGCGCGATAATTCCTAATAAACTTTTATTACTACACCTATACGTATATATCGCACAATTATAATGCAGCCTTATCACAGCCGGAACTCGCGTAATGACCAGAGATAAGTAATATACACGTTGGAGATATAAAAGGACGGGCTAATATCAGTCTAAAAATACATGTATATCGTAACACATAATACACAACTACACGCGCATTTCTTCTCTTTTCTAATGTGATCGAGATATATAAACTCGATCACATTAGTACGTGCCAATTAATGATCGTGCGTTATTGCGCCGCGCGTGATACGCGCGAGCATGAATCTCAGCCCCGAGATACATAATACTGGCACACGTCACGACGATTTTTCGATCATAAATCAGCCAAATGCGGATCGGACTGAAATCGATGGAGTATGCGAATCAGCGTATGCTCGCCTGTACGCGCATGGCTATATGCTAATCCGCGCATTCGATGCATGACGTAACATAGGTCTTCGTAAAATCGGGGACACAGAGTTTGCTAGACGTGAGGGACATAGCTTGTCGAAGGCCGTGGTCGCGCGTAACGATGTGGACTTACGTGTTTATCGACGCGTTTACACCGGCGCGTTTACACGCGGCCGATAGATACGGCGTGTACGACGTGTCGTACTTGCCCATTTTCGGTACGATCGATCGATTGATCGATTTAGGGCCATGCCCCGCGCGACTCTGTCACGCTAAGTGTTAGTGGCACGTTAAATCCTGCAAGGATACGCGCTCGATGCACACCAGCTTGTGCTCTTTATTGTGTCGCGCTCTGTCAACTAGGTCCGTGTCAGAAGCTTTGTAGGATATTGCACGAGCGTTTGTGTATGTCTTTGCATAATTAATTCATTTTTTATAAATTTAAAAATATGCCATTTTTCGAGCACAATGTCTTTTAATTTCTCTTGCAGCAACTTTGAATTTCTCTTTTACGTTCTTTTTATGATAATAAGGTAGATGATAAGAACAATGCTTTTAAATGTCTTACTTAGTTACTTACGTTTATAACTTATAGTTATATGTATGCAAAATAAATTTGAAAGATATTATGTAAACGACTATGATATCGTGAGATTAATATCGCATCGATGCTTGTCTGTATCTGTTAAGTACTTAATTGAAATGCCAACTTTGTTACCTCAGTTTTTGATGAAACTGTAGAGAGAGTGTCTACGGCTAACTTATAATCGTTGTACTTCATTAACCTAAATTTATGCCTTGACTAAGGAGCGTCGAAGAAAGCGCGTTCTCACTATAAACTTTTTATTGGACTTTCCATTACGTCTTCGTTTTACTTTGTTAAACTTTGGACTTTTCCATTTTTGTCCTGCATCCCCTGTTACTTGAAAGATTCTTCTTTCGCAGCGTTGAATATTAATTGTGAAGTATATCTTACTATATTTTTATACTTGCAAACTTGAAATAGAATGCTGCGAACAAAAGCTATAAGAGGTTTATTTGCTACAACTTTGCATTCGCTACTTTGAGAAAACGAATAGTTGCCTATTTAGATTTCAATATTATTAATCACACTTCTTCTTCTGGCTGGAATTTAAGTATTAAACAACATATAGCCATCTTTATTTTTAAAAAATGCTTACACAAGTACATTTAATTAAAACTGTTACATATATTTTAATATTAAATTTTTCATTAAAAAAATATAAAATTATTATTATTAAACAGAAAAGCTCGCTAAAGATAGATTCGAGATTCAATATTTAATTGAAAATATCTCCGTGTTATTTTATTATTAGAATTACTTAGATTTTCACGAGATGTCACGAATCAATATTAAAGATGTTATAGATATAAAGAACGTTACTCAAATTTAGATGACACGAAAAATGTTCAGAAATGAAAAATCGAGAATCCAAAAATTCCACGACATATCTTTCGACCTTGTTATATTTAACGTACTTTTACAGCGCATATACTTGGTCCAATTTCTATTCCGGTAATATCGTGCCAAATACTTGAATGAGTTCATTTCTTATTAAAAACCTGGTGATGCTGTAAAACGTGGATCAGTTCCCTTTATGGTCGGTCACCGCGCGTATACGTCCGATATGAATTACGTGCCTACCGGTTTACACAGGCATTACAAATGCGCGGTCGCGCTCGCCTATTCGCACCATAATAGAGAGTCGCAGTATTACACTCTAAACTGAGATATTAACGTCGTGTTTACGCACGTTCGCGTGACACCTTCGTTGCCTGCCACGTTAACTTGTTTAATAGAAATTCGGCGCCGCGCCTAGCTGCAAGTTCGCGCCACACGTAGCTGTGATCTGATCTATAAGTATGTATGAATATGTGTGTGATTACTGCGAAGTAATTGCTTGAGATATATTTTATATAAAATGGTAAAATTTATGTTTTATTATCCCAGAGAGAGAGAGGAAAGGTGGGTAAAGTTTATAAATGATACATTAATGATTTTGAAATAAATTATTTTTCTTTTTAATATTAAGTCTTGAGTCTTTATCTCAAGAGTTTTGATAATTTATTAAAGAGTTTTGATAATTTATTAAAGATATAAGATTAAAACATTTTTTTCCTTTTTTTTTTTTTTTTGAGCGTAAGATATATACATGAAGCATATATACATATCTACATATAAAAATAAAACACATTTATTTCTTATCTTTTCTTACAGAAAAAAATTATTAGAAATTCCGAAGTAAGAGTTTGCTCTCTTTCCGCATGTCAAATAAATTATTCGCGATAACACAATTGTGTAATCTGACTAATATTTCAATTTCGTATAATTTTTTGATCATACAATAACTAGATAAATCGCTCACATATTATATGCCCTTTATAAACATCCGGAAATTTTGAAAATAGATTACATGCTGTGCATATCTCGCATACGTTCCGTCCAAACGAGATATAACAAATGGGAACGAGAGCAGACATAAAATACAGCATACGTTAATGAATCAGAAAAAAAACATATACACAAAGCGGACATCATCCTTTATCCGCCAAGCTAATGTGTGTTCTCCCTAATAAAGAATAGGTGGATGCGCATTTTTTCGCAGATTGCTCGCGACGATAATCCCTTAATCCTTCTTCCACCTCTTCATTTACTCAACCTCTCTCGTTCTTGGTCGAGAAAGTATATCGCCAAAAGTTTCTGTACACCGTACACGTCGCCTTACCCCTTTTTTCCTTTCCCGTCTCCGGATGAAATGGAACAATAATCCAAACGATGTTTGGCCATTGTTGAATTCCATTTCTCTTCTCACGATAACAGTCTTTATCGCGTTCCACGATCCCACTCATCAGCCCATAATTTCAATGATAAAAGATACACCGCGCATTTAACTACATCGTGAGACAGTAATTAAAGGCATCCGATGTAAATTCTCAAAATAATTCCGCGAATTCGAATGATGTCGTCGCGAACGAGGGGTGGCCGCCCCTCTTTCATGCCAATTAAAGCTTCCTTGGGAGGGTAACGCGTTTGCGACCGGTCCGGCCGGTTTTCCTCTCATTATTCGCAGCTAAAGTCGTAAAGAGCCCACCGAGCGATACGACCCTGCGGGCGTAGTCGCTCGCCTGCTTCCCCCTTCCTCTCCCTCCCTTCCACCCTCCCCGAGCCATTACTATTCATTAGGATTTTTCCAGCGATGTGTCTTCCTTAAGTTTTGTTTTTCGCCTTCCGCGAGCCGCCGCATTACTAAGTGAGCACGGATTTATCACGCGGTCGTACTTTATTAAATTCGTACCGGAGCACAACCGACCCCCTCCTCCCCACCCGCATCGCGCCACTCGGCGTACGGATAAGCTCTTTTTTCGTAATTTATTCCGATATGAGGGGGAGATACTCCGCAAACACAGACGAATCATTAAGCAGTTTAAAAAGTTAATGCGCCGGCATGGTTGTGACGCGTTTCTGCTTATATTTGTTATTGCGCGTGATATTTCAGTCATGTCGCAAGAGTCGAGTGTCCTCGCCGATCATCTCGAACAATGGAGGCGCAAACTCCCAGCTTTGCCGCTTATTCCATTAATAAGTGCAGGAAATACGTATATTCGTATTAACTTCTTTTTATTCCGCGCATTGCTGGTCCGAATACGAAGCGTCTTTTCTCTCGGTGTTTTGCTCCACGTTCAAGCATTTTTCTAAATTTCTTTCAAGTCAGACAACAACGTAGAAAGCTTGGGATTAATTGCGGCGTTGGCGGAAGAAATAATGGTATAAGTAATAATATCTCTCTCTCATTTTTCTTTTTTGCGAAACAAAAGAGAATTTATGAAAGAGTATGCACACTTGATGTAAAAATTTTATGCATCAAGATAGAAGCGATAAAACGAGGTAAATTATTCCTGTAAGATGTCAACTATCGCTCTACGAGCTTTCAAAAGAGCGAGCAGATAGTTTTATGGAATCAATCTCTATTATCGCTGATGACAGAGTCTCGTCCTGTATGATAAAGTAGCCTTGGCTTTTATCTGCCGGCAACGATATTTCTTTTTTTCGCGCAAAACACGAAAGAGAATGCCGGAAGTGTCGCGATGAAAAAGAAAGAAAAAAAGAAAACTTGCTCGATCGATCTTATCTCGTTCTTGCGCCAGAGTTGGTCGATCGGCTATCCTGAGATCAATCGTGGGAGGATAAAATGAAGAAGACGGAGAAGGAGAAAGAAGGAGCGAGAAGGCCGTCGGATCAGCAGCAGCTCGACTGGTTCAATTAACCATCAAGGAGAGTCCGAGAACCCTGATTCATGGGGACTAGACGGGTTGGGCGAGAAGGAGGAGAAGAAGCAGGAGGAATGCGAGAGGCGCAGCTGACAAATCGACCAATCAGTCGCGACGATGAAGTCCTCCGTCTTATTCCTTCCTCTTAGAAGCCTCTTCGCGATTCCATCCCGCTTACCATGAAACCCCGAGATCTTTCCGGAGCTTCCCCGTGTCAAGAGAATCGACGGAACTTTTCAGAACAATCGTCTTTAAAAATCATTCGGTCGATTAGGCCGGAGTGGAAACGTCGCAAAAAGCACCGCGGAACTTATCTAAGCACTTAAGATAGGGAAGAAGATAGAAAAAGAGAGAAAGAGAGAAAGGCGGGAAGAGAAAGCAGACGGAAGAAGTCGCGGAACCGCAAAAGGACGCAAAGTCGTAACTATGCCGTATCTCCGAGAATAAAGAGCGAGCTCTGAGTCGGTCCTTGTCTCACGACTATGGTTGCGACGAATTGTCCGCGCGCCCGATTCGTCCATCATCTTCCGAGATATTAATTTTCATACCTCGCATGGTACGCGTCGCACGTTCGCCGGAAGGGTTCGCAATTGGGGCGACTCGAGGGAGTGGAAACTGGCGCTCTTGGTTCTTGGTGGGCACGAGAGGAAGAAGCGGTGAGGGGTGAAGAAACGACGGACGTAAAGATGGCTCCTTATTTTATCGCTGCCCAGTTATATTGGAGCATAAATCATATTCGGTAAGTCGCCCGTTATCCCGCGCACTCCAACAGGAAGCGCCGCCCCGACCGCTGCGCTTTATCACGATGCGGTTTGCTCCTTCCTTCCGCATCCCGCCCGCAACCGGCGGGATACACTTTCTTCCGTCTCTTTTTGTTGCCGCTGGAATTCTCGCTTAGAAAACGGCAATTGCGAGCCGAGGCGCGATAAGTTCGACGGACGAAGAAGCGTCGCCCACATAGACAGTCTCGCGTTCAGTCTGCGGTAATCGCGTTAATGAATTGATTCCGATGCAGCATGATCGTTTGACGAATTTAATGACGTTGCGTATATAAATATGTATTTTTGGATACAAAAAAATTTGTCTGCAAATGTTTTTCTGATCAATAAAAAATTTATTTTTTTGCAACCGAATTAGATCGTGTCGACACGACGGCAAACTGTACTTTAAGTCTAAGCCACGTTTTCAAAAGTCACACATCATATTATTTTTTAGATTCATTTATGCATTTTAAATTCTTTTGCACTTTATTAAATATCGCGCGAGTTCGTCGTTGCAAATCTCGCGGGAATATGAAAGTTACATTTTAGCGTAGCATACATCGTTCTCTTTTTTTACTACTGAAGAATTAAACGAGTTGTACCCCAAACATATATTCCGTCTGGTTCTTTCGTGCTACGTTCGTGAAGCACCGTCACGCATAATTTACCTTGTCGACAAGCACGTCGAGGAGGATAGTAATTCTCCGAGATGTTGTTACGCGGGGAGTTTAAAAAGATATTAATAATTATGTGACGATATAATGGGTTGCTACGCGGCCACAAACGTATGCCAATGTTGACTTGATCTAGAATAACGATACATTTGAGAATCTGATTCGAGAATTTTTACGGTGGATTTTTAAGATTTTACGAAGCAGTAAATAGAGAAATATTGCATTTTAAGAATCGACCATCTCTAGATATACAACTTTTTTAGTAGAGTGATTTGCGGGGAGGGAGGAATACAACAACTCTTTTCTCCATTACTGTCCCACCGACCCTTGCGTTTCGACGACTTTCCCTTTTTCCTCACCGATACGTCTCTTCATCTCCGCTTCCGTGCAACCGCCACAGTCACTCCCGCCGTCATATTTTTCCTGCATAAACAGCAGGTCATTAACCAGTACTATGGCCGGAGATCGTATCTTATCTGAACGAGACTCTATTCTCGGCTGCCCGGGTGTTGAAACGAGCTAATTTTCCTTTCACGCGTGATACGCGCGAGTTCATGCAGTCGCTTAAGAAAATTCCCGACAAAGGGGATTTTTCTTTTTCCCGAAATACTTCTATTTTTCTTTTAAGTAAAAATTAATATATACAATTTCTCAAATTATATTATAATAAAATAATCAAGAAAGATTTAAAATTCATAAAATGTGCGGAATTTTGTATGCACGACATATGCAAATAACTTGATAAAAAAGGCAGTACGATTATATATTTTATACAAAACAGAAGAGCGAGAGAGATGGAGAGAGGCGAGAGAAAAAGAAGAGATACTTTGCGGATATATATTCGTCGCTAGCTGATACCATTCGTAGTAATTTTTGCATCTGGAATAATTATCGGCCACTAATCGATGCGCGAGTCTTTTCCACCCGTAGCTATTTGTATGAAGACGCGCGCAGCTCGTAATGCACGAGTTGGCATGGCTGAAATGCATTTGCCCGATGCCGAAATTCTATTACCTATATTTCGCGCGGCGAAACGAACGATAATGATATCATTATATTGCGCGTAGCGTATTTCGATATTTTTTTTTCCTTTAATCGCAAAGTCTCATATCGTTTTTGGTATGCGTGCAGAAACCGAATTTTGCGAAATTGACACTACAACGGTTGGAATCTGCAATATTCATCGATGAAACATGGGAGAAAGAACGCAAAGTGTTGCTAATAAATTCAACAGCGCGAGCGATGTATCTTGAATTCCTCAGTTGCGAGTAAACAAGAGTTATAGCTTTTATTTCAAACAAGTTTTCAAGCTGAAAATTACCGTTTCGAAATTCCGCGTTTCACGGAATTTTATACAAAATATATTTTATACAAAAAAAAGGATGTTATAGTCAATATAGTTGCATTCAATTAATAAAGAGATGCCAATTGACATTAATTATTTACTCTTTTCTGTAAACATAAATGTACATACAAATGAATGTTTGTATTTAAACAAATAATGGTTGAGATATTTATATATATATATATATATATATATATATATATATATATATATATATATATATAAGCAGATATATTAGTTATAATATTGTCGTAATAAAAAGCTATTTAATGTCATATCCGATTTTACGAATAATTAAATTCGTAATGAAAGACTTAATCTATTTGATTCTTAGCCAATTTTATCTACTATAATTTCTGCTCACAGCGTTGTGATACCAATTTTCCAAATCAATGGTTTTTATCTTGACAGTTCATTTAATATGAAGGAGAAATTTTGCCATTCATCGAGCCTCCTGTAAACTAATAAGTGGGCTAGTTGTAAGTAAGAGGATAAACGGACTCGGTGGCTGCCTGGTCGAGCTGAAAAGGCAATAATTCCGCTCACGAGGGAGCTTTGCGATAAATTACCTTTTGTCTACAGAATTCCACCAACCGTCGGGAATCGCGAATCCGCTTCGAGGATTTTGGAACGATCTCAGAAAGTGCAATCCTTTGTCCAATGTGACCTATTCGTGCGAATTTACGTTGCGTGCTGAAGTATTAGTAGCTTTGCGTTTGCATACAAACGATGAAAATACGGTTATAATGCGTGCCATTGTCGATTAGTTGCAAATGCTAGAAGACTCGTTGTATGCTGAAAGGATTTTGATAAATTTAATGGATTTATTATATATATATATATATATATATATATATATATATATATTTCTTCAAAACATTTAATTTTTTAAACATTTTTTTGGTTTTATACATTAGTTTTTATTTATTAATCGAGTAGCTATGAATTTTAGTAATAAATGTATCACTTTTTACACAATATGCTTACCAGAAGAATTCTTTATTTATTTTTATTTATACACATAAATCAGTGCAAATAATTATGTATATTACAATTTTTCTGTCTAATTTATTAGACAAAATCACAACTTTGAAATTTGATAAAAAATTCTTTTTCTCTTCTCGAATAAATGTTCGTACAAAGTTTGTTAAATTACCAATGTATGTATTTTAAAGTAGAGATACGCAAAACTTTGATAATGCTTTTTTCTCCAAACTTTGCAATTATTCGTATAAAAGATGATATTACTTTCCAAGTGCTTTTCATATTCAAAGTCATTATATATATTATTATAAAATCAATTGTGATTATTATTAATTTGATCATTTAAATATTGATTCATCAAACAAAACCATATATCAAACTTATTTTTATATATTGTCTTTTTTTAATTATTTATCTCTAGCAAAATTAAAAACTACAATAATATAGAAAGATTGGCGTTAAATACGTTTTAAATTCATCATACGTAAACAGCGATAGAACGCTCAAACTCGCCTGTGCAACCGAGAATTAATAATACCAGCAGGAAAATCGACTAAATCATGGGCTGCCAATATCAAGGTACAAGTTTCGCCCGCGGAATATTGGTATATATTTAACGGGCACATACAAACGAAGTTCAGCGGACTTTCCTCCTTTTGTTCGCCTTTGAAAATGGCCCGCAAGATTTTTCACGCGATTCCACCTCACATATTCCGCGAAAGTTTTCGCGAAAGTTATCCGGGTCGGTTCACGGTCCCCGCCGTCTTTTCATTTTCTTCCGCAAGTCGGCCGAAGTTAATGGCCCGCTGATCGGTAGATTTGGGTTTGACGGTTCCACATGCTCGATCGAGGTACACCGTGCCGGACGATGGTTTGTTGATAGGAACGGCAAGGAAGGGGAAGCTGGTAAGGAACGCGGTAGACGGCGAACAGTAATTATACTATGCGACCTGGACCAATAATAGTTGGCGAGCGCTTTTCAATGGTTGCAACTTCGCAAACGGTTTAGCTCCAATTGAACTTCTAGCTAACTTGGCGCGTTCGCGGAAGATGGAACGACCGAAGGGGGATATGTCGGCGCTCGTAATTCGGAAATTTAGCCTCGCCCAGCCGCGGATTCGATCACCTAGTGATGAAGCCTTTTTATATGGTCAGACGCCAGAGGGAGAGAAACGGTCTACCGCAGTCCCCGACAAATCCAACGCGCGAGTTGGTACGCTCTATAACGATTTTGCTCGCTTGATGAGTGTTGATGAGTATCCGGGGCATTCATGGGCAGAAGGTGATTGTCAAGTTAATTAAAAATTATATTTATCTTGTTTTTGCTTTAGCGTATTCTATCAAGTTTTTCCATCTCGTCCAAGTTTTTCGTTCTCGTTCGGCCGTGTCATATCAATATTGTTAAATAAAACATTAAGAAAATTGAATTTGGTAAAAATCTGAAAAAATAATATTAATATTGAGATTTTTTTCATGTGACATTTCTCATAAGTAAAAATGCATATATATATATATAATATCTTTTATAATTAGTTATCTACTTTATATTGCGCGTGTGCGCTGTTTACTGTGTTACTTGTTTTCTTCAGAAATGTTAATTAGTTTGTGCTATATAAGTAGACAATTAATTTAAAAAAAATGTTTGCTGCAGATACTTGATCATGAGAAGATCATTTTATGGCAACGTAAAACCTTCGTTACCTAGTAATGGACAATAATACGGTATACACGTGTGAAGGCCGATCGATTACAATGTGGTGACAGTTGATTAATGCAATTAGATCACATTTGTGCTTACATAGTACATGTATGTATACCGTAACACAGGATGGCTTATCTGTGAATAATACAAATGTACAATTGTGTACTATGTACTTTATCAAATGTAGATTTACATCAAATTATGGATAATTATACCGAATTGAGAGATCGATTATTATTTACAATAAACGTTAGAATAAAAAAAATAATAATATAAAAGAGTAGATTATAAAATAAACAAACCAAAAATAAGAAGGAATCTTACTGGCTATTTTAGCGTGATATGTAGCAAAAAGAGAACAAATATAAAAATTAATTACTTATTTAAAATTATGTTATATATTTAAAATGCTATTAATATTTTCAAAGAAAAAAAAATAACAACAAGAAGGCTTAAAATGTTCATGAAATGAATATTTATCTTATTTCTATAGACTATAAACATTACAAAATTTGCACTCAACTGATTTATATCTTTCATATTTTCATATAGCTTTGCTCTTTTCTCCTCTTCCTGTAAAAGCGGATATGTTCTTTCGAGCTTGTATAAACGCAAATGTACAAACCGTTTGCAAAGAACATATGGAAGTAGTGTCTTGGAATATGAATATGCGTTTTAATGTGGTAGTTTCATAATTATAACAACGTTGCACGCGAGAAGAGATAACGTTTTCTTCGAGCTTTGAGCAGAGAAGCTCTTGTCACTCTTAGCTTTATTCTTTTCTCCTTCTACGAGGCAGACGACTGCAAAAACACATTGCTTCATCTGGTTATGAATATTATTTAGGAGATGATGGCAAAATTGCTTTTAGAAAAAGATAAATTAAAAATAGCTTGAAAACTTTTTTTTGATATTATCCGGAAATATAATGCAAGATGTTATATATATATATATATATATATATATATATATATATATATATGTATATACATATAACATCTTATATTTAAGCCATTGATTCAAGCTTATTTATGATTTAATAAAGATAATAAATAAAATTGGCATGCATTATTTTTTTATTAAATATATCGTTTTGAGAAACAGTTTGTAATAAAGATTTCTTTCGCATTTTAGATAAACTAGTATAAAATATTAAAACTCAGTTTGTTTTAAGCATTGTGAATATGTTATTTGTCAAGCTTAGAGAAAGCAGTTGATGTGACATTCAACTATTGGCAATTTCCATCCGAAACGATAAGATAATCTATGACATACTAGAAGACAAACCTATTAGAAAGTACGTTTAAATCTTTTATTGGTTATCTGTTAATCTGCTTCTGGTTGCTTATCGATTTTCTTTATATGTGATATTAAAACCTCCACCATTTGTAGGAAGATAAATCTTTTTAGCACACACTGTGGTATCAAAGTATGGAATTTGAAATGGAACAAAGTCTCACGTTAAGCTTCAGTTTTCAAAACGTAACTGTTGTTTGTATTTACGAGAGACGAGATATTAAAGTTTAATTTGTACAATTAATATTGACAAATTATAATATTACATACATATATGTATACGTACAAGCACAAAATGGTACGTTTTTATTTTAAAGCGTTGAATCTTGTAATATTCTCAATAGTTGCACGGTGTATCTCGTATAACTTTTCCTACGCCCTATTCACGAGAGGAGGCGCGATTAAGCGCAAAATCTTTCCTATATGCAGTTTCTCATAGAGACTACGGGCTCAGAGTAAATGCTTTAAATCAATGGCTAAGAGTATAATCCGGATCTCTCTAGCATGGTATAATACGCTATAATACGGTAGCTGTACATAAAATGTGATACGCGTCGTATCAGCATTATATCCTGCTAGGATTTTCGGTTATTGTCGTTAATCTGCATTATGACAGACAGCACGGTAAATGAGTTTCTAATCCGTGAAAACTGATAGTTGTTGTTTCGTTCATTCTCGACTCTTTAATCAATTTTGTCGTATTATGCGAATTACACGAATCAATTGGCATCCACTCGTTATAAATTGTAATCTTCATTACGCAATTTCCGCATCTCTCTTGCTTGTCCCTACTTTCTATTACACGTTATACGGAGCCGACACAGTTATGTAAATACGGAATTGTTATTACCGAAAGCTGATTAAGTAAGAGCTTGAATTTCTGCCTGTTGGAGTTTGCGCACGGACTATAAAGAGGCACCGTGGCGAGCGTGCATTTTAGACGCCAATGATCGTGCTCACGGCAATAATCGTACCACTGTTTATGCGCCAGCGACATTTTATTGGACAGGATGTTCTCGTCAGCGCACCATATTAGATTCCAAAGTGCACCACAGGCGTGCATACCAACCCGCCGAGCAACACTCGCCAAAGCGAGTAGGCGAGATATTGCGATTGGTGGAGAAGACGGTGGCGGGTCGAGGTTGAAGTTCGGTTCCAAAGCCCCAGGAATCTCGATCCCCAAAGTATGCGGCAAACTTATCCGACACTATATCGTAAAAAGCTACGTTGTGTGCAACCGAGAAAAAGAGAGAAAGAGCCGTGGAAAGGGGAGGTGTTTAGACGGGGGTGCGGAGAGAATGTTGCAGATTTCGCACTCGATTTATTTCCGCTGCCGCGCTCATTTATTCTCTCCATCGGACGAGCGCAAATAGACTAATCTCACTAGAAGAGCTCATTTGCTAGCAAACTATTAACAGATAAATGCCATACAATTTTGTCGCTGGCTGATTATCCTTTTTCGGTATTTCTATTCACATTCTGTAACTTGTCCTCGTAAACAGATAGAGTGAGAGAGAAAGAGAGGGAGAGAGAGATAATACGGATAAATCGATAATCGCAAAATACATCAAGCGAACGTAATTGGAGATGCTATCAGCGTAATTCACGTTCACCCGATATAACGACTGGACGTTATCGATGGATTGCCAAGTTTGCACATAATATAACGACAAAACCGCACCCAACTCCGTGGACAGATTAGCGGAGCCACCGACAGCGAAATCCGAGTAGCCGGAGCACAAACCTAGTGAGGCAACGGTTAATTGGGTTAATCAGGTTAATTGGACACCGTGCGAACGATGCTATAAATTCGTGTAAGTTAACGCGATCGTGGTCGGTAGGTCTGTACTGTTAGTGCAAAGTCGAAAACATATCTAAAGATAAAAGACACGGTGGCACGCAAGCTATCGACATGATATCAGATCATGTAATATTTTAATTTTGTCAATATACTCACTTCAAAATGTCGCAAGGGATACTTGCTCGAAACGGAACGCTTGTTATTTCTATCGACATTGCCTTTTGTCGCGCATTGCCGTCGTGCAAAACAAACGACCCAAAGATTGGTGGACGAACTTGATTCTGAGATACGCAGAGAAAAGGTCGGTCTTTTTCAGGACAGTCGCGCATGGCGATGAGCCAGAAACCTGGACGTGTTTATCGAAATAACAAGGTCAGTTGTTGCAGCTTGAGATCGGCACGAAAGGACGGCGGCTTTCCCATTATCGGCTTATCGAGTTACCAACTTCGTGTACTAATTATACCGACGCCGTTTTATACGCCATCGACCGCGACAGTCCCAATAGCAATTGGCGAAACCCCATCGTGGAGTGGCCTACGCGTATTTTTTCGCCGATGGCAAATAAATATTTTTTTCGTACGGTCATAGATATATATATATATGTGCATATATACGCCCTGGCGCGCAACAAACGCGCGCGCGAAGCGCTCTTTCGAATATCCATCGCTCGATGGATCGTGCGAATCGCATCGCGCCGATTGACTTAACTCGATCGCCATCCGATGGGATTTATGTGTAAACATGTCACAGCGGTATCGCAAATCATAAAATACAGCACAGGTTCGCATCCTCGCGGATATAGTTGATCGGCGTAAAAATGACCTCCGAATCTCGAAACACTGTATTGTATGTGTGTTAAATTTTTTTCCCACACTATTATTAGTTTATCTAAATTAATAATTATAATTTCTAGTTGATTCCATTTGATTGGAATTGATGAATAAAATTTACGCAAACGATGACTTATTATAATACTTACGTGTTAATCGTAACGCAAAGACAATACGTTCTTATTACAAAGTAATTTTCTTTGCGCTCGTCTTTTTCATACTTTTAAAAAGAGAAAATAATATAAATTGTAGAGCGCCTTTCGATTTCCTCGCTTCGCTGAGAATACGTTTTGAGGGCACTAACGTATATCTCGAAATCCTGTGGTCTGAAAGGAAAGAGGGTGTCTCATTCTTACCTTTGGGAATCAGCTTCACCCTTAGGCTACGTGATAGGATGGCTCTCCCACGGATGGGTGATTCGCTCAGTTCGAAAGCACATTTTTCCGTAACCCTATACAAGAAGAATGAACAGATCGTATCTTCTTTTCTTGATGCCTTTGTTCAGGTTAATCTCTTTTCTACTTCTAAGCATTTATCTCATCGCAATTAATGATTATTTTTTTCAATTAGATTGCTAGTATTGTAGCTAATTTGATTTTCATTAGCTCTTCAATTTGACGAATTTTTCTTACACCTATTAATGCAATATATTATATTGCGCTAAAAAATTATTTTTTTAAATACATTTCTATTTCATAAAACATAAAAATAAATAACATATTTAGCATGTATGCGTAACATATTTATATCTAAATTTATTCGAGCGTGCGTATGTTATCGCGTGGAAATTTTGGCATGTCAGAAGATAAAGTCTCATTTAATCTTCCTGACGCCTTCTTATGTAAGAGGGCGCGAGATTGTTAAGTCTTTGAGTGGCTCGGTAAGTATCTTTCTAACATCATTATACGACCTCCTAGGCTGTTAGGGTGAAAACCCACGAGAAATCGGTTTTCTAAGGCGTAAAGAATCTCTCTCTCTCGTTCTCTCCCTGTAGTGGACGGTTGCTATGCGGGTTAATCCGTCGCGCCAGCATCCTTCGCACTCTGTCGATTTTTACGAGATCATTTTTTAGTCGTCACCCTTGGTCGCACAAGCACCAACCCCCCGTCGTTAACCTGTCTTAACTTTGTCACGAGACGATTTCACGGGTATGCCAAACCGATTGATGCTCCCGATCGTCATTTCTTGGCCCGCGATTTGATCTCGATGCGTGATATTCCTTTTGAAAACTGGGGGAAAATTCTCTTGAAAATATCGACTGCTTCCGGAATGGAAACTACTGCAATATGTCCTCGGTATACGATCGGATATCAAGGGAGAGAAACAGGTTCACTTCTTTCGAATGCGCGTATATTTTATGAGGGTGTCACTTTGTCACAAAACCTTTGTCGAAAAGATTTCAATCACTTGATGAGAGAAACAGATCTTGCACGTTTTATTCAAGATTAATAACTTTATTAATGTTAATATGTTATTGCGAATTAATGATGATAATAACGAGTGCAATTTGCCTAAATTATAGTCTAAACATAAGCTCTCTGAATATTATATATTAGAAAACTATAAAATATAGATAGATATGTCTTAACAAAAAGTTTATCTTGCTATCTACCCTCACATAGTTCAAACAGTGAGATGTCGGAAAGTGAATCAGAACATCATTTGGC
Source organism: Cataglyphis hispanica (assembly GCF_021464435.1). Taxonomy (NCBI): domain Eukaryota; kingdom Metazoa; phylum Arthropoda; class Insecta; order Hymenoptera; family Formicidae; genus Cataglyphis; species Cataglyphis hispanica. Next base: position 385,065 of record NC_065971.1, read on the forward strand.
AGAATAGACATCTTGATTCGTAAAGATAACAACCGGAAATACGCTTTGCTTATTCTCAATTTGCGATATCGCATGGAGAACGCCAGGAGGACTGAAACAAATGACTGTCGCATAAATTACGATGGTATCTTGACATCCCTTAGCATTACAGACGTTTCGAATCCTTCGTGAGAGGTCTCAAGCCGTTCTCGAGGAGCCATTACTACCAGCGTACGTTTTATGGTTCAAGGATCACTCGGTATCGAGCGATGACACAGTCTCGCGAAATACAGCCACAAGGAGAAATTAGATTTATTCTTCCATTACAGTGACAATAATCAGTGCATTATCGAAGCATCCCACGTTATTCATATATGCACGATTCATATACGAGATTCATCAGAAGTGACGCTTTTTCCGATGGTTTCTTCGAAATAATCATCATTTCTTTAAGAAGCGATTATCGCTTCGAGGATAAAAAAAATTAACTTTTTTTTTGAATTTTATGAAAATATATACTTTGAAAAATTTATTTTTAAATTTGCATAAAAGAATTTAAAAAATTACGTTACATTCTATTATTAAGCGGCGCGCAGATTTTAAATAAACTAATAAGCTAATCGATTTCACTATGTAGTCACATATTTAAAATATGTCTCTATCGTTGGAATTAACGGAATTAAAAAATATTAACTTTTTCTTTTTTTTTAAATTATAAAAAATTTTTATTTCTAAAATTATTAAAAATTATGAATAAAATATGCATTATTATGTGTATAAAGTGTTTAAAATAAATTGCCTGCATAGTTTCCAAAAAAAAATTTATAAATATAGCCTTATTTTAAGCCCTCGAAATGATAATCCCCTCTTAATTTCTGATATTATGAATAACGAGAAATTTATGTGACGCTATACTTATATATACGATTCATCTGCGGTTATTAGCTGGCAGCATAAAAAAAACTCGAATCGAAGGGTCGAATGAATGGAGGCAGTAAAAACTGATTCATTTAGCGCATGTAAAAACTGCGATTCATCGCAAAAGATACATTTGAGGACGGGATAGCCAAAGAGAGAGAGAGAGAGAGAGAGGCTTGATTTTCATATTTTTACAAAATTCTATTGCATAAATCTTTCCCCAAAACATCAGTCCGTTTAAGTGTGCGTCTCGAATGTATACGTGATCTTCGGAAATATACGAAAGACATAAGTGGCTGCTATCAGCACGGTTCGCGCGCGAGTGACTGTCGGAGAAGACAGAGAGCACGAGATGCAAAACATAATCAAAGAGCACTTCTACATTCTCATCGCAAAACGACGAAGTCGATGCAAATGACGACCGTATAAATTACGATGATATCTAGGCGGTGCCCGCGGCGCTCGTATGCTGCGGAGAAGTAGTACTCGAGTAGTAGTATTCGAGTAGTCTCTTCCATTGTCGATACTTGTTATCGTATTAGCCGACTTCGTGGTTCACTGGACTTTGTGGCTGATTGATTTATTTAATGAGTATCTTATAAATATAAGGTTTTATTGATCCGACGATTCGATAGAGATATCCGATGACGACAAATGACTATATTAAAACGATCTTTAGAATCTTATGTCTAATCGCTTATAAACTGAATATGTAAGTGTTATAATGGCACTTTGCATAAGCGAGAAAATCAAGGATAATTTAAAATTGTTGGACAAATCGCGGCAGGTATTTCGTAATTACATTTATGCTTTCGAGCGAAAACCTCTGGATTAAAGGCATTCGCAGGAAGAGCACTCATGCGCAAACAGAAAATCATGATATTTTACAGATCGAGCTCTTGGCGCCTTATCAAGTATAGGAATATGCATAAGCTCTAACTATATTGCATCTTATTATATTACCGCCACAGTGAGATGAGATTCTAACAAAGAGCAGATTTTGTGCATTTCACGAAAATTGACAAGTGATTATTGATGCATGAGAAACTTCGAATCATGCGAATATTATTATCCAGACGCGGTTATAAATTCAGTAGTTTTATCAATCACTGAGTAGAGATGTCGTGGGATGACACGGAGAGAGAGCGGGACGAGATGGGGCGCAGCTGGGGCCGGAGCTGAGGGACAAGCGCGCGAATTTAAGTGGCGTGGGAAAGCAGAAATGCGAAGCGTTTGCCGCGCATCCATCATCCGATCCGCATTTATCGTATCGTTTGGCATTGGTCTACCTGCTCTTCCGGCTGCTCCTATTGATAAGGGAGATAAGTGTACCTACCGCACACATTTCGCGGAAGAAGACGGACGACTTCGGATGATGACCGGTTCTCTGCCCGTCATTTGCGCGTTTCATTTCTAAAACCCGAATCAATCAGCGGCGTGATAAGTTATATTAAATACCAGCGTTTAATCTGAAGCAGGACATTGCTGGACATGGATTTACCGCATTTCATAACATAAACCAAACTGCGATGTGATTAATTACGTTTAAATTGTCGCCAAAAGTTCATAATTTTCGTATATTGTTTATATTTTTATAAGAAATCAATTATTTTCTAAAGTAATTGGATCAGAGAATACCAAAGAGAACGCTTTGAAATTAGATAAGAATAATTTTCAAAAGATTATTGCATCATGAACGTATTTTTATAAAATTTAAAATTTTATAAAAATTTAATTATTTATAAAATTTCATTATAAAATTCGGACATTGTTAAGGAGCAATTCTATCATATGAGTTTCTTACATTTATCCGCAGACTACATTGCAATTGATGAATTCTACATACTTCTCAAGCGCAGTTTTTATACACCTCGTAAATTTTTTTAACGTCTCCTATGCGAAACGATTAAAGGCGGTTTTTTTTACGATGCGTGAAGTACGGTCAATGGTACGGACATAACCCAGAACTTTATGTCCAATTTATTGGCTACGCAGAAGTTGAAACTGCCTGTACATTATGTTTCTGGCAGCATCAACGGAACGACTGTTCCTTAGATAAACGACAGGTAAAAGTACTATACGAATGTCAATTCTCGAGAAAGTGAACTTTTATATTGCCGATTCACGTGTGTCTCGGTGTGTACGTAACTCTGTAAAACCTGTACGCTTGAGTATATTTTATCAAGTGTATCTGAAAAGTCTGCAAATCTATGATTTATTAGATGCATAAAAAATTAGGTATAAAATTAACTGTAAGCCGTTTTTTTTTTTTTTTAGTGTCAAAATCTTTTGTATTGTTTATAAGTGATATTTTCCCTAACGTGGAAAATTAATAGACCATAGACATAAACGTTATGCAAAAAGCTATAGATATTGTATAGCAACTGTTTGATATAAAGAGTATAAAGAGAGTTAACAATTGCCCATCTGGAAACTTGTCAATTCCCGATCGGGCGGCTAGCCAGCCTTATGACGATCAAGCGCGCAAAGATCATCCACGATCGCCCGTGTAATTTCATCTACGTTTGCGGTCCAGACCGAGTGAAACCGTTTAATGACCGATGCGGCACTGATAATAACCGTGAAATTAGCATAATGTCACGCTACATGAAGGAGCGACGTTTGCTCGCGCTGGTCGACTGTGCTCAAAGCGTAATACGCAGGCAGGAGTTTGGATTAGCAGCAGATGTCGCGGCACTAATTTCTCGTTCTCGGCGAAAAGGCCAAACAACATTGGCGAAATATGCTACTATCTGCGGTCTACGCGTTAAATCCCAGCTGATTGCGAGTCGAAGAATTTTTGTCCATCGTCTGGCGTGGCCGTCAAACCAGACGCTGCTCGCGCGAATGATAATACATTCACCCTGCGCCCCGAAAGGATCTAAGTGATCGGAACGAGATTTCGAGCGGTCACGAAATCTTGGAACTCGTTGCGGTGTTTGGGTGTACTGGGTTGACGGACAGATTTTAATTTGAAAAACATACACACGTGCACTCTCCCAGATCGATACTAGTTTCGACTCGCATACCAATGTCAATGTTCGTTTCGGAGCTTTGCGTGCAAAAGTCGTATCGTTCGTGGTCAGAAAATATTCCGCCCTCGAGAATTACTTAATGACATATCCAGATTGTTACGGTCGCTTTGAAATTACAAGTCGCGATCCTTTATGATTTTTATAAACTATTTATTCTTATCGCAAAAAGAAGAAATTATCATAAATATCTCTCGCTTCTTCGATTGTATTTTTTTAACAAGAATTAATCGTCAGCTATATATATTGGCATATATATGTATATGTATTGCAAAAAGAGAATGGCCACTGGTCAGCCAGACTTGATTTGAATCTGACTGCACTTTATTTTTCTTAATGCAGGCCTGCTGCGGGCTATGTGTTACCTGTCGCGTTTTAGATCGTTGGCAGTGCGTGTTTTCAAAGAAACCAGCGACCGCCAAATAAATCCCATCCTTGCTATCGATTGCCTTCCAGGGATGTACCGTTCGTTTGCTTGCTTTGCTAATCTCCCGTCGCCCAGCGGGAGTTGATACGTATCCGTGTAAATACGCGGTGGATCGATGTCGCCGCGAATGAAATATCGTCCGTTCGACGAGTGTAAACAGCTAAAAAATATGTACATGTATATATGCGCGTTTTGTGTATATATGCGCGGATTTATCACTCGTAGAGAGAGAGAGAGAGGGAAAGATCAAAAGAGATGAAAAAAGAGAGAGAAAATTGATGAGAATCGATGACGATGAAGATTTGCCGATGCGATAATGACTCACACTATCTTAAGTTCATCATGTATGTATATTTCGAAAATTTTTCACAGAAAATACAAAAATATATGATACAAAATTTAATTTAATTTAATATAAAGTTTGCGATATTTCGAGAGAGATATTTCGAGGTAGACGCGCGAAGAAAAACACCTGCAACGATATCGGGATAAGAAGAAGAGGATTCGAGTAATTAAGGTGATATACGAGCTCGATAACATTCGAGATGTTTTTTTTAGGAAGCATCCCCGCAGCTTTTCAAACGCACTCGCGCTAAGAGCCGGTTCACATATATTAAATTAATATCGAGATTCGCGCCGAGTGCGTATAATTAAACGGAACGAGCCTTCAATTTCTAGCGGATCCAAACATCAAGTATCTCGAAACCGGAGCGAATTACTCGATCTTCATTAATACGCATAAAGAACTTCTCGCACGCTTAATCGCTCCTACGAATTTGCCGTTTCTTTCATATCGTCTCCCACATTCGCCATTCTTTTGTTCACATTACTTCGATAGAATATCAAGATTTGCACATCCATTCGCAACAATATTATCGTGAATATATATATATGGCGTTTGTTACGGCCACTTTTCACATGCGCGCCGTTGCCGTTGCCATTGAATGTAATGACGTGAAAAAAGAACAGGTGCCGAGATTCGTTTTAATTAACTGGTCCACGTGCGCCGGCCCGCACAGGCAGCCCTGGGCTCGCAGTTTTCAGCGGGCAACTCTCGACATTGGGCGAACAAATATCGGAAGTCAGGTTCAGGATTTAGGACGTACGGGAAATAAAAATAACTTTGGCTGGTGGGTTCCAGAACTAATTTCTTTTTTCAGTAAAAAATGTTATTTCAACATGAATTTGAGTCTTATGAAGATATAAAGCAGATATAAATTTTCGGTTTTGATCACCAAACTCGTATTTTTGTAAGTTTGTTTGTTTTGTTTGTCGATTTCACAATAAATAGATATTAACAAGCATCGGTAAATCAATACTTTGAAATAACAATAATCACGAAACAATATTACGATTTAAATTAAAAAAAAACCGACTTTTATAAAATATTACACTGTTCTTGTTAAAAAAAAAAAAGAAAAACTTATAATTAAATTAACATTATACACTTAAAAAACAAAAATGCCTCATAAATAAAGAGATAAAAAAATATTAGCCTAAAATGAAAATGAATGAGTGTGATGAGGGGTCACGCGTGTACTTTTTGAAATTTGCACAATCGGAAAACGCTGAGTTTAGCGTATACGAGAAACTCACATGGGGCGGTGGGATGAGCGTTCGAATATATGTACCACAGATTCCATCAGCCGCATCACTTTGTGCTAACACGAGGTGTCCCAAATGTCGTTCTCGTCGGCGGGACGCGGTGTCGTTCTTCGATGCGATGCTTATAGAATGCAGGAGCGTATATTAGATTTACATGTAGATAGTGCTCAAGCAGCCAGGCGTATAGACGGGTGTAGAGCTGGCGAAGGCCAAACACTTTGCAAGGAGTAAGTGCCCTCGGGGCACGAATTGAAAATCAGGACTCCACAACCTGAGCTAAGATAGGATAAACTGAGAGGTGCGTATAGGCGAAAGGAGAAGCTCGCTCTCTCTCTCTCTCTCTCTCTCTCTCTCTCCCTCTCTTTCTTTTCTACCTTTCTCTATCTGTCTCTCTCTTTCTCTGTTGACAAGAAACGGGGAGTATCGTTCGTCTACATTTTCGCGAGCGCGTCGCAAACGTAGCTGTGTAAGAAGATTCCGACAAAGTGCACGGATTGAATATTCAGCTGCGACATGCGTCGGAAGAGCTTCAGTCTCCGTGCATTAGCAAGATTTTCGTTCGGCGACGCAATTATATTCAGACTCTCTGCGCGCCGGGACACCGTCGCCGTTTCTCCGGATTATCATCGTCGAGGCGGAATACACCGAAGACGGTATGTTCGCATGTATGGTCTCAAGTTTAAACGTTTCCGTCTCTTCGAATAGACGGAATTGGCGCGATGTTGATAACACGCATATATACACACATAATAGTTTTCACGACGTACAAGCGGGATTATTAATGCATGATATATTAATAATCAATATAATCCTAAGGAAATTATCAGATTCAATAGAATTTCTAAATTTTATTATTGGAGGATTGAAGGGATTAACAAACGTTGGTAAGTAGATAATAATTTATGACTATAAGGATTGCGAGATTATTATTACATATTTATTTATAATTGACTGTACGTATGTTTAATACACGACGTAAATGTGTGAGAGATAGAAACGCAATTGCGTTTTTCCATATTTGCGTTTGTAAATAAACTATTAATAAATGGAGTAAAGAGACTTTATGCGCATATTTATATGTAAATTTTAATCATTAATAGCGTTAATTTATTCTTTCATGCTCACATGATCGCCCGATTATAGATATGTTATCAGGTTTTTACAAAATGTCATACATGAATAATCGAGATATCTGTTGATTTTTTACGCATAAAATAAAAATGTTCTTTTTCTTCAGATTATCATTAGAAAATATCGATATTTTCCTTTTTTTTTGTTTTGTAAAAAATATAAGATGTATTATTAATACGAAGGTAAAATTATTTTGTAAAATTATGTCTATCTTTTTTAATGCGTTATAATGGGGGAATAGAAAAATATAGAAATAAATATAAAAAAACTTTTGATATGATATATTCAACATATCAATCAATAGCTGACTACAGTTTCCCTAGTAGCACTATCTCGCTACGCATTATTACGCAAGTAGCGTCGAAAGAGTTGTGCTGCACCACGATACCATCATTTTCGTAACGCTCACATGAGCGTACGCGAGAGACCGCGGTAGAGCTTATCTCCCTTCCAGTTCAGCAGTTAATGGTAAGGCGCGAAATTTCACAAAGCTACAGTTGGAGTGAAATTTGTGCCTAGAGCGGTAGATACGCCGGACGAACCGATACGATCGCGAATGGTACTTGCGGGCGGGTCTCCCTCCCGAGAGACGTCGATGATGATGGTCCCGGGCGCAACCTCCGAATTCTCGGGGAGCTTCGAGAATTTCGTATTCCGCGTCGTGACCTCGGCGCACACGAAGTTAAACTAAGTGCAGTTTGTGCTCGCCGGCCATCATAACGCGCTGGGGTGTATCAGGTCGATTGGAATACGTGCTACATTCAGCCCTACTTAAGCTACGGTTTCGTGTTCCGTTCTCGTTGCCGAAGCTTCGGATAAAATTAGGCATCCACCACGCTCGTTACTATACAGTTATATAGAAAAGCACCATCTGCCGTGTATAACGTTGCTACAATTAGCGTCGACCGAAAGACCTCTTTGGCGATTACGTTTCTGTATACTATACAGATCTCAGCTTGATTATGCGGGTTAGTGCTCGAAGAAATTCTCCGAAGAAAGCGAAAATTTATTACTGCATTTTGAAAAAATTGCATTCGAAATTTGACATATGTCAATTATGTGTATAATTCTTGGTCTTTTAGAATATTTAAGAAAGAAGATGTAAAGAAATGAAATGAGATAAGATTGAAAATTTCGAGAGAAACACTCGCAAAATCGAAGAAGATAACTTGTTAATTCTACACGGTTCTATTCTCGTTTAATATTGTTGTATCGGATATTGATTGCTGGAAGTACCAGGAAGAAGGGAAAGAATATTCTTTAGTTTTACAATCGTGTCTTTTATTCTCGGCTGCTTCGACAAGATTAAATCATCGCCAAACGATTCTCAGTCGCCAACGATAACGAACGAAAGTCCATAAAATCCAATATAACAAAAAAGCACTTTAATAGCCGACAACGTGCATTATCGCACTTAACGAGTTTTTCATAACTTAACGTACGTGACGCTGATTTTAACTTTACTTTTTACAATATACGACGTCGTCGTCGTCGTCGCGCGTTTAACTTACATATACACATTTATTATTATTATCGATATCTCTTTACTGCTATTATGAAAAAAGAAACGCATCATGCGTTCATTTATCGCCCCTTTAACAGTAAAAATCTCTGGGAGAAAAATCGTGACATTCCGTGTGTCAGCTTGAAAGCCGAAACGTACTCGGCGAATCGTAAAACGTTTAATAAAATCTAAATGGTAGTAAAACGAAACGCACAGCGGGTTCAATCGGCCGTCCACTCGATATACGCCCCGTTGAAGTTGATTTCATACAGTTTGCCGTTTAATTATATTATATCTCATATACATCCGGCCCCCTCACAGTGGCGTTAATGGCCGTGAGCATCGGCCGCGGTCAATTATGTCAGTCGTGATGAAAACGCCACGTTACTCACGTGCGACTCGTCGAGCAGAATGTCGGAACGCGCACGCTTTATTAATTCGATAAAATGCGATTAGGTACAGGCGCACCACGGACGCTGTGTAATAACGCGATGATTAAACGAGAATTAATTAAAGTGTACGTGTTATCGCGTCTTCGTAATTTACGAGCGGGCCGAATCTAGGTTGAAGAAATTAACGAGACTCTATTAAACTCACCACGGAGATGTAATTTAAAGAGCATATACAGGGTGTCCGTATAATTTATGATTTTAATTTTAATGACGAGTTTCTTGACGAATTTACGAAGTTTCTTTACACTTCTCTCTCTCACAGGAATTATTAATTTACAAATAAAAATATATAGAACAAGATGAATAATAAAGATGAAATATTATCAATAGGTACTTGAAGTGTAATTATATTAGTAGCTCAAAATGTATGGGGATCGTAAGCAATCAAAATCGATTTTTAAGTATTTAAGTAGTATGTAACATTCAATATCCTTGAATAATGGAATAACTGCAGTATATATAAGCTTAGCGCAATATCATCGGTGCGATATTATTTTGTTACTAACGCGTCTCGCTTGATCCGCAAAGTAAAAATCTCGTTATAAATTTATTTAAATACATAATCAAAACCAAAGACATCTTGACGTTTTGTTAATTGCATCTGATAAACATATCACTGTCACGATTTCTTCATTTTTAAACAAAGATCCGCAAACAATTGTAATTTGTAATTGAAGATTGATGCGTTCTCTCATGCAATTATACCAGGAAAAATCATTAAAAATTTATAGTGAGGATAAATTTGATACAGAAGCTCAAGTTAGAACAGAGTCGGGCTGGGGAATTACAAAGGTGGCTTGAAATGTACAGAACTTGGTTTTATACGCTCGTAAAAAGCATCCATCATGGAGACTGTTGGTTACCACCGGCAGCATACTCGTAAAAAAAAAAAATAACGTTCTCTTCCCAAAATCCTAGGTTTTGAGAGTGGTTTCCGCTATCAAATTGCGGCTACGCACCCGTAAGAGGATTTTTTCGCTAGACTAAAATCACGGTTCTTCTATAATATTGTACATATACAAATTTGCACATAGAATAATATTAAAAAATCAGTTTATTCTTATAATATAATGCATACCCTACATATATAATTTATATAATATACATATATAATTTTATCACAAATATTTAATAATTTTTGAATTAAATATTTCCAATAATTTCATATTCTAAATTAAAGCTTTTCTGCAACTCGTAATATTAAGAATCGTTATATTAAAAGATAAATTAATTATGCAATGAGATGTACTGATTTCTGAAAGATACGACACGAATATATAATAAATAGGACTTTTTTTAGTTATAAAATTTTTATACCATCGAAATTTTCTGTCTCTCAATATCGAGATACAAAACCACTCTCGGCAAATTGGTACCTGATTTAAATTCACTTGCAGCGATCTCGCTGAAATTCACGCCGGGCCGATCCCAATCCATGGATATCGTCTGGCTCGCGCCCGAGATGCAAAGAAGAAGAGAGAGAGAGAGAGGGAGAAAGAGAAACGATCTGAAACGGTAACGGATACCTGGCAAAGACGAAACTTGATTTTTATGGCGGACAAGTTTTAATCAAGTTCGGGAAATTAGAGAAAAACCTCGGCATTGCCATCATCCTCGCGCGATCCTCCGCCTACTTTTGCCTTCCACGTTTCGAATTTCTCCTTGTCTCCTATCGCTTTGAGTCTCTCCGCGGTCCTTTTCTCACTTTCCACTCTGCTGCCGGGAAAACTCGATAAGTAGGAAATGGGCAAGTTGGCACGTTTGCTAACTTCATATGTCCGCCTTCTGTTTGATATCGAGAGGCCGAAAGAGCCCACACCCGTCTACTTTTGCCTTTCCGCTTTTTACTTCTTTCTCTCTTTCTTCTTCTCGCTTCCGCGATCGCGTCTTTCAAAGAGATCCATCCGAGAAGGCACTTGCAACACTTATTTCCTATTTCCTGTGTGTTCGTCTTTTATAAGTCCTATAAAATATCCGAATGGTACATCTGCTGAAACGAATAACAGATATATAATCGAAGGAAGTAAAAGATTTATTACTAGACCAGCAATATTTGTTATAATGCGTTTGATTCTTTTTATGTAAAGACGTTTAACGTTTAATGTTTATCGTTCAAAAAAAAAAGTAACTTTGCTTTTTATTAGATAGAAGAGTAAAAAAACCATTAGAAAGATAATTTGCTATAAAATAATTATTTCGATATTGCATCTTTATACGAATTTAAATATGAAGCAAAAATTTATCAATACATGATATATATAGATAAATTATTTATTCCATTTATTGTTTTTATAAGCATAATAATAGTGTATTAATACGTTCATACATTTTCATATATGACATTAAATTATAATATTCTTATAATGTACATTTAAATATAATTACAAATTAATAAATAAAATACACGTAATGATCGCCGTTGAATATGTTTCAAATATGCCAGACATAATGTAATATATTCATAATGAGAAAGCAAAGAGGGAAAAGCTACAATTTCATTCTCAAAACGTTCTTAGAATAGTTAATGATTTTATTATTATTTGCAAGAGAAAATTTAAATTATATTTTGGCAGTACATATATTTAAATTTAGTTTAAATTTTCTTTATTTTTCTAAATCGTATAATTTTATATCAATGTGATTTAACGTTTTACGTACATTTAGAAAATGTGATTAATCATGCGCATGCAACTAATTATGAGATATAATTTATTATCTATATTAATAATATTTTAAATGTGTGCTTGTGCATACATCCGATTGTAGTTAATGTTATTCGTTATTATTATTTCATTGCGCTAAACGTCTCGAACGTTTGATGTAATCAGGCGGAGTATTAGTTTTAATTGAACGATTGATCCGATCGAGTATGTCGAATAATTATTTTCACAACAAGCATGATAATTACATAATAATCAATGCTGTTTTTTCTTGTTAGAAAGCTAATTATCTTCATATGTTTTTTTTTTATTTTACAACAACTTGCAATGGCAAATTGTAAATGTATTTTGTTGTATGAAAAAGTTATAAAGATCCTTGGCCCTTCTAAGTTTGCTCTCTCGAATAATCCCAAGTGACAGATAGACCTTATCTTTAATGTGATTCTACCAATTTTACGCTTTGGACATTGCGGAAAATCACGCAAAAGAAGGCAAAGTCAGCTACGCGCGCCAAACGTTCGCATATTAGCTAAAAAAAAAAAAAAATAAAAATTCTCTCGAAATCTTTCTACTTTACCCTCCCTAGAGTGTTGTAAACATCGATGAAAGAACCCTTTGAACTTGTCGCCAATCGGAAACTGCCTGGATTTAAATTTTCATCTCATAATTACGAGTGCCCTGGGGCAGAAAATTGACATCTGCGCCGCTGGGATCGACTCTATCTGCAAAAATATGTTGATCCTTTCGTCGGGTATCTCGGCTATTCGCTTAAACGTGTTTTTTATGCGAGGGTACTCTCTTGTCTATATTTGGCGAGCGCCAAACTTATTAGAGAAGATACTTTAGTGAGAAAGTACTATCCTGAATTGACAACAAGCGAGATGTAAACAATATAGCATTAGTTAGTATTTTAAAATAGATGTGACAATTTTTCGTGACAATTCTTAAAAAAATTAATTTATTTATATTTTCAGACATATTTATTTCACATATTTTTTATATAATTTATTTACAAAAAAAATCTAAAATTTGATATTTGATATTCTTTTTGAGGATCTCTCGCACATGATAATTAATAATACAAATAACTGGAGAACATTACCAAACTGCGTGTTCAATCTCGGAGATCTATTGCCGCATGATGAGCTTACTCGTAATTACGGGTATCAATTGATCACCACCGCTAATTATGGAGTTTAATGACCCTCCTACTCGGTGAGCTTTGACCTCATAAAACCGTGTCCGGAATCGGGAAGCAATGCTTTTCTGTTTTGCACATTTTGATTCGCAACCTCGCCGTTCGCAACCCTCATTACCACACGCGGCGTAAACCACCAAGCCTTCGGTTGCCGAAACGTACAAAAAGTTCATCCCGAGACATTCGAATGACTCCTTTTTCCCGCAGATTGCCTTACGCGAAACCAGTAACCGCCAATTACCGCTACCGCGATCAAAATGCAAATGAGTATTAATGGAGCGCGGGCGAAGGGTAATCGCTCGACGTACTTTTTTCCGCTCTCTCTTTTCTCTCAGGTTTAAAACTCCTTTTCGTCCCCTCATTCCGCGACCACGTTTTCCTCTCGCGGGCGTTTATGTACGTGTACGCGTGCACTATGGAACGGGCCTTGTATTGCAATGGCGCACATGCGGCGGGGATGCAGCTGCCGTTGCTGCTGTACAAGCGCTGTAATTTACCGCCGGTACAATTAGTTTGCGTATATGAACTGGAGGGCCGTTCGGTGTAAACTATGAATTCGTATCTGCGCGGTACACACGCCGGCGTGTTCGCCGCACGAGGATTGCGATTAAATGCAAATCGTCCAAGACCGCTTGGAGACCCCGTGGGAGACGCGGCGCGACGAATACTCTTCGCATCAGACACGATGTGTTCTTCCGCATATAATCGCTCGATATTAATTGGCTCTTTGAATTTACGTTCGTGTCCATTTATAATGGATACGCAAGAGATCGTTAATTAATTTGCCGATCGATTCTATGGAAATCTGAGCGTTCCGCCAGTCGCGCTAGATAAGAAATAATAAAAATAAAAATAAGAAAAAATTTTGATAATATAATCGCCATGTCAATTACATCTTTTTTATTATTTCTTTATAATAATATTCTTTTAAATAATATTTTAATATTGATGTTGTACATTTCTTAATTCTTTCATACAATCCTGCATTTGTGGCAGCAAATTATCTTTCAAACGCAAGGCATAGGTGATTGCCAATAAATTTATCTGTCCTTCAACGAGATCTCGTTAAAGCGTTATGTGCCAACGGTACATGAACTTTCCCTCGTTACAATAATCGAGTCTCTTGGAATAAGGGATGAAAATGTGATTTCAGTAACATGTGCACAATACAAGATCGGTAGGTACAAGCAAAGCTAATAAGGGAACCAACGTGTTCGGAATATAATGGCCGTTTGCTAACAACTCGTGTATTTACATCTTCAAAGGTATTTTCTGTCCCGTTGTATTCCTTGTCCAACAAAATATTAAATTCTATATATTAAGCAAATAGTGAATTCGAAATTTTACGCGAGATGATATCTATAAAGAAATATTATTCTAATCACGTATAAAATAATAATTAAACTTTATAGAAACTATATATATTAGGTTATATATACTATAATGTAATATGTTAAGAAATTTGTTAGATACGTAAATTAGAAATTTGACGTATTTAATATGTCCGGAAAAATTTTTAAAGAAACATTGCCAAGTAAATTAAAAAAAGTTTATATATAATTATAGAGCTTCTCAGCTAACATCTTTATATTAAAAACTAAAGAAAAAAAGAGAATGATTGGATTACGTTGTATAAATAAATTGCAAAAGATGCGGATCAGCAGAGCCCTTTGAAAATGTTCGCCGTTGTTGTTCGATATTACTCGTTAACGCAGATTAAAGCAACTTTATGATAAACGACGGAACGATTCGTGAATTCCTTCCTTGAAGATTATTGCGACTGCGTAACGGGATGGATCGTGTCTTTAGAAAATTTTCTTGTTGCTGTAATGGCTCGCGTGCTCGTATCGGGCTCTCTGTTTTTACGTTGTTTAAAGACTTTTTTTTACACGAAGGGGAAAGCAGCTGTCTGGGTTAATTATCTTGATGAAAGGACAGAGAGAGAGAGAGAGAGAGAGAGAGAGAGAGAGAGAGAGAGAGAGAGAGAGAGAGAGAGAGAGAGAGGGTTACACGGAAGTAACGTCGAGAAAGACTCCGCGGATCTTGCCGGTTACCAGTCGTGGTAACGGGATTACCTTGATAACGTGGTAATTTGACCGCTATACTCGTCCGAGAGTCGAGGAACTAAGAAATTAAGACCATAAAAGCATTACCGTGGAATGGAGGGGGCTTTAGAGTGGTGAATTGCGCGTGACACGCTCCAGTTGTGAGGAATGAGCTTCGGGCAGGATAAAAACTGATTAAAATGTAATCTAATATGCTGGCGACCTTAGCATCGTTATCCTTGAATTCCTCTACTGCGCTACGCTTCTCCATTTAACTCTTTTGGCGCATCATTCTCCTGCGCCTCGTGTATTTTTCTCGTGTATCAACGTCTCTCCCGGTTTACACTTCCAACGGCTAATCACCGTAAATGCATCGCATATCATCACGTCGGTAATTCTTCCACAAGGTTTCCCTAGTTACGCACTTTTTTTTTCACCACGCACAACTCTTGTCACTCTCGAGGAAGTAAGCTGGAGTGAAGCTTAGCAAACCTTGAGATCGTTATAATTTCCTCAACTTAAAGAAAAAAATATACCTTGTATAACGCATCATGTTACATTATATACAAATTTATTTAAAAATAAGAAAAATTGTTTGTTATAAATTACTTTTCAATATCACATTTTCTATAATATAATATTTCTACTTAAAATATACGGAAGAGTTTACTGCATTTATTTGCAACATTCCGGTAGTTTAACACAATTTGCAAGTATCGAAAAAACTTAGCAGCTTTTCCTTGTCTAAAAAATGAAACATTGTCGCAGAATTTTTTCAAATTTCTTTTATCTTATTACTGTTCTCTTTTTCAACTCTCACACTATTTGAAAATATATTAACGTGTCTTCCAAACAAAAAATTATTTTTAATACGCTTTTTTAAAAAGATATAATATAATTGAACACTTTAAGCAGCTTGAAACATTAAATTAAATAATAATACTTCTGAAAATTGAAACTTGAATGAAATATTTTTCATTGTAATTTAAAATATTATCTGTGACTTTTATCAATATAATTGGTACTTGTTAAGTCTAATCTCTATTTATGATGTAACGTTGATGCATAATAAAACAAAAAAATTAGAAATTCGTTTTGCAGACGTTCTCACGTTTTCTCCCATCAGATACGTGTCGCGACGCATCGTGACGAACGTTCATGCGAAAAGGCATTTCTTCATCAACGATAGGACATGGACTGTGTGACCCCATCGGTCAACGGGTTCCAACCTTTCGGAGCATTTGCAATTACAACATGGCTCGACGTGGCGCAGTTGCGCTGGTCATGCAGGTATAATGTTATCACGATAAGTCACGTCGTACTTGCGCCAACGAAGACTTGACACGACATTTCGATTCACGCGTGCTTGCGTCATTTTTTTCTTATGTGTGTGCTCGGATTATCCTACATCTTTCTTGCTTCTGCTTCTTCTTCTTCTTTTCTTTTATTCTTTTTTAAACAGAATCTTGGTTTAAATTTCGTTCAGACAGACGCTCATACGGACGATCATGTGGTCGAAGAATCTATTAGGTACATCGCGCAGTTTTGATTTCTTCTCAAAACCATAAATAACGTTTTAAAATTATTTTTCGTACATTTATTATATGAGATTTAATAAATTTTGATATCAAAGTTTAATACATACTTGAAACATTTTGTAACGCGATGCAGTTTTATTACGCATATTTAAATTAAATTTCGACTAGTTGATTTTGCTTTGCATCCGACCTTCTAGTAAAATTTAAAAGCACAACATTAAAACATTTTAGGTGTACGAGAAACATGAAAAAATTTTAAAGCTGACGCGACGGAAACAACAGCATAAAATCGTATGTATTCGGCGAACTAAATTGTATTAAAGAAATATACGATAGTTGCAAGCATTTCTGTTCTCATATAAAATGTATTTCTTCGCTTCGCTTTGCTGATGACAAAAACTTGGCAAAGATAAACGTAGTTTACTGATTAGATAGATGTGAGATCGCGCAAAATTGCGCAGCGCAAAAACGCATTATACGTTCGGGAAATTTATTTCCCATTTTCATCAGAGAAGTCTCTGAAGTACATTACCAACAAATCATGTGCGCCGGGAAAAATTTTACTGCAACCGCTACTATCTGGTCCTTGCCGAGGAATTATTACCTCCTTTAAACCGCTACTACTGGATTTTCCACCGTGTTTCGCGGCTTGGTAACCAGTACATGCAAAAACTAATTTTCCTACTGTTGGGTTCCCGTAAATAGTAAGCTTTGTCTTTTAAAAAGACAAGATGAATATAGTTTTACTCGATGAATATAGTTTTGCATCACATAATCTTACAAATAAACTATGTATATATAAGAAGCATTAATCAGACTTAAAATATACGGTAAAAATATATGAATGGAAGAACGATTATCAAACATACAAGTGAAAAATATTTCGTACAATTGTGTGCAATAAAATGAAGTTACAGTCGTACAAAATATGCTTATTAAAACAGAGTGTTAAGCAGATTTAAAATATATGGCAAACACATATGGAAAAAAATATGTTTATTAAAGTAAAAAGAAGGAGCAAAAATAAAAAGTATAAATTTGCTGCTTTGATTCTCGAATGATGAAATATAGAAGGAACTTTTTACCAAAGAGAGATTTGAGCTGCACAAATTCCATCCGCATTTTCTGTACAAACTTGGAGTAAAATCGAAAACACTCTTGGTATTCCGTTGTCGTTGTTTATCGATACGCCATGCTTCCAGAGCCTCAATCCACTCAATTCTGCTTCGAATGGTGAAGCAGCACGTGAGTGGTAAGAATGACCAAAAAAGCTGGAATATCTTTTATGCATAAATAATATTTTAGAAAAAAATAGATGTTTATCAAATACAAGATAAAAGCGTAAAAATTTATATTTAGACCTCAGTAGTTTATAATCGTTTTAATTTTGACATATCTGATACGTGAGATAGTGAAATCTTTGCGAAAGGATTTTGTCTCCTCACACTGCTCTGTGCAATCGAAAGAAATGATATACGAATAACGCGAGTATGTCGCAGGATGCTTTTCGAAATATCGCTTTTCGATATATTGAAGAAAATAAAGCTCGTCAAGCTGAGATATCGAGCCGACTTATCGAGCTGGCGGACACTGTTTCTATTCATTACGCTCGCGACTGTTCATTAAAAGTAGTTAGTCGTCGCGAAAGTCGTAACTCAAGCGCCTGACATAGTCGTTGTCTTCTCTCGTCGTATTTAAGCCCCATCGTGTCGTAAGAAAGTCTCCTCCGCCTTCGTCTAGTGCAGCTTGTAATCTCTTTTTATAATTAGCCGTCTCATTACCATAGTTACGATCGAAAGTAATTATCAGTCGGTTCCGCTCGTTCCCGCCCGTGTCGCTTGGTATCACGTAATTTCATGGAAATTCGTGCGATCTGGTGGGTCGGAACGTAAGGATGGAGGTTGGAACGAGACAGCAACGAGGGCAGGAAGATGGGATAGGAAGATCCAAGGGGTCAGGGAAGAGGATGAGGGAACGCCAAAGTGGAGTCGGCGCGGAAGGTCTCGTGAAATTACTCTTGAGGCTACGTCACTCGGGGGAAAATATCGAATCCGTAGCAATGAATATCCTCGTGACATCGAGCCTTCCTAGAGAGGATAATAAGTCGTGCGAGACACGATAGCGAATACCCGTGACGAAGAAACGCATATTGAAGGAACGAGCTGCGCGATGCGCGCTATAGGAAGATATTCGAGGCACGCTCCTCGATACGGGGTAAGGTAGTTCTCGTATCTTGATATCTGACATATGTTTGAGATTCTAAACACAAGGAGGAGAATAAACGTCTCGTAAAAGTCATCTCATCGTTAGATACTGATATATCTGGCGCGATATTGAAATATATATTCTTAACTGACTCAAGTAATTTTAAATGGATAAAGCGTGCATATTTCTTTAATTAAGGGGGGGGGCATATTTCTTTAATTAATATCCGTTTGAAATCTCGAAAAATAAGTACATTTTCTAGATTTTTTGCAGCGCAACAACTTGAGAAAAATTTTTAATTTTTTTATAATATTAATGCAATATTATGAACTACTTAAATTAAAATTTCCAACTTAAAAAAATTTTTTTTTTTTTAAGTTATATCAATATTTGCAGAGCTTTTCTAATTTTACGGTGTGCATAAAAACATTCATTTATCATATCTCAAATTAAAAATATAATTTTAATTATAAAAAAATTTTTATTTAAGTACTTAATAATATTGTAAAAAAAAGTTTTTATCAAGTTGTTACGTTGTGAAAAAATCTAGAAAATGTACTTATTTTTCAAGAGTTTAAACACATTCCCAAGCTTCAATCGATGAAATTATCCATGGGCCGTGTCAGAGTGTTTATATTTTTGCGCTGAAAGATAGCGCATCAAAAGAGGATTAAATAAGAATCCAAAGGAAGAATCGTTTCGTTTGCGAAAGAGCGAGGCGATTTTACAACGCTTGCTTGGACGCGACATATATTCTTCGGCCGAGTGGAATCGCACTTAAGTGCATACCGACGTGCAACGGTAGAGATGGGGGAAAGGGATGCGGTTGTAGTAAACCACAAGGAATTTACCGGGTGCCTTTGCTGCCCATCCAACATCCCCCATCCCCTCCATTCCCACTGTGCATCCACACAGTCGACGATTTTCCTCCCATCGCTTTCATCGTTGTATGTATCACTGCACCGACACGCGTGCATCGAGCACATCTACGTGCAGAGACGCTCAATAGGCCACGCAGGCCCTTGTGTAGCGCCGTAAATAAGCGATGGCTATCGGATAATGTAGCAGCACTCGGGACTTACCACTCGGCATGTAATATATTAATTACAAACAATTAACTATTCTTTGCCTCTCCCTTGGCTACGTGACTGGTCTCTGCCGCACGTGCAGCGCAGGTACGCGAACGTGCAACACGTTTGTGTTGTGGGCCTTGAGGTGATCGAGGGAGAATGAGAGAGAGAGAAAGAACGAGAAAGAGAAAGGGAGCGAGGCTGATGAGATCGCGGTAAGAGAGAATGCGAGATAGTCTAGGTGAACGTAATGGTCGGTTCGCCATTCTCGCGTGCCAAGGGGTAGTTTCCCTCCTTCGGCAACAATGTCGGCCAAGTAGAGCCTACGGTTTATGAACCCACAGCTTGTGTTGCAACCTGCGTACCTAGGTACGCTCAAAACACACGTAGGCATTATTTATACACGCTCATGCACGCATTGAAAATTTATGATGAAATTTCGTCGATAGAAAAATTTTTGTCGATAAAAAAATATGATTTAAATACTTGATCTTTTTCGGATAGAGATGACTTCGACAAATTTAGCCGGTACTAAAACAAACGAATTGATCGATCGATTCAAAGTTTATTTTAGAGAGATAGAATTTTTCAAAAATAGTTCTGTACTGCGATATTGTTTACAGTGAACGTAATTCAGTTACGATAACCATTTGTGTTGCCTGGATGCGGTAACACAAAGACATCGCGATATTAATTGCTTCAAAGTTTAATTGACAGTAGCGACGATTATTTTTGCCGATTCTTTCCTCCGGGGCTTTCAATGGTCGATATCATATTGCTTTTCTATTTTCTTTTTTCCCCCATTTGCCAAGCCAACAATGTTACTTTATTGGTGATTGTTAACCATTCCAGAAGAACGTATATACATATCTTTTCTCTCTCTCTTTCTTTTTTTTCTCTCTCTCTCTATCTCTTTATAAATATGTACATATATATATATATATATATATATGTGTGTGTGTGTGTGTGTGTGTGTGTGTGTGTGTGTGTGTGTGTGTGTGTGCTTCTTGCACAACGACGATCAATTCGCAAAAGCGCTGCGGTTTGCACTGCTGCAGAAGCTCGGCAATACTCGAGGGAGTATTGCTCTTCTCTCTCCTCTCTGATCCTACACCTTCTTACCTATATTCGCCTGACTATTACGAGAAGAAGACGTAGAGGAAAGAAAGTGAGAACGACGAAAATCGATCGCGAATGGGAAATGTGCGAACTGGAGCACTCGGAGCGTTTCGAGGGACCTCATCGCTAATTATTCCTGTCAGTTACCATCAGGATCGTCACGATTGCGCGGATGTGATTTATACATTGCGACTGCGATCTACTGGCCGATAGATAATATCTGCGTTCGATCGCGATCGTTATTCCGACGTGGTTCTCGCTATTGAATTTCTTTGAATCTGCCGGCCCCAATTAGTCCGTCGTGACCTCTTTCGAGTCTACTATGAGCGGGCCCTTGATATCGGAATCCGGCAGATTAAATAGGACAAACAAAAGAATCTTTTTCTACCGCGAGCGAACGGACGAATTAATGAAACGTTTTTCACCAAGCGATGGTGGAACGTGAATTCTACCTTGGACAAGCATGGCACACGTGGAATAACGAGAGCTAGTACTCGTACAATGCTCGCGTTGTACGAGCTAGATCGGTGTGGTGCGTGAGGTTACATATTTAATTCTTTCAACAGAAATTTAATTCCTTCAATGAAAAACGAAGCGAGTGAGGAGCGACCGATGTATTAGTATGTCAACAGCAGTCGCCAAAATTTAGTGAATGTGGAATTTTGCGCGGCATAGCACAATAATATAAAATATTATCGATTAAACATCTCGAATATTAATATCCTTAAAGAATTTTTTACTGTAAGCAGAGAGAGAGAGAGAAAGAGAGAGATATGACATTATAAATAAAAAATTCTATAGAGCGCAAATATTTCTTCTATTTAATTGACTGATGATATATTTCACTTGAAGAAAAGTTTCAGTCGGGATGCATACAAATATACCGGCGAATTGCATAAACACGAATAGACTGTTCGCGCCAGGGGTACACGGGAGGGGGTGGCTTTACGCGTTTGTCGAAAGCTTGGGAGAGAGCGAACTGCAAATGCGCGCGCTACAACCGAGAAAGCTGATTCCATCGGAGGGGCACGGACGGGTATCGAGGGGCAATAAATTTCGACAAATTGTATTACCCGCGTTATATACTGTCGCGCATGAAGTCGAGCGGTCCGTGCTTCCCGCCTCCTCCGGCCACCCTTTGCGATCGGTGTCCTCCTTCCCTTCCTGCCGTTACCCGCCATTCAACATCCCACTGTGGATACGTGCACCCTTCCCCTCCACTCCCCGTTATTGCGGGTGAAGGAGACATGCGCCTTGTGCCGGCGGAACGAAAACGTTGCCATTTCCTTCCCGCTGTCTTCCTCGCTCCCTGCCAGTCGTCCTCTCCCCATCGTCCCCCCCTGCCACTTTTCCGACTCCCTTGTCCGCCTTCTTCCCCTTCCATTCTTCTCGCATCCTTACTCTCTTGATACTCTCGCTCGGCATCAACCCTCTTCTCTGTATTCTGCGAACGTATTTCCGATTTTCTTATTGCGATCGACGTGCGCGCCTGCCTGATCGCAGCGACCCACTATCGCCGCACTTGCATGCAGTAATGCATCCGCTCTCCTCGTTTTTCCTGCCTTAAGTTCCGCTCTTATCCCCACTTGCAGCATAGAGGGTGGTTTCACCCATTTCTCCCCATTGAAATCGATGCCTGTTTGTTCGCGTCCCTTTCACCACGCGCGCGCTCCCTCTCGTCGAGCTACCTCGCCCTCCCCCCCCCTCCCCCCCTCTCCCTCGTTCTTCCTCCCAACCCCTTTCTTTCGATCTTCCTTTTCGGCGCGCCTTTTCCCGGATGTGTGCCTGATTTTCCCTGCCGCTGTCGATTTTCGTCCGCGTGCGCCGGTACTTGTGTGCATCTGCGTATCAATCCTTCGTCCCTTTTTCCCCGCGTTACCTTGTCCCGTTTGTCATTCCATCCCCTGTCCCCACGACTCTTTCGTCACAATCGCTATCCGCGTGTTGTCGCCATGTCTTGCGTCACATTTATCCTAGCTTATGTATCAATTTCTCATTCGTTTTCTCTCTCTCTCTCTCATTTTCATCCATTCGATCAATATTTTGTCACATTCAGTCTCATATATACTCTTGGCTATTCGCGAGATATTAAATCTGGATAAAATCCAGACGGAGATTTGCATATTATGTTCTAGGGAAAGACATATATACACAGTATAATTTGCATTTAAAAATATACATAATATGCTGTAGCTTAAAAGTGATAAAACGAATATAACATGATTTCAAATTATGTCATTCGCGATGTGTCGCTGTATTTTACGCTACATTCTTGCAAACTTCATGTATTCATGAAGCCATCTTTGCTCGCTTCTAGGTCGAAGCTTTTCGAAGTCTTCAGATTGCCCTTTTTCTCTCGACGTTACATACGTTTGCATCCAGATGCGACCGCATTGTCTAACATGCACGTATTCGTACGAACGGCGAACGTTACGGAGTAAGAAATTCTAAATTTAAATAAATCGCATATCTGGCTGCGTGAGGATTTCGAAAAATAGAGAATTTTAGATTTGATAAAAGCCCCCCCTCCCCGGACTTTTCATAGCAAAGTTTAGAGTACCGAGTTTATCCTGAGAATACAAATCGTCTCGATCACTTCTTCGGGAAAGCTTATTCTCGTGAATAACACATACATCTATCGGCATTGTCAAGGCTGCTCATTGTCAGTCGAATTTCCTAGACCAATGGAATGACTTTTCAGCCTCCGCGTATGTGTAGTATGTATTTATACCATACGATTTGGGCAATTTAATGCAAAATAAAACTTTTTACTCTCAATTTTATAAAGTAAATTGATTTATATCATAACATTAATGTGAATAATAATAAATCGAGTACAAATTTTATCCTAATTTTATTGTTTTTTTTTTTTTTATCAATCATAGCAACAACAAGTCGAGATATTAGCAGCGAAATAAATAATGTTTGCGTCGCACGATGATAAAGCTGCACAGAACTTTAATTGCATCAATTTTGAGGGCAAGAGAGTTCTGATAGTCCCTGGTTATGAACTTTCGCTCGCACGGTTTATAATTTCGGCGCGACCTACAGAGTTTCGAAAACGCGTCGGTGAAGGACCTTTCTCATTTTCGTAATAGTTAACGTCATCGTGGTAGTCTAGTAATTTGCGACTGTCCGACGCAGAGCGGCACGACGAAAGTCCACCTACGAACTCAACTAGTGTTTTGGCGTTTGCTGAGCGTACAGCGGCATACGACATTATACTCTGCTAACTTGCTAAAGGTGGCTAAGTGTAACGGCAGCGTGGATAACGACGTTAAAGGCCATGATGCTGCAGAGAAAAATGCTTTACAAAGTTTGCGAATGTGAGCAGCACACCGCGTTTACAATCTATCTTACAATGTACTGACATTGAATAAGAACAAAACATTACGCTTAGAAACTGGCCGCGTACATTTAGTTTAACACAATTAATATAATTAATAAGATTCATCTTTATAAAAATTATAGGATATATAAATTGCGCTAACGTTATAAAAAAATGCCTGAAAAAAGTATATTTCTCAAAACATTGATATAAAAAAATTAAATTTTATATAGAGAAAACTACTTATATACTTAATTAAAAATTTAATTAAAAATTCAGAAATTTCAAACTATGGACATTAGTTTCTCTATAATTTGTGGCAAATGACATATTTAGTTTTACTTTAAAAATATTGCAGACTCAAAATAATTATTCACTGTTTGCAGTTAGAAGAGCATTGTACATGTAATTATATCTAATTAGAAATTATATTTCTTTATAACTTTGTTAGCTTGCAAAAGCAGGTATGACGGCGATTGATGTCAGTGGCACCGGTAGTGATAGCACCATCGATCATAGCGTTGAGTTATCGCCATTAACGCTAAATGCATGCAAGACAAGACACAAAGGCAATTCACTTTACCTCTAAGACCCGAGCACGCCCTAAGCCCGCAAGAACGTGGGCACGTACGTGATGGTGAGCGCGCTTAACGCTTGGAACATGGCATCTGGTCCACTTTAACGATCCCCGTCTTCTATTAGAACTCCCCCGCGATATAATTAACGAGCGCGAGTGGACGTGGTAATTGCAAAGGGAATGAACGATCGAAAGAACAGGTATCTGCTGAAACGCTTTTTACCTGACCAATAGTTTGATTTGCAAGTAACATCAATACTGTTTTTAATATCCAAATGCCAAGCAAAATTGTTGCAAAATTCTATTGTTTTCTTTCCATTCTCTTTCTAAAAATTGATTCAGATAAATTATACGTTGCTTTTTCCAATCAAAAATTTAAAATTTTTCTAAATTAAAATTTTTGATAAAATAACATACAAAAGAAAAGTTTCTTTTAAAAATGTCAAGATATTTTAATATCTTTTTGTTGAAAAAATTTAGCAAAATTAAAGAAACTTGGATTTTTTTTATTTGACATTTGCATTATCCTATATTCAAATATAAATATTAAATTATAAAAGATGCGTTAAACATTTGTGCGTAAACGAATGTACCTATATTGACACGTACGTCATTATGCTTATTATGCCATTAATTGCAGAATTAATTCCTTGTCTATGCTGATGCCACTCTAAACGAGGTTTACGGTTTATGGTCCACAGACGAGTATTTCGTGGAAAACCGCTCGAAGCACTCCTGTCCAATATATACGTGCGCACGTACGTTAGTGGAAACATGTTAGTGGAAACATGGGTATACTCATCGAAATGGGTATCAATCTTCTGTGGAATTTGTATAATTGTTTCTCAACTTACCGGGAATTTCGCGAGAGTTTCAGAGCTGTTCGGAAAAAAGGCTTTCGTCTCGAACATGCATGCGGCAATTTTCTTTGTTTAATATATTTTGCTAAAGGTTTTCTTTACGAACAATGATGAGAAATAAATTAGAATATACATTTTTTGTGTTAAAAGACAAAAACACATGATAAGTATATCATACTTTCAAAATGTACAAAGCAATGGCTTGGTCATGATGTAAACAAATTTTTGCTATTATTTTTTTAAGCAATTAATATATTTCTAAAATTATTTGTGTCTTTAAATATTATTTTAACAGTGATGTAACTAATGCGAATAAAATTTTATATGTATAATTAATTAATTATAATTAAAATTATTGCATTAGTTTTGTTACGTATGCAGAGAAACGTACAAAATATCATTTAAAACAATCAAGTAAATTCAAATATTGTTTTAATAAATATATGTAGCGCTAACGTTTTTAGAAACATTTGGTTTACGAAAAAAAAAAAAGTTTATTCTCAAACTTGATTTTGTTAATCTTACCCTTCTTTCGATAGTCAAGCAGATTTAAATACATAAATTTTATTAGATATTGCACTTATTACAACAACGCGCAATAGACTATATTAATTGGTCAAATGCATAATTAGTCGACACGCAGTTCCTTTGTATTATCGCGATGTGTATTCACCTCAATGCGTGTTTTCATGCAATCTGAGCATTTCTCAGAGATAATAGCAGATCGGAACGGCTATTCGAATTCTCCCGTTTACTTAACGAGCAGAAAATCGCAGATTCCAGCGATCAACGAATCCAAACGAAATGGCAGCAGGAAATTATAACCACCCTACTCTTTGCCCCCTCATATTTTCCCATCAATTTGTTAGGTTCTAACATTTAAGCGAAATGTCTTTTATCAATTAATTCGTTGACAATTTATACATACATTATATTCATTCGCATGTTAAGCGTATTGTGTGCTTTGACTACAATTTTCGAGATTCATGCTTCACTCGTTCGTTCATATCAACGCGATTGATAAACGATGAGAAAAAATCCACTTTCGTTCGCTCGGTATCATCCGAAATTTAACTGAAAAAGAACGCCTACGATAGCACCTCTCGTTAATAGCGAGCGCGTACGCGAGCGACGTTGTTTTATTACAAGCCGCGTTCTTTTTTAAAGTTTTTTTTTTTTTTTCATACATATCGCGTTACGTAACGTTTCACGAATGTACGGCAAACGATGCGAGGACGAAAACGAGAACTCGCACCATCGAGCGAAGCGTTGCTCTAAGCGTCGTTGATGACCATCTATACGTAATGCACCAGCTGTATGTGATTGCGAATAATTATTTAATCCTGCCGCGGTCGCATGCCCCCCCGCAATCGTCCTCCGACACTCCTGTTACTCTCGTCGTGTGAGTCGCACCAGGATTCACACTGTCCCCTCGTAAATCATGACGCGACATCGAGGGCCGCGGGTCTGCGCTAGATCTAACTTGATGCTTACGCGAGTGCATCGTAGATATACGTGCCGAACAGAAAGAAAGCGTGTAATATTTCAAAGTTAAACTGTTGAACCTGGATGGCGTGGGCGGATAGGACGATTGATCATCGTTTCCCACGCTGACCACAGAAACGCGCTTCAATCGATGATGTTTTTGTCGTTGGAAAACAATAATGACTGCGCTTCTCATAAGCTCTCCTAACTTTGTTTCAATATTGATAAAAATTATTAAGAAGAAAGAAAATTCTGTGATGAAAAAGATAAAATTCTTTGTTTATTTGTGTGTTTTCATAACTAAATAACAAATTTGTAATAAAATTATTTTCTCAGAGATTTTCTCTTTAAGATTCACGAATTTAATCGGAGTCAAGTCAGTGGTGGTTAACAACAAAACGCGAGTAAAAATGAAGCTGACAGATTGATGTATATGTTTATGTACATAAGACACGTTTTATTTCTTGGAGCGTATATAAACAACAACACACGTGGCGCGAAAACTGCGCATTGGGGCACGTAGGCAAATTCGTCGCAAACACCGAGACAATGGCGTATGATCTGTCGTGAGCGGCATTTTAAATCGTACAGTCTCTTCCTACCTTTACGTACGCGGCACGTTCTTCTTTTCCTCGTTACCTTCCCTTTCCGCTGTTTTTCTGTGGTATCCCCGTCGCTTTTACCATTTCCCCTTAAACCTCGCTGCATCAGCGTTCTAAATTTATTTTCGCTGAATACCGGGGGGCGGGAAAAGGATAAGTGAAACTCACTACTTGTATGTAAATATCGCTAAGCGTATGTGTAGCGTACGCTTAGTGTACATTATATAGGTCAGTCCATTTAATCACACCGCTAAATGCAACAGCATAATTCTCACTATAATTTGGAATGAGACACATTTAACATTAATTGAGCCATTTTGCGCGAGATCGATCAAATGCTTGCAAAATAGAAGACTTTAATCAGAATGTAATTATATGTGATTAAAGACGTGCATACTTCATGTATTTCACATGACGATTACATAAAAAATAAATGTTATAAAATAAGAAATTTTAAAAAAAAATTTTATAAAAAGAATATTACTTAAAAATATCGAGAAAATGAAATGGTTGGAAAGAATCTTAATCAGCGCTTGAAATTAAAAAGTAACTCTTTATCTACAAACTCGAGAAAACCTTCCTGAGAGGACTTGATATATTACAATTTTTATCATTATTCATACTTAGTCGTTTAACAATTTTACGATGTTAGAATATATCAACTATAACAGATAGAACGATTTATCTCACATCGATTGTGTAATTTCAGTTTCCGACACATTCTCTCTCTCTCGTTGCACTAATGAGGCAGGCGTATTTTAACGAATAAGTTTGCGAATGCAGAACAGCTTGAGTCTCTCCCCAAACTCGTTTTCCCACATCATACACGTGCGCATGTAACAACCAAATGTGGCGTAACACATGGTGTACATCACGTCACGTAATGATACAAGGGCCCACGAGCACTTTGTACGAAGAATATGAAGATGAAGAAGCGCAGAAAAATGTAAGCTTTTAATCAAAAATATAGGAGGACAGTTGTGCTGAATAATATCTTAAAAGGATGTGGATGTGCATGGAATTTATGACAATTTAAACAAGATCTAATTGCATGGTTTAATAAAATAGGTTATACAAAATTTTTTTGAAGCACAATGCAAAAAAGGAGCGCAACATTTAATCGAGTTTTATAATCTTCAATTTAATTAAATAATTGATCCCTTTTTTGTATATTTTGAGAAGATAATTTAATGTCGTTTGATAAAAATTAAATATTTTTCAAACAAGATGTATAAAATTTATTTTATACATTGATTTTAATTAAATAACAATTTATGTTACAATAAATTGTTATTTAATTAAAATCATATTTAGATAGAAAGATATTCTTTTACAACTCAAACCAATAATGCTACAATAAAAATAAAATATTTTTGAATGTAAACCATTAGTATAAAATAATTGCTTATCGTTTTTATAAACGTTTACATGCTCACATATACTGTTATATAAATAAAATTTTATTTATATATTGAAACGTTACAATATTGAGATTAATAAAAAATTAACTTTTCAATCATTATTATATAAACTAAATACCACACAATACATGTTCATAAATCAAATTCTTTGATAATTCTTGTTTTTTCTCTCTCTTTTTTTTTTAAATAAAAATTTAATCATATTAAAAAAATTGATCACGGACTTATTGAGTTATATTAATCACATTGTATCATTGTAAATGTACTTTCTGAATAATTTATGCAAATAGTCTAAAATTTTTGCAGCAGAACATCCTTTAGAGAGGAACGCGAAATTTTGAGCATCCAGCATCGTTATGTGCATAGTTGCGCGCATAGATCGGTACTGTATTATGCTGTTACCTCGACGTCGAACGGAATGGCGTAAATGATATCGTATAAGAGTGCCGGAGAATGCCGCCTCTCTAACCAGCGATTTGGCCCGCGGATTATGTACACGCACGGCCCGAATGTAAGTCGCGCTCGCGCACAATGACGGTGCGGCTATTATTGCATCCCGGCGGCGATGCTATGCTCGTGGCTTTACGTGACTGGTTCTGGCTCGGTGGTTCATATGGCATGTAATACACTCCGCACGTGTATTATACACATACACGCACTCGGGGCACGATCCGATCGCGGTGGTTCGCCGGCGACGAATCCGGCGAATTGCATGAGAAAATTAACCCCGTGTAACTGCCGCGCCTCACGTCACTCTGGGAATCCCGGTTTAGGGGTCGCGTTCGAAAACTACCGGGCCGGCCTGTGCTCTCCTACGCGATGGTGGATGATCGACGAAATCTTGGCGTGCCCGAAAGCCATTGTGGATTGGGACCCGTTTAAAGCCGTTGATTCGCAAAATTCGAGAGTGAGGCGAATGTTGGGCTGCAAATTATCAACGCGCTCGTAATTACTTCATTTTGTACCGCGCATATATAAATCATGTTATTTTGAAGTTTATTGTCGTATAATAGATGCTATATAATGAATTATACTTATTCAATAAGAATAAGAATTAATATATCAAATTTAAATAATTATGACACCACGATCATTTTTGATAATTATTAGCCGTCATTTTATAAATATGATATTTATTAAACAAATCATTCTAACATCTAATGATTTTATATAATAATTTTATATAACATATAACGGATATATGAATTATTATAAAAAAAATATTAGGCATCATATTTTTTATTTCTATCGTTTTTTTTTTTGGCCGTACGCTACGATTGCAGTGATTGAAACGATTAGTCGCTCGACATAATTGTCGAATGCGGGACGGATTCTCGAATCGCGCGGTTGTATTTATATGTACGCATTTATTACATGAATTTATATACCATTCTGTCGACCGCAAGTAATAGTGGTAAATCAACACCGAATGAATCTTGCTGAATGGCAGCCGAATGGATGCACACATGGATATGCCGATAATTCGCTTTTAATTTTTGTTTTTCGACGGACGCGATTAAATATTTCATTATGCAATGCCGTCTGCAAATTTATGTACATTTGCACATAATAATCGCAGATTTACGCGTCATCGCCACGGGACAATTTGGCGCGCGTACGTTTGTGTATAATCGGAATGCGAATGCGTGCTCATGCGAATAGAATTCCATTCGTGCTTGGTATCACATTGGTCGAAAAAAATTCAATCGTTAGATTCGTTTTTGCGTCAATATACTTCCGCTTCCTTACATGCCAGCGTAACATTAAAATTCCACGCGTTTTTATCGTGCAATTAGTTTAAACGCTCAGATAATAGCTATTAATGTAAATTTGAGAGATCGAATTATTTCTCCCACCGTCATATTATTTTCTCCCGCAATCGTTTTCGTCCGATGATAAAAAACGTGAAATAAAATCGGATATCGATATACGGC
Source organism: Cataglyphis hispanica (assembly GCF_021464435.1). Classification (NCBI taxonomy): domain Eukaryota; kingdom Metazoa; phylum Arthropoda; class Insecta; order Hymenoptera; family Formicidae; genus Cataglyphis; species Cataglyphis hispanica. Next base: position 416,155 of record NC_065971.1, read on the forward strand.
TATGCGATGAATAATTTCGTGCGCTGCACAATCGGCAGAATTTTTTGTTGCATGAGAAAATTATATAACGGACAAAAATACAATGCACCCGCTCGGAGGTCTAATTAAAACCGCTACGCTTACATAATTCATGTTTAACCCAACCGATGCTCGGAAATCCGTGGAAAGTAAAACCCATCGTCGACAATTTAATTCAATAACAGATATTTGCATACGCGTATACAATTATTCCTAACAATCCTAAAAAATCTCGGATATGCATATTTCCGCGCTGCATTCAAGTTAACCTTGAGAAATTGCTTCGCGTAACGTACGCAAAATAACCGTCAGCAATGCAAAATATTTCACTCGGGAAAATGCGTATAAGTTTGCGTTATCGTGAAACGAAGAGGGCGGCACAAATTATTTTTCAGCGCAACGAACGAGAAAAGGGGACCTCGATACGCTTGACCCCCGATATTAAATTCGATCCGAATTATCAGAGAATTGAACGAGATCCATCCCTACGTGTGTGGTAACCGGCGGCTCTATACATTCGCGTCTCCCGTTCGTATCTTTCTTTTCTCTTTCTCTCTCTCTCTCCTTTCTCTCTCGTTCTCGACCGGGGCATAACTAACGCGAAACCGCGAGTTTGCATTGCAGATTGGTAACTACATTCCGATTTTTCGCGGACGATTTTTTTTCCTGCCGCATACAGTCCGATCGTCCTCGCCCCATCCACCTTCCCTCTGGACCCCGCCAGCGTTTGCGTTTGCCGAGAAATAGTCGACGTGCCCTGCGTGTCCCTACGCTCGGCTCTATCCGATCGGATGACGCGAGTGCACGCGAAACGTATGAATGACCATCGGGCGGCTCGTTCGGCAGAATCGGAACGAAAAACGAGATGGAAGAAGACTGACAAAATCAAACGAAACAACAGGGAGAAAGAAAAATCGAACGGGCAATGACAAAAGGTGAAAGAAGAGAAAATTTATTAGAAATCGAAAAGAAGAATGACGGGGAAGCAGTCCGTAATAGATTGGGAAATGCAGGGGGATAAAGTTGAATAGACGAGGAGAAAAAAAAGGGGATGAATTCGACGGGCGTTAGAGCAAGAGAGAAGCCGGGCGAGACCGTTAAAAGTGCCAGCGGCACGTTGGTGGTGTTCACATTCGCCAGCTATTGACCGGTCGCGAGGGGTGGTGACGCGGGGGAGGTAGCGAGCAACAACGGTGGTGTTGGCGGAGGCTGGACATTGCGCTATTTTATCTGCCATTGAAACTGGAACGTGACCGCTAGGCGCGGGGGGGGGGACAGAGGAGGAGAAAACCCGGTAGTTGACGGTGGTTTTCGAGCTCGGCGCGGGAAAGGCAAACGCGCAGGTAACGAAGCGCCCGCGGTAAACGAAGCACCGGTCTGGTGGATTCACATAATACTCCTGTTCCGATTCCCGCGCCGTCCTTTACGGGATTACGATCGACCGATCGTTTCGAGCCCCGATAACGTCAAGAAATTCGAAAAACCGTCCTCCATTATTGCTCGTAACGAGAGCAAATCGTAAGAAATTATTGACCCATTCTTTCTCTCACAAAGTATAAGTAAAATAAATATCGTGCCTCTTTCTTTTTATATTTTTTATTGCAAGTTTCTACGTTACTTTCAATCTCTCCTCAAAGTGTTATTGCAATAAATTTGACCGATATATGTTACGACTTGTTTCTTTCAATTTCTTTAAAGAAATACATTTTTTATACATGACATATAATAACATGTATGCGATACAAAACTCTATCGCGTATAAATATGATTTTAATCTCAATATGTCTATACAAATAATTATTACAGGTTGTACGTCTGAAATGTATCACACAAATACATTCCTACAGCAACGTAATTGAGCGCGGCTACTAGTCACGCACGCTAGACTGACGAGTAACTAGTCCGTAACGGAATATTGCGTTTCCAACGTGAGAAGTTTAAATTAACAACTTGCACTTCGAAGGCAAATCTCTCCTGGAAGGAGAGAGAGCTTTCGGCGCGATGCATGCGCATCGTAATTCGAATATTGCGAAAATTATGCAACATCCTTCGAATCACTCATTTTAACAATCGTCTGCAATTTTAACACACAACCACGCCTAAATCGATTAATCGAGATTAATCGAGAAAGAGAGAGAGATGAGAATTACTTTAAACTAAGATACGTTTATGTGTGATATAAAGTATTTGTATTTGTTACAAATATAACTGAAATGTATTTTATTTTAGTAGCCATGATCTCATATATGTAGTATGTAATATTTCTAGAAAAATAAAATTTCTAGAAATGCTAAACTTTAATTAAAATATGCAGATCCGTTGTAATATCGTAATATATTTGTAACTTCCGGAGAAAGAATGTCCAGATTTTTAATCTGTTATGCAACACATCAAATAAGTTTTAATCGAAACTGTACCATTTTTCTCGCACAAGGATATGAGTAAAGAATCTTTATTCGTCGTATATTACTAATTTTATGTGTATAAAATATCTAGCGCGCGAATTTTACGAGTCAAACAAATGCACATGGAAAATATTAACGACTCTAAAAATTCATCATTATTTAACATTATTCGTCTGAAGGTATGATCCGTCTTTTGGTCAAATATGAATATCCGCTTTCATAGACAGACAATTATTCGCATGAGAAACATCAGCGTATTAATTACTAAACATTAAAAAAAAAAAAATTTGCGAAACATTTTAATAAAGATAACTTGTGAGAGATATTTTTACATTATGTCTTTCGTGATCTTTTGTAAAGATAAAGCAACGTCTTAATTGCGAAAACTTTGCGAATAGAGATTATAAATGACATCTTACGCAACGGTTTAATATGCCTCATCCCTTGTTCGGGTTCTCACGAGGTAGACAGACCGATACGGACTGCCTCCCTTTCATCTTTAACCTGGGAGGGCGTCTCTTGACCTCTAGCGCTGAAATTGGAATTTGATCCGTACCCGTGATATCTAATAATCCCGGCGTCTTATTTATCGACCAACTGAAATTCCCACCCTGATGGCAAGAACTATCCCGTAAGCTCCTTCGGGTTTAACTATCCCAAGGCTTCTTTGTATGGCGAAAGAAATGCGGAAACCATTACAGTTTACGTTGTCGATATTCCGCATCTTCGTAAAGTCGACGGTACCGCGTTTTGTCATATTTAAGAAATTGCACACTTCTTATCACGAATCAATCGTCCCGCAAATTGATCTTGCTCTTCTTTATCGGGGCAAAGAATATTAAAGATTTTTATTTTTGTTTCCGTCGTATATTAAAATCTTTTATAGTAAACGGACTGTTTACGTTATCTAAAGCCTTTTCATTTCTTTCCGTTTTATTGCTTTCCACCATCATTTCTTATCTGTCATAGAAACAACACGAGGGAAGAGCAATTGGCAGAAAATCCTTCGATTTCTCTCTCTCTCTCTCTCTCTCTCTCTCTCTCTCTCTCTCTCTCTCTCTCTCGTTATTAATTGCGGAGCAAGCTGGGCCGCTAAAATACGAAACAATATCCAAGAGTGGTTTTCTTTTTTTCATAGAAGAAGAGGTTCATTGGAGCGTGTCGTTAAATGTCTTTCGAGAAAATGGTACTTTTTAGGCGAAAAAAATATCGGAAAAAAAGAAATGCAAGGCTGCACCGGCGCTGCGCGTTGGTATATATATATATATATATATATAATCTCGTTTGATTATTCGCCTTCTCTCCTAAATCATCATAAATATACCTATATACATATATACAAGTATATATGTATAAAACACATGTATAGTTCGTATGTATGCGATGATTTGCGCTTGTGTACGTTTGTGCGCAACGATTTGAGGAAGAGCTCGACGACTAGGACGGCTGGACAGGAGGGATATAGGGGGTGCAGGTGGTACCATCCATCATACCGCGGAAACCAGCCGGCACATTGCCGGAAGTGACGTCACGCTTGAAATATCGACTAATAATTTATACGCAGACGTTAGCGCCCGCTCACGTTTTGCGGGGTTACCTATCCGTAATAACAAACTAACGCCTCCGCGCGCGATTGTGGTTGCGCTCGCGACATGTACACGCGCGCCAGTGTGAGTTACCGAAGATAGACGTCGTAAAGGGACTGTGAATTTGGCGCGAGCTGACATTGTTTATTCTCAATTAATTTCTGATAATTCAAGATAATTATTAAAAAGAAAATAATTTTAATCGCGTCTCTTTGTCAAACTGTAAGTTGTGTGAATCAATATTGAATCGATTCGCTCAATTTACTCTGTCATTTAAATTAATCTGTCAATTATCGAGCATTTAAACTGTATCTCTGTCACTATATATGCTCTATACTTATAAACATTAATTATTGTTTTAATCCATCCATTAATAATACAATTTTGACGTTACGATACATCCAAAGATCAGCGTTTTTCCTTTTTTTTCAATGACGAGAAATCACGCGACAAGTTATCGCTCCGCCCGCATGGTGGAAAAAGTGTCGCTTACACAGACTGTAGAACGCGTTTGCGAATTTGTTTTTACTCGACAGAGGGTTGATGTAACTGACGTTCTTTCTGCCTTGTCATACGATGGCTTACCCGACGTTTCGGCCGTCTGTCATTCCGTATCAGGTAGGTGTCGTGTCACGGATTTGAAATGATTGTCTCGTCAAAGCGGTAAAAGACGCGGTTGACGTTCTTTTCATCGCTCGCGTGTCTCATGACGTACCGATGCAAAATGATTTCTCACAGTTGCGCGAATGCCACTCGTCTTATTTATAAACATGTTTTTAACAACGGCATCGTTTCTTGCTTGGTGGCGCTTTAAATTTCATCCGCTCCATTTTAATCCTTTTACATCGTGACTCGAGGTAAAAAATATCGATTTAGAAAAAATCTGCAACGTGAGAACGATCGCGCGTAAACATCGTCTAGCGCAAAATTAATTTAGCAAATTTTCCGATGTTTAATGCCGTAAAAAAAAAACCACGAAAACTATATTTAAAAATGATGAATGACAAGCTTTTTATATTCAACAATTTCATCTCTTTTAAACTTGGTCATCAACTTGAAAATATTTATATTTTCTACAAATTTTTAAAGAATTATTGAAAATATCTTTATTTATATTTTACATTGATTTTTATTTTGTTATTTTTATAATATATATCATTATTCTCTCTTTTTTTCTATATATATATATATATATATTTTTTTTTTTATTAATAACATTTTAATCTTATCACTTATGTCGTAAAATAATATCTCCATTGCGCCACGGAAATAATTGATTCCAAGTGTATAACTAGAAGCATAACTAACTCGAAGTATAAATCTCACGGTGTCTTCGTTCTTCCTACAACCAATCTGTGTTATTCCTGGCAGAAAATTAAAAAAACGAACGCGTCTCTCGGCGCTGCTGTGCAAGAAGCGGCGTTCCCTTGAGCAAAAAGGGATAACGGAAGAAGGGCGATAACGGGCGGAAAATTGATGCGGTGAGTTGCGTCACCAATGCCCCTATCGTCTCCGTCATCGGCCAGACAGACACGGGATACGTATTCATGCAGGTATACAGACAGGTCGTCGTCATGACAACAAATTCCTGAATTCAGACAGACGTCCTCTGTCTACGCTGTACAACGCGCCGTGAGTCAAGACTACAATGAGGAGGAGGAAGAGGAGGAGGAGAAGGACGAGGTGGCGGCAGCGAAGGCAACGGTAGGGAAGAGAGCCAGCATGACTTAGAACCTTCGACCCTCCCAACAACCGGTCCCGTACGACCTCGCCGCCGAGATCTCGTATGGAGCAGCATTGCCGCCGTCCGGAAAGGTACCTCGTTCCCCATTCTCGACGGCGTCTCCCAGGCGGCAACAAGGGTAGCTTTGCTCGCACTCAATATTCCATATTTCTCGTGACAATTTCTCTGGGCGAATTTATAGACTTCCTTTTTGGTCCAAGTACCGGCGAGCGACGAGAGAAAGAGAGAGAAAGAGAGAGAGAAAAATGACGGCAAACGGTCGGATTGATACCGGCAGAGAAAGCCGAAGAAAGGACAGGAGGTGACAGAGGGGAAGTGGAAACGATCAGTGTAGAAAAGAAGAATAGGGATCAGTGTTGCAGCTTGCAAAGGAGGGGAGAAGGAATGATAGGAAGGAAAGAAGGAAGGAGAGGAAGGCGACCGAATGAAAAGCTTTTCTGTCACCTTCTCTACTATACCGCTGCAATCAGTTATGAGAGAGAGACACATCGATACATCTGCATATCCGTGTAACCGTAAATGTGGTGTGGATACCTACCAGCTCGGGTGTGAACGGATTGGTATCGGTGATTGCGCATCCCAACTGCAGCTGCAGCTGCAGATGCGTCGATTGTTGTGTCGGTGGTTGCAAAGAAGGAGAAAGGAGTGAGATGCTTGAGAGCCGCCATCAATGATCTGGATCTCGATATCCACTTTATTACGCAAACATATATTCACACAAAAATATGAAATACTTTGCATCTCGTATCTCAGCGGTGGTTTTCCGTTTCATCCTTTTTCTCGCTTTCTCAGACTCATCTTTTTCTCTTTCCGCATATTCCGCGAAAGCTAAATCGATCCCGATTGGACGAACTGTTCATTTAACGTCGAAAAAGCTCATCGTCGAACATATTTGTCGCTTATGGAACGAGTGAAATTCGCTTATGACTTCGATTGATTAACGAATCTAGTTTGTTTTTCTATCACACATTTCTAGAGAAAACACAAAATGGTAAGCTCTGATAGCGACATTAAAACGAATTAATTATTATTTCTACAAATATGAAACAGCGTAGACAATACATGTATTATCATATATACAATTAATCAATATTAATATAATATATAATTTTCAATTAATAGATAAAAAGCTATTAAATAATCAATCGCATAATCTCTGCTGATAGGCTTGGAAATGACTTATTATATAAGAAAATAAAATTCTCTTTTCTTGATTAATGAATTATTAGACCGCACATACATCTTATTAAGACGTTTATCTTGATTACCTGAATCAGTGAGTTTGAAAGTTATGCAAATTGCGAGAGGGATTAAATTATAATGAATTTGTCGACATTTGACAAATCGATTGCAATTAGGGATAACCCGAGATAACCATAATACGAAAATCTTATCCAGTTAAATCAAATTTGCGGCAAGAAATCATATCAAGTGAACTCAATACCGCAATAAATTCTACACATTTTAAAATCATGTATAATTTATTTTCCTTATTAATTCAAATTTTAATTAGCTGTTTAATTGCAACATGTTTTTTTCCAAACAAAAGAATTTTTGTTGTGCTTAATAAAAATATTCGTATTTTTCCTTAAATTATTCATATAGATACTATAAAAAGTTTAAAAAGTAAGATTAATTAAGATATAAAGAATTTCAATAAAATAAAAAAAGACAGAATTGTCTTGTTACGTCAAAAGTCCGCTTACTTTATTATGTTCAGCGGCTCAAAAGCGAGATAACATGATATATCCTAAAATGGCGAACATTGTATAATGCTATGCACACGGCCGGAACCTCTTGATAGCATGATCATGAGCCAAGGCAAACGTGACTTATCTATGATCGAGCCAAACCCGGCTGCAGTTGTACGCTAATCGCGCGTGTACACCGCGGCTGATACGTCGCGCTCGTAATACAACCTCGGTCTCGCGGGGAACGGGTTTGACAGCTTGCATTTCGACGATCGATTTGGCATGAGCGGATATGGATTGAATGCGCGTCCTTGGGAATTCCGTCGTCTCACTGTCAATCTCCGTCTTTCATTGCGTTAATTGGATTACGGAGCTTAAGCCGCGCGACGGCGATTGTGTGCGCATTCGGTACTTGGATAAGCGTATTAATCCGCGGCACGAATAAGTCGAGCTTATTAACGCGATAAGACGCGCGTCAAGATCAAACGTCGACGCGATCATCTCCAGCTTTCCGCTGACGTTTACAACGATCGAGGTTGATGGAAATTTTTTGATGACTCGCGAAATACGCGCCAATCGATTTAATATTTTAATAATTTATTCTTTACGTCACAAAACAATTATATATCTCTCTCTCTCATTATTATTTATATTTGTTATAGAATTATATTTATTATTTTCTTTAAAATAATCAATTCTTTTTTTTTTCATTTAAAAGAAGGTAATACACCTGCATATGTTCAATTTAATCATTTGCCAAATTAAATGTATACGCCACATATAAAATATGTGTCTTAATAGACTTTCTTTTATAGTAGCGTTAAATAAAATGTAAAATTTACAAAAGATGTTATATAATTCACACACACACACATATCGCACGCGCATGTTAATGTAGCGGAGATGCTTAAAGCGATAATAAATATGCATTAGCTATTACGAGCAAAAATGTGCCGCGCAAGAGAAGATCGCAGATAGCAGAATCAATAGAATCGATTACATTCTCCAGTCAGCGGCCGTGCCCTCCTCACCTTTGCTTTCGCCGCTCGGCAGTCGATGAGCCTACGCCCAACTAATTAGCCACGAAGCCAATCAGATAATTAGTCTCTAATGGTGTTCCATGCCGCCTCGTCATTTCGTTTTTGCTCCACTTGTTTTCTTATCGCCATTGGCTATAGAAAAAATCGCTAATTCAACTCAACTTTATGTCACTTTGCGTGAAACGCGAAGGTGAGAATATGTCAAGGATATGTTAAGTTTCAATTATGTAGCAACTAATTGTAAAAAAAAAACATGAGCACAATTATAAAGAAAGCTAATATATCATTTTTAAAGCTCGTAGACGCGTTGAGTAGAGAAGGTAATATTACGGACAAAAGAAAGAGATAAAAGATAACAGTGTGTCTATCGTAAACCGGCATTCACGATATAAGAGCGTTCGATAATCGATCTACTGTCGGCATAGCATTATATCGATTGCCAAGTAAGCCTGTATTTTAGATAGTCTGAAATGTAAACCTCATAAAGAATAGCGGAGAGAGAAGTTTGATCGCGGCTGTTAAAGTTCTTCTAACGGTAAATATGTCACGTATTAAAAACATACCCCACAAATAAGCGTAATTCCATCCATAAGTATGAGATATGGAAATGATGCACAACATTATGTAAACCTTAGCAACTTCAACTCCTTAGATCGCGCCCGATGTTGCAATCTCTAGCCGGACATTAAAACGACGCCTTCTGGAAACTAAAGTTAACGTGACGATTTACGTTATTTTCGCAAGATCCGACAATCTACGGCGCTCAGAGGAATTAAAACTTTCCGGCGTCACACACACATTAGCTCGCTCCGCTGGCACAGTTTTACAGTTCTTACGACTCTAAGAGCGGCTCTTACTCGAAAAATTACCTACTCCGGCACATGATAATTGTATCTTATCACGAAATACGGTTGTCCGTAGCGTGGTCGCGAAACAAAATGCCTTCTCTCTCTCTCTCTCTCTCTCTCTCTCTCGTGTTGTTTTTAGATCGACGTTATGTAATTGAATTAATCGCTGTTACAAACGCAAAACTTTACGATACGGTCAACTATATACGTCTACTATAGTTTTATAAAGAGAACGACGAAAAAAAAGTATATATATATGAAAAAAAAAAAATACACGCGAATAATAATCACGGCAGTACGAATCGAAGATTCGAAAATTGGCAAGATGGGAAATCGGGGTGTCGCGCACGAAAGTGAGGGCAATGTCAGCGCAATTTTCAGCCTTTGTCGACACGAATCGGCGTGAATCGTGGCGCCGAAAACGCCGTGCATTCATGCGAGCCTACGCAATATAATATGCACGCGATATAATATGCGACTGCATTGCGACTCGGCAATCGTCGAACCTTCCACGGGTCGGTCCGAGCCTCGGCCTCTAACGAGGGAGAAATGCAAAAGGGAGAGGAGACGCAGAAGGGGAAGAGGGGAAGAGGATAGTGGCAGGATGACCATCCCTGAATTCCGACCAAATCTACCGAGCACTCGTGGTTAGGACGTTCCTTCTCATTAGCGATGTCGCGCCGCGTACAACTAATTGTAGTTATGTTTCCCGGCACCTACATCCGGTACTTACGCTCGCTCGATGTTAAACAGGTGAGTCCGGCCTTGTAACGTTACTTCCGGCGAGATTTATTCGCCGTACTCCGACGCTCGGCGGGGAAATCACAGCGTTAAATGCATCCACGTGGGCGTTCATCTCGCTACTGCCGCTTGTCTCTCGCGTGATTCTACCATAGATTCCTGCGTTTCTTCCACAAATTTAAAAAGTTTAGATTAAACCCAAAGGAAATACACGTAAATTTGCGTATCTTGTGTAATGGAATAATAAACGAAGCGCACGCATAGTCATAGAAGAACAAGCATAATTTTAATTGAGAAATTATAACAGGATGGCAAAGAGGGGTATTCTCTACATGCGAACGAGAGAATTCCTCCCTTTATTCTTCGATCGCAGGGGTAAAACTGATCTTATCGAGAATGAATAAATATTTAATCGGTAGAATTCGAGATTTTTGTTTTAATAAAGTTGCATTTTAGTCGCATAAAATTGAATCTCAACAAATTTAATTAAGGCGCGGATGGGAGATTATACGATATTCATATCGCAGTCTTTTATTAAAATCCACTAAAAATTCTCGCGCGCATACAACGCGCCTCGCTTACTATCGCGCGTCGATGTAAATAGGACTTTAATCCGCGTCTCATCTAGAATCTATTTCATTTCCGAAGCCAAGAAAGAACTCTTCCAATCGGATACTCGCCTGGATCCGCGCGTTATATTTAAATATTCATCGGCAATCTCTCTTATATGAAAGTCTCGGGCGCGCCATTACCGAATGGAAAAGTTAATTGCTACTTTGCATAATAATTCAATGAGAGCAAAAAGTCCATCTCTCTCTTGTCTTCTCTCTCTCTCTCTCCGATCGTCGATTCTTCCGTCAAAACGACAGAAGATCTTGAATATCGGAAGAGAGAGGTAATTCCGTCATGAAAATAGGGTCGACTGTTCGGCTTCACTTTGCACGATTATGACCCTTCGATCGTGGCACCCTCGATCCAAGCTTTATCAACGAGGCGTCCACTTTTTTCGCGACAAGTGCTCTTTTTTCGTCGAGGGGATGCGTCACGCAAACGTCCATAATTAGCTTCCGTAATGTATGCGCACTTTTCAACGCAACGTTGCAGTTTGCGTTAAACCTCGACACGAAACGGCTCGTTCTTGTTAATGTATCCGCAGTATATCGATTTCCGCGGCACCCTTTTGCGCACGACGCCCGACAAACTATACTAGATTATCTGATGAAATGGGTAAATGCCCCCGGTAATTACTTCATGATATCATTACGTAATGATACGACGCACTTTTCACATCCCCTAATTTGCGCAGCAGAATAAGAATATAATTTACACGATTATAAAAACAGTGTTACATATGCGTGGTATAAAGTTATAACAGTAGCGAGAAATAGATTGGCTTGATAGAATATTAGTTTTCCATTTTTCCCGCATAATACACAAATACATATATGTAAATTTCTTCCTTAAATTTTCATTTTTGCAAATTTCTGTAGAAATGTTAAACTCGCATATAGAAGATAAATAAATAAAAGTACAATTACATGTACATTATTGCAATATGTAAATAACATAGAAAAATAAGCAACGAAATTGCCTCTCTCACGTGTAATCAAAAACACAATGATACGAGGAAAACGACATAAAATTAATAAAATTTACTTTCCTACACAAAAATAACAGTATAAGAAATAAAAGAAATAAGATATTTTAATATAGCAGATTTTCTCTTACAAAATTGATTTAAGCTCTTTTTTCTCTCAAGTTTGTCGTACGTATTTTATCTACCGACTCAACCAAGTCGCATAACGCGTACAACTCTTCGTCAATCGTAACGAGATGCGAGAGCTCGCCGTTATTTATTTTTCTCTTCCTTTGACAGAGAAACGTGAAAATTGTCCAAGAAATATCCGATGAGAACCGCGCTTATAAAGTCATGAAAACGAATACGCGCCGCACGTTGTATTAAATCGCCGTCGCAATTAAGTACATCTCTGAGAAAAATTAAAAGAGTTTTCAAAAGCCGCGCGAGACGATTCGCGTCGCTTTTTAATCATATCTGCGTTAGTTCTGCGGGGTCCTTTTTCTTTGCGCTTTGAGGTTTTGTGATGTTTTTGTCCCTCCTTTCTCCCTCTTATCGCACCTTTTTCAGAGCGGCGTTCTGATAGGGCTGGTTGGTTCTAAAAATTTAAGGACGACCGAATCGTAAAAGAAGTTGACTTGACAGAAATTTTTTTTACGAGCCGCGGTTCACGACTCATTTGGTTCATCCGATCTCTCGACACCTACAAGACCGATGAAGTGGATGCAGGCGATGCGGAGGCGAGTCTCGGCTTTTATTACAAATGCGCCACGCGGCACATAAATAACGCCCGTCTGCCACGTTCACAATAACTCGTTAAAGCTTGTTAGAGAGAGCGTGTGAGAAACAGAACCGCGTGCCGCGATACGAGGATACGACGATATGGTGCAATCTGTGTGTATCGATTGAATCACGCAATTTCGTTGATACAGCACCTCTCTGTTCCTTTCTTCGACACGAATCGATAGTGATGAAAGGATTCTATCTAATTAAGCAGCTAGCAATCAATAATGAACAGTGAATAACCATTCGCAGATATTTTTTTAATGCGTTTTATTTTTCTGTGAAATTATCAATTTATTATATTTCACAATGTATATTATTTATTTTTTCAATTAGTAATACTAAAATGAAATGAAGTTACATTCTCTTATCCTCCTGTGATTAAATTAAGAGAGATATATAGTTTTTTCATCTCATTTTAATCATACAATTTATGATATGTGTGCTACATAAAAAACGATTTGAAAGAAAACATGATTATCGGAAATATTTAATTCGGAAATATATCAATTATTTCTTCACTTAATGCTGGTAAACATTTCAATAGCATTATAATACTTTCATGTAAAATCGTATTTGGATAAAATGTTGCGCGGCAATTTTAATGCAATTAATAGAACAGCTTGATGATGATACGCGTAAACAGATTGCATTCCATCGTGAATATCAAAAATGTGTGTTTCGTTCGGGAAAACTGATTTAATACTGATTTAATACTTTTCAGTACCAAGCTCGAGTATCTCTTTAAATATTAATATGGTATTTTCGTTGCGATCGATAGAGCGACTCTCTCTCTTTCTCCCTCTCTCCGTCTCCACAATATTACATATTTAATAAAATTTTATCAAGCTAGTAGAGAAAAATGTTTTAAAAATAAATGATAAATTATGCTCCAACTTTTCGCGAGTGTGACTGTCGTTGTTAAATCATGAAGAAAGAAGAAATAATCATCAACAATACGTTCAAAGTGAAACGTCAATGACGAGGAAGAGCAGAAAATATTACGAAAGAGAGGAATTTTAATGATCGGAGTTTCCCTAACGATAGAACTATAACAGCTATAACGAAAGACTGGTTTTCGCTTTTCTTTATCAGCTCATTATTTTATACGACAGAACTGTCAAGCCGTCGAGTTTGACTTATTGTTAATCCTTTGCGCCATTTTCTCAAATCCCTGAATCTCAATATCTCGCGCAAGAGTCTAATCTTTGTTCTCCCCTCTCGCTTTCTCTCTCTCTCTCTCTCTCTCTCTCTCTCTCTCTCTTATTAAATTTACAATCGTATCGATCTACTCTATTTTTCGTAATCCCAATGGCGATCATTAATATATTAAAAATGAGAAAATTATATATGTATCGTATTTCTAACAATCCAGCTTCTTAAATTTAACGTACATCTCTCATCTACTGTTACATATTACATGTACATAATCAATAATTCAATAACAAACACATAAAATGTAACAATACGAATAATATAGGTCACATGTGAATAAAACTACAAATAACAAGTACAATAATATTCTGAGAGTTACATAAAATGCGGGACTGAGCAGGAATGTATAATGTAGTACTCGGAATTATACGAATCAGCGCTTTTTATTCGTTAGCTTGACGTATAATAAGGGAAAACGCAAACGTTTATATTATGATAAATCCAATGTGATGTTAGAGAATGCGCACACGTGTGCCCTCAAACTACTCTCGGCGGGAGCGAATGAGACGTCGAAGAGGGATGACACTTCTCTTAACGTATCTTAAGAAAACACGGCGGATACAAGAAACCCCGGCTGCAGCCACACGGATGAACGATCCTTCCATAACCGCTCTCTTTCATCACGAGATTTTGTAAATATTTGCTGTAGAATTCGATATAGGTCTTCTTCCCATGGACTGTGTTCTCGATTTTCCGAGGGATTATTTCAAACGGGATCGCTTATCTTATCCGTAATTTTCTACTGTATCCGCTACGCGTGACTATCGATTTTTTTTTTTTTTGCGATTAGCATGAGCAAGATAACTCGATTAATAATAATTTACTTCCGCTTTATCCCCATATCTGTTTGCAGATATGAGAAAATATTTCCCAATTTGGCTCTAACGCTCAATTTCATTATAAAGATTCGATTAAGTGTATTGAAAAAAAAAAACAACGCGCAAAACGAAAGGGTATGCATATATGAAGGAATGGTGCAAATGCCATGGTTTCCACCGACAAACCATTGAAACGATTTATTTTAAATTTTTGTACACGATCAAATATCGTTGTAACAGATCCACTTCAACAGTTGTATTCCGATATTTGATTTGTTCGCCGTTATAGGTTATTTACATACATATACATACAATGAATATATATACATAAAGTTCAAGATGGTTTTATGGATGTAAAATGATCGCAAATTGCTTCGCTCTTGCCATCTTCTCGAAGAAAGTCATGTAGACGTAAATAAGTTCCAGTAGATGAGATATTGATTAAGAGTGACTTATCCGCGCGTCATGTTAGCACCCATTCTTTGATGAAAATAAAAATATCCAGTTCTAGAGGAAGGACTTTTCAACTTTAAATTCATTCTTCTTGTTTTACGAACTGTAACCTCTATATAGCTTGACAATCTGCATTTTTCTTCTTAAAAAAATAATTCTTTCTTGAATTCACAAAATGTTGTTAGAATTTCATTATATATTTTATTTCCATCAATATTTTTGTCGATATTAATTTAATAAAATTACATAATCAGATTTAATTAAAAAGAAATTAATTTTTTCTTCTAGTTGACAGAGTAGTTTTTTTTTTAATCACTCACATGAATAAACGATGACAAATGACTTTTTATTTTATGTTTCAGAGACAAGCATTTCGTGCTTGTACAACAAAATTAAACTTTTTATTTATGATATATTTCTTCCATAGGATTCGTAGCTTCAAATATTAATTTAATTTTTTTCCAATAGAGAGAATTGACAAAAGTCTGTACTCTGAGCGTTTCCGATACGGTCGACAAATACTTTCGCCTTATTTTTTTCGCGTCGCGGCACAAAGAGAGAAAGACGCCATTGATATTACGATAATAAAAATTTCAAAGACTTCGGATTCCGCGATGATAACATTAAACAACTTTCTCGCGATGAACGCCAAGAATCTGCACATCCTCGAATTATTTTTACGACGACTAGCAAGAAACTCATGTTTTTTATCTCTGCGCCGGGGGAATGGGAAATGGATGAAATGGAGATGTAAGTAAGTTGGCGATGAGGAAAGTAAGTTTAGCCGGGCATCTATCGGGAATGGAAAAGCAGTCGAAGTATCGAAGTGCGATCTCGCTGCATGCTACGATAACTATATGATATTATTAGCCTTGGGCAAGATGGGGCTCATGGAATGAAGGGATCGAATAAGCAGTGGTGCGTTACGGCAGAAAGAGGAAGAAAGAGGAAAGAGGAATGCAAAAAAAAACAAAAAAAAAAAAAAACCAAGAGCTATGAAAAATGAGGGGAGACCTGAGATGCGATGAGAACGGCGCAAAGATATGAGGAGGACGCAAGAGAAAAAATGATGCTTTTGGAGGAGACGCGAGAGTAGTACGGGGTAAACTGCTATTTAACTCTCGTCGAATCGAAACTTGCCGTCGTATCGTCGGTAACGCGATAGACGTGGGCACCAAAGCGTTTATTTGCAAGATGGGAAAAATGGAATTACGATAAAGTAAAATAGAGTTCTAACGATCCTACACTTGGCTTTTGCGTATCCCTTCGTCGACTCGCTGCGGGCGAGGCAAGGAGGCCGCAGGCAACTTTAAAGTGTCCTTGTTAAGTTTTTGTTTCGCGCCATTTTCTCGCGAAGGCAAGGCGGACGCTTCAACTTTTTCCCACAAATTCGTGCCGAAAATTCGACATCTTTGTCGCCGCCTCTGGTGCCGCGGACGCGAGGATTCTCCAGGGAGAGGGATCTCATTGCTATTCAACGATCGTGAGCATGCCGGAAAATCCGTCGGAATGTTTAGCTTAAAAGTAGCTCTGCGGCGAAATATCTTGCGCCGATCGTATAAATAGGTACGATATGATATAAGCTGATCAAATATTTTAATTTCACAAGATATTCTTTTTCTTCTTTTAGAATATTCTTTTTTTTACATATTATCCTAGACTTCTTGTTTACCTATATATGTATGTTGTATCTTATTCGCTTGCAATAAATTTTATCAAAAAATAATTGTCCAAGCAGGATTTAAATGGATAAAAAAAATCCGTGTTTATCCGAAAAGCCAGGAAAGCATTAGCGTTAAATTGGTAAGCTGAAAACTTTAATGCGCAAAGAAAGGTGCAAGCCGCGCTAATCGCAGAAGTAATTATCGACAGGATAAATATCTCGACGCTCGTAACTTGCTCCGCTTTTAGAATATCCAGATGTGCGGGGGCCCCTTTTGTTGGTCCAAGTACTCCTCGGCAGTCGTGCCGGTATTCCAGGAAGAAGAGAGACACTTGTATCTTGGTACAGTAACATATGCGGCTGGGTGTTATCATTCCCTCTCAACGATAATATTGCTCTTGCCGCCGCGTGCGTTTCTTCCGTCGGTGCATTTACTTTGGTCTACTCGACATGTACAATACCAGTCTTCCCCTTTTACCAGAGGAATATAAATGTGGGAACAAATCCCCATAAAAGATGCCACACGAAATCGCCGTCGACAATTCTCGCCATAAGGCAAGAAATGCGAACGCGTGAATTTCGCTCGTGAAAAGAATACTCGCGCGCGAGTATTTGCGTAATAAAACAATTTTACGGTAGCGATGATTTAATTTCACCAAACAAATGATCGAGCGCGCGTCGCATCAAGAGAACAATTTGAATATTCATTGAATATGCCGCCTAAAAGTGAGCTTTATGGTGCTCGCAAATTTTTGCAAACGCACGGATATTTGCGTTAACGTCGCCCGCGAAATATTATAAAATTGCGAACGAAAGAAAAAATGTAATTGGTCGTGAAATGTATGGATGTAACCGGTTATGTTTGAATCCGCGAAAAAAACTTTTGCGCTCTACATACGCACAATTAACCATGCACATTTTACAAAGAATAAAAATTTGATTTAACGAAACAAAAAAATCATTATCGCTTGCACGCGCGATATACACTTGTATAATATACGGTATATAAGAAGAAAAAAAGACAGTATTTTATTTTGACAAGACTGGAAGATGAACTCGTAGATACAAGAGATTACGAGCTATTTAAAAAAAAAATCTTCTCTTGTCGATTCTTTTTAATTTAATAGTTAGGAAACTATTGTTTTCAGTCCTAGAGTCGCGTCAAGTCGAACGATAAATAACGATAGTAAGACGATTGCGCATCAAACAATCGTGCCGTTTAATGCACTCAAACGACGCGCAGCACGACTACTCTATCAGAATTTTCATCGTTGGTTGGCAAAGTCGAGAAACATTGGCATTCGAGATTCGTCAAAGGTTGGTGGGGATTGGAATGGAGCCAATGCTCGTGTATACATATATACGTTTGCGAGTGTATGTATGTGTGGAATGCAAGTGCGTTGTCTGCCGGGAATGTCCCGAAAGTGAGTCACTTTCCACCCTCGTTTCGATCCCCGACGAACGGGGTGGACAGCCGACACGATGCCAGACGAGACTGAAGAAAAACACACGGGAGGTAAGTCCGACAAGGCGAGGAGGAAGAGTCGTCGCAAAAAAACACTCTCGTAAAGATATCGCTTTTTATGCTTCCGACGTTCGAAATATCAGAACGGAGCCGGGACGCGACAGAAGAGGTTTTCTCGAGGGTGAAGGGGGATGCGCGGCGAGGGAACGGAAAAATACTCTCGCGAGGAAAAAAGTAATCCGCCGTTACAGTGCATCTCGGGGGGTGGTCTGAAGGCGAACGCGGGGTGGGGGGAAGGGGCGCTCGCTTGTGGCAAGCGTAAATCTCGATTCGAGAAAATGAAATTTGCCGTGGCGCGTATCCTAGTGTCAATTTTTATATGTACGTACTTCCCTCTGTGTGTGTGTGTGTGTGTGCGCGTGTATACGCGCTCACGCGTTTTCCACATTTCCGCGTGGCTGGATTATTTTTATCGCGCCGGCACGCGCGCGATATTTTAGTTTGCCTATATAAATCACGCCGCAGATAGCGAAGACGAGTTTTCAGCGATCGAACGCACGTGACGTTTTCGATGGAAGCGCGACTCTTTTTTTTATCACGCACGTGAATGCGTTACGATTATCGGACACGATGATATTCCGAACGGTGTTCGACATGTGAAATATAAAATGGGCGTATTAAAATATTAAAACATTACAAGTCTGCCGCGCAATAAAAACTGTTCTAAATTTTCATGTTTTTAATTGTTTTTAAAACGTCTTGTTACACATGCATTAAAAAAAAAAACGCGTTCATTCAAGCTCAATTCACGATTCCATTGCAGATTTTATAGTAAATACTTGTGCTGGTTTGATATGGCGTTCGTTTGCATTGCAATAAGCGGCGAGAAGAATACAGGGGATAGAACCGACATGACGTGAGTAATGACCGTAATGAACAAACAAATGCACGTTTCTAGTGCAAACAGCTGCACAGGAGTCCATAATTTGTTATAACTAAAATATAATTGTTATTTTCACATAACGCACAAATTCTCTCTCGATATGTAACCTCAATATTAAACTAAAATATATGATTGAATATATATCAATATGCATTAAATATACGTTACAAATCAGCGCTTGATCTATATTCTGACCAATAATACTATTTTAAATGAATCGATGTCAATTCAAAAAGAATGAGGGAGAGAGAGAGAGAGAGAGAGAGAGAGAGACAAAGAGGAAAAGAGGTATACATTTAGTTAGTGTCATTAAATTCGATATCGGCTTGATATATCATGCAAACTTGCGATTAAAGCTTTGATAACAACATGTTGTCGGCTTTAATTATTGGATTTTTATTTCTTTTTATTTTATAACATATATGAGACTCTCCTTGTTTAACACGTTTTCGTTCTTGTAATTTGCATATTTAATCGTCTGTTACAAATTAAATATCCAAAATAGACTATACATATATACATACACATATTACGATGTAAAATTTAATATCAATGAGATATTTTGGTAAAAGAGAATTTTATTTGCAATCACCTTTGATTGATTTCCGGTTTAATTAATAGATAAATGTGTCGCACTCTCTCTCTCTCTCTCTCTCTCTCTCTCTCTCTCGCTGTGGGGAATAACGTGAATGTTCCATTGCGCGAGAATTATCCGAGGCGAATCATTTCGTCGGACGGGGAACGTTATTTACGGGAAGGAGCACAAAGAGTCCGGCGCGAGATCGAGGGGAGAATAATAAATCGCAGCGCTCCGCTTGTTTCGACGAAAACCGAACTCGAGGAAAAATGCTACACGAGGATGCGCGGGAGTCCGTAAAATTGTCAGCCTGTATATCGCGACTTGTCTACTCGCTCGCGTTTTTGCGCGCTCTCCTCTCCCAGCGGAGGAAAGGCGGCTTTCCTCTCATCGTCGCGCGCGAATGCATTATTCATCGCGCGATAGTGCGCTCGGAACCGTCGCTCGATGAGCTAGATGCGCTTTCGACAATACGTGTCGTACATTTCCGTGACGCGGGCGGTCCGCGGCGGAGGCGGTTTCGACGATTCCGTCAAAAATGCGCTCCCGCGATTAGGTCTCGAGCGGAATCGCGTCCGATCGCGTATATCGGACGAGAAATGCCGGGATCGTCCGCGTGGTCGATTCGACGCTAGTCGAGGAATTACACATTGAGGACTCCAAAGTATTCGTGCCAACCGCACCGTCCCTACGTAGAGTAGTATTCAGTAGATAGTTCATACCAGACAATTTCGCTGCTTAATTATTCCCGGCTCTGCGTTTTGTCGCGCTCTTTGTCGATAGAATGCAAATGAACGTTTGAATGTTTTTGCGGGGGATAATGAACAGCGGGTCTACCGTGCTGCTTCCACTGTGAATACGTTCGTAATTTTACAGTTTTTATTATATTTTATTATCCAAATCTTCGACAGCAGATCTTAAATCAAAAATATACGAGTTTTTCTTCATCAGAATTCGAAAATAAAAAATATTGTTTTATGTAAAAAAATATTCGAGCGGAATATTGTGAATGCTAGCTTTAGATTCACAAGGAAGAGACTGCAATATTTCCCTGAATTTATGCAAACATAAAAGGAAAAAAATGATGTTCCGATATTTTCTTAAATTTCAATTTTTCACATTTTAATATCTTGTCAACATTAAACAAATATTTTTTATACTAATAAACGTTTACTATATATTTATAATAATAAATGTACTTGGTATTCATATGATATAATATTCCACATTAATCAGTTTATTGGAAGCATGAATTCTGTCTTTCTTTCTCTATATGTCTCTTGTTCTCCCTCTTCCTATGGCATTCCCTGGATCAGACCTGCATAATCAAGCCCTAATTAAGTGAACGGATCACACAAATGCTCTTATCTTCTCAAACTAATCATTCAAATCGGAGGAGTTGGCAAAAAGCAGACATAGCTCACGGTCGCACACGTGACTTGCAATATCGCATAGTCAAGCATAGACTAGCTATAAATAAAAAATACATCGTTTGCATTTTATTCGCACTGATCAAACATAATATAACTACACTAATTACCAATCGAAATTTCTAAAATATTCGTTTTAATTTGTTAACTCGACTTTTAAAAAAAATAAAGATTTTATTAAACTTTTAAAAATATTCTTGTAATTCGTATGTCAAATTTATATATATATACTCATTACATTAAGTTTTAATGCCTGTAGTTAAAAAATGTTAACATATTACATCACTTTATTTGAGTTAAAGATGATGGTTATAACAGTTTCCTTTCATTTTGCTCAAAGGCTGCCGTTGTTTTCCGAAATTAAAGCGTTAGGCGCTGCCTTCATGCAGCTTAACAAGAAAAAGATTGTATGCTTTTTCTTTTGATCACATATCATTAATCATTTGTCTTAATGCGAGCGTTGCGTGTTTAATGTCGTACTTATATTGAATGATACTGTTGTAATGGTACGATTGTAACATATAAAATTCTACCTCAGAGCATCGCATTTAAAAAGATGTGTCAAGCGAGCAAGTAAGTCTTGAACAAGCACATTAAAATTAACATGAGACACAATAATGAAAATACAAAAATTAAAAAATTAAGGGCCCATAAAATGCAGTATAAATTTATGCATTATACTTAATTTATCTGTTTTATATTGAACCGAGATAAAATTGAATCTTCCATAACGTTAATTATTTTCGAAATTAGACGTGCATTACTTGATTAAATTTTCAATGATTCGCATTACCAAGATAATATTGTAAAATCTGTTATACGGTGCAATTTATTGGAAACTAATTTTCAATAATTCTCAAATGGCGAAAATGTGCGAAAATACACATTTATATATATTATATACATAAAAATATACAATAACAACAATCGTATCATGAAATTAATATACTTATTTAAAAAAAAAAAGTTATTTAGCAATAATCTTACTAATTAGCCGTTTTTTCGTGTATATTTACAAATATAACGTTTAAAAAGCATCCTTCTTAAAGATTAAAAATGTGTAAAAAATTAAACAATTTTTGGACATTAATAAAAACAAATGAGCGTTATCATAGCATTTCACACAAGTGAGATATATTGATTTAAAGCAATTTTTTGATATACTACGATATCTCGTTACGATGTATGATACCGTTTGCGATATTATAAAAAAAAACTATATAAATCTGTATCATCTGTATCATCGTAAAAGATTGATCATACGCCCACGTAAAAGCGCAGAAACTGTCGAGCGTCAAATATACACATTCATAAATCGTGCGGTATTTACCGTGTAACCATATTCTCATTTGTCACGTGTATACGAGCGTTTAAATACTTGAAAACGTCAATCATCGGCGTTTTTGAAATGCAATATATTTACATTACATTCCAATCACTGAATAATTAATGCACTTTCATAATGCATAATTGTCGAAACGGTCATATCGGCTAACGCATACGCAATCCCTTCAGATGCACACTCTCTAGATATAATTTTCCACGTAAAACAGTCCTCCGTAATTGTTCACTCGATCTGTGTTCGTGGAAAACAATGGTTATTTGTACATGCATCTATTTCTATGTTCCTTCCAAGAGATCGAAGTTTCCAAGAAATATATCTTGCTACCAGATGAATAAACTATAAATGTTTCGATAGGATATATATACACGCATATTCTTATATCTATGTTGTTATTATGTGTACGCCGCAGATCGGATTTATGCGCAAGCGGTGTGATGCGTAAAAAATTTTACGAGACTTCGTCACACCGTAATCTTCTTGTACATGATACAAATGTCGTAAGCTTCCGCGTAAAAAAAGATGTCTGCTCGCAAGGGAAAAGGTCGTGGGTAATGCACGAGCATTGTGTAAATTTTTACGATCATAATTGAACAGATGTATTTATGTAATTGCATGATATAACTATTCATGTCCTCGATCGTTGCAAATTATCGAAATAAATCATTGGGACATATCATATTAATTAACGGCCTGTAAATAGATAATGCATCTCTGTGAATATGTATGCTTGAAATTTACCACGATAGCCGTATTCTCGCACAGAAAGGGCAATGCACGATCCCTCGTAGCAGATCCAACGAGCTGCCGGAATCGTCTTGTACAAATAATCATCCTTTTCTCGGCCCGACTGTCGGTGCACCGCACGACGTAAACTTACGTATTCAAGAAGAGCCGGGCCGAAATTAAGAGGAAGAGCTGCCGTTTCCAGCTGGAATTCTAATATAAATATTTAACTCGAATCTCCCTTTAAAACAATCTACCATTGTTTATCGCTGTTGAACAAATTGTTACCATCGCATAACATATCAGTGATATAAAATTTAGGCATTTTTTTTTAGCACAGCGAAACAAATCACTAGTTTTACAATTTTTATTGTCAACCTATATAATCGAATATCTCGGTTTATAGAAAAACGCGAATATAAATATAAATCCGAATAATCTCTTTCTCTCTCTCTCTCTATCTCAAAAATCTCTACTAATATTATATATATATATATATATATATATATATATATATATATATTTATTAAAAATTATTATATGTGAGAGTACAAGTTTTTAAATTTATCTTGTCTATATCTTATCCTCATCAAATTCTCAATAAATTATTTTCTCATAAGCGTTATTTTTATTGACATTATTTTTATCTGGGATCTAAATAAATCTAAAAATATGCTGCTAAATTTCTTTTAACGTATTATTCTCTTTGAATTATATAAAATTTAAAAAAATTTAATTTCAAGTAACACGTAATGTCGGATTAATTTTTCAAGAAACAATCATTTTGTTGGCAAACGTTTGATAAACATTAAAGATATATCGAGAGCTTTTAAAACGGACATACTAGTCGTATCGTATATTTCGAGTGAAACATCATCCTTATTGGAAGGAATTACGAGCACTGAAGAGGAAAGACGAAAGGACCATGCGAAGCCTAAAGATAGGTACGACCGATCGATCCGTAGAGCAACAAAGCCATTATCTGCTTCAGCCGTTCAAGCACAAGGTAAATTGTGTCCGTGCGCTGGAGTAGGTCTGTTCTACCGGAAGTCAGAGGGTCACTCTCTCGACCGACTAAGGCAAGTCGAGACGTCAAGCCCCGTACTATCTGTTAGTCGCTTCCAACCCATCGAGATCCTTGTAAAGTTTCGGTCTATCGATGGATACTCGAATGCGCGACATTGAATCCTCGACAATACCTTCACCTCGACACCAGATTCACAAGTCTTCTTAACAAGGAAACTTGAACAAATGACGCCGTTCCATCGACTTTAAAGTTAATATACAATTTTATTAATTTCCTGTTTCTCAATAATGTATTATAGCCAAATCCAAACAATGAGATTCAGTTAAATTTTGTTGCATTTTAATTTCACATATATATATGTATATACATTTTATAATAAATATAATATAACAGCATGGTTTATATATAATTAATTTTAATACTTTTTAATAAAATTGTATAATTTTAATAAATAAAGGATAATGAGATTAACAATAAGTTGCCGCAAAAAACCGCGTATTATGATATGTGAATTATTTGCAATTATCAACTAAATAATAAAACAAATACTAAAATGTATTTTTACATATTTGTATGTGAAGAATTTTTATACAAAAATGTGTATGTCAAGAAAGCTATTTATAACTTATTAATTAATCAAAAATGTGAAAATCACAATTCACAAACTATATTAGAAAACAAACGAGTAATTTGTAAATTCACATATCCTAATGCGATTTGAGATATGTCAAATTTTTATACATCATACACATTTGTACGCGTGGCGCGTAAAACATTTTCATAGAGATTTTCCAGCCGGAAAGCCTAGAGTCTCTAATTTGCATAATCTCTGTCCGTGCGTACACTTTTGTTTTAAACATATTATTCACCGCGAGACTAATGAGTATGTTACATTTATTAAGGATGGCGTAATGACGTAGTTTGGGCGCTTGTAGCTAGAAAATGGCAATTTAACAGCAAAATGTGCTCGCATAGTGATATCTCGGACACGGCAGCTGATTTAAATACTTGAACAATCACGAAACTTTATACTCTTGCTTTTCGCGATCGAACAGAATTACCTTCTTCGAGCCTTCTTTTAACCACTGGGTCGATTCCACTTATCGTAAATCGGGCTGACCTACCCCATTACGTTCTATGATAATCGATGGCGATATTATTTCAGAGGACATAGACAGCTCACAACATGATAGCTCGATATATAGGTAAGTATGGAATTTTAAATTATCATTTCTCAAGTTTCAATGTGCAGTCAATCAATCTATTTCAGTCGCTATATGATTATTTTGATCTTATCGTAATGCTTATGGCTATAAAGATGATTAGTTTTATAAACGTTGATTTAATGATTATCATCGCTGATAATGTGATGTCTATCTTTTTACAACGCTATTAAGTTAATATGATTTGCAGAAAAATTTCTCATAATACTTTCAATAAAATTAAATGTATAATGATTTAAATAAAATTAAGCCCTAATTATTAGATGCAATTATTAAACGACGATATCGCTGGTTTATATTTTCATTGTACATTTTGCATTAAATACAGATGTCTGACTCTCTGAGTTTCATTTGTACGATAATGATATTATAGCTAAAAGATGAAATGATGATTGAGAATTAATCTCATATTGAACATTACATATATTCACGAGAGTGTGTCGACTATCGAATTATAGGACGACGATTATAACGTTATGAATAATAAAATAAATAATTAAAATAAATGTAAAATAATATGATTGTATACGTAAAAACGCATTACCACATGCATTGCAAACGATATTGATACTTTGTTTATACCATTAAGTTATATGTTATTAGCTGATATGTTGGAAAAGCGAATGCAATATCGCTCTGTCAGTTTTATATATCATAAATAAAATAGTATACATTGTGGCAAAAATGATACAAATAGTATTTCTTTTATATCTCACACTTTATATTCTCACTGCATTCATTGTTGTATTATATTCAGCTGTACGTTATTATAGGTTTTTACAACAAATCACGTTGAGTGTTGTTTCATTGTTCTTTCAAAACGAGATTCTAACAAATGTAAAAAGCGTTGGTTGGAATTAATCAAAATATAATTTAGAATACATATGTATATATATATATATATATATATATATATATATATTTATACACGTGAATTTCATACTATATGCATTGATGTAAACATTGCAATCGCAAAACAAGATCTTCATTAAAATATCTATAAAATTTTTGTTGGTTGCACAAAAGCGAAGCGCATGTTTAAAAATTTCTACAATAGAGTTACGTTACAAAAAACACAAAAATACATTTGTTCCCAATCTGATTTTTCCTCTAGGTACATATTTCCCGCGTTATCAGCGAGTTGTTCATCGCTAACTTTACCGTATACCGTTTCATCGATCGCCACTGCGTTCGCAAAAACTCCCGAATATACGATTACGCGATAATCGCGACAGATCGCAAAATCAAAAGCATCCCCGGAGTCGCCTTTTGTCCCTTTATCCTTTCACGGCGCACCAGGGGGTGGTTCGCGTGCACGGTGCGATAGGCTAATTAATTAGCCTACCTTCCTTCCCCCCCTCCCCCTCCCCCCTCTTCCAGGAAAAGGCATAACGTCGGCTACGACGAGGAGCCGCGCGCGACGTGGATGACACGTGAGATAGGATATGTATTCTAATCCAAGTAGGTAGATACTCGCACATTCCTCCGTGGCGGTGCAGGTTCGCATTTCAATGAGAAACCCAACCGTAAGACATTAGACCTGTCCCTTCCCCCCCCCCCCCCCTTCCTTACCACCCTTCACGACTATCTCTCTCCCGCATCGTGCCCCTTGTCTTTCTCGGCTCCTCGGCACCCCGGCCTCCGATCTGCGATGCGGCGAACCTATCTACGTACCTTACCTACCTACCTACCTATCTACGTACGTTCGAACACAGTGCGCGCGTCGTCTTAGCTTCTTCCGTCTATCTCCCTTTATCCGACACCTCCGGGCTCGAGCAAGCCAGCAGGCACTCGGAAACTGCTCATATCGGGGATATAGCGCGTATGAAACCGCCACTTTGGAACTAAGC
Organism: Cataglyphis hispanica; assembly: GCF_021464435.1. NCBI lineage: Eukaryota > Metazoa > Arthropoda > Insecta > Hymenoptera > Formicidae > Cataglyphis > Cataglyphis hispanica. The sequence goes on from NC_065971.1 coordinate 443,319, forward strand.
CGGGGCGCTAGATGGTTAGGATGGGTGGTTAGAGGGTTGGTCTCCTGTCTCTCCCCCTTCCCTTCCCTTCCCCTCTTCTCTCCCTCTTCTCTCGCGTATGGAACTTAGTTCAGCCGCAGCCCTTCCGCGCTCGCAGCCCTGCACTCTTGTCGATATAAGCAAGACAGCCGACATCCTTTCCTCCTCGACTATCGTCGACGAACAGACATACATGTGCGTGTATATGAATGCTGAATAACAAGGTAAATGATCTCGTAGCGAGATGCGCAGATGTGTACGAGGAATATTTGCCATTATAGTTAATTTAATGGTATTAGTATTAATTGTATTAATATTATTTATGTGACAGAAATGCAATCGAGAAGGATCAGACGCGGGAGATCTCTCTCTCATCTTACGCGAGATATCTTTTATCATTATCTTACGCTTTCAAAATAAATGTTTTTAAAACATCTAATATCATCATACACATTTGCAGTAAAATTAACTTAAAATCCTATGTAGAGCGTTGAAAAGATTAATTCACTTCCCCGGAATAAAAGGTAATATATTTTCTTATGATAAATTAGCAAAAATTTGTTATCAAAGATCTTTTGTTTGCATGCAATTAAAGCAGAAACTCGTTAGGATGATTATTACATTTTTTTAATATTTTGCCTTAGCAAACGCTTTAATATCTTATGTACTTATCGCACAGAATTTATACCCATTTGCACAAAGTTAACGCACTTCGATACTTTCGCATGTTTCATTACGCGACTTGCATTTCCAGCTAGATAAAATGTTTCCGACGTAAATAAACGGAACTAGACTCAAACCGAATATTGCTCCAGAGAGAAATAAGAAACTCAAGAAATGATTCCTTTTATTTTTTTTTTTTTTTTAAGTACTCGGTAGTTTTTATATTTTACACAAATCTTTTCGCGTCCATCGTACAGATTCATAACCATAGTTTAGTTTGAAAACTTTTTGACATAGCTCGCTAGTTGGGTCATTCTAATAATGCAGGTTTGCTAAACAGAGCGCAAACGCAGTTGCAATGTAAACAGCAGTTTTAATACAAGATCGCATCAAAAGCGAGCATCAGAGGTACGCGGGAATGCAACCGAAACAAACTTGCATTTCGTGTGCTTAAGATGACTTATCCAGCCGCTATGCAGAAATTACTGTCCTCAGAAGAGACTTTATATACGGAGTGCGGTACAGAGAGAGATAGAAAAGGAGAGAGAGAGAGAGAGTCGTCCACAAATTAATGTTTCGAAAAAACGATGTTTTTTTTATACCTCAAACCCTTGATATTTTATTGAGAATGAGTCATGTAGTATAAATATTCCTTCAAGTTTTATATTTAAAAAATTATATCTAAAATATGTATCTATTTTTCTATTCTATTTTACTTTTAGAGAAGAAAGAGAGTAAAAGAGTGTCCATTCTTTAAAAATAATTTCATAATAATCAATTCACATTTAATATTTAAAGATTGCAATTAGCATTAAATTTAGCTGTATTGACGTTAAAATGTATATGTATAAAAAAAGAAAGTGATTAGATAAATGTATATTGATATGTATATTATAAATCTAATCAATATATACAACAAATATACATGGAACGCGCTCATTCGTCACATTATAGCACTCTACCATGTGCGCACATTTACGTTTGGGATAACTACTAAAATTATTATATCGGAGTTATAAAATATTGCCTCTTTGTTTAGAATTTTTAAGAAATGAAGTCAAAACATCAATGTGTTTATGATAAATTAAACATAAATATTGCTGCTTGTTCTCTCTTTCGCGTGCTATGTTCTTTTTATAAATCTAGCTATAATCATGAGAGAAATCACGAGATCGGAGAAAGGAGCAGACCAGAGAGATGTCACGTAGGCGTATACGAGCACGTGTAATAACACAGATTTAAAGGACATCGTCTTACTAGGGTTTACTCCGAGAACTTGCGGCTGCGATCTTATTACGATCTCTCATCACGTGTCAGTAAGTGAAAATCGCATCCAAGTTTCGAGTGCAGGGAATGATGGGGAATGGACAAATACCGGAGTAGATTTTACAGAATATTCTCATCCGTGTTGTATCACCTTTCATTGTCGTCATCGTTCGTGTCTCGCACACACACAGTTGTCTAGCCTCAGCATCGCAAAATAGATATATTCAAAGCGTGTAGCGCACTAAACGCGTTCGGATGAAGTTTTGCGCGCATTTCAACGAGACGTATAAAATGGTTTCACGCTTTCAAATACACATTACATTGCGCGCACGTCTTTTAAACATCCATGGTACCCTCGGGATCCTTTCGCGTTTATACAAATAGCTGCGCTTCACCTCTTGTTTCCTTGTCATCGCTTGCGCATTGTTTTCAAGAAACCAACGTTATTACAGAAATTACATTACTCTAATGAAATGAGAAATTACAATTTTACTTCATATTAATTATAATTAATGTGCACGTATATCATCGTTAAAATTTTAAAGGAGTCAAGTATTGTTAAAGGAATCGAATTCAATTAAAAATATAAAAAAGAAAAATATATGGTACTTAATTTTTTTTTCTTTATTACATTCTGCGCGATAGAATTTTCCAAATATTGCTTGTACCCGAAGTAAAGTTCATTAGTTTGGGCACATAATCGATCATCAAACAGACAATGAGTAAATTTGCTCAAATGACAAATCGCCATCTACGAAAGGTCAAAGTTTACAAGCAAGCGATTTACATATTAGATGTGAAAAGTCTCTAGAGATTCTATCGCGTAAGTCCATTGTCGCGAGGGGCTTAGGACCTTGTAACAGGCAACTTAGTCTCCCCAAATCATTGGACTGGCCGCGAATACACATGTTTCCACGGTTCGGCTGCGTGCAGGCGAGTATTTAAATCGATACGGATCTTGCGACGAGAAGTGAGAAGTTTGTGTCGGGTGTAGTGGGCGATATAAAAATTTCTACGTCGTCTTTTTTAACTACTCGCTCTTCGTCAATGTCACCGACTCCGACTGACTGACGTGCGCAATCTTTTTTAACAACGCGAAATAATAATTCATTAACAAATAGATTGATTAACAACATGCCTGGAAATGAGCATATGAGATCCGTATAATATCGGAGAAATAAATAGATAACCGGATGCGCGTTGATTGCTTCTCTTTTTCATGCGACTAGCATAGTGTCATTAGAGAATTATCATTTATGGTTTAACAAGCGTGATGCGTTCAAACAAATTTCATCCGACAGGGTGCATATCGTGTGCAGAAAACCAGGATTGCCTTCTTTTACAAATGATTTTAGTTTTAGAACACATGCACGAGGGGAAGAAAAACTAGAACGTTATCTCTTATAACACTAATTGCTATCAAAACTTGAATTTATAATAATAAATTTAATTTTTATGGAGTGAAAATGACTAAACCAATGTTCTTTTCAAGCAACTAAACTGCGTTGTAGTAGATTCAAACACGCTATTTTATAAATAAAATTTGTTATCAATTAATTCGTTGCTTTCGCAAAACATACCGATGAACTTTAAGAAAACTATCATTAAAAATATAGCATCAACGATCATGGAAGTTCGTAGGCACTGTGCGATTTTATCGCGATTTCATCGCACGAACAAAGCCGATACAAGATCCGCCAAGTAGCATGCCGAGTAAAGGCCTTTCGCTGCAATTTAGCGTCAAGTTGTATACTTGTGCAACACCTCGAACTATAATAGCCGTGGCTATTACGGAGGTGCGCGCTTATAAAAATCGATAGCGTGATCGACACCATCGCTTCAAGTCTCTTCAGACAGTCGTCGGTAACATTTTGATTTGTTGAACATTAGAATGTTTTGGTGCGGACCTCTTTGTATGATGAGTAATAAGAATAATCTTAATGTTTATTTCTGTTTTTGAAATAAAACGAATATATGCTTATTCTAATAAAAGATGAGAAAAAAGCATCCATTCTTAAAAAATACATGTAAAATCGATACTCGCAAGTATTATTGCTTCTTTTTCTCGATGTTGATTAATTATCTTAATACTACGTGGTACATTACTTCATATCAATAAAAGCCTATCATGGCTGCATATTTGACAATTCAAATATTAAGTATACGTATATAAATTTAATTTAATTTAATTTGAAAAAAAGGTAATACATATTATTATATTACATATAACTAATTTTATAATAATTACAAGTATTTTATAATAGGTGCGTATCCTAACCGCGTGCCCGAACCGCGTATCCTACCCGCGTGCCCTACTCGCGTGTTTTATTCGCGTGCCCTAATAGAATGCCCTAAGCCCTAATAGAACGCGTTGTAGACTGCTTCTGTTGGGCCAGTTGGACCTACCTTTCGTTCATCTTGGCCATATTCATTCTGATTACATCTAAACAGAGATGTAGCTTTGTCCCCTATCAGAGGTCGATGAAGGAAAAAAATTTATTCCGTTGACAGCTATTTAATTATTGTCGCCGGTGCATAATTTTATGCTCGTTTATAATAATTTGTCATGCATCATTTTAATATACCATTTAACTTTATTTAACCAATCTAATGCAAATCAAATTATTAATCAAATTTAATAATTGATTGAAGTAATAATATTTAATCTTAATGAAATAAAATTAGAAAAATATATAAAATAAAATTAATAAATAATGTAATTTATATTAAATATAGAACGATTTGGCGATAATATTTAATTGATTGAAGTAACAATGTTTAATTTTAATAAAATAAAATTAAATACAATTATAAAAATATATAAAATAAAATTAATAAATAATGAAATTTATATTAAATATAGAACGATTTGGCGATAATATTTAATTGATTGAAGTAACAATGTTTAATTTTAATAAAGTAAAATTAAATAAAATTATAAAATATATAAAATAAAATTAATAAATAATATAATATAATATAATAATATAATATAATAATATTTACATAATAATAATACAATAATATAATAATATTTACATTATATATAATATAGGATACGCTACGCGTCAAATCGTCCTATATTTAATATAAATTACATTATTTTATATATTTTTATAATTTTATTTAATTTTATTTCATTAAAATTAAACATTGTTACTTCAATCAATTAAATATTATCGTCAAATTATCCATGTGACACACAAATGCTTTATTAATGTTATTTTAATATAAATTGCATATTATTATAAATATTATTATAGTAAAACGATGCATGACAAAATTGTCAAAGCTTTTATTGATATGATAGTAAAGATGGATGGGCTATGAAAAATATTTTATATTTTTTTCAACTTTTTGTTTTAATTTATATTTTAAATTATGTTTTTAATATGTTTTAAGGTATATTTAAAAAGTCTATTGAAACTTATTTTATTTCATCTATTCTAGCCCATCCATTTTGAGGCAACGGGTCTATTTACAATCTACAATCTACATTTGTATCTACAATATCTACGGATCCGTCACCTCAAAATAAAATTTATCACTCACCGGCACTGATGCGCAACAGCAGAGTTTTGGTCTTGAGGCTACGTTGTCTGCAACACATAAATATAAAATTCAAATTATAGCAACGTTTAAAATAATTAATATTTCAAAAAATTATTATTGTTCGCATCGAATTTTACATCCAATGCGTATAATAATAAGAAGGTACATAAATATGAAATAATTTTATAAATTTTAAGAAAGAAAACTATTTTTATAAATAAAAACTTTTATAGTATGAGTCCCTCTTGTTTAAACTATTCAAACAATGATCGAATCGAATTGATGCATGTATGGGATTTATAATAATTAATATAAAAATAATAATACTCACCCTTGGGTTGCTCCGCTGGTGCAGGATGCCTCTCCTAGGCCTCCTCCTCCTCTCAGATTGATTCACACGCGCGATACTTTAAACGGCACTCCCGCACTTTTATTAAAAGATATTTCCGCACTTGTACGCGCGATACTTTGAACGACACTCCCGCACTTTCAAACTTCCGCACGATCGAATCCCGTTTCACACGTGAATCGCACTGCGAATCGACAAGTACTACTTTAATGATCGAGCGTTACTGTATGAATGATAACAAGGCTATAAGTCGTAAGACGTTAACAATAGCGCGCTAATGTTTACATCGCCAAGGCCGAGTACAATGTTATTGTTTTTGCGGCCGAAAATATGTTGCGTACTATGACGTATATACGGTGTCGAATATTAAATAATACAAGTATTTTTAATTATAGATTAATTATTTAATAAACGATTAATATATCATGGAGCTTATTATTATGTTAATCATTATTCGAACCTGCGATTTGACTATTATATTACGCGTTCTCTAGCCAAATTATATTTAAATTGTTGAAAAATCGAACAATAAAGTATCGAATGAAATATAATTAAAAATCAAGTATTTTTAATGAAATAATTATTGTTTATAGAGCGTGCAAATGTTTACGTCAAGACCGTATACCATGTTATGTTTTGATAATTCATTGCTGAAATATTTTTTATACTATGACGTTATACAAACGGAATAATTAATTATAAATCAATTATTAAATTAACAATTAATATATTATGGAGTTTGTTATTAATTACTCAGACCTGCAATTCAACTATTTTATTGCGCGATCCGAATCATATGTAAACTGTCTAAAAGTCGAACGATAAAAATATTGGATAAAATATATTTAATTTTAAATATTAAAAAAAAATAACTGTTATTTAGAGACAGAGAAGGATGGAAAGAGAAAGAGTGGGGAGATAGATAGATAGATAGATAGATAGATAGATAGATAGATAGAGAGAGATAGAGAGAGAGAGAGAATTAATTATTAATTATATCAAATTATTTTCCGATCCTTGTCGTGATCGCATAGCGATCTGATGACTAGCACACCACGATATAAAAGAAACTTTTAACATTTTTATGCTTAAACCAATATTGCAAAAGATATCACGATTTTTTAATTATTTTTGTCTATAATTATTTATAAAAACTAAATTTTATAATATTTTATATATTAACCTAACACACACACGCGTATAATATTTTAATAATATGCTGTGCAGTTCTCATTGAGATATCTACTTTTGAAAAGACATATTAAATCGATACTGTCAATATTGTTACCTCTTTTTCGCGATGCTGATTGATTATCTCGACGATGCATTAAACATTACTTTATATCAATAAAAGCTTGTCATCGTCGTGTTTAACTGAGCGACACATTTGATAGTTTAAATATTAAGTAAATGTGTAATTTTTATTTAATTTATTTTGAAAAAGTGAAAAACTAGAATTAATATGTAAGTAATTATAGGCACATACACATGAAATAAATGGCGCGCGCGTAACGCGCGTTTATAGTGATCTAGTAAAAAAAAGAGATGTAGAGTTGGAAAAAAGAACAAATGCTATCCTACGTACCGATTATCATAAACGTCAAATGAAAACGTATTGCCAATTTTAAACGGAAAAATGTTGAAATAAAAAGATATTTTAATAACAATTTCTCTTTTTACAAATATAATGTGCTCCTGATAACAAATATATTATATCTATTATACTCGAGAACATAGTAACGTAAACGGTTTGGTTCTAATGTAAAACCGTTTTGCAGATAAAAAGCTTTGAATGTAACTTGGGAAAATATCGCGTGCACCGAGTTTCTGCGATTCGTAATCCTATGTCGCGAGGGAGTCTTGATCATAAAAATGGCTCCACCGGGACAGTAAAGCGAAATAAAAACGAAAATATCGTCTTGCTCGTGTTAAAGAATTAAATAGGGTCGACCGCGCACTGTATCGTTTTACATTTCCACGAATCACGTGCATCATTGAAGAGAATGAGCGGTTATAAAGTTCACGAATATATCGGCACTCTACGTAGACGATCGTTTATTATGACTATACGTAACACACCTTACTGACACGTAAAAACATTTATGACTCCCGAAGTCACAATCAGCCGTTATATTGGTTCTCATTTGAATATGTCATTAATAAGGATCTCTCCGTGTAACGAAAGTATCGTACGAGATATATACATCCATGCGACGTGAGATCTGTAATAAAGATAGATTAGCGTCGATGATGAATAGAAAAATAAAATCGCTTTTACTAGTTCATATAATCGAGCAAAAGTTTCCGAAAAAGTCGAAAATTAATATTCCACCGCATTAATTAATGAATATTCCGCGTACCATAAATTGCAAATACCGTAAAGAGAATTACTTCGTCAACTGACCGTTCTCCTTCGAAAGAGAGAACCTTGCTAAGGTCAAGTAGTATTAATACAATTACTTTCGAGTAATCTACTCTCGAGAACCATCTTCGTCGTGAATAAAATAAAATGCAAAATTGATTTAAACTAAGGTCTTTACGCACTCCGTACTTTACGTTATCTCGGATCGAATTATTCAAATTCGTGGTAATTGCATCTGCGAAGATGTTTGCATCAAGTTTGGACCACATTTACGGAGAGCCCTTGGATTTCATGGGAGAGCGACCTGCTTACAAAATTCAATAAATAAAAAAAAAAAAAAAAATGCGGAATTTGACCCTGAGCAAAATTGAGAAATGGTCGTAAGTGTATGGGAATTTAGTCTGAAAGGGTCCACCCGCCCACCTATATGTGGCCATTGCTTGGCGGCAGTCGTAACTCACGGAACCACGAAGGCAGCCGGTGCATGCCTGCTAGCGCAGGACAGCCCGACTGCATCAGCGCTTGAAATTGGAAACCATATCGCGGGATATACAGATTATTATGCCATTAGGGTATAATGGGAGGAGCTTCCGGGTCCGCCGGGAAACGAGGAAGCAGATTCCGTAGCCGGGAATCCCGGATTCTGTGCTGCAATTAAACCGCCAGTGCCCGCGCGAGGAACGATGATGCGAAGGGAGGAAAATTATTTTCACCAAGCCAGAGTCGCATCACGACGAATAGAAAAAACTGTAATAATTAATGCCATTGAATCGATGACATACGAATTGCAAAGCGCAACGTTATATGTGACAGAAGAGCGAAATTACTTCTCGCAGTATTATCGAAACAATGTCATATCACCCGTTATTGATGTGAAAATATTTTTTTAGAGGGATTATAGACGATTAAAATAATAATCGCTTGACGATATATGAATAATAAAAATTCATAGAAAAAAAATTAAATAATATTAAATTAAAAACACATGCATTTGAAAATAAAATTTCCATGGCTTTTATCGCTTATATAACGTCAACGTCTTCCTTATGCACGTATATCATTTTAATCAAAATTGTCAATTAAGAATTTAGATAAAAATTTTTCTTCAGATTAGCGACCTCAAATTATTTTTATAATTAATTCGAAAGGAGAGAGCGATAATTTTTGAAATAAAATTTCAAATAGAGTTAAATTAACTATTTTTGCGGAGGCAGAAAACAGAATTCCGCATTGACTGTTACTCGCATTTTTACATTTTGCATTCTGCCGCGTGCATTTGCTCCCCAGAAACAATATCGTGAAATCGCAGTCGCCGAATCAAACCAGAACGACCGTATATTTCTCCATTCGAGCCGTTGCGAGTGTTCTTCTCACGGTCAAATCCGTCATAATTCATCGCGGCGAGAAGGCCGCACACAATAAAGAAGGCTTTGGAAGCACCAAAGCTGGCCCATAAGACGCGGTTGTTTATAAAAACAAAAAGAGAAAAGGGAAGAGAGAAACAGGCCTAAATGCGCCTTATGAGCCTCTCACGCTCCATGGTGCCGACCGGTCTGTCCAAAGTGCGAATAGCTTGGCTCTGAAGAGAGAGTACAAATAAGCATTGAGTCCGTTCCAAGGTGCGGCGAGGTGTGAAACGCAACTGGAAGGTGCCACGACAGGCGGCACGAGGTAAAATGTTTTGTAAAACCATTGTAATACAATATTTAAAGCACAAGAATTTTTTATAGGACAATTAGAACTGCTTTCTTTTTCGATTACATGAAAATTTTCAGAATTATAGAAAAATTGAAAATTTAAAAATCCCAGTTAAGCTAAAAAGCAAATTTGAGACATAATCATTAATAATTTTTTTAATAAATTTCTTAACAAATACATAAAAAATGATATATTACGAAATATTATAAATATGCAAATTTTTTTCTATAACAAATATAATATTTGGCAGGAACGATTCGCGGAAAATATATAATATGTGTTAATTATCAAAGATATTTATTCTATTAGGTATTCGTGACTTTAGAGTCACGGATGGGAACCTGAACTTCTCATATTTCCGGTGTGTTTCTCTCGGTGTATTACCATTAACGTGCCGAACGAAAGTGACTTTCGATTAGAATAATCTAGAGATCTTAGCCGCAGACAACGGACGTCGTGGGGTGCAAAAGGAGCTTCTGCTACCGGGGGTACCGTACATTAAGCCTCTCGGCGACATTCCCATTTGGCAAGGGAATCGGATTACCGTACGCCTTGCGGTAGCAACGAAAGCCGAAACTCACTTACACCGGCGTTGGTCCTTTCGTTTTGCCAACCGTCCGCGAGAATATTCCGCTGTTATGCGGCAAAGAGACTGCAGATGTACTGGGCGCGCCAAATGGAAAGGTAAAAAAAAAGCCAAGATATCATCTTAATCCTTACCGAGATTCAGACGATCGATACAGCTTGCGGTGTTCTCGCGATTTTTAGCGACTACACAAAGTGTTCTCTTTATTTGATGAAACAAGAAAGCTCCATTTACGTTCTGTCAGCACTCTGAAGAAAAATGTGTGCATCAAAGTTTATACATTCAAATATATATTTTGTGTCTATGAAAAATTTTTATTTAAAATATTAAAATGTAAAAAATACAAAAGAAAGTATTTGTGTTATATAGATATGCATGGTGTATAATTATATGATATTTTCAATTTACAAGAAACAGAAAATCATGATATCATTAAACTTAATATGCAATGCAAGGACAAGAATTAAATAATAGAAAATTCAACATATTCAGAGAAGCATATAGTGTTTCACGCTATCCGAGCGTCGACTGCGGATTGTCGCCGTTAAATGAGCATCATGTACGCGTTTATGCAAATGCAATATGGTTAAGTAATACCAAGTCAACACTGTGGATTATATGCATATGTACAGTCTATAATTAATGACCGCGCGAACCAAAATCATTCGGCATGCTTGTCGCATTCGCACTCTCGGCGTGTTCAATCATATGAATATACATTTCTCTCTCTTTCCCTCTCTCTCTCCTTCACCTTACAATATACTTGCATGCAATGTTTCAGAACCGTTCAGCATTACTTGTTCATATGTTGAAAATTAATAATTTAAGCGATTAACTCCAATTTTCCTGAAATTCTACGAACGTATAAATATATAATAACATATTTCTTTTTCTCGACAAGAAAATATTAAAAAATCATAAATATTTTAACAGCCCGATTCGTTATGAGACTGTTGTGAGTTTAAAAAAAGATTTGGTCGATTCTCAGATATCAACGTGCCGGTATATGTACATGTGTCTTTTTTAAGTGTGTGAAATCAATCATTTCAAATATTTTTTAATACTATTAATAATTAAAATTCTTTAGAAAATAAAACAATATGTTCAAAACTATACGAAAACTGTTTTAGAATAAACAGAACTCTCGAAAATCGACTGGTATCTCGTATAGACGTGATGTTATGTCTTTCTCGGATAAAATAAATTATTTAAGACTGTTAATAATTAAAACTCTTTAGAAGATAGAAGAATATCGTAAAAGTTATAAAAAAAGTAAATAGAATATTTGAAAATCGGTCATCGTCTCATATAGATACATAACGCTAAGTCTTTAACTGCGCGAAGTAAACTCATAAAAAAATTAATTAACGCTGCTAATAATTAGAGCTCTTTAAAAAATGAAGGAATATATTCAGACAACTACTACGAAGACTGTAATGGAATATTCAAAAATATATAATATTCAAAAATCGTCTCATAGATACATATTAGCCGCAGTAAAAGCGTCGTAAGTGTCGCAACTTGCCAGACCGGTCGTGGCAAGGTGATCCGCCTGGCAAGGGATACAGACCATTAGATTTAATTGAGATGCCGTACGGCGCGACTGTAAACAATGCGACCATTCCGTCAACTGATGAATATTCCATTAATGCACTGCGAACTAACTGATTAATTTCACAACAGCCGGGCCTAAGTGTGCGAACAAATGTGCGTGCGCGTAATACGCACGCAAGACGTATCGAGCTTCTATGCCGGTAGATTAATTCTCTCTTGTACTCGCGCGCGGCATCCTAATTTCCGTTCGTATATGCTCAATGGACGCTATTAGTGACGGAAGCTTCGATAATCATCGTACAATTTTAATGTGATCATAAGCCCTCCAGCAACACGCATGAGATAAATTATCGATTACAATTAAGTAACATGTGTAGAGGATGAAGGATTGATACGCGCGATATATTTTATATATATGTAGATATATTTTTAAATAACTGTATGCAAGGAAGAGCACTATATAATTATGCAAAAAAAATATGCGAGTAATAACCGTGAATAATTTCAGAGAGACTTTGTGACAATTCCCGTCGTATCGCAACAATATAAAAGAATGATGCATGTATCTAGTTGTACAAAGAAATGGCTGATGTATGTATCCATCATTCCGCAGCAGCGTTGCAATAATAACGTCGGGCAATACTATTGAATTGCAGTTCAGAAACAAACTCTCTCTCTCTCTCTCTCTCTCTCTCTCTCTCTCTCTCTCTCTCTCTCTGTAAAGTTGCGATGCATTGGCTGCAGCGAAGAAACAAAGGGATGATGATCAATCTATAATCATCAGAGGCGTAGACGTTCGCTTGATACGCAATGGCTTGCTAATACTTGAATATATTCTCGATCATCATTCAGTGTATTCTGCCGACATTATATATCTCAATAGATATCGATATAAATCAGTGACTTGCATAATTTTTAATAGATTGTCAAAAATATGATATATTGTGCTTACCTTTTGTAATTACAAACGCAATTAACATGGCAATTATCTGTATATCGATTATCTGGATATTATTCTCTCTTTTAATTTATATTGTTATTACATTTATATTGTCTGTGCTAAATCATTTATATCTCACGTCTTTTTTCTTTTTTTTTTTGAAAGACAGAACTTGTGTAAGATTATTTTTTAACTTCTATGTGTTTAAATAATACATATTAATGTAGTAAAAAATATATTTTGCATTATGTAATTATAAGAGTCAAAGGTAAAATTTTTTATTGAGACAAGTTATGATTTAACATCGATCTGTTATGGGCTTTGCGCAAAAAAATCTCTCTAAAAGTCAACTGTCAAATTGTTCCAAATTATTTACTGCATATCAAAAGATGTTTCCCTTGCCAACAAAACAGAGACGAAAAAGCATACGCGATAATCGTCGATAGATTGAGCAGACAAAACTACTCAACCAATGGCCGGAGATGTCTTTTTATTGTTATCCTTATAACGTGTCAGAGCTCTCGAATCTGCCGGCTGAATCTTCGTGGAATTAGAGCAGCCGGAATGCCTCGCTGACGAGATGATTAGACATCGGAGAGGAATGAGGGATAAAAAAGAGGCGGTTCCTTTAATTAGGAACTTGTGCGCAAACCAGTCGAACGTTCCGCGCGATGTTAAACTTCGGCAAGCATCAAAGATAGAATTAATTTAACATTGCCGGGAATTTAATGTGAAGAGTTAATTATCAATTTGATGCAAGAATATCGCGTTTCATGAGATCTGTATCAATTAAAGATTCTTCTGCTAATGTAACATAGTAATTATTTACCCTCTGTAACCAGTTTAAATCAAGATTTCTTGTCGGCGTGGAGAGAGAGAGAGAGAGAGAGAGAGAGAGAGAGAGAGAATCATCGGAATTCTCTACATCCACATTGCAAGTATGAAACGTTTTCCATTTCGCAAAACGTTTATAAGCACCATATAACATTAAGTGTAGTGATTACGTTAAATTACCTATCGCGCTGTTATTCTCAGAATTAAGCCTCTGCCAATACAAGCTTCTCTACGAGCGTATTATTAGTAAATGATGATCAGGGATCGCACTGCTAACGCGTTGTTCCTCAACGTATGTCATGGCAAAATGGCAAGAAGAGTACAATTGATGATGATGATCATATTAAATGACGACATTTCCGCGCAATTCGCACCGCCCAACACTTGAGATGCTTTTTTTCCTATTTATGACACTATGATTACGTCGAGTTCTGAGAGAGAAGAGAGATGCGAATATGCGCCTCGGGGTTAAATGCAGAATTTTCATCCTGTTTCAATTCTATAAGCATTCAACAAGCTTGGAAATTGCAAACATTATATAAGCGGACATTTTTCCTGTATTTTTCTATCTCTTTTTAGTGTCTGCAAATTATTTAACATAATCAGAAGAATTTAAAAGAAAATTAACCTTTTCTTTTTTTTTTATTTAGACATTTATAGGGTTTTAAAAAGAGATAAATCAATCAGTTAAATTCCGGTTAGTAGCTTAACCGATTTATTTATGATCTCCGCGATCGAGAATCACAAACAATCAACGCAATTCACTCGCGGATAGGTTACTTCCGCGATGTTTAATGAAGTCCCCCGAAAAAAAAAAATACTATTTATCCGGTTGCAACGAGAATGCAAACGTTTCATCGGGAATTTCGGCACGAGCGGAGCTTTTCAGTGAAAAATCCAGTACGCATCGCGTACGAAACGAAGTGATGGATACGAATCCGAGGGAAAGAGAGAGAGAGAGAGATGCGCGGCCGGCGAGGGCAATGCGCTGCCGATCTTCAACCGGCTTGACCCAAATACGCGCCAAGCATATTTTTCTTTCTATTTATTTTCATGATTCTCTTTCTCCATCTTTCTCTTTCGATAGCCGGCCGGATATCACATTTCTGTCCGCTGTCTCGTCATCGCAACCGCGCACTCTGCAGCGATCTCCGCGGTCGATCGATTTTTTTCTTTTTTTTTTTTCCTTTTTCGTTCATGCTAGCGATGAGAATATTTCGTCGTCCGGCCTGTGTCCTGTTCACCTCTTTTTTGCATTCGCCAAGATATCACATGCGGGACCGGTTATTGCAACGGGGTGTGAATTACGCTGGCGATACGGATGCTGCGCCGATTGTAATCGATAGCATTGATCGTGTCGTCTCGTTACAACCGTCGCCCCGATGTGGATTGCCGGCGATGTCGAAACACGCGCTTGAAATGCCCCTCCCTTGCTATTACCTGTGATTGATATCCTTTTGCCATCGATATCTCTGCATCCACGAATATTTTCACGGTAGCCGCCATTTTCTCTAAAGTACATATCATGAAATAAATGATGGGATTAAACGCGAACTCGATTACCGATTATTTATAGGGCGAAAGAGAATCGATATTGAGATCGAAGAGCCGAATAGAGGTCCTCGTATGAGGGAAGGCAAAATTAGCACGCATGTTTATTTACATTTGTTTACATCACTCATGTAGATAATTAAATTCCGTGCATTTTTCAACAAAGAAACGCACACGGGATACTTTAAGCTTTGAATATTCACGTAGCAGAATGCACATCGACAGTCACTTATGTAAAAATACAAATGTATAAAAGGAGCATAATCTTCCTCTCTCATTCCCGCGCAACGATTTAAGTAGCGAAGTAACTGAATAATTAAAAGAAAAGTGGGGAGAATTTTATCAAAGTTGATGATTTTGATAGCTTTTGAATTAGTAACCAGAGAGAAAGTAAAAGCATCTCTTCTTACATTAAGATATTTTTTAACGATACCGAAAGTGATTGTGCGGCCGTCTTATCTATCATTCGTTATTGTAAATGCTCATATGTATAGCGTTTTAAAGATCGGGCGCCGACTCGACTTTCTAGAAATTAAATATATTGTATATAGCGCCGATAGCACTTATCGCAGCGCATTATATAACATTATTCTTTCATCGGTATTATCTTCGAGTTTGATAGCCAGCGGCGAAATATAGATAATGGAAAGGTAATCGCCGACAAAGAGTTATTTCTACGAAGCGAAGGATATTTACTCCGGTTTCGGCTGCGAAGTTTATTCATTGTATGTACGCATAAACCCTAAGTTTAATCTCTCTCGCAGCCGAGAGAGGAAGGACCGGAGGTGGTTGCGTCGGTTTCGTGTCCTTTGTTGCCTGCGTTCCGAAACTCTCGTGTTTACACAGCCTCCGGGAAGCCGGCGTCATCTAAGACACGCGCGTAGATTATAAGAGGCAAGCGCCTCGTATTCGTCGATGTTACGATAATTGCATAATGGAAATTGAAGAAGATTAGAGAGACAGAAATGACACCGGCGCTCTCTGATTGTTGCGTTGTAACGAGATATATGCATTTCTTCGATAATATGATAATATTTCATTTAAACGAGCCTATACGAAAATGATAATGCGAGATTCCGAAACAGATATATTTGAATGACTTCATAAGATTTTCTGGCTGACATAAACGAATACGAGTCTTATAAAAATCAATAATTCATATATTTACGAACATACATTTTACAAAAAAGGATACACATTATTAATTAAATGTTCATTAGCTTAATAGAGTAAAATTTCATGAACGATTTTTATTTTAATCTCCTTCGCTAAATGAATCATATTCGTTGGTCCATTCTTTTCTTTACTTTGCAAAAAGGAAATTATAAGCGCAAAAAAAAATTCAAAATTCACTTATTTGATTAAAAAAGCTCGTTTTGTTTTTACTATAAGAAAAAACAGAAATATGCGACAAAAGTGTACTATAGATATACGTTATTCTTGATGTGCATTACAAATGCCGAAATGAAACTGCATTCCTGCATGCGGAAAGGACGAAGGAGAGCCGAGAAATTCTAAAGACTTAATTATACGCGGCAGGGTCGGCATTCGAATGGATGTGAACCCGAGAATTGTTTTCATTAAATCGAATGCTATTCTGTAGGTGCCAAATCAATTACGCTTCTAATACGAAACTTCATTTTGTTTCAATGCGTATATTCTGTGCGAACGTAAAATGATGCGTGTCATTAGTGTCATATGCGCTTTCTTCTTGAATCTTAAATTACGAGTTTATTTCAAATGATTCGCAAAACAATCTGTTTTCAAGATATTACACGACTTATTGGTATTGTGTTGAATGAAAATTAATAAATGAATGATAACAAAATGACAATAAAATTTATATTTTTGTGACATGTGGGGAAAAAACTTGAAAGAAATCTACTAAGAGTAGCATGTTAAAAGCGCAGACTATGCACACATACTCAGATACACACACATATATTCTCTGCTCGTAATATTCTTGCGCGATTAAAAAGTGCTACAAAGAAAAGTTTCTACGCGACGGCTGAGAGTGTAGAAATTTGTAGAGTATAAGAAGCTTCGCAAGAAAATGAAGAAAGCGATCTCGTGCACTTTTCGCAATAGCGCAAAAAGTTGCCGGCAGCGAGCGAAGACGTAAACGAACAACAAGCGCCGTGTCGGATCACACGGGAAAAGACGCGCTAATTAAAGCAATTAAATTATAAATCCATTCGAATAATTAAAGCGCCCTAAATAAATTTATTCTAATTGTGTCCTGGCATTAGGTGTATGTTACAAAACACGATGCCTTTTTTTCTCGAGCGCAAGTCAAGATCGCCGCGCGAGAAAGAAACGATTATAATATATCTATTGTTATCATCATTTACTTCAAAATTAACACTTTGTGTTACAAAAATAAATTTGTGAATTAAACAAACAAAATAGATAGATTAATATCGTTGCGAAGCTTCATGACGACGATATATGCGCGATACTGTAAAAATTTGTCAGGTCAATTTAAAAGCGATTAAATTAAAAGCCAATAGGAAATTACAGAATAAATACGATAATCTTTTAATTATTATAGATTGTGTGAAAAAGAGTGAAAAAGAGTGAATAGGCGATAATGATTTTTCCATGTGACTGAAACACGTGGTTTACGGATGCGTCGTCGGCAATTGACGTTTTCGCCGTCAATATAAATCGATGATCATTCATCCGCATTGCACCAATTAAAATTGGGTAGCGGCTACCATTAACACACTGGCCTCGTTTGCGTCGTTCAATGTCTATTCAAAAGGTATCATGCGCGCAGCAATTTTTATCACGCACAATCAGCAGCGATAATGATTGTCTATCGACGCATTAAATTGAGCATCGAACGATGTGTCCTATTACGATCCATTAGCGCAGCAAAATTGCATGAATTTTCTGTTGGAAAAATGCAATAGAAATAACAACAGCGGATATGTAACAGCAACCTCGATGTTTTCATCGATGTAATTTGTATCCCGTAATAATTATCTTATTTTGGCGTATGGTATGAAGCTCTATAGCTTGCAACGCTAAATAAAAAGCAACTAGCTGTGCAATTATATTTATGGCATCGAGACGCTACCAAGTATCTGGCGCTTTTAATCAAAATATTTCTGCAACTGAAATCGTAATAAGAAATTTCTAACGGCATTTTTCTGATGTAATAATCTTAATAATCTTAATTTAATTTGATTCACAAAAAACGAATAATTCTTTTGTTTTAGATTTCAGTTTCACGTACGCACGCACGTACATACATACACATATATATATATATAAAATGCAACACGCATATATACAAGGCGATTTTGTACTTGAAGACACATTTGCATCGCTGATGTACAAGCCTTGTTAAAATGTGTATAGTGTATAGCGGCACGAACAGCGTATATATCTACTGCGTGATATGTATAAAACCTGATTTAGCATTCTATTTTTAACTTGTAAAATGATATGGCAAGAAACACGTGGTCATTTTTTGTCATAGATATTAAAATCTTTAATAAAATTCTACCCATGAAATTACGCGCGCACATCATTCGCGAATGATTAATCGCGCGCGCGCGCGCAAATGTAGGGAGTGAGACAGATCGCGTACGGCTATTAGCGCGTAATACACACAGCTGATTCGCTCTGTCACGTAAGCGGAGGTACGCGCGATTGCGAGTCACGCAAATTTTTTTTTTATAAATAAAAACATACATATATAAAAAAGGATAAAAAAAAACTTGTGTGTATATATATATATATATATATATATATATATATATATATACACAAGTAAAATACGCAGTTATTTATAACGCTGATGACTATTTTAAAGTATGCCATTCTGCTTTTTCCTTTATCATGATAATGCAGTTTTTTAAACACATATGTAGCGCGCGAATCCTTATATTTTTATATCCCTTAAATTGTATGTGCATTTATGCACACGCACTATGGTCGACAAATGTCCTATCGTAAAGTTAATGAGGAAATGTTCGTAGCACCGAAGTCCAACTATATTCTGTGAGTTTATGGACACGCAAAAGCAATACTAAATTAGTGTCTAACGTACAGATACACGATATGCGGCGTGAACTATAAACTTAATTTACGTGATTAAGTTGCATCCGGTGTTGTATATGATTGTACCTGTAATTAAAGTTATGTGACGAACAAATATATTCGTAAAGTCCAGGTACTATTGTTATAGATATACATATTTTATGTAGTTGGTACGAATAGTATATATATTACAATTTAATTAATAATAAAAAATCAAATTATTGAAAGACATACATGTATTAAATTTCACGTTAATCATAAATGAAGTTGAAATGAATAATTATATTTGGATAAAATATATGTATATCTCTCTTGATTAAATTCTTTATTTTAATATAAAAAGATATATATTATTTAAAAAGACTTGTTCATTTTTTTTATTATTTGAAAATATATACATTTCTCTTTGTTTTTTCGCTCGGTAGTTATGAATATTAGTTATGAATATTAATCTTACATTGTATAAATTGTGTTTTGCTGGCCAAAAATATTTCCTCGTGATACTCATTTCAGATCTGTTCATTGCTATCGAAACAATTAGTATTCAGACTTGGTTTCATCTTTTCCATTTTCTTCTCCGACCTGCCAGTTGCTGCTCTCGGCCGTGTTTATCTTCTATCAAAACTATGTTAATTACATTCTATGCTGCTACCCCTCAGAGGTGGCAGAGGTAGATAAGAACGGACGAGGTATTAGACCGTAGAGGCATAACTCACAGAATATTTATTTAGGATCTTGTATATAGCGTACGACCCGATGGGTCCATCGTCGCAAGATTTATCACAATCGACGTCGACGATTCTAATCAATGCGTGAATGCACGTAAACCTATCTCTTAAAATTAATATATCATCTAACGTTAAATTATTGCGATAAGAAGAGCTGATTCCTTTTTTATGTGTGTAGTAATGTATATCATAATATATATGTTATGTGTACAGGAAATTTATATTTATATGTATATATACATAATATACAAAACGTATAATTTATTTGCAATTTGTAGTTTTCCCGTATTATAATAATCGTAATAAATTTACCATCGCTTGTTAAGAAATTACATTTTCATTTCCAACAAATAAATTTAAATACATATCACACTGTGCTATTAATGTCAATTGCTTTTAACTCGTGCGTGATTTCATTGAAAAAGGGTCCAATTTAACTGTGCGATAAATCCGATAGAAATCGTTAAATGGCGATATTTTCAAAGATGATCTTTCGGTATCCTCGAGATAGCGTGTGCAGTTAAGCGGAAAACATGCTGCAGGTTGCCGCACGCGTATGTATAGATAACGTGCGCGCACATACATATATATACATGCACACATTTCTTCCTACTATATCGTCTCTATTCATCGTCTTTTTGCTCGCTGGAATTAAACGTCCGCTGGAATTTCTGTTTGTCTCAAATGCGGCGAACCATGGTTGCGTATTGCCATACGTCTTTACATACAGTCAGCATACTAACTCGAAATACCTACACACATTTTATCTGCAATTACTGCAATTGTGAGAATAATATTGAGATGTTACTATGACGCTCTACTTCATCGTGACGCTTCGTAAAATCAATCACTTGCATAAAGACGGCCTTATGAACATTCGCCAGATAGAAACGTTCGAATGGGGAAAGAGCGAGGACTTATCTAAAAGGGAAAACGTGAATATCCCGTGCAGCTTGGAACGTGGAATGTGAGAAAGAGGTTTGACGGAATTTTAAACGGGGCATTAGGAAAAATAAGGTAGGCAGGATATCGGGAGTAAGCGCGGAATAAGTTAAAAGACAAAATAAGAAGAGGCACCATGCGGAACGAACAGCCTCCGTTCTCGGAGGACCTTCGTTTCGAGCACGTACTTCTTCCGCTCTTCCAGTACATTGTCCCTCGCCATCGCACAAATGCCTTCCCTATGGTGAATTTACTTTGGCGATGCGCTAGCTCCCGCGCTTCACGCAAAACCTAAATAAATGAGCAGAGCGATAAATCGAGCGAGAGTTATTTCGCTTGATAAGACAAATCTTGTCGCGTTAACACGCCTTCTCCAAATAACCTTTCATCTTTTCTTTTTTGTAATCTCACGAGCTGTTTTATATAATCGCTTACGAGTCGTAAAAATGGTGCACGTTCTTTGATCGTGTGTTATCAGGAAAAGATGCTCCACACACACGCACGCATATATATGCGCATTTTTTCATCGCATTCTGATTTAAGATGTCGATTAAGAGAGTAGAAAAAGGTAATGTGCGAGAAATAATATATCAGCCATTTTATAATATTCTGAAAAGAGGGGGACAATTAAACTTTTAACGCAAATATCGATATTTCATGTGTTCTGTTTTAGAAAAGAAACTACAATTAATATTAATATACTTTTGAGAGAAATTACTGAAAATAATAATGACGGAGCACAACCTTTTTCATAGCACATTTTCCCTGATCTTTAAAAAAATAATATGATAATTTAGCAAAAAAATTTTACTCTCCCTTCTCAAGTTGTGACTATCACAAGAGCGGAAATGTCGTACGTGCTTTGAATTTATCTGATAAAGTATTGTTATGTAAAATAAAAATAAAAGGAACAATTATTGTTGTAGATTCTTCAGTTCTCATTTCAAATGCATAACGTTATCTTGGTAAAAACTAAATCAGGAGGAAAGTAACGATGTGATAATGTCATTCCTCCCGCAAGCATATTTCGATGGAGACGTTTGTATAGAATGAAACTTAATATCAATAACTTTTTGAAGAAGTTATCAATTGAAAAAGAGGACACACAATATATGCCAACCAGAAAGTTGTTCTCGCTTGTAGATGAACCAATGCTGTATTTGCGATGTCATAATATAATGATTTTTTTCTCATTGCGGATTAAAAAAAAAGAGAGAGAGATAATTTATGCTCGAGTTATTAAAAATAATGATCACATCGTCACGACAGCATAAGTATGTTTTCAAAGATCGTATGGAATAGCATAGAAAGAACTAGGAGTTCATTAATATTTCTAACAAACGAGCACCGTGTATTTTGCCATTTTGTCTTTAGAATCAAAAGAAAAGAAAAGAATAGTAACGACATACGGGTTTGTATAATCATACGTATACGTATAAATGCATTTTATAAATGCATTTTATAAATGCATCCAAAAAGTGTGTGTATTATATACAATTTTGGGAAAATTCTATGCAATATCTGATTATATCTCATTTTTTAGCTACAATAAAAAGTTTGAATACTTATATCATGTTTTGCAATTAACATTGAACGTTTCACAAAAGAATCTTCTGTCAGTTACATTGTTCTTAAATTTACGTTACATATACGATTTGGAAAGAATTAATAGAAAAAGAAAAGGAGAAAGAAAAATTGAAAAAAGTTCAATATTTGAAATAGTAACAAAAATTATCACTTAATGATCATCAACTTTGGATTTATTTATTGCAGTTATTTTTGAAGAATGATCACATCATTTTAAAAGGATGTTCTTTTCTCGTGCATGAATCATATATTTTATTCTTTTATTTAATTAGCAAATGTATTTGTTTATATGCTTATTTTTATATTCTATTCTTATATTCTTATTTTCAACGAAACGAATTAAAAAATGTTAGAAATGTCTGATATCGATGAATGTGCGACCAAAAAAATCTAGCACTTTGGGGAGGTCTATTGTCCGGAAATATTCACGCTATTGTTTTTACTAGACAGATTTATGAAAGACGAATTTTTAAACATGAATTTTGTACGATCTCTGACACGAATCGTCTGTAAACGAGTCTTTATCGATCGTCTATAAGCACCTTCGTATCGGGACAGCCTCGAGGAGTCTTATCTACTTACCGATCTCACGTCGTTTTCATGTTCGAATCTCAAATAACAGTATTGTTGTGATTGTTAATGAAAGTTAGAGGGCAAGTCGATAAGGCATTAAATAGTGTCAAATTTGTTTCATCGATTAATTCTTAAATGTTCGGCTCGTGCATTCAGGAAATAGTAAAGGGCATTTAAATTTAAATATGGATACCATGGTGTCCCTTGTTGTCATGAATTATATAGCGACAGCATTCGATCTTGATAATCCTTTCCTTTTCCGCCGATGTCCTTAAAAAGGTTTTTTTAAATTATAAACGTTCATACACGATGAAAATGCTACATATACAAAACGCAATCAAATACGAACATATTTAAAAAAAAATATATATATATATATATATATATATATATATATATATATTTGAAATATGATTATAATAAATTAAAAGAATTTAAAATATGAAACAAGATTTTTTGTAAGGCACTGGCTTAGCTATGAATATTTGATGATTCCAATAAACATGTTTTCGGTTTACGTTTAACAATACAGTTTTATCATAATAAAACAAAATTTTATTATTACTCAACCATCATTTATTACAAATTATGTACGTGCATAGCATTTGATTTTTAAATAATTAAATAAGCGCTTGATTTTTAAATAATTAAATAATATTGTTTAATAACATTGTTCGTCATACTATATATGCAATTACATGATTTTTTACGATCATAAAATTGGACATAGCATGCGTCGCGTTTCGTGCATCATATTTTATCGGAGCGCTCTTTGTATATTTGCTACACAAAATGTTAAAATCATGTTTAAATCACGATATAAAGAGTTTTATGTATTCACTTCAAACTACATCCATTTTAAGATCAATCCTCGAAATTCCATAGCATTCATATTGTAGATATAGAATTCTACGTGAGTAGCATTTTTCAGAATGCAATTGAAGTATTTTATTCGATTATATCAAGCAGGAATACATAAGCTGATTGGAAGGAGAATGCAACGAAATTGACTGAAATCTGTTTTGATATAAGCGTCTATGTGACGTTTGTTCCACCTTCTTTTGACAAAAATCGTTAAAATCTTTATTCCATTTCTTGGAAATTATTATACATATATAAAATATTCTTCAATCTTTTTATTTATATAAAGCAATATATCTATTATGTATTATATGACTACAATTTATATATCAAGTACATTAAATTATATTTCTTACAAACAAAAAAATTTTAATAGAATTTACGATATTTATAGATATATATATATATAGTGCATGTGATATATTATTTGACAATGTAAAAATAAGTGGTGCACTCACATACATACATATATACACACACACACACACACACACACACACAACACCTCTGATGTATACGATAGAAAAAGTACCGCACGATGAAATCGGAGCTGTGGAACGGCCGAATAAATCACGCGTCGACTTTCACGTGAAAGATGCATTATACTGGGGCTTCGTCAGAGCTTCGGAGAAATTCTAAATACGTTTGCAAAGTGCATGGCGTGTAACATTATACGCTTCGTATTATGCGCCTGCTGTATTGCCGCGCGTCAGTTATTCCTGGAATTTGTTAATTTCGACTCTTCCATGGAAAATACAAATGAACTTTCGACGAAGTGGCATCTCTTTAAAGTTTATTGCAATTGTAATATATTTGCAGTAATACAGCCGACTGGATCATGCCATGCTGGATCAGTCGCTTATGTTTCCCAAACTTAACTATAATGCTCTAATTTGGAGACACTCTTTAATTAATTCATAGATTCTCATACACATTAATTTATTATAAACTTTATGCCACATCTTAGATATAGTATGAAACTCTTAAAATATAGATAACAAGTTAATATTTAAAATTATAATTATGCAAATATCTTACTGTTACACAAAAAAGACGCTTTGTTCGTCGCTTTTATTCATTGGAGTTCGATTAATACGTCATTAGACTATTTGCAGAATG
Source organism: Cataglyphis hispanica (assembly GCF_021464435.1). Lineage (NCBI taxonomy): Eukaryota > Metazoa > Arthropoda > Insecta > Hymenoptera > Formicidae > Cataglyphis > Cataglyphis hispanica. Next base: position 468,552 of record NC_065971.1, read on the forward strand.
CACGAAATAAGAAACAAATGAATTGATCATATCATATCCGATATCAAAAAATGTAAAAGAAATGGATACTTAATCGATTTCAATTATCTAATTATCTTGTCGGATATTTTGTTCTCTTGCTATTTGATTGAAATAACCTATTCTTAAAATTTCATGATACAAAGAAACTATCAGAAAAGATTGGTGATATAATTCGATCCGATGTCGATTCATGATTTAATAAAATGTAGTGAAAAACTAACGGACAACCTGCGACAATTCTATCAAGAGTGCGGAACTTAATTTCTTGCGGGTATTTTAATCGTAGAGGCGGAAAACTTTTTGCAGCATATATATAGTGAATATCTATTATTATTTGTATTATTATTTAAAATATGCAAAATTAAATTTTAATATATGAAGAAATATTAAACGATTTGCGTCATTGCGTAAAAATGATATATATAATTATATTTCAATTAATTTGGATTGAAATAAGTAATGCATTTGATTCAACGTAAAGATTCAACGAAAATATTTCGTTTCTCGATGCGCTCGTTTGACATCATTATTTTTTTTAGAAGGTGTACAAAAGATTATTTTTTTTATAAGATGTCTAAAAAAGAGATATCTATTCATCAATGATATCAGTTTAATGAGAACGATCGAAAGAATGCGATGATCGTAACGACATCTCGCCTGCTCCGTCACTTCTCATAACAGCGTCGGAGAAACCTGTTTCGCCTCGTAAGAGTGCCGCGGCATCGTCGCGCTTTCATTACACTTTTTGCGACGCCTACATATTCAATTATAGGTTATCGACTGGCACTTGATTTCGACCTTTTGCCAATTGACTACAGGAGGCCCGAGGCGATGCGAATTCGCAATATTGATGGTGCAACGAATAAACGGGCTTAATGGCTTGGATTTATCCAGAAACATAATAATGATTGATACTCTTTTTTTAGAATAAAAGAGAAATTTCTTTGTCTCTTTTACATATAAAAAAATTAAATTGATAAAGATTAAATGGATTATTAAATTGCTGTTTGTTCGCATAAGGCTATTAATTCTTCATATCAAGGAGAACGATAATATCATTTTAAAGCAGTCTCTTTATCATGAATTTTTTAATTTCAAATGAAATTTTTATCAATCTTAAAACGTAGACACAAAAACAAAATTTATTTGAAATAGTAATTCTGCGATCGACTTCTATTTTATAAATTGAAGAGAACTTATACGTCGTCTACCTCAATACTATTTCAAACTACATTTCACACCTATTTCTAGAGTTAATAGACATAGATATTTCTAATGGTTTTCTCTCAGACTGTCGTATTATAAATAATTCTCAATAGAGCACAACTATTCAAGAATAAAGCTTTAAAAAGGCACGAAATCAATATCTATTACAAATACATTTCAAATACGATAATGAAAATGTATCATGAAAAAAGATATTTCATTGTAATTGACAGAAATTTTTTTTTTTTTTTTTGTTCCTTGGATTACATTCTCTTGATCTAAAATGACACTCTCCTCACACACATGCACACAACCAAAGATTATATTATGCATATGTATGATATAATCGTGTAATGTATAATCACACACCCGTCATAGAGTTGACATAAAATGTTACTTACGCTTCTACAAATTCATATCTGTGCAAAAGAATGTGGCATGTAACTTAGTAAGTAAAAGATAACTATGAAATTTTACACTTATATTCAGAAGCGAATATACACAATTCTTCTCTTAACGTACACTCGTGTCAATCCGTGTACACACACATATATATATATATATATATATATATATATATATATATATATATATCGGCGGTAGTAACTACAAGAAAATTTCTTACGTACAGAATACGTGTTCCCACCGACGTAAATTACAAGCCGCGACTGTCTGATAAAGTTCAAGCGAGCGATCCAAGGGAGAAAAAAGTCCCGGCCGCGCCTTCGATCCTATCGCTGATTTTAACAGTCTCTTTCAGTCACGTCAAACTATATAGTAACTCGTAGAATCCCGGCGCCTGAGCAGTTTCCGTCTCCTGTAATTCGCATCTCTCATTATGATGCTCATCCCGTCTTGTAATACGAGGTCTCTCGACTGCGAATTCGAGCGGTCGTTAGATAGGTAGGTAGGTGACCTCGTCTAGGACCTCGGAACCCCTCGGCTCGTAATCCCGGAATGAAACTTGCCGCAGTTACCTTGGCACCGTTGGGTTATCGTGACGCGGCGCCTCGAAGCGGAAGAGATACAGGACGAGACGGCGAGACCCTGAGACCTTGAGAGGAATGTCCGATTAAATGACGTCTGAGTCTGTACGGTGCAGCGCGTTGCCAAAACGATACCTGGGCACGGTTTAACTTTCGACCGAGTTATCCGATATAAAGTTGGTCTTGGGATCGTGCACGCTTCCGCTGCTAATTTTGAACGCGATAGTTCTCGGTTTAGCCCGCCAATATCAGTGCAACCGATCATTATCATGTGAGAGAGAGAGAGAGAGAGAGAGAGAATTAGAGAAAACGATATATACATTGACAGCGCCATTATAATAATTGGCAATAGAAAAAATAATTATTAATTTTGTCAGACAATTTTCAAAAATTTTTCTTGAAATTTGGCCTATATATGGTACAAAAGAATTAACAAATGTAGCGCTACTGAAAATTGTATTGTTAGGAAAAATCTTAAAAAAATATTAATAAAGAATAATAATTTTTACCAAATGACATTTTGATATTTAAATAATTTTTCAGCTATTCGCTAAGAATATGTCAAAACTTGATAAAACATATTTATTCTTCTACAAATATATTTGTATTCTAATCTATTTTATATTATCAGCTTTTTCCATTTTAAAAGTTAATAGAGGTAACAGGGATGAGAGAGAGAGAGAGGGAGGGGATAAATGATTAATGAATTAATTAAATTGCGGTAAAGCAGTAACATAGCAATGTCGATATCGATCGTGATGAGCGAGTCAACGACTTCTCACAAAACGTTAATTCGTACCCGATGCAGTTTAGCTATTCCCTATGCTTGTGCTACATGCGGTAACCGATATTCCGTGTAAACGAATGCGAACTGGTTGTATAGATGAAAATCGTTACATTTTCAACGCCAATACAGGCGGGCACTCATTGTGAAAACGTCATGCTGCTCGTTTCAGTAAAGCTGATGAGTTATTAAATGTCCAGGTGTTATTTCGCTAATTACGAACATAATCACGTGACAAATGTCACGATAAATGAAATTTCCCGAGTGTGTAATAACAGATTCCGTACAATCACGCGTTTGCGGATTTATGTGTTTCCGCAGTCTGTAGTGATCGAACAGTCTCTCAATTGAAGAGACAAGTCAACGATAATATAGCGATACATGCAACATTTATGATATCTTATTGATTTTGAAATTAAGCAGATCAATATAGTAGCAAGCTCTTTAAAAATTTATTCTCGTACAAACAATGAGAAATATAAAGCATATATAAAATCGAAAAATACACATTACATTAATATGCGATTTTCTAGAAATATTAAAAGCTGTGTACAAATTTATAAAATGAAATTGAAAGTAAAAGCTTGTTTAATGCTACGTATCTTATGGAAATGATCCTGTCACAGATTATTATTTTTTTAAGAATTCTCTTTCCATTAGTTGTCAATCAAGATGTTACGTGTTTTTTTATTTTATATATCGTTTCACGATGAATTAACTCGTGCCTCTCACTGCACTAAATAAGACCACGACGAATCGCGCGTTCTAGAAACGAAGGAAGGATAATCCGTTTGAAATTAACCTTATATCATCCTCTCCCTCCTAATCCAGGTCGGAGAAGAGGCTCATAGACGATCGAATGCAATCGAAAGAGATCGTAATATCTCCGCCAGATATCCGTCTAAGAAACGACTAGTCATAGGGCAGCGACCTTTTTCCTCGTCCTGAGGGGTCGAAGGTCACCGGATCGATTTACCACTTCTTTGAAAATAGCCAAATTATCGGAGGCCTCGGCCGGAACCGAGGTATTTCGTTTCGTTCAAGTAATAGATGTTTATCCGTCACGTGACAATGTTTATCGTCGTACTGCGCCCCGGGCTGCCGGAAATGACGGTCATTGTCGCTTCTCGGAAAATCGTGGAAAACTGCTTTTCCGGTAAAAAAAAAAAAAAAGAATCTAAACAAGGGTTTGCTCAAGAGCTGCGGATGCCCCCGCATGGGAGAACCTCGTGTAATTACCAGTCGACAAACTAACTAATTGCACTAAAACAATTAGGGAACGTGACTCAGTGCTTGGAATCTCCTGGAGGACACGTTAGACGTATGTATGGCGAAGAGAAACACCTTATCCGTCGGCTATCTTATCCCATTATGCTCGGTGAGCCCTAAGGCTCTCATCCATTACGGGCAGCTCCGGTCCAGAGACAATTCCAGAGAAGAAATTTAGGATCTAGAAACCTATTCTCGATATTTTGATTGCTATTCTTTTAAAATTCTACGCTTGCTGATGAAGTCATTAAAGTGTACATCAGCAATTTTCTCCTCCCGGACAACAATGCTTTTTGTACAGTGATATTTTATAAACACGTATCAAAGAAAAATGTTTAGGAAATCAATTGCCAGTTTGAAAGAAAGATTGGAATATATTTGACCTTTTGATTCTTTTAACGTTTGTGCATATATATATTCATTGTTTAATACAAGGACAATTCGGCGCAACGTAACATTAAAACGGAGACGCGATTAAAGCCGGAGATATTACGGCAATTATAAATTTCGGCCGCATCAATATTCATTTTAGCAAATAACGATAGCATAAGATCTATTTTATAGCGGCCGATAAATCCTCTATATTGATCAATATGGCGCCATCGGTCTCGCATTAAATAACAATATTTACGATCAAATGTACCGCGACAATAAAGATTAAACAATCGAAATGGGCAGGCCGAGGAAGCCTTTATCTCTCATTCAAAATTTCGAAAGCCAAATTGCGAAGCGCGCGCGGCCCCCGCGCTATTAATGCGCGTACGTATATAATCTATAAATCGTATGTGTTTAATGAATTTTTCATTAATATCGGCAATTCAATCTGCAAATAGAGCCGGGGCTCGTTTTGTCGTGTGGCACAATTCAAATTTATAACTCGCCTCCCTGCGCTCTGACGTATCGTGTACACCGCATTGGTTGTTTGCACGCATTGGATGCGTGTACGAATATTATACGTACGCTTTTGACTACGTGAGCTTTCGATGTCGTATCCATTATATTGCGGTGCTTGGCCGTCATAAAAAATATTGACGATTTTTATCGTGGGTGTCTCTCTGACGACAGAAGGGAACCGGGGAATGCACGTCTACTAATTGGGGAAAATAAAAAGAAATAGATAAATGGCCATAATAAAATATCCATTATCGCTGTTGATCAGTTTTTGTTAAATCTTTTGTTTATATTATTTACGAGTCTTATATTCCCGCTCATATCTTTTTAACGTGCTATAAAAAGCTACGCGCGCAATTTTAACTAAATTTAAATTTTTAATAAATATTTTTATTAGTTTTGTTTCTAAAGTAAGTTAATTATATTATTTTACAATTATGTTGGAATATTTTTGAACAAAAAGAACGTTTTCTACAAAATTTATTAGAAATCATTAAATTAAGAAAATTTTTTTGTCACGTCATCATAATATAACTTTGAAAAGACTTTATTCTTATACTGTAGGTTATATATTATCGTGGTATAATACTCGCATAGGATTATTGTTGTATTAATCGCACGTTATGAGATGCAAGCAATTTTCGTGCTTGCAGGATAATCTTGCCAACTTAAGCAATTACACACAAAGGGTAAAATTAACCGCGTGTCATCCTCGCCTTAATTAAATTACTTCCCTAAGATTAATCACTTTCTCTACATCTTCTACACTGCTTAATACATCATCTTAGCTAATTCGAAGTCTTAAATGATGTTCATTGTTAAATAAAGATCGCTTTATATTAAGCATAAAGAAAAACCGTCAGTTGTACTTTTCTGATTAAAAGATCGGAAAGATGAAAAATCTATAATAATAATATTATCTCAAAAATAAAGCTATGTCTTTATAAATAATTATTAATTAAAAAAATGTAGAGTAAAACGTCAATTAAATGAAATTTGACTAAATTGGTTTTTGGATAAAAGTTTTCTGAAATTATCTTTTAGTAATTAAGAGAACAATATATTGCATGCTTAAAATTGGATATATAAAACTGAATTTATTAATATCTAGCTATATAATAATAGTTATACAATAATATCTTGCTATGTAATAAAAGATCAATATAAAAAGAGATTTTATTATCTGTCTTTTTTTTCTCTCTTATTTTCTTTATAATATATCTGACCGAGTTATATTGCTTATTCTGATTAATTAATATATATAATCAAATCTAGTTGACTAGAATATAAAACAATGTTACGAAGGATTATTCATACGCCATCAATGAATCTATAGTGCTTTGTATACCGGTGCCCATCGTGCGTATTCGCAATTTTTTTTTACGCGATCCTGCTTCTCGCTGAACTGGCGAAATATCCAGCCAAAACCATGAGCTACGATCGCGCACGGTGTTTATGACATTGGCTCGTCGATGACAATTTATTATTACGAGCGGTCACTGCCATTGCGTGTAATCTGTGTCACGTTTTACAATTTACCGGTCATCTCTCTCTCTCTCTCTCTCTCTCTCTCTTAGTTTCTCTCTCTCTTTCTCTTTAATTTTCTCTATCTCTCTTTCTGCGCCAAAATCCCTTCCATTCCAACTTTCAATGCCCGGCGGCGAAACATGGCTCTCGCGTATAAGCGCAAACCCTTTAATTACGCTTTTATCTGATGTATAACGTAATGATGTTGCAAGTGGAATCGCGATGTATAACGCGGCCAATGCGATGCTTGGTCGTGCGCGGGGATAATCGTATGTGACACGCGGGCGCGTGTAACGCGAGCCTCGAGGCGATGAAACGGGCGAGAAGAGGGCGACGTGTCGAAATTAAGGGTTCTCGCGAGATCCAGAAGCGACGACGAAACAAACCCCTTTATCGGTCGCCAACCAGACGTGTGTATGCTTTGGCCTAATGGCGAAATGAACATTTTCAGGATCTCGTGCTGGAATTAACTCGGAAATCGGTTATGTGTTCATCCTGTTGAGTAAAGAAAGATTACGTTACGTTAGAGTACAATATCTGATTGACGGAAACATTTCTGTTTCGGCTTGTATACATGACGCGTTGTTTACGAGCTTTTAATCGTTCACTCAAAGCCAAAGAAAATTGACCCTGAGAAATTGTATCTGTATCGCAACATTTATGAGGGTAATGTTGATACAAAAGTAGCAAAAATTTATATTAGTAGACAGTTAAAATGACATTAAAATAAACTTCTGGGAAATTTGACAGCTCTATATTTGAAAAAAACTTGATAACATAAATACTTATTTCATACGAATATTAAATATCGGTGACGATGCAATTATCAGTTGATCATCAATTTGTACTGTTTTATAATAAGATATAAAAATTGACGTACCGGTGATGTATAATATATATTTAGTTTTGTGCTATTATTTATTGTTTTTTATTTTAGATAATAATATTTCTATCAACTAATAAAAAATTCGTAATTAATGTATGTGTAGTCGATATATAATCGATATTTTATATCATTCAGTATTAATAATATGCAGCTTTGTAGTTAATTCAATAATATGCATTAGTTACATATATTAAATTAATCTCATTTCATATGAATCGCAATTTATAAAAATTCTCATATCAAGAATATCTTTATTTTGCATTGCTTAATAAAAAAAATATTGGAGTATCAAACAAAATTTTTCTAATAAAACAGTCGTGTTTTTCTTGTTTCAAGTTGTTCTCCCTTATATTTTCTTATCTTATTTCTTGTATCTTTGCGTTAAGCTCCGTAACAGGTGTAACTCATGTGCCGCAATATTGTGTCTCCGTACCAAGCTAAAAAAGTTGTTGAGAACGTAACTATTTTTTTATTCTAATAAATTTAACTTTGTCGTTATTCTCATGTTTTTTGTTTTTCATAATAAAAAAATCGGTTTACATTTTTACGTTTCAAAATATTTTGTTTGTCACTCTCGGATATCATTTTTAACAACAACAGCAGTTGTAAAATAGAATAACAAAAAATATAAAACTTTGCCCATACACATAAATATACTTTTCTATAAATTTAAAATAAAATAAAAATTTCAGCTTTAAGATATGTGTCTGCAAGATAATTCTGTATAAAAAAGGTATTTACTATATTTTGAACGATTTTCATTTAATCATTTCCAATGTTTTCCCGAGATACTTATATATTAAATATATTAAATATGAGTGAATTAGCGTTATAAATAATATCGCTTTAGATTGTTGATCAAGAACAATGTCCCAATAAGAACGGCTGACAATATGCTTCTAATTTTCACATTACCGTTTTATCATTGTGGCGTAATACTATTGGGCCCGCAAGAAATAACTGTGCACGAGTATTGATCGCTCTCGCTATACCTGGAAGAACCAATAACTGCTGCTCACCACTGGTTGAATGACCACACAATCTAAAATATTTTATTTTTTTATTCCTTATCTGACTCCATTTCTTGCTCTTTCTGTCGTGGAAAAAGTGCAATATTATTTATCTTAATTACTTATTTTAGTTATAAGAAACAGTATATATGAAGCTGGTAAAAAAAAATTTTTTTTCTCCCTTTTAGATTTATCTAATTTTTATTTTTACAAGAAAAAAATATTTTTTTTTTTAGATAATTTTATCGTTTCCCACGGTTTTTCAATCAGACATGTGTAGAAAAATTTTACAAAACGTTTGCATATGTCGGACATGTGTCGTCAATGGTATTGGCTTTGGTTTTACGGAAGGACTGCTCCATACGAAACTGATTCTTCTGCAGTCTCTACAAATCCTTCAGTTCAGAAGAAATCTTTCCCGCTTACGTTTCTCCTGATCTCTGTTTTCCCGGCGTGGTAACAAGGACAAGTCGTTCCTCGTTAAGAGGAAAGCCCTAAAAGTGAAGGGGTCTTGAAACGACCAATGAAGCCGGTATTCGCGAAATTCTTGGCGAAAGATCGCCTTTATTTTACCTTTTTCATACATTGTTTTCGACTCTTGCTTTTTTCCGTTTCTTTTCCGATCTCTATTTTATTAATCCGCCAACGTTTGTTTTTCCAATGTAGATACATGCTGATTACTTTGTTTTGCAACAGTACCAAACATATTTCAAAAGCTTTTTGGTAAAAATAATATCAGTAAAATCTATATATAATTAAACTTGAAAATAAATTCGCTTAAAATAAAATCCCTCTGGGAATTGGACCCGTTCCACGAATGTGCGATGTATTGTGTCGACCGGTATTTATCAACACGATAGCTTTCTCGAATTTATATTTTCCAAGAAAAAACAAATTACCCGTCAAGAGCAAAGCCAGATAGAATGCGCGACGCATATGAAGTACGCGTACTTGGCAGTTCTGCCTTTTCTTCGTAAAAATGCGAAGGCCGTGTCGGAGGCGGGATAAAGGTGTGAAGACTGCGTGATTTTCGTTCATCGGACAACGCGTCATCTGCATAATGCGTAGTTTGTCCATGGGGTTCCCATGTGAAGCGGCGCTGCAGGTGTAACGGAGATGCAGATTTCGCTTCGTGCGAAAGACGTGATATTCGTAGCACGCCCTGTCGTTCATTATCGCTGCCCGGACACGTTTTTTTTTTCTCGTGAGACGATCGCGGCATCTCCTGCTTTTCGCACCTTTTTGGCAGGCCCCTTTCGCCGTAGGTTATTCAAACAAAAGAGTGGACGCTCAAATATTTCAGGTCAATCGCGCGATAGTAATCTCGGCATGCCAGAGAACCGGTAAAAGATGACGGACATTGAATTTTTTATTTTGATATCGAAATGTAAATTATATTGCGTGATAGACTAGCGGTTTTTCTTTATAAATATTAGATTAATAAATAATTATATAATGGTTGGTCTAAAGTTGCGGCCAGTAGTTTTTAAGAGTTACGGCTAAAATATAAATCATAAAGCTGCAATAAATTTTGATGTATGAGGTTTTTCGGCGAAAACGAAAACTCACACTAGCATACGGCGGCTAGTGTCGGAAGTGATATCCCAGGGAAACGTGGCGTAGGTTGATGTTAAACTTGATTTCGGCTTGGCGAAAGTTCGCTCGAGAGTTTGCTACTTCTCTAGGAGTAATTCATAACTTTTACCACGGCCCAGTTCAATAACGTTCGTTCTACTAGCGGTTCATACTGATAATTCATTTTAAAACAGCTCATAACTAAAAGCCAAAGGAATACAGCGTCCGAGAACATTCAGCGCTAAATCAGAAAACTTGCGAACGCAAAAGGCGGGAATCTCGTAAAATTGCATTAGGGTAGTCATTTTCCTTTTCTGATTGCGGCCGAGGGGATTCTAGAAATTGCACGGAGTAATGGATATTCAAGAACGCTGGCTTATTAGCCTCGACATACCTGGTCCCCTGCAAGTTAAGAAAAACTTTGTCCGTCTGTAATTGCGGAAATCCGCGGCGATTCGTCTATTCGAGAAATAGACGATTTCTCTCGTCTATTTCTTTTTCCATTGATCGTTCTGGAATGAAGGTGGAGAAATCGCATAGCGAGATACAAACAACGGACAATGTGTCCGATGAACGGAGAAGGAGGGGAAGGAGGGACAGAATTTTCCTCTCCGACGAAAGACGGCGTGGTGTGTTCCGGCGATCGTAATAACTATTTTCTCCCAACCGTAGAACGCCATCCACTTCGCGTAAACACCAGCATAAATTCCGAAGCCCTCCCTGTTCGTCTGCCGCGTTACATTCCGACCGTCTCGCACCACCGTTAACCGTTACGGGACCATCGAGGTGTTTCTCACCCTCTACTTAGCCATCCCACTCGTTTCTTTCGATCGAAACAAACGAACGAATTTTCCATTTCCTCGATAGATTTTGCCGATAATGGCGACAATAGTAGAAATAGCGAGAGCCATTAGTCCGGTGATTAATGATGCGCTTATGATCGAACAGGAGCTCGATATTCGCCTCTTCAGTTTGCTACGGGGAAGATTTTAGGAATCTGGATTCTTTCACCGCATTCATGGATGAAAAGGGCGATATTATTGTGACTCTGCGAAAATCGCAGTAATAAGGGACACAGGACCATCATTATTCACTCGGATGTCTTAGCGGGCGAGTGATTTGCGAGCACAATAGATGGTGGGAGGCGAAATGCCGAGGCGAATGTCGAGATTATTTGTTAAGCGGCACGATAAGAGCACATGGCTAAATCGCGCGACGCTTCTATGCGAAATGCATACGACTTGAATGGGCATTTCGTCGTGTGTTCTCACCGTTTACAAAAATCTCCACAATCACAAAGATCAAGGAAAACGCTGCATTCTTTCTATGCTGTTTTCTATGTTTTGCTATATTTTTTACATGCTCTTTATGCGGTAATATTTTTTTTTTTTTTTTATCATTAACGCGCGAATAGTTGTAGAATATTAGTAAGTCTAACAGAATATTTAAATAAAGTTACGAGTAATTATTACAACAGAAATAAGATGGCATATCAAAAGAGAACGAGGCAGCAACTGGCAAACGTATTATTTATAAACTCAACATAAATGAAAAAACTCTGTAGAAACATAAACAACAAAAAAGAGAAACATGTTGGGGAGAAAGATATTTTTTTCTCGGTTGTATATCGATTATTTTCGCCGTCGTCATTAAAGCAGGAATTAAACGAGTTATCAAAGCATCGGTGGAGCGTGCAATTAAGATATTCCAAATTGGAGTTCGCCGCTCTCTCAAATTCCGCGGTATAATCGATTGCCTTTGTAGCACCTGTCAAACGACGACGTAAAACCCGATTTTCGGATTACGCGATCGTATTGAGAGATACGAGAGCGTCGGTGGTCGTCGGGAAGACGAGTAGGAGGACGATGTGACTGACAGGCTTCATGGTTTATTCGACAAGTCGAAGAGTACATAGGGAAGCCTATAACATCGTATCCAGCTTACGCTTTGGGTTAACAGCCTGGGTGTCCGACGATGTACCGACATGATGCATGACGCGGTGTCGAGTTCCAATTCGCCGGGCATCCATGAAAGCAGGCTCTGTGCTTGATGTAAAATATCGGCGATTCGGGATGAAACGAAGCGCGCGCATCGAGCCCTCGTGTGTGCACGTAGTAGATGAGGACCGCCGATTGCGTCTCTTTGAACGATTACCTTTAACTCGATACGTAAATGAACGGTTTTTACGGCCAGCTAACACGTGCACACATTGTGTTAATACGATAAATATTGCGTTATAGATGATTGAGTGCGATGGGAAATAAAGAAAGAAATATATTAGCGATTTCAACAAAAATTGAGGGCACAATAATTCTATAAATATTTATTTTCTTTAAAATAAAAAGCTATAATATATATTTTGTATAATGTATTGTGATTATGTCAAAAATGTTCAAATTTTAATTGTTTTTACTTTTACAATTAGTTAGATATTCTCCGTATTCTGTATCTCTTGAAATATTTTTAGCTTGGCCAGGGCGTCTTCGATCAATGACCCGAGAATCGAATTCCGTTTCACTACGCTTCATGAGATTGATCGGAAACCAGTCTGTCTCTTAAATAATATTTTTATTATTGTCTAAATACAGTGGCAAAAACGCACAACGCTGGTTTACATATTACCGGTAATGCAATATTTATTTGCGCATATGTTAGATAAATGTTGCAATTTTATCAAGAACGCGAAACACACACACACACACACACACACTAACTGAGCAAATAGTAATATCCATCAATTATGTTTGACTTCGAATATCGATCTAATTAAAACGCATAAATGTTATTAAATATTATTTATTATTGTATATAAATTTACTATGCCCTTACGTGGAATAAAATATCATTCGATGTGATCATTGATCACATTTTAATTTATCGATTAATAATATAGTAATAAATTGTTGAGAGATTAGTGCGACATTCCTCACTTATCAATCAATCATGTTAGTTATCAATGATTTTTATGCAATTAAATTTTCTATTACTTGCAACGAGTGCAAGTAATAGAATATTTTGGACACAATAAAAGTTTTATTAAATATTGCAAGGCGTGATTGATAATTACAAGAATTAAATTATTCTGACTAATATGATTAGTATTCAACATTAATAAAAGATTGATATTCAAATTCATTGTTAAAAGATTAAATAAAAAACAAGTTTGAAAATAAGAAAATAACGATATATATTGGATACTGCTTATATAGAGGCATGCTTAGATATTCAAAGCGGATTTAGGAAAGATACCTTCCCGTAGATACCTTACTCGAGGATTAGGAAGTGATTTGCAGGCGATTGCCGATAGCGATGGAAACACGAAAGCCGGAATTTATCGTGATTGGAGCGAGTTCTCGTAGAGAGAGTCATGAAGCTTCGAGGGCGGTTATCTCGTGCATGCACTAGGTACGCATGAACTATCAGTTTTCATGAACACACTCCGCGTGACGTAAGTACGTGTGTGCTCTTATTTTACGAAGACATATTTATCGTTATATGCACAGTATCTTTTTTCAACAAGTGCACACAGAGTTTTCGGATAAATTCGCATAAATTCTTCTATAAATTCAGCGGAAATAAAGTTTCAAAATTTCACATAATAAATAATTATGGCAAACGTAGTCAGCTGTTTGACAAGTTATTTTCCGACAGATTTAATTAAAAACTATTTGTCTATTTTTTGAAATAAAATTTATGCTCCGAGAGCAGTTTGATTCTTCGACTCACAAGAATTTCCCCTCTCTTCTCTCTCCCACCGTGAAGCCTCATTAGAATTAGTAAGAGCGTAACGACCCTGGCATTCCGTCCCACCGCCAACTTTTGTCCCATCGAAAATCTTACGTTCACGCATCCGCGCCTGGACCGCGCGGCGATTACGGCGACTCATTAGCCGCGCCGGTAAATCATAGTCGTTCTCCGCGATATAGACGGAGACGGTAGGAACGCGTGTGTATGTGTAAAAATGTGTGCGTGTGTGTGTGGGAGTTTCAGAGAGAAACGCGCGAGATAGTGCAAGCGGCAGAGGAGGATGGCAGGGACGACGGGGTCCAGGACGGGACGCACGGCGCGAGCGTGCCCGAAGATGACCGAGCGTGAACGGAGCGAGCCGAAACGACTCGCGAGGGTTCCTCGCGATATTCAATGGCTTCAGTACCGAGCCGCCACGAGTCAGGGCTCGATGTGGCTTCGTCGCGGGGGAGATTTGTCGCCGGTGCGTTTCACGTCGATACGCGCGACGCGAGTGATTCATGAATCAAAATCGGAGCGAGAACGCACGGTGTCATCGTCAGCTGATCGATCGACGATTGCGCGCTTTGCAAGTGCCGATCGATGATCCGGGAGTTACGATCCGCGAGAAACGCGATGTCATAATCGCATTTCGCCGATATTTAAACGCGATTCCCTAAAATTTAATTGGACGTGAGTGAATTTCGCACGCTTGTTTCTTCGATCGTAACGTCGTTTCACGTTGTCAATTTTTTTTATGCTACTTTTGACCTCTTTGATATTCGCACACACATAAGATCGTTTTTCGCGAGTGCAATGCCCTAACGCACGTGCTTGTTCGGTGCATTGCCGCGGGGCTGCGAGAGGGAAGAATTAGTGCGAAAAACCGAAGCTCTCGATCGCAAAAACGCGCTGTGCTCCAAGTAAATACCACAAATCTGGTAGCTGTGTGCAGACTGTGTCCGGTTATAACCGGTCGTTCCATTACAGCCGAAACTATTCTTCGCACTTGAATTGATACGTCGATATCGATACGTCGATATCGATACGTCGATCGTGATTAACTTGGTCCGCAATTTCATACGCACGCGCTCGATATTTCGTTGCTACTTGACGAGGTCAACGTATCGGAACGTAAGAGTGAAATATAACGGCGTAAAGTACAATCGGAGTAGTGTGGCAAAACGTCGATTTGTTCTACGATCGATAAGCGTCAGCGTTTCGAAATTTCCGACATTCCCATCACCTCAATAGCCAGCAAGACGAAAAGAGCTTCGTAATTTATCATCGTAATTTATCAGAAAAAGGCTTTGATTAAACAGTTTTATTTCTCATTCAATCACACCCGCGTATTAGGAGAAATTGAAATAATTTTTTTTCTCCAAATTCTTTTTCCGCATTACATTTTTTTCATTTTTAAATAATATTGCATGTATACTTGATTGGATGTTGCAGAAGAGAAAATACGGTCACGTAGGAAACAAGCGCCGCAGTGTAAATCCTCCAAGTGTTTCGAAAATTTATCAGACTTGCAACCTAGTTGCGCTTGGACGTATATCGTACTGAAGTTTCGACAGCCGGAATTTCAGAGACAAGTCAAATCTACTTTGCAAGTTTAGTCGCGACCCGGCGAATATTTTATTCCATTCCGCGGAGGTTTACCGCGCGATCGAACGCATTAGTGGGAATCGCGACAGGGTATCGAGACGGAAAAGCTCGAAATCCGAAGAAAGCGGCCTTGGAGTGGAGCTGCAATCCTGCTACAGACAATAAAACTATTATCGTCACTCAGAGAAGCTGTCGGAAGAAACTTCGCTCCGTTACGTATTTCGTTTATCCGGGAAAATCCAACGATCATCCGCTCCTTCGACGCACATGCGTGAAATTCTACAGCAACGACTAAATTTACCTAACGCAGAGGAACGCATCGTTTATAATATAAAAAATAAAACAGAACGATAACAAAACAAACGAAATAAAATTTCAACTATTCGCATCCTCCATTTTGAGAATCGCATTGCGCGTCGATCGGAAAATCTGCTGGAGAGATCAATTGAATGCGCTTAAGTCGTACAGTGGAGAGTTGCTTTAATCAGGAAGGAAAGATCTCTCACGAGATAAGGAGAATGGAGATTATGGCGAGAGATTATTAAGATGAGAAACACCGAACGGTCGTAACATACGTCGTTAGAGGTCCCGTATCTTGTTCTTGGAAGGCTCGAAAGACAAATAGTCGTCTCATTAAATGACGACAGATACGTGAGCGACAAGACAGATAGGGGGACGGCTCGTATCGGTTCACGTCGACGGCAGCAACGAAACGACGACGAGGAAAGGCGGACGATGTGGACGGCGGCGCAATGCAGCAGCAGCAGCAGCAGCAGCAGCAGAAGCAACAGCAACGACAACGGCAACGAGAGCGGCAACAGCGTCGGGGGTTGCAATTAGTGCCGGCTCGCTACGGCCGCGAGACTACGTAACGACTAAAGGAGGACGGAGGGTGCTACGCCGACCTCTAGGGGATCGAGGGTGTGTGTAGTGCGCGTGAAAGGGAGACAAAATGTGGTGGAGGTGGCGGTGGTGGAGTGTCGTGACGACGACGACGACGACAACGACGATGGTGGTGATGCTGGTCTTGGGAGCCGCTACGGCGTACTCGCCATCGGTGGAATTATCCGATCTCGATAAGCCAAGTGAGTAATGCGCCCCTTTACGTCACTAGTTAGGTACACTAGTGTTAGATATTTATACGTCAACAGTAAACCGATAGAATTTGTACAAGTATTGTGAGCGATATATATTATTCACTGTAAATCATGTTAAAAATTAATACCTATAAAAACGAAATACAAAATCTTGTTTTTCGAAATATTGATATTAATATTTTAAATCTTTTTGGATGGTGCTAGATAAGACAATATTTTTCTATATCGAAAGGATTGAGGTATCCGTGGCGGTTTCGCGTAGCTCGCGGGTCGAAGATCGTGACGCGACGAATTAAATCAAATCTTCACGGTCCCTCGTCACGAGGCTGTTGGGAACTTTAAACAGCGGATTATTACCGTCGACCTCATCCTCGAGGAAGTTTCGCTCGACCGCGTTCAGTTTCTCTCTTCCCCTCGTCGAAACTCGAGTACAGTGTTAGTCGATGAGGGGGATATAAATGGAAAGGTGCTTCTGAATATCATTAGCGGCGTTCTCCGATGTCTCATAATTAATCGGGCACTTTGCACCCGCCGAAACTGTCCTTGAAAACATCACGTCATCGTTGTGTGCATCACATATGCCGCGATGCTGTAACAACTGTGCTTAAAAATTAAAATAACGTGTACGACCATGTTATTTTATCGCGACAGTCGGATCTACAATGTAAATCATAATTATAGGAATTTTAATCCGACTGGGGTACGACCGCGCGAGGTCGATGCATATCATTAGCGATAGGAACATCGTTCCGTGATTAAAATCTCTCGCCCCATTACATACGTAGTCGTAATTGTATTCATCGGACGACACATATACGCGATTTTAAAAAAAGAAGGTAGAATAAAAGAAGCTTGAATTTTTTAAATAATTATTGAAATCTCTAATAATCTTTGACATTATTTGACATTATTTAAATTTGAAATAATTTTTGAATGTTTGAATTTGAAATTACCTTCGATTAACAAACTCTTATTTTTTTTAATAAAACAAGGAATTTTCTAAAAATACATTAGTTATGTCAATGCTATTATTATTAAAATACAAATTCTTCACAAATTACTCAAGCTTATAAACAATGTAATAAAGTAGTAAATGTCAAAGAGCATCTATACAAAAGGAAAGGACATCTAGTCTTGTCTAGTCTTGTTTGTGAACGATTCTAGTAATGTAATATATGATATAATAAACCTAAAAATACCATCATATTTCTCTACATTATCGATTACTTGGCATATTTAAAATAGCGACAGGAAGTCTTGTCGATTGATTATTAAAAAGAATACTATTATCATCTTTGACCTTATCGTATCGTATGTTATAATTATAATTATAATTATACATGGCGCTTTATAAATAATACGCGCTCCAAAAATTAATTTAGCACTCTGTAAGCCGATAAATGATAAAGAAAATTGTAAGACCAAAATGTCCAATCGATTCGAGGCACAGTAGAAGACTTAGGAAAGGGGATGACGGCTAAAATAGTTTAATTAAACCACGGCGCTAAGCGCCTTTTAAATTTATAGCCGTGCAATAAAAAGGCATGTTCCAAGTTAGGGATGCGAGGAGAAAAAAATTGGAGATTCAATAACAAAATTCGATCTCATTCGTACGGTCACGAAGACAAAAATAATATGACGCTGGTTTCGCACTTTTGAAATTCTTTTGAAAAAAATTCCCGATTTGTCCCGCCATTCATTCGTCACCGTTTCCGGTGTTTAAATATTATATAAATGCCAACGAGCATTTTCTCACGCGTATTTAATTCCATTAAGTATATGATATAGTTTAGAGCTTGCGTAATATCTTTTCAAACACTACGATATTTCCAACTCAAATCCCTTTTGACATTTTCGCAAATTTCAATTCTGATTTCCTCCATTTGCTTGCCAAGACAGTAACCTAACAGTTCATTATAGGAATATTTGGAAATATCCATATCATCTCATCGATGACATATTGGATGACTAGAGGGATTAATATTGCCCGCAATTGACAATCACCGGGTTTTCAATAATTATAGAAATTATTACAATAATTAACGAATATCTATATATATATAGGGAATAATGTATATGCTGATGCTTGAAAAATTGAACCAATTAAAATAATATTTTGGTGGGATTATTTCAACCGGGAAAATAAAGATATTATTGCGAAAAAGATAATGGCCAGATAAATATACATCGACATTAAATTCCATTCAGTGGATAAAAGGAATGAGCAGACAGTCCACCCTTAAGACTTAAGTAAGAAAAAACAAGCAAACTGTTGAGTAATCTTACTATTTTATAAAGAATTGCAATTGCGCATAACGAAAGAAAGAATAACAGAATCGCGATTCCATAAAGTTAAAATATCAAAATTCTTGGCTCTCAAATTATGCTGTTCTTTTGGAAGAGAAATCCTAAAATGTAGCTTTGCTTAAACAAAATTGAACACACGTATATATCGTTGCCGATGCGAATTTTCTCACGCGAGATATTGGCAAACGCAAATTAACGCAAGCCCCGGCTGATTCAAAGGCGGTTAATTACGATTGGAATTGCTCGACTTCGTTAAATAATTACTTGACAGCGTGGCGAAACGTCAGACCGCGCACGTTTTCATAAGGTTTGTCTGACTTCTACTTTTCAACAGGTGTTGCTGGCGGCAAAAGACAACCGACAAACGTGTACACGCGGTACATACGTAACTAACGTGTCGCGTTAATTAACGATGCTTTCACATTTATTTGCGCGGCATAAAATTAGATGCATTTACCTTGTTGCATTCTGCTATTGCGAGATAATAGCATTTGGTTTGCCTTTAATGAAGCTTATAATCCAACGCGCCAGAAAAGCGGCCAGTAAATATCAGTGAGAGATGTGCTTATTTTTATAATGTTGTGTTTTTTAATGTATACGGCGATACTTGAGACGTGCTATGTATTTGCAGTAAATAATTAGAACCACAACAACTGGACAAAAAAACAATTTTAGTGTGTGCGCGCGCATCATCGAAAAATGTACTTTGTACTATAAAGGGGATCTCTTTACGCGTCATGTTTTTATAAACAGACTGCACCGGAAAATGTAAACTAGAGCGCTTGAATGTAACCCGTAACGCGCGCGTCGGCTAACGTTTTAATAGAGATTGCATAACCGGGAATGCTTTCACCGGGCCACAATATATGGAAAATGTATTACAAAACATATCCGCGCTAAAAAATAAAACATCTACTTTTTGCACATAAACAAAGTTTTAAAAAATTCTAAATATTAATAGAAACAATTTAGAGCATAAAGTGCGAATACAAAGTTCTTTCCTAAATAATTTTTAGTTTCTCAAAATACGCAATGTTGAATTTTCTATTATCCTTATTTTTATTTTAGGGACAGAGAATTCTTAATTACAAGTTCAGTGCAATATGTACAGTCGCGAATTATTTATTCAATTGCTTAGAAATTCTGTGTATGTATATTAGGACAAAGTCTCTCACTAAATATCATATCTAAATCATCATCATGTTTGACAGTCAGAGCGCTTTCCAACGACAGCTTTCGAAATTACAGCTAACGGTTTTGTGGTAATTAATTTTTTTGCCAGCAAAGCCGAAAAGCGAGGGGCAATGACGAAATGATCACGAAATCGGTCTAATGGGTGGCCATTTGTCATTCTCCATCCAAGGTGGCATTGTGGAAAGGGTAAGAAGGACCCCTTATGTGCACGCCGTCGACCAAGACGATAATTTGCACGCGATTCTATTCGCCGCTATACACTTTCCGCGTCGCTGTATATAACTTAATGGAAACACACGGAACTCGCTCTAGAATTCAAAAATAACAGAACCTCGTAAAGCGAATACACGACAAGCTGGGCAAAACCCATTTTACCTGGCGATTACGATGTAATTACGAGAATCGCAGAAACGATGATTATTATTAACATAACGATACACATGCGATTTTATTTTCGGGCCGTCGTTAAAAAATGGTACCGTCTCTCTCTCTCTTTCCCTTGCCTCATGCTTACCTTCGTCGTATATCCTTGCGTAACAACCTTATCGAAATAATGACCGAGGTAAGGTAAAAGCAGCATTATCGCGCATCTAAAGCAAGGCGGAGACGATCAAGCGATGTAACATGTATGTTTCATACCTGACACGCGAATATTATCTCGAGTCTAATCCTAGGAAGATTAATTGGAATTGGCAGTGCACCTGTTATTCTTAGACGACCCACTGTATGCTAAAATAATATTACGTGCGCGCTGAAATCCGAAAGGACCAAAATGATAATCATTATACGATTTCGCTGGATAACCTCGTTCCGTCAGTGAAAAATTTGTGAAAAGATGATTAACGAACACAACGGTGAGAGATGATAAGATATACATTTTACCTGTCAAACTTTTTTTTTTTTTCTTGCGATTCGAATATAATAATTCAATGTGTCTGTTCGTGTGATAAAAAATATTAAGCTTTTGTTACTCGTCTAGAGAAAATTATACGAAGAATGTGGATAAATGCGAGAAATTATTGCAGTATCATATCTCTTTACCAACAGCAATGATTATTTGCACGCAATCTTAGTCTGCATTCGTTTGATTCATTCGTGAGCAGAGTTAGCATGGCATATTTCATCGTTGAGACTCTGTTATTTAAAATGCACTTATTCTAAGTACATTTTTATTTGTCATTAGGATATCTTTTATCTTTATTTTTATTTTGTGTAATAACAGTATTACTGATAAGAAAAATAAAATCTCTTACTAAGAGTCTCGTTTCACTGCATGTGATGAATCTATTTACACGAATTCACTGCCAGAGAATATTTTTATAAAACATGGAAATAAATGACATCACGCAAAGCTCGTTACGTTCCATGATAATTGCATATTGCAATCCACGTGAAAAGCGCTTGGTGCGCGATCAAGATACGGTGCGTGATATAAAATTTATTTGACGCGGCGCGGCGAGAATAAACCCAGACGTAATGTCACGAGTGTCTCATACGTCGTAATTCGCGCAATTCTGTCAAGAAACGACATATTTCATATTACTGTAATCCGCAGCGCAAGCCCAGCAACAATGGTTGTACGTACGCGCGTATTCCGAAACTACGTATTTCTCACGGGCCTTTCATATATGACGGCGAAAATTCAGGATATCGCTCCCGCGGGTCTCGTTCCGCAAAACTGCAGCGCGGGTAACGAGTGGATCCACTTCAATATGTCAATACTATGAGCTTAACTCGTGACTGGTGACGCGGAATTTCGATACGTTTTTACCGCCGTTGCGATAAAACTTAAAAAAAGTGCGGCGTACGCCGTAACAAATTTTTCACGCCTCGCGCAAACATATCGCGCGAAATTTATATTACGCCTCGAGTGCTTTAACTGAGAACTTGTTTTCGATGCATTTTTCTTTTCTTTTTTTTTTTTAAGTTTAAATTTAATTTGTCCGACGCGCCGTTAGCGATTACGTGCGATCAATTAATGCGTGCACACGTGAATGGAATTGGCGTGATGCAATTTGATCCAGCGTTGATCGCGAAGTCTTATACTCGGCAAAAGTATAAAAATGATCGCCATCGTAAAACGTCGCAGCTCTCGCGTTTCATCCTTTTTTTTTCATTTATCTGCAATTCATAGCTGTGCAGCGTTACGGTCTATCTCTCGTAAATATGACTTGCACGTATGTATCGCGCGCACTTTATTCCTTTTACGACACTTTTCTTTTATCCGTCTCGTATATTACGAGAAACTCGTATGGGAATTTTTATCCGCGCTTCTTCGTCAAGAGGAGAAGACGCGGAAATCGCGCTTGCACGCGAGTGCGAGGAACGCGTGCCGAGATTTTGTTAAACTTTGATCAATCGTAACACTCTGGCGTGATATTATCGAGCTTCTGATAAAGTCGGTAATTATCGCGGCCAAGTTTTATAGCAGTGTGGAAGGAAAAGGAAGCTTTATGGCGAATAGTAACGCAGCGTCGTTAATTTAACCACTAATGTGCGAACGTATTTAATGCCCGTCTTTCGCTTTTTCCGCTTATTCGTCCGGTATCTTGATACAGAACTAGATTATGAAAACTGCCTGGATTTTTTTCCTTGCTTCTTTATCTTTAGTTTGATATGCATACATGTTCGAGATATATATGTATATTCATTTTTACTAACAGCTGCCGCGTGTGACACGCGCTATCTTTCATACAAGACACTTCAAATCGGCCAAGATTAAAGTACAGAATAAGAAAACGATGAAATAACATTTTGATGCAAATTATTCTAATTAATTTAAATTTTAATTTTTAATTCCGGAATTATGCAGATTGGGCGAATAAATTTTGGCCGTGCGTCGAACGGTGATATTGCGGGCGCCGTTACGTCATAGATCACTTATATCAGCCAAAACTGAAGATTTCTATCACTGGAAAAACGGCAATCTGAAAATCTCGTCTTGTTGATTCGTCTCCGTGCTCGATGAACGTAACGACTGAACTCGTCGCGGTTTCTATCTTTCCACGGCACTGATTCCGCGTAACTTTCTAACTGGTTAATTCGCACCCGACCACCCCTCGGTGCCGGTACGGTTGGCGCTAACGAGTCCACAAACGAGCTGTAGTAACGCGTGTGAGGAATAAGGAAGGCGTAGGGGATTTCTCTCCGATGAGAGTCGAGAATTCGAACGATTCGACGAAACGGCTGCCGGCTGGCTACTCGTCGTAACAATATCCGAAACAGGTTGCCGGTACTCGCGCCGCACGTATACCTTAGCTTACCGCAGATCACCGGTAATCCCTTGGGCTTGGGTAACAGTTACACGCTTTCAGCGAGACACGGGACTCTTCGACTGCGCGACAGTCGTCGTTGTCGACAGTCCGGCGACCGAAAACTGCCTCCCCGCCACGTTCGGCGTCGTGTAAAACCGAATTCCCTCGTCGACATATCGTATCGACATCGGTGCAATATGTGAAATTAAGTTCTCCCACGACGTTTCACACGCCCCCGTTCACGGATATTCGCGTCACTTGAAATATCCATTTTACAGCTCGATGGTTGATAAATACCGGAGCTATTTGGTGTCTTAGAAATCAATTTTTTAGAGAAAAGTTATATTTGCAAATGACATATTTTATATTCGTAAAAAATCATAATGTGTATGTGTGTGACGGAAATAGCAATTATAAATTGATACCGCATAAATCGAATTTGGTTGCGTGATGATAATTTAATGGCAAATCCATATCTTACTCGGCATTTCACATGCACATGTATCATCAATAATTATTGGACATCTAGGGAATAAATGAGATCCGTTATATCTATTCATGGATATTCCAATATATGTCACTAGAGAATCCTTATGTCAGATTATCTTAGAACATTTCTCTCTCTCTCTCTCTCTCTCTCTCTCTTTCTCTATGACTAAATATTGTGTCTTTAAAAGACTTTTCAATTTAATTATTAAATTCTCCGCTTATTTATTATTTGCGTAAAGAAATGTGTAAATGCAAATCACTTTGCGTAAATCAACAATTTATGTAATTGGCTATTTTCTAGTATCTCTCGATTTTTTTTTTCAAGATAGACATTTAGAATGAATTATACATCGTTTATACTTGATTATTACTTTCTCGAGCTATGTTTATCTTCTTTCAAACGTGCGGTCTATCTGTTCATCTATCTTTTTTTCTAATATTCTTTTTTTATTATTATACACTTTTATAGCAATCAGTCGAAGTCCAACAATAAGTATGCGTAATGATTGCTTTCTGCCGACATAATAGCCAGTTTGGCTCCGAAACTGCTTTGCATATTTAATAGCACGTTAGACTATACAATATCTTTATCGTATCTATCATAAACGTGTTTCCGCTGTCAGCAGAAATTAAGCGACTAGATTCCTTTTGATAATCGACAAATAATTGCTTGGAATATTTCTTTTAAACTCGACACGGTGTAAGACCGCGCCTAAGAGAGATTGATTTATTTGATTCATGATTATTTATATTGTACATGTAAAACATACGGAATATGTTACTTGATCGATTAAGGTAATTTAACGCGAGACAACGATTAGTTCGCTGTGTACTACACAGTGGCATTCAATGCTTGACAATCAAGAATCCTCGTTAATCCGTGTCAGGAGGATGAAACGCGTTAGATATCACGGGATGAAAAAGGAACGAGAGGAGCGAGAAAAATGCACAACAAGGGAATATCGTTGAAGATAGAACGGCGCTGGCTGCCGGTTTTTCTCGACGCTGCTAGTTTTTCTTGCCATATTCTTTTTCCCTCCTTTCCGTCCACCTTTTTCTTTTATCTCGCGTCAACATTCTTGTTTTAATAATTTGGTTTTAATGAAATTTTGCGCATTTATCATAAAAAGATTTGTTTATCAAAATTCGACATATTGCACATCGCGTTTTCTCAAAGTTCTTTTCTCTTTTTTAAATATTACAATTTGTGTAATTTTGTTCTAATAAGAATTTCATTCGATAATATTTGTTTCAACGAGTTTTATAACGTAGATGCCCATATGTTTCTCGTGAACTTTGTTGACCTCAGTTATTTTTCCGTGACTTTTTCAGAAAACAAATGTCATGTGCGCAAAATATTCGCTGCATATGTATCTAAAGAGAAAGAAGATGTAGCCGCTGTATCGTTTATATTTTCTAGCTAAAGTGAACGAACTTGCTACGATGTAGCATGTCTCCTTGGAATTTCGAGTTTGCGATAAACTTTTACATTTGAGTGGAATCATTCTCTTTTATATCTGCTCTGTTTTCTCCGATAAACCAAGTTGTCCGAGTTCGAATTCGATGCGTTCTTTGAAAATTGAATCACTGCTTCACTTCATAGCAGCGCCGAAGTTAATACTCGTATTCATCCAACTCGCAAATAATTCTCTTTTCCAATTACTGTAAAATCGTTAATTATCGCGCGTTAGAGAATACGATAAACAACTATACTCGAGCGCGCGCGAATCTGATACGATGTATAAATTCATGAGTTCAACGTATGGAATAACGCAAGTGACGTAAATTTAAAAAAATTTAATTTTCGGCAAACGCGCTGCGAGAGAGAGAGAGAGAGAGAGAGAGAGAGAGAGAGAGATAAAAATATTGCGAAATCCCGCTGTTTAAGCGGTAAGAGATAAATTAAAGGCGTTCGATACTCGCGATTCATAAATAACCCAACAAAACGATTTTAATATATTATCCGGGCTCGGATCCGCTAAATGATTATTAATGGGCATAGATCTTCCCGTCCTTCGTTTTTGCATATTGCACATCGCGATTTCCCGCTTCCTCGCTCACGTACCATCCAGTATGTGTACAAACTGCCATCGATTCTCGCGCTTATATGCTAATTGCCTATACGTGCTAATTGGAAGTGCCGCCGAGTGCGTTAATTATCTAACTGACAGTTGGCTATTTCTACCACTCAACCGCCCTTAGCGTACGCTCTCACAATCGTTTCCGGGCTTTCCATGGGTTTCCGTAAAATCGTTAAACTTGGAACTGATTGTTTACGATAAATAATTTCTTGTTTCTCAATTCGCCTCAAACATTTTGCAACGTTGAAATTTTCGTCAAGAAATCGTAGTTGTAATGGAAAATTATTTGTTGCACAAAAAGAAATATGATATTTAAGTATAATAATATTACATTACGAAAAAGAATATCTTCTGTCGAGAGAAGAATTTAGCATCTCAAATGAGAGACTTTACTTATCGCCATTACACAGTCGCGAAGCGCATTTATTAAGACTAATCCGACTTAAGACAAATCAAGCACGATGACTTGAACTTGTCTACGTTATATCAATTCTTGAGCGGTGCAAAAAAATACAGCATCTCGGCCAACGATATTACAACGTTTTTCTAATAAATAAATTTTCTAAAAAGAAGAAATTTGATATCTCTATGGCGAAGTAGAATCCAATTATAGATTCCAATTATATCCGTTAATCTTATCATTAAAAGGGATTATTCCTATTTCCAAAAGTAAATGGAGATTAACTTTATTTAAAAGCGTTCTCATCTGTGTTAGTAAATTAATTGTTATATAATATACACATACATATATTGTATAATTTTATATTTTATTGTCACATATCGTAATTGTTTTTTTTAGATCTAAAACTAGTTACATTTTTATATTAATATTTTATATAAATGCTTATTTTTATCATAATAGTCCAATTTTGTACGATGTTTGTGAATATTATGTTACTTGTATAATTGAAATAAGCGTACTCGTCATCAGTGTTCTTTCTTGCGTGTCCAGAAGTTGCATAAACGAGAAATTTTATTTTTGCGCGACTTAATCATACGCGATACTACTGCATCGTCGTTAGTAGAATAGCTCTTGCTTTGTGCGACATGGCCGCGTCGCGTGTTGTATATAAGTTTTACACACGATGTATATATATATATATATATATATATATATATATGCATGTACACACACGGACACACACATACGCAAGACATGACATTCGTCCAAGTTAATGTAATACATAGTGGAAATGTGAAGAGAGTCGCACATACGTGCTACGCGGAAGCACGCCGGAGAATATAAATCCCAAACAAGAGACCGAAGGTAGTATATCTCCAACACAAAAGGATTTCTGTATACCTGTCGTAGGTCCAATCTGCGGGAACGCCAATAAAACGCCGGTTCCTCTTAGCTCGATACATTCAGGGAGTTTGCGATATCCTTTGTGGAAGATGAGAAGACGTAAAATCGCGATGGGATCGCTTTTAAGGAGCCATTGTGCCACGCGCGTGTTTAGATTTTTATAGAGACTTAGCGGGGATAACTTCTCGTGCAAAATCCTTCACTGACGAATGCACGTATAAAACTGATAAACACCTGATAGCCTTTCTTTAAATTGGATTACGGTTTTCGGGATCAGACGTCAAAAATTGCCGTGGAGTCAGCATAATTCTGTTTCTTGACGTGCGACTGCAAGATTTTTTAACCATCCGGTGTTTTTAACGAGCATTCGCATGATTTTATGACAAAGATAATCCGGACATTCGGACAGTCGAAAAATGAACCGATCATTTAGTTATAAGCTCGTCCTACGATTAATTCTTGCATCGTCCTATGCCGTCAGCTGTGAAAGGCTTGCAGAATTTTGGACGGGATTATCTCTCTCGTATGTATTCATGTATGCATGCACGTATGTATGTATGAAGTATACAAGGCTTCAAACATCTACCGTCGCGCATTGTCTACTTAATTAAGTACGATTTGACCCCTTGACCATTATAGTCTCACTACTAGTGACCCGTGTCTCTGCCTTGCGACATGTATTTTTCTCGTTAAACGAGACTCGAGACAAACGCGACGCTTTTCGTTTTTCATCACGCGTTGATGGTCTACTTCTCGTTAGCGAATGCGAAAGCAGACAAAATCTCTTTTCTATACAATTTACTCGACACAAGCCTCGGCGCAGCGAGTTCAGTATAATTATATCAGAATCAATAGAAACTTGACGTCTCCGTGTCGGAGAAAAGAGGAAAAGAAGAATATGCAGTACTCTCTTACCAATTTGTATCAAGCGTCTTTGGGATTTCCGATAAATTCGAAGCACGAAGTTTAAAGATTCTATTCTCGGCTCGCATAAAAGCTGTGCGAATTCGCTTCGAAGTAAAGAGATGTTTGGAAAATGCCGCGGGGATGCGGCGGGGAGTTGAACCAAGAGATGTTTTGACAGTCCGCTTTGAGATTCCGTTCGTGACATACAAATCCATTCCCTTTGCGCGAGGGTCGCGTGATATTACGATAATCCCGACGAGTACTC
This sequence comes from Cataglyphis hispanica, assembly GCF_021464435.1. Taxonomy (NCBI): domain Eukaryota; kingdom Metazoa; phylum Arthropoda; class Insecta; order Hymenoptera; family Formicidae; genus Cataglyphis; species Cataglyphis hispanica. Next base: position 496,940 of record NC_065971.1, read on the forward strand.
CCATAGGAGTGACGGTCACGGTAGTTAATGGCGGAACGTCTCGTTGAATATCCGCTATCCGATCTTACACGAGACTCATGGGACGATACGTTAGACCGTGACTACCGTGACGAATCGCTACTTCACGCAACCCGACCTAATTTTCCAATGTCATAATTCGATATCTCAGCTACACACCACACCTGCGACCAACGCCGAGTCGTGTGTCGTCTTATAGAAGCAGGTGCTCGTAATCGACACTTCTCTCCCTTTGAATAATACGCGACGAAGGAGTATCTATATTCTCTGCGCATTAAGTCTTTGATCAGTGAATCGTGTGCCCAGTTGTCACTCTTTGATGAAACAGCAATAATCGTAATAATGAGAAATCTCAGTTTAGATAGTCGTAAAGAGAGAAAGAGAGAGAAATTCTTGTCTACAAAGGTTATTATATTTACAAAGATATAATGAACCTTAGTCGATTGAAATGAGAACGGAGAATTACAAGAGACTTGTGTTTTGGATTATGTGCGATTTAGAACGATGCACTGGCTTGGAACTAATAAGGACTGCGGCACAAAAGCAGGGCTGAGGTGAATGCTTCGACAAATAAATCGAGAGACTCATTTTCAAGAGGATTGAAGTTCTTATGTGACAAAATTGTTTTTCTTTTTCCTTAGTTTTTTTTTTACCGAATGCAATACGCGGAAGGGAAAAAGTTGACTCAAATCCTTTTAAAAATAATCTTATTACATATCCATGCATGTTACAATCATATGCTCAGTGGCGCATTAACGAGCAATTACGATCGAATTTTTTAATCTTATTATATCTTGCAATATCGTTGTTAAAAAATGACATTGGACGACGTTGATTTCATTTCCTTTTCTTTTCGTTTCAATAATGAAATATGATTCTTTCGAATCATTTCTATGACGCCGCAATTAAACAAACGGTAAATGTGATATTTTTTAATATGTGTGACCATGCAGAAGCAGCGCACAAAATTTTCGCACATGCACGCAATGCTAATAGCATGGATTCATGAAAATTCCGATCGGATCCGGACCGTTTATTCAGCGCAACTCGGCGGAGAAATATTTTATCAAATGCCCGAGAATACGCACATCAATGAGAGAATTAATAAAAACTCTCAGTATGTTTCTACGACCGATACAAATATCGTCTGGTAATACCATCCGTTATCACTACGTGATATCGATCGTTTAAATACGCATTTTATGACATAAATATGAGCATAATGTACATCTCTCGCAAAAGCTTTTATCATTCGTCAATGATTCGCTTCATCGTTTCGCCGTTATTATATATATAGATATATAATGTCAGCCCGTCATTTAATGAAACTATATATATATATATATATATATCGCATATATTTAGATCGTATGTATATGCAACAGCATCATTTTCCACTCGACGTCATTTGCAGTAATATGTCGCGTTTAATTATACACAACTGCATTTGTGCATTATTAGGAAACGTACGGTCGTTTGTGCGTATCATCCGTAATCCTGACATATGACATTTTATTAATCATCGGATAAAGCGCCGCGCTGGGCAAACAAGTGAAAATATATTACTCGTAATCTTTTATTAGGCAATCGGTATGTCGCTCGTATCGTCCAAACGAGATGATAGAGACGGCGTGTCGCCATTTTCATGGCGCGTCCCTCTATTTCACGATGATAATAAACATCGGGACGCGCATAGTAGACTGTAATCTTTCATAGACAGCTCTCGCATAAATATTGCCCAATAGAAAACGATTACTGAGCATAAGAGAACCCTCGAAATGGTGAAAAATGGCCAATAGCCGTATGACAGTTGATAACAACGATGACATGTCATGTAGCATCGTTTATGACGAAGCATAAATTTTTACAATAGGCGTACAATAAAGATTATTATCTCGACGCGATGTATTCAAGTATTATATATTTCGAGCGAGGACTCGATAAACCGTTCGCATTCAGAGGTAAATTCAGACGTAAATGCCTCTCTCGTTGCATTCGAGAGATCGTGTTTGGAGAAATAAGTTGTGATGGCAAAATAATTCGCCTTTTTCGCGGGGCTCGCCGGTGAATACGGCTCTCCTCGCACTCTGCACGATCCGTTGACGGAAAGCGTACGGGGGATAAGAATAACAGTAAAAAGGAATATGGTAGACGCCAAATAGTTTGTGATGCAAACATCGTGCGAGGAGAAAAGAATGTTTTATTTGAGGGCTGCTCGCGAGTCAATCGATCGATCGTTTCTGGTCGAACAAACATTTGATGATGGGTATATATACGTGAATGCGCGCGCTCGTATTTTGTACTCGCAAAAATACTCTATATACGTATAGAGTACTATGTTTACGTAGTAAACTGTACAGTAGTTGACGATACGTCACTTGAACCAATTATTTCGGCGCTACAATTCTTCAGTTTTGAAATATTTCTCTAACTTTGAAAATCTGTTATATGATACTATGTACTATATACTCGCAGAAAACTTGTTTACTTTAAACCTAGTAGTATATTGATCTAGGACAGAAAGTGCTCATTATACTTAGAAACTTAAGAAACTTTGACATTTTTAAACAACTTTTTACTTTTCATAACGCTGATTTCTTTTCACGTCGCGAGAAAAGGCAGTCGTTGGTCACAAGTTCTTAAATTATTTATAAATTATTTAAAAATATAATTTTGAAAAAATTTGTAAAGTTTGTATCACAGTATACGTAAGACAATAAATGTGTAGAAAAATTTGTTAGAGATTAAAATTCTTTTTTTTCTTATATATCTCAAGAAAAAAATTTTTACTGTTCTCTTAATATATTCACAATGTAATATATACATTTTTTCTGAAAAGAAATCTAATTTAGCTAAAAATATGATTTAATAGAAATGTTTTGTCAGAAGAGATGCTTAGCATAGAAATTTTTGTATAATATTATGCATACTTGATGTAATCACGAATTAATTTGCTATTCCTAGAGATATAATATTTATCCCCTCATTAAATGTCATTTTTTTCTATTTTACGCGCGTGTTACTACACAGAAGAACACGATTTAGGTGATGGTGCCGGGAAGATTGAAAGATACTTTTTATGACAACGTTGCGCAATAATTCATACTGCCCGAATCATTAAAATATTTGCTTATTCACGAGATATAAATGCACGTAGGGGAATCTGTATATACGTTACGCATAAACGTGCGCTTGAATACTTCTCTTTGATGATAATTTTTTTCTCAAATCTGTAATTAATCTTAGTCGTCTTAAATATGCAAGTATCATTCCGGCTGTGAGATAGTTACGGAGCTTTATGATAAATGACGTCCGCGAGAAAAATTCACGTTATCGTCCATCCATCGTTAGCATTCTCTTTGTCACTGCAGATAAAAACGCGATGAACTCTTTCCATTTCCCTGCATCGAATTAAAAAGCGAAATAAACCAGTTGAAAAATTTGCCTAATTACATACATTAGGTAGTAATGGTTCCCTCCGGGCTAACAATGAGTTAATAAATACTGGGCGTGCGAACAAGATTATATTATTTTTTTGATACATGTTCAAAAACATCAATCGCTCTAATTGTAAGATTATCGTTATAACTGTAACATTTAATAATATCTTATTCTCGATTAACGTAAAATGTCATTGAACAAAAAAAAAACGATGTGAACAAACAATAAATAAAATATATGCAACATGCTTATAACGTACAGAAAATAAAATTTTCATCACGTACTTTAATATATGGAGAAAATAATACAGTATAAATTACAATTAAATTTTTATGATTGTCGTGATATAAATTTTACATATATGAGAGAACATGTTTCAAAATATCTACATATTTAATTTAGTTTTCTTCAGAAATTATGTGTGTACATACATCGGCGTAACTCTTATTACCAAAATCTCATCTGAGAAAGCTTCGTACGATCTTCCCCATCACGTGATTCAGAGTTAGAGAACTCATTATTCACAAGGGAGCGATACATCTTCTGGGTGGTTTACTTTTAACTTTCGCATCGCGGCAGCTCGAAAAGAAAGGGAAAAAAGAGGCCGATTCCGATAGCATTTCGCGATTGCCTGGCTGCTTCGTCAGGAGCCAAAATGAGAATAAGGCAGGTTGCCTCGGTAAGTTGCTTGGATACAAAGTCTTCATCGCGGACTTTACAGTGAGCGATTTTCCCTTGGGCATTTCGTACACGCTGGCGGAGAATCCTCTTGCGAAGCACTTCGAGCGGAGATCGCAATCGAGCGTCTCATGTACAAACGATTAATATTCGCTTTCGAAGCAGACCAATTAATTAAATCGCTTTGCAAGTAATTGTTGATCACGAGCGATTCGATCGGCGAAGCGATTTGATCGGCTACATACATACCTATGGTCTTTTGTTACGCTGCGTAACAAAAGACCATAGGTATATATGTAACCGATCAATAAGTTCGCGCGATTGCAAATGAAAAGGACCAAGGATTAACCAGAGAGTTTTGGCATTTCGTGACTTGATGATTTTTGATTTTGCACTCAGAAATTCTGTAATGAAATATAGTATTATGATTTTTATGTACAAAAATTTCTGCATTGAATTTCATATATTTATTTCATATACTTATTTTCGGTGTAAAATCCTCTGATTGATTGATTTTATTGCTTTAATATCAACTTTTATTAAATAAATAAAAACTTTTAAACTTTTATGTTAATAAATAAAATTCATAAAATCACAAAATTTAGATATTTGTTAATATACGCACATGGTGCATAAAATAAAATAGATATTAGATTTAATCACATAAATTACGAAGATAAAACGCAATAATAAAAAACTGCAATTTTGATTTGATAATATCGAGTAGGAAAGTTTTAACGATCTCTCATGTAATCTTCTTAAGAGTTGCAAACGTGGTGCAAACCAGACTGAGCAACGATACGGAGAAAAGAAAAAGTTTGACTTCATCAAGAAAATGTACCGCTTTCAATTATGTCACTTTCAACCTCTTGTCATTAAGTCACAACGTTTCAAGCTCTACGTCGCATTCTCGCGCGTCTAGCGCTGTTGTTCATTCCTTTGTATTGTTTCGTCTGTAACAACGGGCGAGCAGCGTGCGCGAAAGAGCAAGCTTGAAACGTATCGAAAAAAGGTAGAAAAAGAGGTGGAATTGTTATCGGGCCGAGACATATCTTTCAAACGAGTCGAGCGAGTTGGCGTCGTGCCCGACACTAGCTTTCATCCGCGAGAGGAATGCCAAGAGCTTACAAGTGCTAACGAAGCACGATATTAGACGCTAATTAATAATGATTTCGATGATGAATACGCGTGCGGAGAGGAATAGCTGTTCTCGCGAACCTCGTAGCCGTCGTGCTTCTACCTAATTAAGACCTCGTCTATCGCGATTCAAGGGAAAATATCGCCGGCAATTTTCGCCGTCAGTTTTTGGCACGATTCCCGATTTCGTCTCTTTTCCTTTTAATCCAACTGAACGTTCAAACGCGACGATGAGAGACATGCTCGATGATCATGTAAATCGGATGCCGTCGAATTTCGCAAATTTTCAATATCAAATGTTAAATCATGAGGACAATGTCTGAAAAGAATTTGATCTTGCTTGCTCTGTTTGCTCTACTATTTAATTCAAATATGACATAACAATTTAGTGTACATAATGTTATGTATTAAATTGTTTTTTGTTTTCTTCTATGTTTTTCTCAAACATGATAAATTTGTTAGCTTACACATAATATACTGACGCGTGTGTCTCGAGTTGCGGTAAGCGCGGCACGTAAGTATAAAAGCCCGTATATTGTGCGTACAGGCTTTTCTCGGTCATAAGCAAGCGGAACCTGCATATTAAGCTGGAAGAAGAAACTTTCCAGAGAACAACTTGTTCGTGCATTTGACTACGAAACGGACTAAGGCAGACTGCAGCAGAGTGGCGAAAGGCTAGGTCAAAAGTTCACACAGCTTGAGCTTTGGCATTTTCAGGTCCTGAAAGTTTTCGCAACCGATGCTCCTATATACCACAGTGGGAACCAGCCAGCCACCTAAACAGAATTGTAGCAGTCAGTTTTCGCGCTGTTTGTACTTTGCGACAAACAGCAAACTGCGCGACGAGATGGTCCGTGATACGGAATATTCAACAAAATAGACAAGTGATACGAGTGAAAGCGCGATATGAATTGCCGTGTAAAGTTTGTGTTAAAATAATAAATTAAAGTTAATTTCGCTTCAAAATATGTATATTATACCCTAGATTACTATATATATATATATATATATATATAAAATACTGGCTTGTCGCAATAAATTGCGATAATTAAATTCTTTAATTTAGATACTGAATTATTCCACCTTTCTAAGTATTTTTAATGCAGGAATTTTTGCAAGCTCGGGAGCTGAAACCTCCGCTGCACCCTCGCAACAAACAAGTAAATATATATACATTAAGTGTATATACATTTATAAATATAAATATATGTACTGTTACAAATATTTCTAAGCAATGTGTATGTTTTATAATAATACAGATAATGTAGATTTATACAATAATTAATGCATCTTATTTTAATCTTGGTAGACAAGTTTGATTGTTTACTGCCAGATTAAATTTACAAAGTACTAAAGCGTGACGTATCGCTTAGCTGAACTTTGCGAGATCGAAACTTAACATGGACGTCACTTTCAATCGAAGTGTGCATACATTTTGCACAAACTTGCCTTAACTCTTCCCGAGCAGGTAATAAATAATCAGATTACTTCAGTAAAGGAGGACTTAATATATAATGTGCCTGCAGTAATACTTCATAATACTTCTATTTTATGTACGTGCTTAAATTTTTATTTAATTGCGCAAAAGTGGAAGTACTAACTTAACAGGCGTGATTAAAATTTCTTTTAAATTACCTTGAATTTATTGACCGTAATTATCGTGATTTTTTTATGCCACCTTAAATAATGAAAAAAATTATGAATAAAATATATGTATGTATATATGTGTGTTATAATCATTTTCATTTTAAATTTTGTGCCTCTTGCATCAATGATACACAAATTCTTAAATCCTAAGAATTTCAAAGTATATACCAAAGATCGAATTTTAACCAACTAGAACGTACGTTTTACACGTAGTTCGCGTAAACTTGTAGCAATATCTTCATGGGAAGTTTATAAATAATTGGGTTATTTTACACGAACCGAGTATAAGTCAGGCACTTATCCCTCGCAATGCGGATAATCGTATTTTATCTTCAACGACCAACGGGACATTCAAAAATTTATACGATAATAAAACTCTCGCAAAGAGAATCCTCAGAATAATGAATCTTAAATTACATCTGGCATGCTATACGCTATACGCTATCAAACTCACTAAAATGTAGAAATGCAATTGCACACATATGCCATATATAGACAAACAATTAAATATTATTAATTTAAAAAAAAAAGTTAACAAATTATTTAAAGCTATACGGAAAATTTGTACCTTCTTAACTGACTATTTAGTTTAGTTTAATTTTCTCCTCTAAAAATTATAAACGTCTTATTGCATTAATTTTATTGAATATTATTAAGAACTTTATTGTGTTGGAATCCAAACTTAAAAAATAGTTGTGCGTTAAATTCTTAAAATTCTCGAATAGCGTTGAGTCAAAACTGAAATATCTAAACTTTTCAATAAATATTCTTCGATTATAGTACGATAAAGTATCTACGTTACAAGCTGCAGTTACATGTCTACGTTCCCTCGCGCAGAAAGTTAATAAATAATTGTGTTACGCGCGGCGTTCGTGGCGGCGATATAATACGGACACGTAGCCACCGTGATGCTCGATAGTAATTTTACTCGCGGATACCCTCGCGCGATCGCTGTACGACCGCGCATGGAGCGTTAAAAGGGTGCATGCCGGTTATAAAGTGCATTGCGCCAGCCTAATAAGTAATTATAACGTGGCGTGAAAGTATCGCGAGCGATATAGGTAGGTATAGATACGGTTATAAGCGGGTGCTCGATGTGTCGCGTATAAGCTTTCTTTATGCGAAAGTGCAGATAATTAACGGTCCATTCACCCTATCACCCTCGATATATGAAAAGAACCTATTATCCGAATATATTACGTTTTGACTAAAGCGCATTTGCCTATCGATTTGTATGCAGCATCGTTCGAGAAAATTAGATTCTACAAATTGCGAAATTTTAAGAAATTTTTTTGACATCTGTCAAATAACTAGAAAATCTTATTTTTCTCAATCATGAAAAGAGAGAAAAATAACGATAGAAAATTGTACGTAGAAATATGTCACGTTTAAATATTTTTGAATTATATTAAAAGTATAAAATGAATATTATTTCTCTTTGAGATTCTAAATTAAATATATTTTATAGTAAATGTATGTATATGTGTATGTGTGTGTGTGTGTGTGTAAGTATGTGTGAATAGAAGCTTCTACGCGACTTGGAAGAGATAGTTATCATAAAACATCAATTTCTCATAAAACGCGGGTATTCGTTCTATGCGCAAAATTCGAGAATGGGAATAAAATGAAATAGATTTCTTCGGTGAAGTAGTCTCACGTAAGGAGATATCTCCTACTTGTCGTCTTACCTGGCTGCCCTTCTCGAGCACGTTCGGCGATCGATCAACGTTTTCACGTCCGAGAGCGGGAACATTAAATCGTGACTGGCGGATACCATTCCTCATCTTTCCTACATTCTTGAGGCCTTACGGTGCGAGAAAGACTCCGAAAATGACGATGAATTGTTGCTAGATGTAGAGGAAGGAAATTTATGACGCGCCGGGAAAACGCATGGCGAGCTAGCCTTTTTGGTTTGTCGCTGACAAGCTTTATTGCTCTCAACTGATGTTGGCCCTTCGTACTCCATAAGGCTATTCTATTCACCTTATTTGCAATTGTAAAATGCAGTCTAACACGAATAAAGAAAGAGAGAATGAAACTGATGGATAATTAATTTAAAGCTTGGAAACTATAGAATACGCGTCAAGATAAATTTGTTAATTTCAATTTGTTCAACACGTATAGTTACACACACACACACATCTAAAATATTTTATAAAATTATATATAAAGAATTCTCTTTCGCACACATTTACTTGTATCTCGAATACATAAGTGCAATATTTTCAATTATTTAAATAGCAGAAAATATTACAATTAATAAGAGAGAAATTGTCATTAATATTTAAAAGAAAAAACTTTCATCATTTTTATTATTTTGAATTATTTTGTCGCTAATGCACTGATTTAAAGGCCTTTCGGCATCAATCGCACATTGTTCGGTTAAAACTGCCGAAAGCCGCATACATGTTGGAAGGTGTGGGGAACGAGCTTACGTAATGGCAAAAGAGCAAAAGCGAAAGAAAATAATGATCCCTTGGCCACACGTCACGGGAAACGAGAAATAAAACGGTCGACGGGTGCACCGCGCATTTTGTAGATATTTAATGAAACGAAAATCACGCGGGGCAATTCCGGCTGATTGATGTATCGATCATTAGTGCTCTGGGGTTCTCTAGTGCGTCGTGCGCCCGTCCATCGGCCGTCCATCGGGAACTTTTTATTCGACCACCCGGTATTATTGCCAGCCGGGTATCAATCACTGCCGTTGGTTGCTATTATTGGGCCAGTACTTTTGCTGTTTATTTGCGGAAGGACGGCCGCCGTGAACCGCGTAAAAGGGTGTGGGAGTAACAGGATAGAGAAAGAAAAAGAGAGAGTAGGAAGGGAAAAAAGTGTTGGTTGTAGATAGAGAGGAGGAAGGATGGATGATTGGATCGAAGCGTGCAGAGCAGGATGACGACTGTCAAAGAGCTAAGTCAAGTGACAAGCTGGGAGGGTGCGTAGGAAGAAGGGTCGAACCCCACGCGCGCTGGGGTGGAAATTAAGCGTCGCAGTTTCAGCGCGGCGGAACAGTTTTATCAATATTAACGATGCTTTCTCTGTCGTTGTAAACGACGCTGTTGCCGACGAAATAAAACGAAAGATAATCCCGGCGCGTAACGCTTCATCCTTTCCTATCGTTAACATACTCGCGACATAAATGACTCTATCCATTTTTGACGATTGTAACTCGATTACAGCTCGGTCTAGCTAACTTATTATTTGCATCAGACTATCGATTTCGAGAAAGCTTGTTATTTGCCTTAGAATTCGCGACACACGCGCTAAGTTTATTTTGCAAGAATCTGATTATGTCGCAAACGCTATATGCCAAAATTGTTACGCGACTAGGGATAGTTCTAAAGCTCTGGACAGCTTTGAAGATGTGGGACTATCTCGTGATACGCAGGGACGAAAATAGGATTATACGCTGGGCTTTAAGTTATTCATTATATGTAGGACAGGCAAGAGAGATATATAGGTATTCACGGATGAACGGAAACTCTGCTGAACACTCTCTCGCTTCATAGTCACGACAGGGAATCGCAGAGTCGACCACACCGGTCTCCACCCCAGTATCATGTTAACTGGCGGCCGTTGCTGAAACGCGTACCGTTTCCGTGTACGTTTACTCGAAGTTGTTACGTTATTACAGAGCCATGAGCGGCGTCGTTGAGTTCACTGTTCACCGAACTATTTCGGACCGGATTGCTGATGTCCCGCGATTTCGGTGGGCGATATCGCAAATCTAGTTGACTATAGTAGCACATTTACGTTTCTGGTATTTCTGGTGGTACCATAATATATCTCGGCCACCTCCATGTTGTTATTTGCATCGTTAACTTTGCAGTAATGATGGAAAAGTGAGATGTACATTTCACGAAATTAGCATGTAGATTATTTTTTGATCAATTGAATTATTAAATTTTTCTACATTTTGCATTGATTATTTTAGAGAATTGCTGCGTAATAACAATCTCGTTTTACATGAGAAAATACAGGATGTAATCTATAAGTATTTATATCAGAATATAGTTAATCATCGTTTTCATCGGATTACACGCAATTTTGAAAATAATTTAACACAGCAATACGGCACTATTATCCGTATGTACGCGTACATGGTTTGGGAAATTTTTCGCAAACCTGATTACAATCCGCGTGCATCGGTAGCATCGCTGCAGGATTACCGCGCAACGATGTCCTAAATCGAAAGCGACGCGGGATTGTTTTCATTCAAATTCGTAACACACGATCGATTTACAGTAAAGCCCAGAGAACGCCACGTTGATTTTTCATCCGATACATTGTTATGAAATATTTGTAGCAATATTCGTTATTCAAAATATTAAACATGAGGACAAAGCCTCCTACGCACAGTTCTTTTTAAAAAATTACTCTAGTCATAAAGTAATATTATTTTTATTTAATGTCACATTAAACGCAAATTTCATTGTAGTAATATTACTAGACTATTACAGCTCCTTAATGCTGAGTTATTCGCGGGAATATCCATTATGACAGATGTCTAATCTGCAATTTTGCATGATGGTATACGTAATGAGAATCCTTCATATATACGTATAGATATCCTATCAGTATTCCGTTCCTTCAGGCAGCAAATATAATGGGGACACAGGTCCATACACAATATACTGGCCGACATACGGTCTATGCATTAGTTAATTGAGGCTAATTACAGCACCAGCAGTTATACTTATTGATCCATGTATGCCAGACTGTCATCTTTAGAGTTACTTAACTTTTTTCTTAATAATATGCAATACTTATGCAAGTAAAGCATGAGAATCTATTGACACCAAAGATGAGTTAGTTTATACTGCACATTTATAATTTCAAGATTTTGTGGAAAAAAATTAAAATAAGATTTTATCTAATTTATAATTGAAATATTGAAAAGTATATTGAATAGTTTATAAATTAATTTTCAATTTTTTAGAAAAATGACTGATTATTATTATTATTATTCATTACTTATTTTTGATATTTATTTAATAATAACAACATAAACTGGTCATTTTTTTAAATAATAAATTAAAAGTATATAGTATATTTTGTCTTTTAAGCACTAATGTATAATAGTTTTAAATTAAATATTATGTGGTTCATGTAGAATCAATCTAATTTTTCTTTCAACATTGAAAATCTGTTGTTTGGTCAACGAAATGCTTCTTTAAGAGAATTTGCCAATTTTGCATCACAAAATAATTGTATTTACTCGACGTAGTTTAGTCAACACAGAAATTACGCGATGGAATAACGCGACGATAAATTATATAGGCACATGGCGTCAAACCGCGAGGCGCCAATATTATTTACTCATATGTTACGACAAAATCGATGGGACAGGCATTCATATCGGATAAAACGGGATCGAAAACTGGCAACGCGAATTTATGTTTGCCGTGAAAGTTATTATCTGTAACAGATCATAATTTCGCCTACAGCAAAGCATATACGCTTATGCGATAAAAAAAAAAATGTCCCGTTTTTCAGAATTATTTGCGTAACATCATGTGTGTGTGTATGTATGAGAGAAAGAGAAAGAGAAAGAGAGGGACCACCGGATCGCGTTTCTATCAGATTACACGGAATTTCGGAAACAATTCTGATTCGGTAATGGACCATCAGCTCGTTCGCCTGACGCCAGTTTCGGGTATTTTGCAAAACCTGATTAATCGGTTTGCGTAGGCTATCGCGCGATAACACCGCGGCGAGCAATGGAGTTTCTATCGATGATGCAGATAATCGCACAGGAAAATGATTCTCGCCATTTTCCTCTTTTTTTTACAAAACAAGTTGTTTCAAAGTAGATATATAATATGTGTATGCGAGAAATTATGTCTGTATGAAAGTTATTTTTTGATAAGCGATCAAAGTATAAAAATCACGTTTCAATTTATCGCCCATGCTTATTATAGCGGATAAATAAAAAATTCAATTATCTCATGTATAAATATAGGGTACTTTTAAAGTAATCTAAACTATCTACCAGAATTTTTATATAAAGCACGTGAACAATGGACATATCACTTTATGTTATAACAATATTTTTTTTAAATATTTTTAATTTTACCAAAATATAGATAGTTAGGAACATCTCTACAATATTTATATTTTGTCCTATCAATATTTTTGCATAAGCATAAAATAAAGTTTTTTTTGGCATCATTGATTGGACTGAATTACAGGCTTAAGAAATCAGCGCGGGTACGATGTTTCGATCTACCTACGTCGCGTGCGAAGCGAACGTGGACGAATCAACAGTGAAGAAAACTTTGCCACGTAATGGACTGAATTTTCGATTTGACCTATTACGCTCGGAAAATATTTTTTTTTGATTGCGTAGGCAGGTAATATGCTTACTGAAGTGATAAAAGCGATCATTATTGAATAGTAGAAATTGGCAAATACGTGTGCGTGATTTCGACGATAATTCATCGCGTTGTCTCATTAATCCTCGCTCTCTCCACCCGTGATCGACGCACAATACAGGAATCTAAGCTGATAATACCGGATACGATGCGAGAGATGTTGTCTGGGTAACGACGACATATCGCGAATACGATACCTCGCATCTGTTACACGAACGAAATTGCAGAACACCGTGGAACGGGGAGGAATATAGAGAGTCTCGGGCTTAACCGCGCGACTAGAAATTAATTCTCGCAGCTGCGAGCTGTCCTTGCCCCCGCGACTAATGCCCGGTATCAGGTGAAGGCATTATTTAGTGTCAGCCAATTAACATGCCGGCGCGATCATGAGTGTTCACCTCGTCCGTCTCGCGGCCATCGATCGCGGAGTCCCTTTTCGTACCGCGCCATAACTACGGGGCAAAATTGCACACCGAGCGATAATATCGGACTCGTGTTTCAGGCACGCTATCCCTGAATCGCTCCGGAGAGAAATAGCTCGTGGAGTGACCTCGAGGAGGCACGCGCGCTGCGAAACTCGGGCCGAATTTCGCTGAAATTCCTACTAGATTTGATCGCGCGATTCTGGTTGATTTGCCAGTTCGATTACAAACGATATTGTCATCGCATGTACTCGCGTGCATTTCTCCTAATAAACACACATACGTTTGCCGATTATTCATCCTTCATTATCTTACGCACTTACGCGATACGTTTGTCTTTCGAAACTTTGAAATTTATTAACAAAAAAGGACTCTAAGCACACATATACAAACGTATTTTGAGATGCGTCTCTCTGAAAAATAGAGTTCCAAAAAGCGAAAAAGTGAAAAATGAACGTATTATAGATATTAATACATAATTTTTTATTTTATTTTACTCATATGAATACTTTGTACAAAAATAGATTATCAATTATACCTGTCATTGGCATATTTTGACAAATATAAAATTTCGGTGCAAGCGATGACCTATAACGAGGTGAAAATCATTCCAAGTAGACGCAAATAGGAATATGCAAATGAGTTTATGTTAGTAGAGGAAGTCGAACAAATATTCATTTGGCATGCGTGATTGAATGCGCGAACACTGGCGCATTTACGGAATGGACGCACCGTATAGAGACGTTTTAAGGACGACTTGGATAGCACGAGTGAATGGCATAAAAAACGAAATTCCGTGTATGCATTGCGTTCGACCAATACTAAGCTTCTCATACTATTTTCCGCTGCAAACCCCCCACTAGGAATGGCAACGGCGTAAAGCTACATTCGATGAAACCGCTATAAAAGCTTCGAGTACCGCGAAAGGAAATGCCTCCCCTAGTTTTATATCGTTACTCACAATGTTCTCTTTTTCTCTCTCTTTCTAGCATTTGACAACAAGTATTTATTAGCAAATTTGAGCATTTATTCACGCTAATACATACTAAAAACTGCTATATAAAGTATTTGCGTAAATGCAATGACATAATATAAATATTTTGATGATGAAATAATAATATGTGTCCTGCTAAAAAATGACAATATATCATAATTAAATTTTAATTACTTAAAATGGTTATATTATTCATTTTTATTTAGATAATTTTATATAATTTTATATATGAAGCAGTCTTTAGTTTGCACTAGTGCGGTGTAATGTAGATGACCAAATTGACTATAATAAGGGTGTAAAGGAAATCACATCGATCAGAAATAGTACACTTAATTTAGGGATAATTATTGCTCTTGCTGGGTATTAATAAATCAATCAAAATAGTTTGTGTGACATCACGTTTGATGCACACGTCACCATGTATTATAAGAATAAACGTGTGAACTATCGAAATATAATCGCATCCCGGTGCGGCGCGTGACAGGCGCTCCGGTATGATTTTCCGGCAATTTCCATTTATCGTCGCCGGCACCATCAGCGCTTGACGCCCTCTTTTCTCTCCTTTTTTTTTTTTTTTAATTTTGCCATTTGTCCTGCTAATGTATCTTTCCAATTCTCTATGTTTGCTGAACAATTTATCAAACTGTATAGCAGTACAGTTACGCGATCGCATAATGCTCGACAGTATATATCCTGAAGAATTACTATGTCTGTTCCATCTGATTAATCCTGGCACATCGACAGCGCTGAATATTCTCTGAACAAATCTAAACACGCTAAGCAGCGGTCGAAACAATATCCCATACGCGGTTGAAACGTTATTCGATATCGCACACTATTGCTTCCAACAACGTTAAATGACTGTTTGCTCGTTCAACACCGCAGGTTCACCGCTACCTAGTATTATAATGGCGATGTGCAAACAGAATAGTTGCATACCTTAAGAATAATTTTTAAGTCTAATTGTGCGACATGACATAAAATTTTAGATTTTTCTTACGACACAAAATACTACAAAAATCTAATTTTTATTTAGTTTCGTTTATAGTCTTTCTCGAATGAAGAAAATGTGATTTATATAATTCTCTAACTTGACAGAATTTCAAATAATTAAAAGATGCATATTAAAATGTGAGGTATCATATTCATTCTATGAAAATTTCGAGGTATTTCAGCGTATCTTGTGAAAGAACTAAAGACATCTACTTTTCCTAAAATCCTCTCCTGATATTCGCTCCCGGCGATCATCCGTATGGCGGATATCCCTGGAAAGTATTGTGCTCGGGTGTGCATGCTTAAGCTCTCGCCGAGATCGTAGACGGAGCTTTGCGACCGATTTTCTGCAAAAAGCTGTCCGAACCGACGCGCTGAGCTCGCTTTTACGATTGCTTTTTCCAACTCGGACCAGGCTTAGGGATGTGGCTTTAAAAGTGGACGATAGAATTTCACGTTCATACACACATGTATACACGCGCACGAGCGAAATTTCACGTATGATTCTAAAGCGGATATCCCAAAAGAGTCCCTGTGTATTGCCATCAAGAAGTATTCCATCAGTCTGACGTAAACAAGACTCAGTCGCGCGAGAGCTTTTGTGGAAGTTTCCTTCCCACACTGAGAGAAATCGCGATGCCATTGAATTTTGAACATCTGTATGCCAACACGAGCGTGAATATTATACTGGCTGGCTCTAATGATATTAAGGCACAAGCACGGGAGGCGAGGGTGAAACGTTTTCTCGCGTTTAGATGATGTTGCTCGGAAAGAAAAGATATGAATGTGAGAGAAAAAAAGCGAGATAGAATGACTCGGCTATTCTTATACCTAATATTTGTGCCTCAATCCGTTCGGACAAGCATCAGCAATCCTCGATGTAGCGCGACAGGATAATCATGCTCTTTTGTAAACTCGAGTTCCATTTTCTAGCACTCTAATTTCCATCGACATTTCTTTAAAATCACTTGGCGGCGGCAATTTTTGTTATGAGACTAAAGCATTCTTCCCTACCTCCAGTGTCTATCGTTTACATAAAGAAATGGGTCGCTTGTCCAACCTACTTCACTGTCATTAAATTTCTGTGTCGACCCTCGCTGAAATTGGATATGCAAAATATAAATCGGACAGTTTATTTATATTTACAGAGAGGTAAAGTTGTAAACTTTATTTATTTTTTATTAAGCTTTTTTTATTTTTAAAAATTTTTAAATATATTTTTGATATATTATTAAAATTTATATAATAAATGCGCATACAAAATTTTTAATTCAAAAGTCGATTGTAATATATTCGTCATAGTAGGTATAAAGCTTGCTCAGAAATTCTGGTGGGGAGGCGAATGTAATAAATATATTAAACACATTATGTCAAATGCAATATTTAAATCTTTACATGAATGGGATAGCAGTTTGTGAATATTAACTTATACGATTTAAAATACACTAATATAAACTTATATTATATTATGCGTTATTATATAATTTTAACATTAATTCAAATAATATCCATCTGAGTTAATCTACCACATATTCTGGTAAATTATATTGACGGAAAATCGCATAAATACATATATTCTGCATATTTGCGATTATCATAATCTTTTCGTTATGTTATTACATTTATAAGAAAATATGAATTTATGTTCTTTGGACATGTTATATTTTTCAATGTATTATCATACACGCACGTATCATCATACACAGAGAAAAGAGATTTTTAATGGGTGATCTTGTCTCCCGAGAGCAAAACTTCCTCCAATGCCAATGGCATTCGTCACGTAATAGAACGTACGTGGGTATTCGTGCATTGAGTCGTCGGATACAGACGATGTATAGTAATCGTGAAGGGGTAGTGACTGGTGGTTACCGGCTCGGAGAATGATGCACGGTCAGAACGTGCGGCGAGATACCTCTGGGGATGGGGTACCATCCACCTGCCGTCACCCTCGTAACAGCTGCACCCAGAGGATTTCGGAGTTATAGCGCTCACCACGAGTTGTCGCGCCTTGAATCGTTTGTTTAGCACGCTTCCGTTTTAGTATTAAAGCGCGCTCGCCGGCGAATCTCACGGCTTAGCTGTATCACTTTTAGCATCTCGCACCATTTAACGTAAGAAAAGTACACGTTATCAGAATTAACAGGTAACGTTTCATACGTGACTTTTCTTATTTATCAGCGCAATTTACAAGCTTTCTCGATAAACTTGCAACTGAATTTTGAAGTTGACAAAAATGCAAGAAAATTTAACATCGATAACATAGTATAACATTTAACATAGAAACGCTGGATAGTTTAGTTTTTTTATGTACGAGATAGATAGAGAGAGAATTTTATGTACAAGAATCAATAACAGAGCAATTGTTTAATAAATACTGTTTTCAGTTCATTTTTCAATACTGTTTTCAATTTTAGCTTGATGAAAATTTAAATCAGATTTACAAGAAATACCATTTTTCTAACGTTATATGTAACCAATTTATTACTTGGTAATTAAGTTTCAAATTCTATTAAAGTAAAATTTTTTTTAGTTTAATTGGAATGTAAAGTTCTATGACTTATTTACATCTTTAAAGTTTAATTTATTAAAATACTTTACACTTTTACATTATTAACTAAATTTTTAATTAAACTAATGCTTAAACATAATGATTTAAAAATTATTCTCTCTCTCTCTTTCTTTCTCTCTACATATATTTGTTAAAGAATATTTATATAATATTTAAATACAGATATACTTTTATTTTACAAATCCCTCAAATCGCATTTCTCTTTCAATCTATTAAGCGGTTCTCTAAGATTGTCAATCCCATTAAATAAGTAAAGGTACGGAATACCTACAAGCTATAATTACATTCAGTTTTTAGTATATACGATGTACATAACGAAATACTTGAGACTTTACTTCACACTCCATAGTATCCCACCATGGCGTAGAAAGGATTCGCTCCGTTCGTGTCATGCACGAAGATACAATTTGCATACAGGAAGAGTCGGTAACGAGAGCGTGGACGTGATGGCGCGGCGGGAGGATCGCATCCGCGTATTATCCGAAATTATAGGCAGAAGAGTCGGCTCTCGTCCGACGCGATAAAATCGGCCGTATGATTCCTAGGTAAAGAGAAGATTCTAAATCGGTCTTTCCTTCCGTCTGCTGTGTACCTTATATGCACGACGAAGAACGCGGCACGTGGCCCATCATCTCTTATAGTGATGATCCCTATAGTGAATCTCCTCTTTCCTTTCTCTTTCTCTCTCTCTCTCTCTCTATCTCTCTGTCACTCTTAGTGAGTAATCTTGGTAGCTTACTTATATAGAGCGAGCGAGCGACATGATCACCTACGACGTCGTAGGACGATCGCGTGTCAACCGCAGAGTCGTGACTCCTTTGCGTCTACTCTCTTGCCTTCCTCCAGCCTTCCGCTGGGCCATGTGACCTCGGCGCATGTGACCTCACCTCGCACGTGAGGCGGCATGCCGTCGTATGCCAGGCACGCGGGCCTCGTAAATAATGGCGACTGCTGGCGCACGAGCGGTGGTCGGCGGCAGAAGCGCGAAAAGTAGCTTCGAAAGCTTCTCTACGAAGTCGTCCTGATATTGCATTATTACTTTTGGCTCAGGCGGCTCGGTTAAGTCGCTCAAGAATGAGAGCAAGAATGGAGAACGGATGGAAGGGAGCTGAGAACGAGGATAAGGGTTGGAAACTGGGTGAACGCGGGTCGATCGACGACGTCGAGAGGGCGGCTTCTCGTTCGGCGGTGAAAGATCGGATAAAGATTGCCGCACGTGCCGATTTCTTCGTTTTGCCAAACGCCATAAGGCGATGGCTGGCTGGCTGGCTGCCGCCGAATGGAGATTCCCATAAATTTTACGTCGCGGTCGACGATAACCGCGTGGAACACGGCGGAAAGAGGTTGTGGCCATGGTGGTTGCGCCACCGGGATGCAACACCGTCAAAAAAAGGTGTTACAAAGAGAGAAAAAGAGAGAGATGTGTCTGCTGGTGCCTGCATTCTTTGGCGTATACTCTTTGGCGTGCAATTACGATATTTTCAAAGATATCAATCTCACACACAATACACGTATATCCAGCACACGGATAACGTTTAATTAATCTTTATATTCTACATTTTCCTCGCATTTTTCTTTTATTACATATGTATTTGATGTATATCATTGAAACTTTGAAACCGGTACAGAGCAAATTAATCTCTTGAATAAAACGATAAATAAATCTGACGTTGAAGTTTTAAGTTTAACGTATACCGCTAATCAATTAACTGTATAAATTCTAACACATATCAATGAAAATTACAACATTGATTATTAAATTAAACTAGTGATTCGATCGATAGACGGACAAAAGTGAAAAAGCAATTTGTTCTCAATTAATCTTGTTTTCTATTGTCTTGCTCTTGCCCTTTCTTCATCGTGCACATTGTTTTACTTTGACTTTTGCCTATAATGTACATCGACGGACAGTGCGCTAGCAGCAATAATTGATGAATAAAAGCATATATGCCAGATGTACATGCTTATATGAACCACCGACCACCGACACATGCATTAATCTCTCGCCGACGTTTAAAAAAGTTGGGGAACTTGACGGACCATTATTCACCCCGCCTAGCTGATGATTATTTACGATAACACACGAGAGTCTACTTGTTTGGTGTCTTTCCGCGTGACTGCACCAAGAAGAAAGGATCTCTCTTATTTAAATAAAAAAAAAAAAAAATTTTACGATATGGAAATTTAAATTTGCGTTATACATCGTTATGTTTCTTTTGTATGCGCGCAATTGCGTGCACGGCGTGTGCTTCGGATTTCACTCACGTACGTATAAAAAAAATAACCTATGAGTTTATTTGTTGCGTGCAATTTCTCGCCGTTCGCCGTTAGCATGCAATAGAAGGCGAATCCGGTTTTAGAATGCGCGGGGCATGAACGCGTGAGCGAAAAAAATCGGGCGCAATAATTCAAGGCGCATGCAGTTTGCGCGCCGCTATTAATTCAACGTCAACTCCGCGGATGATACAGGTAGAATCAGTAGTGTTTTCATTTTCCGTTTTCCCCATGAAATATGTGGCGATTCATACAAGTTGATTAACATACTATGAGGATGCCGCAGGCTGAGAGAGAGAGAACTGCGCGTTTAAATATTGCTTTGTGTGGTAAAGCGAAGAATAATGAGTGCCTGGCCGTTCATTACAGGTCCGCATTACGGAGATTGATTATGCTTTACGATGTGGATTCGTAAGGGTTACCGATACCGCATTTACACGCCACCGTAATACACGTATTACGCTAACTTATTACCATATGAAGTCTCTCTTTTGACGATTTAATCGAATTTTTATATTATTTTTATATCACATGTACGTTGCATAAGTGCACGCATATACATTTTAAAAACAATTAATATTTCAAGAGAAATTTTTAATCTTACTTTTAATTATTTGTTACTTATTTTCTTATGATTTATTTATTGTAACATTTAACTAACATACTTAACTTTTATTGCACTGTATAAAAATCTATTAATAATTATTATGAGTGTTACTTACGGCTCTTATGGCATATAAGTTTATTATTTTGTGATATAAAATAATAAATGGAAGAATGTGTTGCGTGGAATTTTGAAAAACAGATTTTTCCAACTCTATTTTTTTATCATGTTCAAGTGGTGCAAACATTTTCTAACATCGTTTCTCAGTGGGGTCATCTTTTATTCCTATCTCGTATCAAAGAAGTTTATGAAGCATCGCGTATCCGACACCGGAAGGAAGCAACTGTCTTCGGGAATGATGAATCACCGAAAATCTACAGGAGGATAATTCAGGTTGCATCAACCCTTGCCATCCTTGCGAAAATTCCGCAGCTTCCCTTCGAGCTTCACGATAACGACGTGCCAGGGAAGTTGTTTATTAGCGATTGACGTTTCGATATCCCGTTATATAAATAGCTAATATCAAGCGTTAAAGCGTTGATTATAAAAGCTCAACAATCTATATATGATACAAATGATAAGTTCAAAAAAATATTTTTCGTTTTAATCTCTTTATATGTACCTACACAGTTTCTTATTTTGTAATAATATATTTATTGCAATTTTGTAAAATTATTTATATGTACTACGTATTTTTTTTGTCCCGCTAATTAGACGGCAATAAAGTCATTTGAAATAGAGAAAGGGTGACGTTGGCTTCGTTATGAACGAGTCTGTAAAACGCGTCGGCACCAAGAGGATCGACGGAAAACGGTAAGGACCATCCTGGGAACGCTTCGTCATCTCTGATAATTTTCGTGGATCTCCAGTCTCCACGAAAATCCCTTGGCTTCTCCAACCCCAACGAAAACTACCCCATTGCACAGTTATCTCGGGCCCTTCTAGCATGATCAGACACTTTGCCTACCGCGGTCCAACGTTTTGCCGGCAGGCAAAAAGAGGAAACGGAACGCCATGAAAGACCGAAGATTAAAAATTCTCCGTCCCGATAAGACCAATTTTTCAATTCTTTTTTAACTCTACGCGGCAGATATTTATAACGCACAATAATCCTTTCTTCGTTAAAATCGATAGAGAATCCCTTTTTACCTGGCTAGTCTCTCGCGCTTTTAATTATGCACTTTTCATGATCACGAAAACTTAAATAGCATATCCTGCGAGTTATATCAAGAAATAAATTATGGAAAAATACTATGAAAATAAATTTTTAACACACCGCAAATCATATTTGCAGCATCCGGTTAAAATAGATTAAAATAGATTAACTTTCACGAACATTTATATTTCACTAAAATTTAAGCCGTTTTCAAAATATAATATTTAAATATGCGTATTCGACAGATCTGATCTGTCTGCGTCCAAAACTAAATTTGGTCTATTTCAGAACTCTATATTTGCTTCATGTGATGTAGATTATCACATAGAATAAAATTTAATTAAAATTTAATTAAAATTTCTCGATATTATTTAATATTTTAGATGGTAGAATAATTTTTCAAATAAATATTAAATAAAAATAACATATATATTAAACTGGTTGGAAATAAAATAACTTTTAAAAAGAATTATATAAGAAATTAAATCGAATTCTACAAGAAAAATTGTTATTAGAATAATTATAATTCACATCAACTATTTAAATCAATTGAAAACTCGGTGCACTGTGTATTAAATCAATTTTAATTTCATATAATAATATAAATATATCTTTATGCTCGCGTGCGCAAATGCTATATGCAATGCGAGATAAAAATTACAAGTTACCTATGCGATAGAAAAACGTTCAGAGTGGATAAGGGCGGAAAAAAGATCGATCGTACTTCCGGCATACCATAGACACTTCAACTGCCGTGTATCGCTTTTTCTTTCGCCGGGCAAAGGGTTCAATGAAAAATCACTGCGCGAACCTGAAGCCCGCGGCGAAACATAAATTTTAAAGCGGCCCGATAGAGGGTCGGCGCTGTTTATCAAGGCTTTTTCACCTTCCGGAAGTAAGGGACCGGAGATCTATTAATTTCGGCGCAACGATTCACTAACTTGCGCTAGCATCCCCATAAGGTCGACGGCGGAAAAGACTTCGTTCTATAACTTTTTGGGAAGTACTCGCTATCGTGGTTTACATTATATTACAGAGGTACTCACTAGAGCATTTTGCGCATTCATTTCATGAACGCACGAGTCATGTTATTAATCGAAAGAGCGAACTCCATTTGTTTTTGCGCGGCTCCATTTCACGAAAGCGTACATCATTATCCATTGAATGCAATATCGACGCAATTGTCGATAGTATCAATAACCAATTAACGCCACAGCGAATTACGGACGCTGGTGGTAAAATATTCTTGAAAAGTTTATTATTTTTTGTTTATATCGATTATAATTGGTTCTCCCCTTGTGAATAAACTACAAAGATATTAAGCGCAAAATATTCAGCCCGTTTTATTTTTTATACAATTCAACAACATATGCATGGCTAAAGACTCGCGTAGCATTTTGCTCTATTCATAATTCATAAATTTGTATACTAAGGCTACGTTCCAAAACATACTCTCCGAACAAAATTTTATTCAATAATGTTTCAAAACTTTTTTTAACGTTTTTAATTTGTTCTAGGCCAGCCAATTTTACACAGTTTTGGAATATAGTCTTGATGTCGAAATTTTACTCAATCGGAAAGAAAGGAGAAATTAGTCAATATCGAAGCGGCTCAAATATATCGATACGACGTTGCCGATATTAATAATTTTACGAAAAATAAGAGATGAAAGGGAAGAGATGATAACTGATCGAGAGAAGGATGTATAGAAACGGCATTTTCTATGAAAAATGTGGTAATATATAAATACAATTTGTGTTCTAAAAGGTTTATGCGGTTATTGTTTTGATTCTCTAATGACTATATGTTAAGTGAAAGTGTGAATTAGTGATAGCCAAAAAATGAAAAATCAGATTCAATGAAATTGAAACTGAAATAAGGTCTTGTTAATTTTACAGAATTTTATGAATTCCTTTTTAATAAGATTTCGTGATCTTAAAATGATAAACCGTTGTGCATATATGGAGAACATATACCCGAAGATACACGGGATTTAACTTCCGTCTGGTTTATCATTTATGCACGCGATATCCCGCGAGGTTAAAACATCGAATATTTTATAAAAAAACTTCATATTCAAATATCGTGTGTAATATTGGCTAAATAAATTTACAGTTAATGCTCTCTCGATAAATGACTAGCATTAAACTATTTCCAACAATTTCATATATATATTAATCCTGTTAATTTAATTCTGCACAAATAAATTGGATATTATTTGTAGTCAAATCTAATATAATGTATAATTAAATTATATTGCATTACATTTGCCGAATGTGCTCGTTTATTAATGCGCAATGAATACGGATATATAGAGAAAGAATAAAAGATATTATATATTTCTTTTTATTTATTTATGCGGATATATTTTTCAAACATCGCATATATTTTTCGATTTATTGTTAAAAGAAGCAATAGAACACACATAAATTAAATGAGAAAAATAATTTAGTTAGTTATTGACTGCGTCAATTATTGACTTGTGCATGTTAATTATTTGCTTGGTTAATTAATTATGCAACTTTAATTTTATCCATTCAATATAAAATTTAAAAAATAAAATTTTTTCTTGTTATGCTTTAAAGTGCAAACTTCTGCAGAATTTTAAAAAAATTGAATTTTCTTTACTAATAACAATTTTGCTCGCAATACATTTATGGCATTACGTTTATTTTTATCAATAATTATACCACAAAATTCAGCAAAATAAATCATTCCCGCAGCGTTAGGCGCAAGGGATCGAAGTTGCGTGACAGTAATAGTAACAGATGTTGCGCCAAAGTACGTACATTATAATTAGGTGTGCAATCTAGTAGCGGAACTAAATGGAACACTATCTAGTATTTCCTTGTCGAAGTTTTGGAGCCGGAATTTCCGCCAAAATTACCAAATTTGTGAAACGTGCTGGCTTAAAATATCTTGTCGGCGTTTCGCGTGATGTCGCCCGCAGGATTCCAAAAGGGCGAGAGAAAGGGGGGGGGAGGAGGAGGAGGAGGAGGGAAGAAGCCGCGGATAAGTTTATACACGTCTTCGGAGTTTAGGAAACTCAGGATGTTCGTTCATTCAATTTGATTAGACTGTTAGAAACTTACTTTTGACAGAAGCTGTTGTATATATGTCCTGATATGTGATAATATGTGCGGTGATAATATGTGAAGCGAGACAGTCTGCAGCCGAATTTCATTGAAAATTGTAATTAAATAATCAAATGTACGCGCGCATATAGTAAGTTATTGAGAGACGAGGAAAGCAAAGAGCAAGTGTTCCACGTAGAATGCAAATCATGTTGAGATATTGGGAAGTTCTTTATGCGAAAGAATTTCAATTTAGTCAAACTTTGATAACAGCAGAAACGCCAAACCCGGTTTTGCGCCCCAATGTCTGGCCGCGGATGGACAGTTCAGACAAGGAGAAGAACCTATCTCTCTTTAAACGGCTTAATGGTCCGATTTATAAGATATTGATTCATCCTTAGTCCTTTACGTGCATTTAAAAGTATATAGAGAAAAGCTCTTCACTTTGGTCAGAAATATGGATCGACAATAATCCGGATGTTCGGATATTTGCGGCACACTTTCGTGTTCTCGTTCCTTCGATGAGGATCAAACTTGCTTTTAAGGGATATTCGTCTCTTGCTCCAGTGATTTTGCGTCCCTTTGGTACACTCTTCCCTTAGAATCCCATTTTGTCTCTAGATGCGCTGAGTTCTCTTCCAGGAGGTGATGCGGCTCCTGGTAGCTGAGGTGGTAAATTAACAATTAAACTGTAACAAGATTTTCAGACGTCTACCTACAGGAAATTCAACGCCGACCACCGTCGTGTCCTTCCGAGGGCTAGCTAGGTTCCGTGGATAATTAAACGCAACCGGTATGACCGACGTATGTCCTCCCTCTCCCATCGCTTCCGCTACCTTAACCACGTCCACCCGGTCACGGCGGGCACAACAGTTCGACTTCTGGAAATTGGAAGCCCGTAATTTATGGCGGTAGCTGAGGAGAGAGGACAGTTGGATTAATGCCCGATTTCCGGACATCTCGAGCGAAGATTGGCCGTATGCTCGTTCAATGAGCTGACTTGATTTCCGAAAATAAACGACACACTTGTCTGTTGAGCTGATACGCTCACTTTGGCATAATCGAATGAAATATATACGAAACTTTATTGTTATATTGTTACTAATTAGTTATTTTATTCGGATAAATATCTCTTTTTTTTAGAAGATATAAAAATCTTCAATTAAAATGTCTATCTATATATTTTTTATAATACCCAGAAATAATACACACGCATTCAAAAAGCTTTCAAAAAGTTTATACATTAATTTATAATAAAAATATGTATATAATAACATACGCGTATGTTTCAAATTGTAATAAAAAAAATTAATGAGAATAATACTATCATTACATTGTTCTCGTAACTAACCAACTTTTCGCATTAATCAAATCATTAGCCGTCGTATTTATGTTAAAAATGAACTTTTCTTTTATATGTTCAATTCAATACGAGCTAAAAATGTTTAATCATAAAAATTAGAAAAAATTGTAATTTTACGTACAATTGTACGCTTTCATTTACTTTGTCACACAATGCTGAAGTTATTTTTATATTTTTGCACAAATTAAAAAATTTCTCATTATTTTATACAATATTGTAAAATAAAATAATGAAAAATTTTTATGATTTGCATCAAACATATATATTTTATAATTTATGTTAAAGTAATTGTCTATTTCTTCATGTTTTATTGATTTTCACTCGGTTGATCATTTAGCCAACGGTATTCAGTCGTATTTTCGGAGATCGTACTCATCACGTACGCAAGAGTTAATGGATCCAAAGAATCTAATGGCAACCGCGTTAGCTCGAAACGTGTCTCTATTTACGGTGTAAAACATAGTGACCCCGGCACACATCCTCTCTTTTCACATTATTCCTTTTCTCTTTTCCTCGGTCAAAGAAAGGGTCGCACTTCACTTTTATGAGAAGAGTAAAGGGCGCTCATGGTCCATTTCGTGGATCCTTGCCGACGCGATAGCTTCTTTGTCGCGACTTCTATCTCCAGTGATAGAATTAAACGTTGTTCCTCGAAGGAGACTCCCGTTAAGTGTGTAGCTCCTGAATTTTGCGGTGCAGCCTTTGCAATATTTCTGCATATACATGGCGCGCCAGACTACAATTTTTTAACATCATTTACGGTATTAAACGCATCCACGCGTTTCTGCACCGTAATTGTGGTTTCTCGTTACGCTGTTATAACGACGTTCATAATACCACCTCGTAAAAAAAGTGCGTCATATCTTTGTAGACGCACATTCATAATAATAACAATTAGCGCTTCCTGATTAAACGAGCATGCCGCGCAATGCCTTACGCGCAAAATTAAGTTTAATACGCAAATTCGTTCCCCTTTTCCTCCGGCAATGCGAAAAAATCTGCGAGTCCATTTTTATATTATTATATTATTATATTTTATATTATTATATTATTATATTATTATATTTCGAGAAATATATACGGTTTTATACGATCGATAATAGATTAATTGAATCTGTAAAAAAAAAAAAATATGAGACTGTAATTCAGAGATATCATGGCCCATCATCGGCAAAGCACTTTGTCATAGAATTCGACATGAGTGCAAAATACAAACATGATTCTCAGTCTCTTGACCAATATAAGGGTCCTCAATTTATTTGCGTGCAACTCGTACGCGGATCTTCGATCGGACAATTTCTAAGGGAAACCAAGTGGTATGCTGCGGGCTCCCTCAGGGGTTAAGCCCCCGGACCTAAATCAATTCCCGTTTGACAAATCTTCGGACGATGCCGGACGACGGCAGATATTTCATTGGCCGTACAATTTCGCTACCATGTGCACTATAGCATCGGCCACACGAGTTTTAGAATCCAACTGATTGGAACATCGTAGTGAATAAATCTTTATTTTATAAGAAAGACAGTTTCCAACATTCTATCAAGTCCGAATATTTTTTCGATATAAAAAAAGTTATGTCTGCATTGTATAAAGTCATGGACCAAAAAGTCGATGAATAATATAACAAGAAATATATAAGTAGAGAAGCAAATTTTTAAAGCGAGTAAAAGAGATAAATGATCGGTGCTATAATCTTCTTAGTCGTATTCTTTGCAGAAATTTATTACAGAAATAATGCGAATATAAAGAGCGAAACTTTCTGGAAGTATTCATAGAAAAATATGAAAAGATGACATATGAAAAGATGAAATATGGAAAGATTCTGCAAAACTGAAAGTGCTGCTAGAAACCAGAAATGTCGTATTACAACGAAAGAGGAAACGTTTTGTGCAAGAAAGGAAGGGACGTAAAACAAATATTACGAAACGTATTAGTTCAGTTCAGCAAACTGGTGAGATGATAACGAAATTATCTATGCGACAATGTTTCGTCCGTTTAAACGCGGAATTGGTCGACCGTGGCTTTTCAATATAATTTGTATTAGCTTTATTACGTTATATTAATATGAACAAAGACATATGGAAAATAATTCAAGAGAGTTAATTTTATTTTGAGTTAATGAAAAAATATCAAATATTATACTTTTAATCTTAACGTTCCCATACAACGATTTTCTACACTTAGTAAAGTATTAAAAAAAAAAAAAAAAAAAAACATTTTTGCGTTAAATTATAATTTTTTATTACATTAGAAAAAAATAATATCTAAAAAGGCTTCCGTTCGTGATTGCAGTTACGGAAGCAATTACGGTTTTCGATTAACTCTATCCAATTCGTACTATCTAGTTCCTTGAAACAATACGGCTTAAGGACGAATTTCCATCCGCGTCGTTGCATTCACTGTAATGAGATTGATCATCAAAATGGGGACAGGCTTAGCATCCATATCATGCTCTCAAAACTTTATTGAACCGTACTGGTCACATACCGTATTATCGGCTGTGAAATAAACAATAAGATAACAAAAGTGATATATCTGACGAATCATATTTTGGAAATGCAAAAATGTTTCGCATTGTGCATTCCAAATTATTTCACTATACGCTGATAAGGTCAAAGTATTTTACCGCCGTTCAGTGACGTTGTTTAAATATCATATTTCCGTTTATTCTACAATGCCTCGTTAATAAATTTCCGTATACACGTGTTCTCAGTTTAGATATTCACAAAGCCGATTAAGGCGAAACTGTATAATCGTATTACAATTTGATTTTCAGATTGAATAATTTCCATTCCCTGCCGTGGCACGATCCACATATCAATCAATGGCATTGATAAAAGTTTAAGCTCGTTCCTGTGAAGCGCCGAGTCGTTAACGAATATATTTTATTCAATCTGATGTCAGAAATGATAAACGAAATAAATTAAATAACTAGATCACATTTGCGCACTGTCGACACTTGATTGAATCATTTAATAGTATCGACACGAGTCATCTCTGGTTCGCAAAATTTAATATTTGCCCAACGTCAAACATTTTCCAATAATAACGATTTTAAAATAAGGATTATAAACGGTATGTCGTGATATGTCAGCCGTTACGCTGAATCGGTATCGTCTTAACATAATTATTTTTATTTAATATTAAAGTACATATATTAAAAATTATTATTATATGTTATTATTATTATTATTATTAACACGAAACCGCGCATACAATTCGACCATACAATTCGGAAATTTAAGGATGATGGCGAGAATTTGACATATCTATTAATCAACCGCCGTAGCAATCAACGCGACGATCCGATTCCTGAATTTCTCCAGCATTCCTGTGATTTAGATCATAACAAGTGTATCGTATCGTTATTCGCCCCGATCACGTTCCAGTCCACGATAATACACGCCAGAAACTTGGACAGATTTGTCAGCATCGCGAATACATACTCCGGGTTCATCGCAATATCTAATTTCGATATTCGCGTCGGAAGCCGCATTGTTCTAGAAACTCCCGGTGTTGTGCAATTACAATTACTCGGCGCAAGCTTACAATGTTGTCTCGGATTACTCGATATAGTATCGAACGGTGGGTTGCTTGGCTTCGTTTTGAATACGTCTCGAATGCCGAAATACGCCGAAAGTTTCCAAGACGAAATCGCGGAATTAGGCGACGACCGAGAGGGCTTATGAAGGTTCGGCGGCATCCACTTCAATGCGAGTGCATTAAAACGAACTTTTGCAGCGGAAGGATCGCACGAGAGGGTAAGTCAGTGGAGTCTTTCAAGTTACGCACGATCGATGATAATGGACTATTTAATCCGCGCGTTCCTCTTTTCTTTTCTTTTTTTATTTTTCCTATCACACTCTGCTTCACTCTTTTTCTCATTCAGTCTCTCTCACTTATTGTGTCTCAAAAGTTATTCTTTTATTTTTCAACTTACTATCAACTGAGAGAATCTGTATCGTCATCTCTTTATATCTCATTCGCGCGTTCGGCCGCTTAAAATTTTCCTTTGAGAATTATACTCGCGCTTCATCCGTTCGATCAAAGAGTAATGAGCGTCGCAGTGCCTGAACGGATCCCGGAGTAGAGATAGAAGGATCTGTTAATTAGGTAATCCGAGACTCCGGGCCGAATCGATACTGGATATCGCGCTGGAGGTTTAACTACCAATAAATCGCAGAATACCTACCTGCATTGAATTGTTTCTTTATTAATTAAAATGTAATTTTTGCAAACATTTGACATAACGATTTTTTTATGATATATTTCTTTTTTTTTTTTTCTTTTTGTACGTTATTATACAATTTATAGTGAAATAGCTATAACGTTTATGCGATTTTCTATCAAACTCGTTCGAAAAAATATTTGAAAAATTTATATATAAAAACTGAATTACAAATTAATTTTAAAATAAGGCGATTTTGCTTTTCTTTGGTAATATTTTATGGGAATGTTATATGCTCTCTTAGTTAGTTAATATAAGTGCTGTGTATACAAAATATTCTACAATAAATTGCATTTTAAAAACACACGATATTTTTTACGAAAATATATTGCGTTGATTTTTTTCTTAACTAATACAATCAACATTTATTTTGCAATGCTAGTCAATTAACAAAACTTTTGTTGTGATTTCTTCGTAAAACCATAATGTCCATGTTACTTGCACATATGAGCCTTTCAATCTGCGCAATAATTTGTAAGAAAATTGAAGTCAATCTCTGACTGCCGTACACTTTAGTCTTCGCCAGTATTTTTGTCAGTGGCAAGACTATACCCATAGTGCGGAATTATACGGTAATTTCGAACGGCGTCTTAGCCGATGCCCTATTTCCGTTCCAAGAAGTAATCTCGAGCCGGATAACACGTCGTACCCGTTCGTACGCCGGAAAACCCTCTTTCGGGATACGCGGAAGGTATATACCGAAAGCTCCTGCTAGTTTACTGCCACGTGATTTCAGACTTCCCTGCCCGTTCATGTTCGCTATGGTATATCACGTTCTCCTTTTTTTTTATTCTCTCTGTCCTCATTAGCCTTACTTTTTCGACTTTTTTTTTTCTTTTCATTGCAAATTTAAACGAGAAAAAAAAAATATGTGAAATGACAGGAGCAATGTTCGTGTAATCGAAATGATTTTATAATAATAAAATTGCCGATGATAATAATAAAGTTATTTAAAAAAAATTTATTTTTCAAAAATATCGCAATTATTTAAATTTCATCCAATAACACACATATTTCTCGGATTTATTTACTCTAATTGCAATATTTATTAAAAAAATAATTTGAAGTCCTCCACTTAGCTTATCAAATAACAAGATGCAAGATGTGTAAATTAAAATATTTTGATATATTTTAACAACACGTAGCAGGGCTATTGAGGAATCGCCGCCGGATACCTGAACTGCATCGAAAGTTTGCACGAATAAATATTCACAACATGCGTCGCGATACTCGCCGCTGAACACAATAACTCATCAGTATAGCTGCTCCTGTATTGGAAAACTCTTTCGGACGGATAAATACCGGCATATTGCCGAATACGAGATAACGCAGCATCCAAGTCCGTGCTATGCATTTAGGACGGTCTCTGCTTGTGAAAGGATCTTTAAAGCTTGCCAATGCACCACGAGAAACCTTCTTTCCTCCGTTCAGTCTTTTTCTCTCAGTCAGGACGTTCTTTTAACGGAAGTAAATAAGTAATAGGATACAAAGAACGGTTGGAAACTTTATCGAAGAAGCACTCAAATCTGTCTTCTCCTCCCTGGAAAGCGGGTTTCTGTAGAACAATGTCCACGGGAAAGCAGCAGCTTTGAAGCTCGACTGGAGGGTTTGACTACACAAAAAAATCCAACAGATATATCTCTGTGCTTTCTTATAATAGCGCCCGTGGCGCTCATTTTTATCCCGAGTTTGCCGACTCCAGAAGTTACTGCGTTACGCAATTACCGAATTTCACTTTTCTTCCTAAATTGCGTCATATTATTAACAAATGACCAAGTATATCAAAGTGCAGTGTCTCATAAAAAAAAAATATATACAACGAGAAGTAAATCTTGTCATAATGATTATTTAGAGCATAATAATGTTTTCATTCTTTAATTAGACAAAGAATAAGAATTATATTCCGTATCGGAAATACACGCAAATCTCTCCCGAAAATTCGGAAAATTCTAGCAGCAACGAGAAAGATTTTGGCAATGTCCCACGTTAAGAATATTGTCAGAATCGCCATTAGAAGACACAAGAAACCGGGAGGAATGCGGCGGAATGTATAGGAAGGTGAGATAGACATTGAATAGACGAAGGAAATAAGAAAAAGAAGGATAGATAGAGGCACATGGTGCCGAGTTCGAAAGTGGCCGCTGATACTGCTGGATATCCGGACGAGATATCCACGATGGGAAGGGTGGCGAGCCGCGAGGATGGCACGGGGATGGAATGCGGGGGGCGAAAATAGGAGCCGCCTGTTTCCGCGGCTTCTTCCTTTCTCGAGGGTCAGAGAGAGACACACACGCCAACACATATATACGCACACACACATATACACAGTGTAGGCGAGAGGAAGCAAGCGGGGAAAACTTGGCACGCGTCTGGCATACGGGACTGCCCGTTAAAACCTGCGAGGGTAGACACCAAATGCTATTCCGCACACGGCTTTCACGCTCCGCGGCACATACTCCGTGTCTGGGAAAAATAGAAACAAGAGAAAGAGATTATATGGGGGAAAGGGGAGAAAGCAAGAGCGGGATGAGGCGCTTCGCTAGCCGATAGAGCTCCACTGCCACGGTCGTTTAGCACGTTCTTGAGCTTGGCGCGAAAATTGGAAAGCATCGAGCACGATGGTGCGAGCTTTCGTCGTAATTTTAAATGGGCGCCTAGAACCGGTGTGCACCCTCGACGTATCGCCTGCACCCTGTCTTTTCATTTTCTCCGACGAAACGTGCGCGCCCCCTTTTTCGACTTACAGCGCAGTGTGTGTCGTATCGAGCAACATACGCGCTCGCAAACGCATAGCTATATACGAATTTACCTCATGGGATTTTATTTGCAGTCAATTTTATTTTGCCAGGTAACCAATTCGAAACTCCATCGTTGTTGCATAATATATCGCGAGTCGCGATAATTTCTCCAGCGAGTTGATAGTCATTTTATCCGCGAACAAACAGAACGCTATAATTTATATCGCGATACCAATCTCATCGCGTAATTTTATTTCCTCGTACCAATTTTTACACAAGCTAGGTATCTCCTCTCTCGTTTCGTTTTATGTAATCGATTATTTTATAAATTTACTTTGAGATACTACATCGCGTCGTACTTATATAATTATCGATATTTGCCTTCGAGTAAATGTATTTGATTTAATAAAGAATTTATACGTAATGCATAAATAAGATAACCGGCGTTACGTACGATTGCTGCGACAATTCTCCGAGCAAAATCTCTCGTTCAAAGGAAGCCATAAAATCGTTGACTGCTTTTCTCGCGAATCTGGTCATTTTTTGATACATTTTTTTGCCGCGCGATCGGTAATTATTACCTGCAACTCCTCCGTCGCCGCAGCCGACAAAGTGATTTTACCTTCTTTCGCTTCGCTTATAACGAGCATCGAGACTCCCGATAATTGCGGGATGTTCGGTCACGGTAATTGCGCCCGCCGCTGTTTGTATTTATTTCTCCCCGCGTTTGATCGGTCGTCCATCGAACAATCGTGTGTGTGTGTGTGTGTGTGTGCAATGACGATTATTTAGTAATCTATAAATCACAAGGTAGAAACGACGAGACCCGACATTAGGCGCCAGAAAATTATTTGCCGTTCGACAGGGCTTTAGCACCGTGCAATAATTGAGATAGCGCGGCTGTTTATTTTCCTCTCGCTTCTTGATCGGTGAAACAGCTGGCCGCTCGCCCTGACGATATCACGACTGTAAATTACAATTCTGCGTGTTTGTTAAAAGTATACTAAGAATACCGTGGGAGCACACCGAGACCTGCCATTTATTTTAGAATTTCATTCGTTTTTTTTTTTTTTTTTATTATTTATCGTTGCACGCAATCGCCTTTCCTCTCTTACTCGCCCGTATATTTTTCAATGCAAGTGTACTATGAGATACCTTATAGCGCGTGAATCAGAAACGTTACAGCTTTGGGGGGCGCAATAGAAGCAACATAATTCACACCCCGCACATTGCGAGAGATGCTGAGATTACAGGTTCCGCAAAGTCACGCTTTCATGGGAAAATATTTCGGTACCGATATCCGATATTTTTCAAAGTGTGTGCCCGGGTGCGATACGGTATGCCAGTACTCGACTTTAATGCACAACGTCCGTGATCGTCGAGCTAAGGCAGAATCAGGTTGACCGACATGCAAGTCATTACTCCCGCACGATCGAGATTATTTTTTTTTTTCGCCACTTAGTGCCACTAGAGGACCATAAAATCATATCGCGTTCCTGTATCGTGTATAGGCCGTCACTCGTAAAAAACAAAGTGCAGCACGAAAAAAATCGTAAAAAAAAAAAATAGACACAGTTTCACATGTGTTTCGTCATCAAATTTTTTACAACGTTTCGTGAAGGAAATATATATTTTGAGAATGTCTATGTATTTTTTTTTAACATTATGTTTGCGTAAAAGCATATTACTCGAAATAAAACGTCAATGTACGAAATCGGTAGATTACGAAACAAATATATTCTAATTAGTTTATTGTATAACACAGAGCTTAATGAGAAAAAAAAAGACTAATTCAAGCGAAATAATTCAAAGTGACATGTATTCGCGATTTTTTTTTTTCGCCCTAATATCGCGATAACAGGACAGCGGCGTGAAACATAGCTGTACAAAACGCGAGCAATAAAAACGTGTCAACCTTTAATTACGGCGCTTTTTTACATGACGATTTTTATCGCTCTTTTTATTCTATGATTCGAGTAATACGTAGGATTTTTGAGATACGATCGCGATATGCACCGTTTCGTATATGAAGCTCGTGTATCTCTTGTGCGCATAATATATAATATATGTATACATATATGCTATAACTCATAAGAGAGATTAATGTCTCCGGCGAAACTCGAGAACTGTAAAGCTCCGCTACAGAACTATCATGTTCTATGCGAAAGCTGTTACTCGCGAAGGAAACAGACGCAAGGATCGTGATGCGACTATAGAGCGTCATAAAGAGGAGTTTAAAGCATGGCAACTCTACGAAGAAAACACAAGATTTCTTATTGCGACCAAATATGCGCCATCGAGAGGGGCTCCGGTTACAATGATTTTTTGAAAATACGTTCTGCGTAAATATGCGGGGCGAAAGCGCACTTTAGTGCCGTGAATTTTTACGATCATCTACAAAATCTACATATATCCGCGGTCGTGCGCGAACGACAAAATGGAACTTCTTTGTTTGCGCATCCATTTCGACCATCGAGTCGTAACGTCTGCACTGCAAACAGCTTATACACGTTTTTATATTGCACCATTATATTATCCTATAAAGCGAGGACTCTGATATCTTACGCAATGTACATTTCTTTACAACACCAGGAAATTCATGCGATTTAATAATTCAGCCTCTTGTTCAAATGAAAATAATAAACGTAATAGAAACATTAGCATATAAACAACTCTGAATATATTAAATTAAATTCTTAAAAAATTCTCAAACAATTTAAAATTTCTATAATTGTAAATATTGATATAATACATATTTTGTGTTAGCTGTATCGATCTTCATTTATAAGATTTACTCGTTTTACTGCAAAAGTTTAATTTTATCGCATGTTACATTATATTATGTGTTGTAGCCAAAAGCCTCTATAAATAATAATATTATGACAATTCACGCGATTACTTAAAGGCTGAGCCAAATTTATTTTTCGAACAGAATACATAAGTAGATTATCATCGGCTTAGTCGGTTGCTAATAAATAATTTGCTATCACGATTCCTTGTAAATCGGCTTTATTCCATTGTAGTTGAAATAAATTCGTAATATACATAATCTCTTTCTAACATAAAATTTGCCGTTCTATAAAAATTATGATAATCGATTGCAAATATTTTTTTAAATTTTTATAATAAAAGTAGATTATAATATTAAAGTAAGTTTAAAATAATGTCTAATATTAATGAAATAATCATTAAAAAAGGTAATATTTAAATTAACAAAATTACAAAATTGTGATAAAGAATAATAAGAGCTACGAACACTTGCACAGATTTTGATCATTTAAATTTTGGCAAATTGATTCTCTTGTCTTATGCTAAAATCGAATGTGTTACAAGTAAGTTATAATAGTTATTAATTAAAAGATATTAGTTTAAATTTGAATAAGCTGCTAGAATAAAACAGTTGAAATAAATTGACTTGATATAAGTTTTCAGAAATACGATGATCAGATTACAAAAGTTATAATTAATAAACATCGCGACATAATAATTGGTAATTATTGGACATTAAGCACGCAATTAATAAATAAATTCAATCCAATGCCGATTTATTTATTTCATTGGTAAATGGTTTTTTGATTTTGTTTCGGAGACATGATGATTTATCGTCAAGTCTATTAAGCAAGCGACTGACTCTATCGATTCTTACTTCATCGCACTGTCGACTTGAATAACGTTTTCCATCCGTAACGGTAACCGCTGCACGTACTTCAAACGGAGTAGACGGTCTACTTTAAAAATCGAAGCTCCGCGTACAATCTATCTGCAGCGCACGGAGCTATATAAAATTATGAATTATTCTCCCTCGTCGAATACTTTGTCGTCCAACCGGAATTACAATAACGACTGCTCTTATTTCCAAACTTCGCGCAAACTGTTGATTAGAGAATTCTTTATTATTTTAATAACTAGCCTCCATTTATATTCGTCTTTCTCTCCAGCGAGGAGTTTATTGGAAATAAACTTGTTGAAATATTTTCTACGTGTCATCCGTGATTTTGTTATTGGAAAAACAATTAAGAGCTACTGAAACAACTACACTGTCACCGTAGATACATGATTGATCGCATCTTGACGTTAATTGGAAATATCTACATGCTAGTTAAGAATATGACAAATGATTCTAACAAAGTTTATGGCTTCGTCAAACATTCGAAATGTATTTTTTACGCGCCGTATTGTCATACGGCTCACGCTGACCGAAAATCTCTTTCGACACCGTTTATTTAACTCTGAGTACATTTTCGTGTTTAAGGCCTATTATTGTTAATAACACGGGCATGTTTAATGTACAATCAAACTCGCATGCCCTTTCATTAAGTCGATCGCCCATGCTTATATAAATTATGGGCATACGCACTCCTCGAAGATAGAGACGAAAAAACTATATTATCATTTCATTAACCTTTTCGTTTTGACGTCTCATACGCATCATTTTCGTCAGACTATCCGTATGAATATTGCGTCAGATAATGACCGGTCATTCATTATTCCAACGAACAGCATCCACGTAATGCGATTAACGTTATTTGTTTGAAAGATTACCTCGTTTAGTTCGACTAAGTCGCCTCGAGCATCGTTTTTATTTCTGCAATATTTTTTTTATAGCTGTAAGTTCAAAGAAATGTACGGTTACACCAATACTCGTTTTATCATCGACTAATAATAGGAAAAAAAAAAACATACCCACACAACTCGAATAGCTAACCAATTTAATGGCGATTACTTAAATTAAATTTTGAATTCGTTATTTGAAAGAATGTTTTTAAACTTTACAAACACAATTTTTTATTTCTAAACATATCAAAAATCTGACACTGATTTTTTACGAGTTTTAATTTTCTTGTACATACGTGATCTTTTTTTAAATCTATCTGTTATCATCAAATACATACCAAAATATGCATTATTAAGAGATTTTATTGCAGGATTTATTTATATTATATTTATTTGTATTGTATATTACACTAACTACGCAATTTCTTTCTAGACTTATTTTTATTTTTCGCTCTTTGGCTCAGAATATATGGCTCTTCTCTGAATCTCTCATCGTTCGGTAACATATTGGCGACTATCAGTTGAGAAAAAATAGCAGCGTACGCATTGCTGTTGAAATAACGCTGTATTTCATTTTCCGATGGCAAGAGCGGTGCCATGAAGAAGGAAAAGGGAGAGGAGGAGAAAAAATAAAATCCGTTAAATTTACGTTACCAATAAAAAGAAAAATAAGCGTGGCATCCCGTGCGCGTTCATCCGAAGCAATCATCTTCGAGATCTTCAGGGCCCTCCCGTGCATTTCGTGAAAACCGGAAAAGATTACTTATTTATGGTTTCCCCGCGTACGGTATAGGAGAAAAAGACCAGGCTGTGTGTGTCCGCGTACGTTTGATGTTGCCTACCAATCGTCAAAGTTAAAGAGAGTGACCGCTGATGGATCCGTTTTCTACGTAGGAAGATTATTTATGAACCCTACGATTCTCCCTAACAGCGATCTGTACCGGGAGCGACGTGGGCGTTTGGGATTCATCACGAGCACAGATACGCGTCATGACTCGAGTATCTGTTCGCTAAGCAACGAAGCTAGAAACGCCAGCGGCGTACATGATGACGGTCGTTACGTGTCGAAATAAGAACTACGTTACACAGTAATAATGACCATAAAATAAGCGACAGATTGTACATTGATTGATTTGTAGGCGAGAAAGAGATGTTACGTGGATTTAACGAGCGCGTGTGGTTTATCGATCGATATGGGAAAAAAACATTCAAAATTATCTATGCGAGGCAATCGTGTGTTTTCCAGCGAATGACGATGTACTGCGAACTTTAACGCGGCAGCGCGGCAGTTATTCACGCTACAGGCAGCTTCCGCCCGGTTTATCAATTAGTCATTAATAATTTTCCTGCCTGTGACATTGTGTCGATGGTTTCATCCGTGATGTAAATTTTTCATGTCAACAGCATATATGCGCACGAATTATTCGGAGCCGTGTCATTTTTTCGAGAACGAGAAGTGCTCTGACATATTGATAATATTGTCACCACGACTATATTTTCCCTTCGTAAGTGCTAGCAAAAAGAAAAATGGAAAGAGAAAGAGAGAAAGAGAGAGAGAGAGAGAGAGAGAGAGAGAGAGGAGAGAGAATGCAATAAACTGTACAACTACAGCTATGACGGCTTAGAGCGTCGGGGATATCATCCACGCTAATACACTCGTGTTCGTGCTCGCCATCGTTGGCTATGTCGACAAAGAAGGAACGATTCGACCTCGGGGTGTCTTCCATTTTCTATGGTATCTCTCTCATCCCCCTTGAACTCGGAAAATGTATGATACGCCCACTCGCGGAGTTAAACTGCTATTTTTCTTGTGATAAATGAAATTGTTTTGCGCGCGGCGCTTGTCACGCTCGCGAACGTTTCGCGAGTTTGTGCCGAGAGCTTCCTCGAGTTTCCTTCCGAACTTCTCTCTTGGGATTAGATGAGATCGGAAGAATGTGCCCGTTTCGTAATAGGATCGTATCCCACAACAACGGCATCTTGATCGGATGAAACGCAATCGCGTATGATTGATAAGTGTCACATTGTTAAACGCACATCTCGTTGTATTAACCGATAATGAATTTTTACATACTTTATATTTTATATTATAATTTTGTATAGATTTTCTCTAGATAATGCTAGAAGCTAAAACAAAAAGTGAAAATATTTTGAAAAAAATCAGGAAAAGAAAATCAGGTAAATATTGATTTAATAATAAAAAATTATGACAGTAGGCTTGAAGCTTTGTTTGCCAATTAATAATATGGTAATGCGAAAAATAGTTTGATACTGTCAAAAATATCGATATAACCGAAAGCGCAAGGCAAAAAGGTCAACTAAGCATATGTTTGCTTATCGTGTTTCTCATATCGAGCGACCTATCATCGAAAGTGCCGGCTGGTATTCTAATTTCAGATTCAGAACATCAAGAGCGACCGCTCCGGACCCTTCGGCAAACACTTTGCACGTTCTCGCAATATCTTCGCGGAGCTCGAAGCGGAAGACACTGACTGCGCACGCCTTTGAACACGTCACTGGCGGACACGATCCGTTTTCCCGGCTACTTTCGCCCCATTTTCTCCCGCTTTTCGTGGAAGGTATCGGCGCTTTATAGCGCGATCACCAAAGTCCGTGGACTTTCGAGATTGGCCGTCGTGTTGCGATCGGATGTCAAGGACGGAACTCTAGCGTAGTGATCGATGAAATCACTGGTAGAGATCGCTCTTGAGGCACGACGTTCCCGTTCGAA
Organism: Cataglyphis hispanica; assembly: GCF_021464435.1. Lineage (NCBI taxonomy): Eukaryota > Metazoa > Arthropoda > Insecta > Hymenoptera > Formicidae > Cataglyphis > Cataglyphis hispanica. The sequence goes on from NC_065971.1 coordinate 537,938, forward strand.
GCGATCGAGATGCGACGTCAGATGCGACGTGAAACGTGTCGTCGTGGAAAGATAGTCTCTTAGAAAGAGAGAGAAAGAGAGATAGAAAAAAAAGGAGGAGATAGCTCATTAAAACACGATACCTTCATCTACATGTCTATAATCTAATCGCGTGGATAAAATCGACATCAAACCACCATCGTCTACGTCATCACGGAAAGGACCTTAAACTTAAATAGAAGTTTACCTTTAATCGTCAGCATGTACATCACTGCTAAATTCTCATCTAACGAGATCTAATTCTAGTGTTTTCTTGTTGGGAAAAACCATATTAGCGTTTTACCTGTCGCAATAATCATCGTGTCTTAGGTATCTTAAAAGCTCAAAGTGATTGATTACAGCATCCGTCAATCGTTTTTGCGAATTAAGCTACAGTTTTGTCTCGAAAATAAAGAAAAGTCTTGGAATTTATCATATTTCTACTGATATATTAAAATTTTAGAATATTAATAAAATGAATTGCTCATGAATTAATTATGGGATTTAATATTTTCAATTTATGATGATTCGGAATTAGGATCAATCGATTTAGAATATTGCGCATATTTGAAATTATAAAAAAAAATTTTCTATTATATATGTATCTATTTATTCCTTTGTTGCAGTACCGATTCTTGCCATTAATGGTGTAGTCGGAAACAAGGTGCAGCTCCCTTGCGACATCTCGTCTGATAACGATGAAGTCAACATGGTGCTTTGGTACAAGGAAGGCGGGTCTGAACCGATTTATAGGTGAGATTTTGAATAATTTAAAGCTAAAATGCACACACACACCCACATCTATACACATATATATATATATATATATATATATATATATATTTTATCTACGTTTTAAATTCTTAATATATGTAAAAAGAAACGCGTTGAGAAAAGATTTTTCTCGAATGTAAAAGCAGTGAAGACTTGTTCACGAATGCAAAAATCATCCATATCGTCTATAAAGTTCACTTTCTCGGAAGAAATCAAAAAGGAATAAGCGTAATGGTTCAGGTCCGGAAATTTCTCGCGTTATTTTCCGCGATGAAGTTCATTCGCTCTACTCGGTTCGCCGTTTCGCTTCCGCGGCCTGTGAAATTTTGCATATAGAATGGCCGCCCTGCTCACCGCCGGCAAAAGCAAGGAGAGACGGTGTCCCCTTCTTAAGAGAGAGGAGGGGGACTTTAGTATCCGACGGGTCATATTTAAGAAATGTAATAAGGTGTAAGATATGTACGGGGGGATGGCGATGCATCGTCTCGCGGTAAAGGCCGGGGGCGAAGAGGGTGCCGAGCTGGCACTCGGTTCGAGGGACGTCGTCCCGCTTGTTGTAAAGTCAGTTTAATCCTCGCCGCGACGAGGAACTTTAAATTTAAAGGCGCCCGACGTACTAAGGCGTCTTCCTCTCTCTTGTCCTCTCCGGCCTCCTCTCTTTCTCCCTCCCTTCCCCCTTGGCGTCGACTCCCTTCGCGGGACCTTTCGGAGTAAAATATTTATTGCGTGACATCGTGCTCGCTTATCGTACGCTAGACCGTTAAAAAAAGGAAACTCTGCGAGACTACGTGGGCATGATCGCGCGCACAGCCCTTTCTTAGATCCCCCTTTCTTGTGAATGTATTCAACATCTCGTTTGCGATACAGATAATCCGTATGACGTTTGAATCTCAGCTGTTTTACTTATTTAACTAATAAAAAAGAAACAGTTCTCTTTCATACTTTTATTTATTATATATATATATATATTAATTTTATATTAATATTAATTTTATCAGTTCAATAAAATTTTCGTTTTCTTGAAGATGATTGAATTTTTTCACGTCATCCATATTGGAGTTTGTTTAACTTTTCATTTATTTAAGGCGAGAGAGATAAGGAGAGTCAAACAATTGATTACGTTCTTCATAATATTTGATCGCGATTGCATTAGAGATCTTTGAGTTTCAATATTACTTTATAATATTGAGCACTCAGCGTCTCGATCGTACAAAACGATCGGTAATATTTACAATCTCTCGGGCGGTCTTCTCATTTTATCTATAATAGATAACACTTCGCAAAATCGAATCCACTCAATTCCCATTCTACGTTCTCTCTCTCTCAGGAAAGTTTCAAGACACTTAGAACCACCGAAGCGACCTGGTAAATTCTTTTCCTCGTGTGAGACTTTATAAAGTAATAGGTTTTTTAGCGAGTGCCCGACATAGTAGAAAATAATAGCTAAATAAAAGACACGTTTACTCTCGCAGAGATCTAAAGCGTTCTTTCAAAATATCTTTCAATAAATCGTCGAAAATTTATATTACTTTTATCTTTAGAAAAATAATTTGCGATACAAGCGGAGATACGAGATCGATTCTTTATATACGTTTTATCGAATTTTTGATCAAGACGATACTCTCTATTACATCGGCTTTTCAAAATGATGGGTGCCGCTTTATCCGCAAATCGTTTTCGCGAATTGTAAAGAGCAACACAGAGTTAATCTACACTGCAATCTTCCAAGATAACGAAGAAACGCTTGCAGGCGATGCCTTTCCGGAGAGTCTCGACGAATCAGCCTCTCAAGTCGTGATCGACGAGTCGGGTGAGTAGGCAAGGCGACCGATCGATCTTGAGAGTCGCTCCGTCATCGACAAACGCAAGGAGACCGAAGTCGGAAGACCGATATGGGAAAATCGCTTTTCAGGATTATCGCTCGCGAGAAAAGTCGGTCAAACGTGTTATATCCGCGGGTCGTTCTCGCGCTGAGCGAACCGGAGTTGTACTCGACCGCTGCCAAGGCTCTGCTCTATCTAGGACAAAATGAAACAAACGGACGCGCAACGTCGGTGGCGCGTTACAGAAGCGTCCGGTCTCGTCTGTTGAAAGTGCGAAGTGGAAGAATTAAATCGTATTTCAACGTCAATGCTGCGGAAGCAAGAGCGCGAGGGTGGGATAGCGTTGGAAATACTCAGTCACGAGCGAAAATCCGAACTCTCATGCAGTCGCGGAACGCAATTTAACTTTTAGTCGCTCGCGGGGAGCCGTTAGAAAGCTCAGTCATGTTCTCTGTTCCCTACGTTTTCTCTCTCTCTCTCTCTATCTCTTACACCTTCGGCTCGAGTTACCCCTCTTCTTTCTGTCACGCGCGCGAACCCTCTTATATATCCTCCACCAGTCTCTCTAATCCGTCTCCTTTTGTTCTCGTCTCCTTGTTCTCATCCGCGGATGCTTAATATGCAATCACGCACTGGGAACGGTTCCCATGTGACTCCCATCTATACATATAGACATACCCGTCCAATTACTAGTCTTGAATCATAGTCTTGATTCGCGAACGGTTCTCTAACAGAGTTGATCGCGAAAGAATTCATGTGTTTAAATCCTGTGAACAATAAAGATTCCGAATTTAATCTTTTAGACTACCATCCAAAATTGAATTGACGTCTGTTTGCAAAAGCTTTGTGCATGTAATTAAATAAAGAGATGAAATTTCCTCATTAGATTTCATTTATCGCGCGCGCGTAAATTTAATTACAATCGTGCAAATTATACTGCTTATAATTTTATTATCACGATTAAAGATATTTGATTTTGTAACCGAGAGAAATCTTTGAAATGTTATATGTATAACGTTATATGTTCTATCACTCACTATTTATACGTATACGTTCATTTATTATGGTAGCTATAATTAATTCAATCACGACAAGCTTTCAATAATGACGTCAGTATAACCGTTTCAATTGACTGCAATTATATCGCAAATTACGTAATTAAATTGGCACAGTTTTTGATACGAATAACGAGCAAAGCGGTAATTATCCACGATAAATTGACTCTTATTACGAGGGACGAGTATTCTACCGGAAACATTCTAGTATTCCATATTAACGAAAAACATTGAAATTTCATATTATGTATTATACAAGTATAATTAAATGCAGCATATATATATATATATATATATATATATATATATATATATATATATATATTGATAATACGCTCATAATATTCATTTACATTCATAATAACTCGCAAGGTAAATATGCAATCGTTACAGGAAAGCTAATGGATTTGTTGTAGCTTCGATGTACGCGGTAGTCGGCAGTTCAGCGACGCCCGTCTTTGGTCGTCGCCCTCGGCACTGGGACCAAGAGCTTTTTTTATGTCAGCGACGAATCCAGCTCACCTCAGCATTGACCGGCTGCAGAGCGCGGACGAAGGGATCTATCGGTGCCGGGTGGACTTCAGAAACTCGCCGACGCGGAAACAAAAGATGAACTTAACCGTTATAGGTGAGCGCATTGTATCGCGGTGAAACTCAATCAACCCGGCGATCACGCAACAATTAAAGTCGGTCCTTTTGATCAAACGCGGTTTAATGGAGGTCGCGTCAAAGTATCGGAGCAAGAAGCACCTCCGAGAGAGCGAGCGCTTTCACACACACACACGCGCGCGCGCGCGCATACGACGTGTAATTAAACGACGCTAAACTTATAAACGTACAATTCGTCAAGCGATGCGTAGTATTCGCGCGTTTGGCCTACGTATACATTTGCTCTCGATACATTTCGTGAGCGTTGACTTATGAACTCGGCGCTTTCCGGGGCATAAATTAATCCCGGCGTAAGCCGCGCGGTTTGCTCCGCAAACTGAGAGCTTCGCCGCGGTAATGTACTATACTTCGTAACTATGACCTGTTTTCGGGCCCATTATAACAGTTAATTCTGCTACAAACCAAGCCAAAGTTCCCTCTCGGATTCCACCGCATCGACCGCATACGCATCTCTCCGCGCTGACTGTCGCTTCGCTTGACAAACGATCGATTAACATCCGCGCTGGATTCTAACGACGCATGCTGTTCGCACAGTGCCTCCGTCGAAGCCGATAATATTGGACGAGGCGATGAAGAAGGGCATTGAGGAGACGTACAACGAGGGGAACGACGTGAACCTGATTTGCGAGGTACGTGGCGGCAAACCGCCCCCGAAGCTGACGTGGTATCTCGACAACACCGTGATAGACGAGTCCTATCACTACGACGCCGAGACCGGGATAACGGTTAACCACTTGGCGTATCCGAAAATTGGTCGACAGCATCTCAAGGCGAGGCTGATCTGTCAGGCTAGCAACACGAATTTGATGCCACCGCAAACCAAGCTGCTCGTCCTCAACGTGAATCGTAAGTCATTGACAATTCTTTGTATTCTATTTTTTCACGATTTTCTTTTTTTTTTTTTTTTCTTTTGTATTATATCCGGTAAAAATGCGTTTTAACGAAAGACAATTGTGTTAGTTTTTATCTTTCGTTCTCTCTCGAGCTCGTACACGACCCAATTTCGCGCGCCATTAAATATCACGTTTACGCATGTCGTCACAATAACGTAATTCTAATTTGCAATGCTATGACAATGCGACATTTGCTTTCCATGGTAATATGTATTAACCAAATGATTCAGTGCGCAACGTAAAAATGGGTCCCCACAGACTCTGTCCGGTACACGTAATATTTTCGCTCAGCGTCACGCAAGGTCGGGGATAATTGCGTTTACGTAAATACTGTATATCCGAAAATAATGTTTTTTACATAAACAAGAGAATAGAGAGAGAAAGGCTCTGACTGTGTAATAACTTTGGTGCTGAGTCAGCATGTCGATCATTTCCCAAGCGCAAAAAGTGAAGGCACCTTTCGGTGACGCTTAAAACGAACCACCGATTACCTTAATGTACATCCATAGTGAATGACGATCAAGAAATGCTCTACTTATGCGACTCACTTTGTCAATCTCTGTAATATTGCATGCTCTTGCAATGCAATTTTTTAGCATGTTTTTTTATGGAAGTAAAGCAATTTATCAAATAGATGCCGTATCTAGCCCAATTTGTTCCCAAAATAAAAGAAAAATTCATAGTCGAAAAAATCGTGAATGCGAAACTTGTTAGCATTGTTCGCTCGAGCACTTTATATGACTAATACAGTGATATTCTAAAATGACATAGCGTCACGCAAAGTACGAAAATTTAGTTTATGTTATACGTACATCATTGTAATTATCGTTGTTTTTATATAACGTTTTTGCTTTCGATAGTTATCTCGCGAGGAAGTACGGCAAATTATTGTTTACCTTTTCTCATATTTTGCTATATATATAGCACAGTCGTTAAACGTAAACGTGCCCAGTGGACGTAAAGTGCTGTATATATGTAGTTCCATGTAACCATTAATGTAAGTACGCAATTATCGCGTGCATAACGAGGTACGAGAGTTCTCCATTTGCGCGTTGTGGTAAACGTGAAACTCTACCGACAAGTTGATGCGTTTTGCGAAAGAAAAACATTTAACCCCCGCGTAGTTCCACGTATTTTCCTATCTAAGGATGATATCTCCCTGAATGAATGTTTATTTCTATTTATGGAAACAGCACAAACGTCGCGAGAATTTTCATAATAAAATTGCTAATTTTTAACGCCTTAATACAACGTACGTCCCCGCAACTGAAAGTATGTAGATTATAATTCATTCTTCATCAAAAAAATCTCGTTTATCACGTTATAAATTTTTTGCTCGTTGACTTATCATCTTCAAGAATAATCAAACAGCCTATATATCGACAGAATCTGACATTGCACAAATTTGAGAACGATTTTGCAATATAGAGAATTCAATGTATTCAAATGGTTTGTATTTGCTCCGCGATTCAGTATTTTCGGCATTTCTCACAGCTACCTGCTTGTATCGTAGACGAATCGCTTCAACGGTCACAGGAGGACATGCACCGAAGGCCTTTTCACTAGTGGGTCCTAGCCGGGCCAAGGTATTCACGTGCTGAACCTATTAGTCGTCGAGCCGAGATTAACCGATAGAGATAACGGTAACGCCTCTCGTAAGACGGATCAGTGAATCGCGTGCCTCTCGGCCCGCGCAGCTTCGATTTCGTGTTTCCTCGTCAGCACTTGGCGTGCGACAGCGCGTCCATGTTCGAGTGTGGTGTTGTTGTTGTTACCCTGAGACCGGGGTCGATAGATGTGACGAGAACGCCCGCGCTCTCTCTCTTTCTCTGTGCACGCGTGTGCGTGCGCGCCTCTGCGAGAGCGTTAATTGCCCCCGCACGGAAGGAGGGTAAGAAGGTACTCTTGGCGCGCCAAGATATCGTGTAAGTGGCGGCTAGTGAGAGACTAGTTCGACTCTTGTAATGACCTAGTAACGTCATTTCAGACTTGGCGGGGAACGGTAAGGGTGAGAAGAAACTGTTCGAACCTACCGGGTGCGATAACGTTAATGTAAACACGCGTGAAAGCATTAGTACTCCGACGTAGCTGCAAGAGGCGCTAATTCGTAGCCGATTGATCTCGCCGATCGCGCGTTGTTATAGACATGCGTGCGTGCACGGCATCGCATTAAGAGAGACCCGCGGCGATCCGCGGCGATATAAATGCACGCCAACTTTATTTAATAGCGGTTAATAGTAATATAAAAAATGATAACAAATAGAAGCATTGATCGCTCATACGCTAATTTCATTAGAAATTAATCTCTGGCTACAATGACTGAATTTTTTGCATTGTATTAGAGACTACAAGTCTTTGTTATAATCTAAATCTTTAATTATGCTATTCAAGATGCAATGTTTATTATTAAGTAGAGGCAAAAATTTTTGCCTCTACTTAAATCTACAAAAAAATCTATCATAAAGAAATCGATCTTACATCAGTAAGTGTATATAAAGTGTTCTTTCCTCTATTTTTACAGATCACGAAACATGACTTTAATTGCTTCTATTCAAAGGAATTGAATATATTAAAGCTTTCCATAACTCTGCGGGATGATAGTTCGCGAACAACTGTGTGCGATCCTATATCAGCGATATACATAACCGGATAGTACAGTAGACGCGCGGACATACTCTCGTATGCGAATAATTTCGTACACTCCCGTGGGTGATGCCTATTAATTCATACATTGCGATGCGCGTCGAATTCGTTCGATAGACCAAATAATAATAAGCATGCATGCCCACGTTCCCGCGTGCTCGAATGCGTATCAATTGATTCTTAATTGCTGTCGCATAAATCACGTTGAAAATTTAGTGGAAAATTAAATACCTTTGAAGAACGAGTTATATCTTTCAGCACGATTTAACCGTTTGTTTCTATCTCAATTGGACAATCAATTTCACGTCTAATTCTAAAGATTTGAGAGAAATATATTTTGTGCAAAGATTTATAATAATGTTTTTAAGATTAAAAAGGAATAATTTTTGAGGAGAGAAAAGTTTTACCATACATATATAATAATAGATCAATTAAAGACTAAGTAATTGTAATTTCTCGACATTTTACAATATCGCGCTGCAGCGAGATTTGATCGGTGAGAGTGTGAAAAATAAGTAAGCGGGCACGAAATGCGTGACGCGGCTAAGCGTGACGGGGAGCTTTTCGAGTGACCTGGTATGTCCGCATCGTAGCATGCAAATTGTGCGCTTTGTTCATAAATTTTTTTGCAAGAGCGAAACACAAATGGCGAGAAGCGTATTCGCGTGGCGCCGGATTCATGACGCCGGCCGGGTTAAGAATTAAAGTCGACATCAATGCGGTAACCATGCGGCTCGCTAGAATTGCCAATTGCAATTGCGCCAATTTGCATCCGGTCATGCGAGGACCGGTACGTACGCACGCACGCACGCACGCACCGTGCATGCGAGCACGCACCTCCACGCGCGACGTTTATTCGTACGCGGTCATGCGCGTCTCGGGACCGTTCACTTGATAATAATTAATAATCTCGCGTTTCCCCTCTCTTCTCCCCCATCCCGCTTTCCTTCTCCTCTTCTCTTTCTCCGCCGCGCGGCGTTTCTATTGCCGCGCAGAACATCATCGTCATTCATCAGGGGGGGCTATCTCGACTTGGTTTCCCCGATAAGACCGAGAGATTTCTCTTCGCCGAGAGCCATGTGCTTTTCGTCGACGGCTTCTACGAGGCATTGATTTCAGTCGAGAGTCGGCGCGCTTTTCGGAGCAGGTGGCTGTTCAACCGCCTGGAAATAAATGGGAAGGTGCGAAGAGCGCCGGGTTTGATAAGTGCGCCTACCGGAGGCGTCGACTCGCTCGACCAGGAAATTATTCGAACAAACGATAACGCTACGGTAAACACGCGTGAAACCATTAAGGCTCGATCTGTGAGCGAGCGTTAATTCACAGGATGGTTTTTCGCCGAGGGTAGTACGCAGCGCGTCAGATAATGCACAGTAAAACTTGATGGATACACATTACTATTAACGATAAAACGAGTTGGATTCTACGCATAGAAATATACGAAGAAAGAACGATTCTCTTCGCGGCATTGTCCATTATATTGATGTTATGGAGGTTGATTGAACTGCTGAGTTCTAATTTTAGTGCTGTATTTTTATCATTATTATTAAAGGATGAGTATATGTCAAATGCATAATTTAAAATTTTTTTCTTGGCTGCAACATTCTCTTTTGTTATCGAATATATATATATATATATATATATATATATATATATATATATATATATATATATATATTTGTCTCGTGTCAAATTTTCAAGCGTAGATACTCGAGAATTAAACTAGCTAGGTATTTCATGATAACACTAGAAGCAAGCATGCAAACACAATATCTAACACGGTTGATGGAGTAGAACAATTTGTCAGAGCTGTCGACGAATGTTCAATTACGAATGATGATAAAGCCGCAATATCGAAGATTTTATTCTACTGAAAATCATATGACTTTAGGTTTTATTAATAATGCATCGGTTTTTCATATTCACTCTAAAAAAAAAAATAATAAGCATTGAAAATAGATACAATACTTTTTTCCTATTCTTAAAAACCATAAGGTACAATCGCGAATGATACGACCGTCGATGTAACCATGCACTACCAGATTTTCGTACGTACATATCTCAGACCCCCTCTTGCACAAAACTAACATAAATTACCCTTGAATTTAATTGCGTTATTAATATGCTTTAATCTTTATCAAGATGCCAATATACGAAGAATATCTATCTGCGAAGCGGATAATGCCGATTCTTCGTTGCGTGTATGCATTAAAACGGCTTTCACGACGTTCTCCTTTGCATTATTAAACCCATTTCAAATAAATCCTTGACCCTCAGATTAATAGACGCCAAAGTTAATTATTCGAATGAATGAAACTTTCTACAAGTGCAAATATATGGTCAGAGCAACGCAAGGACCATCAAACCTGTTCGTAGACATTATGCATGTGTGTGTGTGTGTGTGTGTGTGTGTGTGTGTGTGTGTGTGTGTGTGTGTGTGTGTGTGTGTGTGTGTGTGTGTGTGTGTGTGTGTGTGTGTGTGTGTGTGTGTGTGTGTGTGTGTGTGTGTGCGTGCGTGTGCGTGCATATAATGTGTATATGTGGGTGAGTGTGAATGTCAGGAAGAGGGCAGAGGGCGAAATGGAGGAACCAATTTTGGAGAAGTGGCTACCAACTAATGGCAATTAGGGGTTGTATGAGTGGCTGGCCGTGGCGGCGCATAAGCGTGCGTTGAAATTTACGAGGACGAGCGAGCGGCACCAACGTAATATTATAGATAGCTTTATCGTTTGCGATCAATACGGATATCAAATAATGGGTATCAAATAATCGCGCCACATGCAGCCCAAACACATTAACATATTATGTAAGCTTGCATGGAGAACAAAATAATCTTGTAATAGCGAAATTGGATTTCTTCATATTAATGGATATGTCATAGTCATATGGTCATTCGTTATAATCGTGACATTAGAATCAAAAATGGATCTATATGGAAAGTAATGATACTTAAGCTTAAGACTTGACAACAGTTATCATTTGAGCAATAATAATCGTTCCCCGAAATATGCTTATTTTCAAAATAATGTATCATATTTTTCTTTTCGGGTTAAACTCATGTGTTTCTTAAATCAATATAATTGTAGCATTTAAATTAAAAAAATATTGAATCAAATTTCTAAATCACCGTCGCATGAAATATAGGTCGGCGAGAGAATAAAATTGATATCGGAAACAGATATTGGTCATCTACGGGAGAGAGAAAATACAATTGCAATTTAGTATTGAGACTTTAATTCTATCAGAAAACGTATTATTCCATACCGTTTTAGAATCAAGATCGTTGGAATATTTCGAATACAGGATATTGTAGATGTTACAGTGAAAGTGGATTTTAAAATAATAACTAGCAAGCACAAAAAGTTAGTTAATGATTGAGAAATCAATTACGGAAAATAACTGTGAACGAGTTAAATGATCGAGTTTTGTATAATAAGAATAGAGTATTCTACAAGCAGTATGTCAGTAGGTAAAGGTTGGAAATAAATGATAAGAGCAACTTGTGCTATTTTAAACAGTACGTTCATCTTTTCGAGAATCTCTTAGAACGATCGTAAACGACATACGATTCTCTCTTCCTCTCTCTCTCTCTCTCTCTCTCTCTGTCTCTCTTGCGACTTTGAAAATTAAAATTTATCATTATGTCGCGGGAAGAATACGGTTTAATCGTGACTGTCGACTGAGCGGCTTCGCGACGATCCTCTTTAATTCCTTTTGTAGATCGTGAAGCGAATGTAGAGTCGTTCAGTTTACCAGGCAACGAAATTTCGGAATGATTTTGCGAATACATTACTCCGTAGCTTCCTATAGAATTAACACTCCGGTATCGTCGTTATTCTGACCGTTTAATCTTATTTCCGGATTTTTCCCGGCACAAAACTGAGTACGAATGCTTTTGTAATAATAAAAAGCCGTTTCGCCATTTTACTTGCTAGAGAACTTTGAAACAATAGCGATCCGCGCATAAAGTTGATTAAATTAATGTCCGGCATCGCGAAAACTTGGCTATGTACGCCGTGTTTAATGATAAACTTTATTTATGTTTGCATTGGGCATCTTTTTTAAATAACGCAATAGAAAAAGAAAAAAAGAAGAAAATTATGATTATAAAAAATGCATCTTTCATATTGTAAATGGACAATGCAAGAGTATCTATATTTATTTTTTTCTTTTTATGTGAAAGCAAAACACGCGTCACTTTAGATAATAAGTGAACAATTTTGTAAATTAATTATGTAAATGATTTTTTCGTCAAGATATGTACTTTTCTGCTTATTCAATACTGCAATATTTCGTTTTTCTTTAATTAAATTAAAAGGACTAAAAGAAAATATTGCATATTCTATAGTTTACAATTATATGAAAAGCATCATATATTTTACTGTTACAGTAAAACCATTGGTAGTTCAAATCTTGACGAAGGAAGCGCGAGTTTCAGCCGACAAAAATTACGACGTGGAGTGTCGTACGAGCGGTTCACGGCCAGAAGCAATCATCACATGGTGGAAAGCAAATAAGCCGATCAACAAAATAGCTCAAGCCGTAAGTCTAACATATTTTGCATATATAAATTATTTTATGTGTGATAAAATTGCTACGAAAAACGGAAATAGTGAAGATTCTAAAAAATAAGAGCATCACATGAATGCGAAAGGAGAAAAAAAACATTCCTTTTTTAGTAAAAAGTTGTCTCGGACGATTTGAAGATGTTAAATGTCAGCACTTGATAACTTTTTGACGAGCAAAATTTATAATGCTCTAAAAAAACGCAAATAATGTCAAGAATGGATAAATTCGAGGATCTTTCGGTATACATTTTTTTGCCCTTTATTTTATCCGCAGAATTTTCTCTCTCTCTCTCTCTCATTCATTATAGCGCGGAATTATTTTTTTCGATATATTAATTTATGCTATAAACTAAATTTAATCGAATCAGGATTGTCATAATATGAAAAATAAACTATTATGCTGAAAATTTAAATACGTATGTTATTTTATGAACGAATTGGGAATCTGATTGGAAAATGGACAAAAATATACTCGTATGCGAAAGAATACAAATTGATTCACGACTCGTCTGTCGATTATTCGAAAAATTGTGTCAAGTATTTTTATCGAGATGGTATTGCCGGTCGGATGTGAGTATCGTCGAAGGTTTTGAAAATGGTTAGCGTCGTAAACGTCGCTGAATTGCGTTACACAATTCGAAGAAAAATTCTTAAAATCGACGTTTCACAACTTGCCGCAGTTTAGGACGATTCGTGCGGAAGTTAGGATGATGCAGTTATTTCGTTTTTCTTGCGAGCGACTTTTCGTGCATCCTCCTTTTTCGTTCGTGCGTTCTTTCATCCTCAATCCCCAACACCTTCTCCCGCAGTGACAGAGTGAGTATGAAAGTTCGCGATCCAGTGGATCCTTACTTGATAAAGTTTTTCAAGGTTTAACTTTCTTTTTTCATTTTTGATACGCGCGGCACGTAAAGGTTCGTCCATCGCCTGTACCACGAAATGTTTTAGTAATGTTTGAAAACGTTAAATTTTTTAAATGTTTCACCAGATGTAACTGACTACCCTCTTATCTCAAAAAGCAACTTGGTCGTTAGCTATTTCGCCGCCGTGTATACTCCATGAAAGAATACTAGTCTTTCACATAAAAACATATCACATACATGTCAATTGTGTATCATGTCATTCCAATAACTAACGATCGTATTATCGTAAAATCATTGAAATACATTGCTCTTGTTATATCTTCTGAATGTATAACATGTTTAGCGAGTTTAGTTATCGGTTATCAGAATTTAACAATTTAAATGTTAAATAAAATACTCAGCCATTCTTAAAAAAGACATGTTAAATCGATACTCGCAAGTATAAATTTAAGTTGGATATTATTATTGTGTAGTGTAATTTTATTTCTAATTTTTTCTTTAATGCCTAACAATCCCTATAACCCTAACAATCCTACTTGCTGACTAAACCAGCAGAAATCCGAGATTTAAAAAACATATCCCTAATCGCGTGCCTTAATCACGTACTCTACAAGTGCCCTAATAGAATACCCTAATAGAATGCATCTTATGTTGCTATCGTTGGGCCAGTTGGACCTACCTTTCGTTGATCCTGGCCATATTCATTCTGACTACATCTAGCCAGAGATGTTGCTTCGACCCTTATCAGAGGTCGATGAAAGAAAACTATTCTTTCCGTTGCCGGATATTTAACTACTGTCGCCGATACATGAGCACAATTTTATGCTCGTTTATGACAGTTTGTCATGCATCATTTTAATATAACTTTATTTTAATCAATCTAATGTCAAGTTATCAATCAAATTTAATAATTGATTAAAGTAATAATATTTAATCTTAATAAAATAAAATTAATAAATAATGTAATTTATATTAAATATAGGATGATTTGATGATAATATTTAATTGATTGAAGTAGCATAGCATATCCTATATTATATATAATTTAAATATTATTATATTATATTACTATATTATATTATATTATATTATTTATTAATTTTATTTAATTTTATTTTATTAAAATTAAACATTGTTACTTCAATCAATTAAATATTATCGTCAAATTATCCATATCACACATAAATGCTTTATTCATTTTATTTTAATATAAATTACATATTATTATAAATATTATTATAGTAAAACGATGCATGACAAAATTGTCAAAGCTTTTATTGATATGATAGTAAAGATGGATAGGCTATGAAAAATATGTTATATTTTTTTCAATTTTTTGTTTTAATTTATTTTAAATTAGGTTTCTAATATGTTTTAAAGTATATTTAAAAAGTCTATTGAAACTTATTTAATTTCATCTATTCTAGCCCATCCATTTTGAGGCAACGGATCTATTTATAATCTACAATCTACATTTGCATCTACAAAATGTACGGATGTACGTCACCTCAAAATAAAATAAAATTTATCACTCACCGGCACTGATGCGCAACAGCGGAGATTTGGTCTTGAGGCTACGTTGTCTGCAACACACAAATATAAAATCCAAATTAGAACAACGCTTAAAATAATTAATATTTCAATAAATTATTATTGTACGCATCGAATTTTATATCCGATGCATATAATAATAAGGTATACAAATATGGAATAATTTTATAAATTCTAAAAAAAAACTTTTTTTTTAAATAAAAACTTTTATAGTATAAGTCTCTCTTGTTTAAACTATTCAAACAATGATTGAATCGAATAAATGCATGTACGGGATTTATAATAATTAATATAAAAATAATACTCACCCTTGGGTTGCTCCGCTGGTGCAGGATGCCTCTCCTAGGCCTCCTCCTCCTCTCGGAATATTAGGGAGTCATTAGTTTGATCTGTAACACAAATAAAATCAAATTGTAGCAGCGCATAAAATAATTATTATTTTAAAATATTTATTGTACGTTGAATTTTATATTTGATTTTATATGATAATAAACAGATAATAAAATAATTTTATAAATTTTGAAAAAGACATTAATAATGTCATATAAAAGCTATAATTTAAAAGTAAATACCTTTTCCTCTAATACTCTCTTATTTGAATCATATAATTACAAAATCAAATTATGCGATTAATTGTTTAATTTAAAATGTACGTACGCAATTAATAAATAATTACTATACAAATAACAAATTATTTACCACAGGGCTATCCTCCCATCAATGCCCGATGCCTCTCCTAGGCCTCCTCCTCCTCCTCTCAGGTTGACTCACACGCGCGATACTTTAAACGGCACTCCCGCACTTTTATTAAAAGATACTTAAACACTTGTACGCGCGATACTTTGAACGACACTCCCGCACTTTCAAACTTCCGCACGATCGAATCCCGTTTCACACGTAAATCGTACTACGAATCGACAAATACTACTTTAATGATCGAGCGTTAGTCTATGAATGATAATAAGGCTATAAGTCGTAAGACGTTAACAATAGCGCGCTAATGTTTATGTCGCCAAGGCCGAATGTTATTGTTTTCGCGGCCGAAAATATGTTGCGTACTATGACGTATATACGGTGTGTAATATTAAATAAGTATTTTAAATTATAGATTAATTATTTAATATACGATTAATATATCATGGAGTTTATTATTATGTTTATTCGAACTTGCGACTTGACTATTTTATTACGCGTTCTCTAGCCGAATCATATTTAAATTGTCGAAAAATCGAACGATAAAGTATCGAATGAAATATAATTAAAAATCAAGAATTTTTAAAGAAATAATGATTGTTTAAAGAGAGAAAGAGAGAGAGAGAAAAATCACGATAAAGCATTAATTAATAATTTTGATTCTAATAATTTCGATTCTTGATTAAAACGTCACGCAAAATACGCGTTTCGAAATTTATCCGTTATGATATAATTACGTATTGTTCAAAATTTAAAATGTGTGAAAGATAATTAATTATTTATAATATCAAATTATTTCCCGATACGTGTCGCGATCGCGTTGAGTAAAGAAATTTGATGGAGTGTCTCGCTCTACTTCCTTACTGTTCGAGTGTCGCCGTGAGAATAATAAAGCCGTAACGTTAATAGCGCGCCAATGTTTACATCGTCAAGGCCGTATACCATGTTATGTTTTGATAATTCGTTGCCGAAATATTTTCCGTACTATGACATATATATACAAACGGAATATTAAATTATACATGTATTTTAAATTATAAATCAATTATTAAATTAACAATTAATATATTACAAAGTTTATCGTTAATTACTCGGACCTGCAACTATTTTATTGCGCGATCCGAATCATATTTAAACCGTCGAAAAGTCGATAAAGAACGATAAAGCATTGGATAAAATATATTTAATTTTAAATATTTTTAAAGAAATAACTGTTATTAAGAGAGAACTCCTTTACATGGTGTTTAAGTTTCACGATGTTTAAAATAATTGCATAGATAATAAAGTGTAGATCGATATTATAATTGCAGGATAACTTAAATTGAGTAACAACAATGAAGAGATAGTTGATAATTCAATTTATAAACTGTTATATATAACTAGCATAATGTAAGAAAAATATAATCTATTCCCCCAAAAAATACAGTTTTATGTTGTATGCACAGGATTTTTAATTAATCAAATCGTTCACACACACACACACACATATGTATGTTTATGTCGCGTTTTATTTTATTTAAAATATGGGCTCTTCAGAATATATCTATTAAAATAGTTTAAAATTTTAACCATTTCCATTGTCATCACGTTATAAAACGCTAATTTTACGTATGTAAAAATGCATTGAATAAGCTTCGCTAATAAAAATATTCAGCATTTTTGCATATCAGGATTTTATGATGACAGAGCAACGTTAGCCTTTTGTGCTTATTTCATATATTTTTACTGTGCCATTATTTTATCCGCGAGGGAAAATATTTGAAGTACTTGTGACGATATTACCACACATGATAATATCAGAATATTTCATAAAATATTATATTACAAATTTTTTCAGCTGTTACATGAATAAATACATTCGTTAGGCGAGTTAAGTTTTTTCCAATTTGTTTAGGATTTTCCCAATTGAAAATCCTAAACAAATTCTAAAAAGAACATTCTCATGCATGACGCGTGATGCGAATAAAAAAATGCATTTTTTTATCTTCGGATTTTACGAATAAATTGTGATATCGAAAGATTGATATTTGTATACGTCTTTTGCGAATCTCCTGTTCTCCGCAGTATGCGTTTGTATTCGGAATCGTAAATTCTCGCTTTTCGCGAGATACGTCGAAAAGTAATCAAGATAATATCGCATTTATGAGAGATTTCATTCGCGCAAAAATCGATTAAGTAAAATCTTTTTTTTGTCACGTCCGCGGGAGTCCTCTTAGAAAGCGGAGTTAGGAAATACCGTGTTGATAATGTTGGACCGACGTATGCGAATAGTGTGACCGTAACGTCACTCTACGTACGATCTACTTCTGCACAATATATCGATGCCCGTGTGTTGGACCGTCCAGAGGGTTTTATCGGGAAATTCGATCGCGTCGCACACCGAGGTGCACTGAAAGTGCAACGCAGCGAAGCTTACAAAAAAAAAAAACCTAAGAGAGACAGAAAAGCGAGAGAGAAAGAGAGAGGCAGCAACGCCACATTCATCCTGACGAACCATTACTTCCATTCATCGTATTCGCGATACTGATGCCGGTACGTGGCTTTTCCGATATATATGCCCGATGGTGCTATCATTAAAATGACATCGTGAAAGCGGGAGGGACACAAGCCGTGATGGAGAGAGGAAAGCGTCAGCGATGTGACCCGCGTGTCCTGGTCCCTTCATCCTCCATTTCCCGTCGTTGCTCTAAGCATCATAAATCTTGAAAAACCGTTAATCCCCGGTGCTCTTTTATTTCGGCATCACTTCGGTCTAACAGCTCCCAACGATGTTAAATTAATATTAGCAGAGCGCGTGACGCCCTGTGAAAAATGAAACACCGCTTTCAACGCCGGAAATGAGAAATATTCAAATTACGCTTACGAATCGTGCGAAGATAACAGAGTATGTTAATGTGCTAATTAGTTTATGCGATTAACAGATCGAGCGCGCGCGGTTACGCTAATCGCGCAAGTTTTTAATCACTGTATGAAATATGCGCGTTAAAAAATCACACAGAAATAGTTGATTTATAAATTGGTAACGTAAATTATAAGTTCTATTTATTCGGATAAATCAATAAGTCAATGCATATATTCGATTTCGTACTAGTCGAAAGAATCGACTCCAAAATCAATATGCGTTTAATTACAGTATTCGCTCGAGAACAATCAAACTTTGAGTATCCTCAGCTTTGTGCCAACTATAGAGGACGACGGTAAATACTTGACATGTCGCGCGGAAAATCTCGCTATATCTGATAGCGCGCTGGAGGATAAGTGGCGGCTTGATGTACAATATCAGCCCGTGGTCAACTTAAGGATGGGCGAAACGTTAAATCCGGACGACATCAAAGAAGGCGACGACGTGTACTTTGAGTGTATAGTACGAGCGAATCCAAAGGTGTACAAACTTGCTTGGTTCAAGGACGTAAGTAATACACTCTCGCGTGTCTATCACGATACCCGAAGAAACATTCTCACGATATATTTAACATTTTGTTGTACACCCATATCGTTTTGTTCTTTCGTTTATGCAAATTTAATTATTTCTTCATTAGATAATTCGCGCGTTTCGCGTAGTTTTTCCACTACACAGTTTCCAATTATGTGCGAATATTTTTTTTCAAATTACATTGTAATTACAATTAAGGTATTATTATTATACTCATATTCTCTTCACGCAGAATTTGCACATGTTTGCAGGGTAAAGAATTAAAGAACAATTCTACGGCGGGTGTAGTCCTCAGCGATCACTCTCTCGTCCTCCAAGGATTGACACGTTACTCCGCCGGTGATTATACCTGTCTTGCGGCGAACAGCGAGGGAAAGACCGCCAGTAATCCAGTGTCTCTTCAGATAATGTGTAAGTCGCAGGCAGTTATAACACTTGTATAATAGGCGAATTATCACGATCGATAATTGGCCAGAGTAAACAATATATCGCTCTAATGGCATTAGAGCGTATGTCTCTCATAACGCGGCATCGATTCCCCCAATTTCCCTCTCGCAGCTACGATCCCTCGATAATTACTTAATCGATGGTAAGCAACTCGGCAGTGTGAACAGAGGCAAGCACAACGAGGCGTTTGTCGAACGCAGGAGAAACGAACTCGACAGTTAAACCGGGGAATGGGGATGGGGATGGGAAAATGACGGAGGATAAAGGGGCAGACGGGGAGCGTGGGAGATAGGGTGTATAGTTTTCTGTGAAACACGGAACGCGGGTTATTCTATTAGAATGGTCGGTGCCCCTGGTGCCATGGGGTGCCTGGCGTATCTGCATCTTGTAAATGACCTAAGAGGGAAGGAAGGACTGCGATGCATATTCAGTGTATGTAAAGCGTAGCTGAATATTCATGTGTAGGTGAACGCAGACTGGCAATGTGCTAAGCTAGGCCGGAGTAGACGTACGGCGAGGCGTATGTAACTCAAGGAGACCGCGAAATCCGTCCCGATATTTTAAATCCGTCACGTTGTGAGCATGATGACGTCGATCTCTCGCGGGACTTTGAACAATCCGCGATAGCACGGCAATATATGTACGTCACGATTATAGTGTTACAAAACCGCCAAGTCGTGTCATGAGACGCGAAAGATTTTCCCTCGCTTTTTCCAGATGCATTCGAAATATTTTTATATCACTTTCGTGTAATTTAATCTGCATCGCACGCCGATTGCGCGATAAATTCATCACTTGATTGTAAAATGGCATGATGTATCTTTGTGAATAATATTTTAATATAGACGCTCTCTGTGCAAAACTTGACGAAAATTATTATATCTAATATTCTAACCAATTTTTTAAAATGCAACAATTTACAACATAATGTAATTTAAAAAGAAAAAAGTTTAAGAAAAATGAGATATTTTCTGCAATCCTTCTTCATGTTATACGAGAGCGTGTATGAGATAGTAAGATCTGTGAATTCCGTTCTAAACAACTAACTGTTTGCAATGCAAATTGTATAAGTACGGGAAGCTTTCTGGTCAACACACATTTGATTCACAAATTTAGAAGTTTGCTAATATCTATTGTTATACATATGGGTTGGAGTATATTTAAATCTTCATTACTCTAAATTTCTAATAAATTGTAAATTTTTTAATTTACATGCTTTCTATTTTAACAATAGACAATTAGGTCGCGCACATATACATAAAATTTAATTAAAATTTTTTTTTTTTTTTTTTTATCAGCTTCAGTATTGCTGTATTTTTTTTTTTTTTTTGTAGCTTATTTCTAAAGCGTCTTGATTGGTAGTTTTAATAGATAGAACAAAATATTGATTGCTTCTCATTAAATAGTTAACGAACACACGCGATTCTACTTTCAGAGTTTTCGAACATTTATTATGAAACATCTAATTTGTTTTTGCTAAAATGGAGAAAAGAAGGAAGGATATAATGTTGAATGTTTTACAAGCGAGACAGACTTTGACTCGACAAATTTTTCTGCTTATTCTGAAGAAATTATTCATGTTGTATTTTTCTTA
Source organism: Cataglyphis hispanica (assembly GCF_021464435.1). Taxonomy (NCBI): domain Eukaryota; kingdom Metazoa; phylum Arthropoda; class Insecta; order Hymenoptera; family Formicidae; genus Cataglyphis; species Cataglyphis hispanica. The sequence goes on from NC_065971.1 coordinate 558,962, forward strand.
GAAACACATAACAGCGCAAAAATATATTATCCCTCGTTACATTTTCCTAAATTGTACAAGTTAATGAAAAAGCGAATTTTCATAAAAATTTTATTTTTACGAATGGAGGGTAAATGAAATAGGACGGTTATGAAAGGATGCTTGAACAGAATAAACGACCCGATTACATCTCAGGTGGTTTATAAAAGAATCGCGAAATATACCGAGAGACGTATCCAAGAAAGCATCTTGTGAGATTTCGCGAAGCTATTTTCGTTTTAGAATACGTCGCGTCAAACACAAATAGAAGAGATCAACCTGATTTCTCATAGAACTTGGAAAACGATCGTTATTCCAAAATATATGAGATGCATATATGAGATATCTTGCTTCGAAATAAACAGACATATCCATCCAGGTGATATACCGTAACTCCGCTGCAGCATCTCCCTAACTTCTCATCTTCGCAATTAATTTAGTATCGCATAGACTGTATCAAATTGCAAGCAGACAGTCTCTCTATCCGTGATTCCCAGCCTTCGATCGTAAATCATCACTTCAGCCATGTGGGACTTCCGCATGTCATAGCCTATCGCAAATACCGATGTCAAGGGAATTTCCTATTAGACTATCGATCGACCGTTGCAGCGAGCTGCTTCTTCTTCCGTTTGACACTCGCTGATCTCGCTGGGATATCGACGGCGCGCGCGAGCATCAATACCGGTACAATGTATACCGGAACGTCAGAATATCCATTTAAATCGCCGCTAGTATTATTTTACGACAAGAACAGAATGTTGATTGATTTACGGTTGTACGCACGGTTGAGCGCAACGCTGGGGAAACATAAATTAATCAGAATCGCTTTTTATGCTTATCATCGGACAATGAAATTTCTCGAGGCAGAAGAACGTAGAGACTGCATATACTTTGTTATACATTAATCTTGACAAGCGGGCCATAAATCATTCCTATATACTTCAAACTTTGCGCTACCTCTATCGTTGTTCGTAGAGAGGCCACCGTTGGCAAAGTACGCGACTTTGTTTGCAGATGCGCCGGTGTGCAAGGAGGGCAAGAGCGAGGTGGTAGTAGGCGCTTTGAAACAGGAAACCGTGTCATTAGTGTGCTCCGTGGAGAGCCATCCGGCACCGGTGACTTTTCACTGGACATTCAATAATTCCGGCGAGCTCGTCGAGGTACCGCACTCGCGTTATTCTCACGTATCGGCTCCGGGCACGCCATCCGTCGCGGACAACCTGAAAGAGTACCAACAGTTTCACGGATCCAGACTCAACTACACACCGGCCACGGAAATGGATTACGGTACGGTGGCATGCTGGGCGAGCAATCAGGTTGGCAAGCAACGAACACCCTGCCTCTTTCAGGCAAGTACTTTTCCGCCTGTGCCTTTTCGCTTCTTTACGTACGCCACTTCCGACGTGTGATTCAGAATTTCGTGCTCTTAGCTTTTTAATGCACACGTGCACCGAATGCATGCGAATAGACGTGCGATAAATGCTTATATTGAAATATAAAAGATAATTTTTTTTTCTATTTTACTATATTATGATTATGTAGATTTCTTCGTCAATCTCAAGTCGATCGAATAAAGCTTTCGATGCAATAATCATTTTTGCATAATTAAAAATGAGAGCTTCTTTGCAAAATACATTTCACGAGGCAAATATGGGATTAAGCCATATTCTTGAATTAATTTCAAATTAATTTTAACAAATGTTAAAAATTTACAAGATTTAATTGTACAAAGAAAAAAAAGTTGTCGAAAACTACGAAACGACATGTGAATGATAAATTTTTTTACTATAAAAGAAAAAATTATTATCAATTTATCAAGTCACTATCAAATTATGTTTTGACAACTCGTTACTAAATTTTAGTAAATACGTAACTTAATAAAAAATTCAACTGTGTTTTGAATCTCCTTTATAATTTTAATTTTTTTATATTTTTTATATTTTTAATAATATTTAATAATTTATTAAACTTTAGTAAAAGCGTTGAACATTTTTGTATATTTTATAATCTTTTGGCAAAAAATTCAAAACTATGTTTGAATTCTTTTTATAATTTTATCTTCTTTTTATTTTATTTTATTTTGTTTTCATGAAATTTATAAAACATATCGCAACTAATACGGAATACGTCATATCGTTGCGCAGAACCGATTTTAAAATTTATTACAGCAAAGAGATTATATTGCTGTATTTTTATCCATCACAATAAATATTTCAATTGTATATATATGTACGTTTCACTAATATCTTGTGCAAATTTCATTTATAGGGCCGTAAAAATGTTTGTTTCTTTTACGCGACAAAATAATATATTCCTTTATTAATATTTATAACATCTTATGAATAACTAATATTTCATTTTTCATTAAATATATTTCGGAACGTCCTATAAAAATTTTTTGCACGATAACTTTTTTATCTTCGGATATTGTTCTATACTCGTGAGAGAAAGGGAATTGTATAGTCCTTGTCAGATTGCTTAACATGTCATAAAAGAAAAATTCTATTCGTGATCGCAAGAAATGATTTTATCCGACACGACGTTCATCGTAATATCAAAATTTCTTTCAATCTGATATCAAGAGATTTTCTTGATTGATAAAACTGTAACACGAAGCTCCTTCGATTATTGCTCCGATTACGATTTAGCTGTGCCGATCTGATAGTTAACCATTCTTATTCTTCAAATATTCCGATATTTACAGGACGTACGTCATGTTGCCAGCTATTTCCTTCATAAATTTTATACATTGTACACTCTGGCATCACTATGCTCCATACATTTTCATTTTGATCGATCGACAGTATCTACAAAGAAAGCAGGAATTGCCTTCTTTGACGGTACAAACTGTACTCGTATCTGACGTGCATACGAGAGTCTTCGAACGTGTGTAAAGTCGTTTATTGCCGCTGTAGAAAAGATCGATCGCTCTTCTATAAGACTATGATAGAAGAATGCACGATGTACAAGTATAACTGTTCAAACTTCTTGTTAAATTATGTATGCAGTTACGCGCGATAATAAAAATATGGCATTTAGAAACTATGCTAAAAAAATTTCTATTCGAGATTTGAGCTTTTTCTTATGCAGCGATTAAACTTTGCTCCGTTTGTAGTGCGACGAAGAATGTATTATTCAAACTGCAAATATATTTCATCTCGGGCTTGTGTATACTTGTTTCAGGTTATAGCCGCGGGTCGTCCGTACGCTCTTCACAATTGCAGCGCGACGGAGATGTCGGCGCCCCTGGACATGGAGGAGCTGAGCGCGAAGTCGGGAACAGGACTGGTAGTCCGATGCCTGGAGGGTTACGACGGCGGTCTTCCTATATACAGTTACCAGCTCGAGGTTGTGGCTGACGAGGATGGAAGTCCGCTTCTGCTAAATAAAACTGTGCCGGCAGGTCCCAATGGACCGACTTTCGAAGTTGCGGGATTGACGACAGGAAGAAGCTATCGACTTTATCTCTACGCAATTAATGCGAAGGGAAGGAGCGAACCTGCCATTCTCGAGCCAGTAACATTGAAAGGTGTCGCTATGTACACGACTGGTGAGTACATTTAGCTTCTCAGAAACATTTTTCTATTAATAAAACTTGAAAATTTTTATAAATTTTAACAATTTTACTGTTTTATTTTATTTTATTTTATTTTTTGAGATATGTATGACGAAAAACTTGGAATATCGTTATATATTATCAATTAAAAAATTTAATTTCCTGAATTTCAATAAATATTGATTGCAAGAGAATAGAAATTTAAGCTTCAAATATTGAATAATATATACTATAAAATTGTTTAATATTGATAATTTTATAACTATTTATTGCAAAAATATGTAGTGGCACGTTTTGAGAAAAACTACGAAAAGTTTTTTCGTCAGCAGTAATGATTATTCTCGTAATACGTGTAGGTAGAGAAAGAGAGTAATTTTAAAGTAAAAACGTTTTACTCGAACAAAGTTGCACAAACAAACTTAAAAACGCAACTTGTAAAATTACCGGATGAAGAAATCAGTAATAATATATACGAATTTGCTTTGCAATTATATTACATACATTCCTTTATAATCTCTATACGTTCTTCATTATGTCCAAGTTTCTTACATTAAAAATATGTACGCGCATTACTATCCTTTGTTCTAGAAAAAACTTATGGCTCGTTAATTGCCTCGTCCACATTGCGCAAAACGCGCATTTACACATTTTTTACACAGGAATACACAGATCTCTCGCTAATAGCGGGGAATGAAAGAGATGTATTCGTCAGCCGAACCGGTTTCCTTTCCCAACTTCCTACATTTACGCGCCGATCGTTGGTTGCTGCAACAATAACAGTCGCGCTACGGATTTTTTTTTTTTCTTTTTTTTCATTGGGTACCGCTGAAAAACCGAACGGACGTGCTCTCTGAAAAATGACGCGCGGACCGGCAGGGAAAAAACGCTGAATTTCGCTTTTGACGGTCCATTAGCGCGCGTTCGGGGACGCGGTGCGCGTATAGCGCCTATTATACCCCTGATAGACGTCGCAAGGATAGCGGATATGATCGTAATTTCACAAATACTGCGAACAGACGCGCCAGTATTGCAATTAGTCGGTTAACCGCCCCCGTAGTCTCCTCACCGTAGTCTCCGCGACAGGCTCACACTGCGGTCGGCGATGTTGTGAGCCGGTATCGGGGTAGGTGAACGAGGGGACGAGGGTGAAATTCTGGCGGCGAGTGGAGGTGGAAGCGACTGCTGGCAGTAGCTAGAGCTTGTAATGCTGAACGCAGCACAACGCAACCGCAGGTATCGGACTCTGCGGACCTTGCAATTAACAAAACAGATTACTCTCAATCAACGAACACCTATACCCTGCTTCGGTGAACGCGACGTGACAGTTTCACTGGCTTTCTGCAACTCTCCATGCGATTCCGTGGGGAAATAGCAAATAGCGCGTCTGCATTGATACACGTTGAGTTGAGTTACAGTTAAACTTCTTACGTTGAGCGGCGTAAGTTAGTCAAAAGAATTCAAAAATAATAAAATTTATTCAATCAGAAAACGAGAGAAAGAGAGAGAGAGAGAGAGAGAGAGAAAGAGTAAATATTTATTTTTATAAAATAACAAAAATTATCTAAATAATTTGCAGATCTTAGTACATAATAAAGAAAATGAAAAATTAATGTTGCTTGTTTCATGGAGAATACAAATTTTTGTCAATTACATAATATATTCATAATCACGGAATATTATTCTCTATATAATCTTCGATGGATCAAATTTGAATTTATCGAATTTTTCTTACGGTTAATTGAAATTGTTAAAGAGTAGAGAATTCATATATCAAAGAATTGATAAATATACTTATTAGAGGAAATAGCTATTCGATGTCAATAAAGTCTTTCATGTAGCTGCAAAGGGGAAACGTTCCTTGACGCCTCGGTATATTTTCCGGTAATATTGGTAGCGTTAAACCATGTTGCAAACTTGAAAGGCATCAAACTCAAAGAACTCATCGTCTGAGCACCTGTTCGTGCTGTCGCTTGTCGACACGAAAAAGCCAAAACGCAAGAACGTAATCGCCGTCTTGATCGATGTGCTATAGACTGCATTACATACCAAAAATTGCTGGAAGGTTGGCGTGCTCGTATTTCGCTGCAACGATCGGAAACTAACTTCCGCTCCTTTAATACGCGAAAGCAAAAGGTTGTTTGGCGCGCGCATGTTTCGGCGAATATCCTTAACTGAGAGCGAATACTTATAATAAATTCAACAAATTTTGCACTAGCGCCAACGAAGCCAGTGCATACGAAACGATCGGAGAGTGTAATGTTTGCCCAGACATCCCGATTGACGGCACTTTGATCATTCCTTTTCCCATTTACGGCGAATGTTTGATTATAATGGACTCTATCCGGCCCGGCTCTCCGACAACGTAATAGAAAGTCATTGGTAACATACGATCGCGGGTCAACACGAGGTTAATTCAGTTTACCACCGATTTCCAACGCCGCCAACCACGTAGTCCCGAGTCTCGCCACCCTTGCATCTTTCTCTCTCTCTCTCTCTCTCTCTCTCTCCGCATCCTCATCCCCTCATCATCGTCGTCGTCGTCGTCGTCCTTCACCACCGGGTCCGACCCTCCTTATTCTCGGCCTCCTTCCTTCCTTCCTTCCTTCTTCGCTAATTCCGACACGCCTGACTTTGCACACTGCCTCTCTGTGTGCGAGGGTGGCGAGGTGCAAATATTGATTTGACGACCGTAACCGGGCGGCGCTGATTTGCCCGAATGGCGACCCCGTCTACAAACCATCGAAGCCAATTTGCGGGCTCTCTTTGTATTGTTCCCGTCTAGTATTGTCCTATAAAGCGCCGCAGGGGTCCGTTAGCGACAGAAGGCACTGCCAGTCTTTGTGCTGCGTTTTTTAACGTTTTGCTTATTCTGATTCCCCTCAGACCAATATTCTGCTTTATTATTTCATAGCGATCTCGCGCAATATATATGTAAAACATTATTTATTTTTCTCTATGGATATAAATATTTCTTTAATAAAGACTGCTGTTTTATTTTTTTTTTTCACGTAAAAATATAACATTGGGAGAGGATTGTTTTATTAACATTGTATTGAATCATACAAAAGTTTGATAGAACAGACGAAATTATATCACTTGTGTTTTGTATAGAATGGAGGAAAATCTCCACTTTACACTTCTCACTTATCACATTCCGGAAGAAATGCTTCCCTTTTCCTTCACTCCGACAAATCGTTGCGGTTTGCGGGGAGAGATTTTCCATGAAATGTTTTTGCGTACCTTATCGGTATCTCTTGTAAGGAAAACAAAAATTATATAGCTACGAGCGAAGGAAACGCTAGTCGGTAACGATACTGACACGCTAAGAAGAAGATATGATTCGAGTGGAGAAGTTTCTCTCGCTACTGCGGGGGAGTGAGAAAAACGGTAACTCGACACGGCACGCCACGGTAGCGCAAGAAAACGAACACGAGGGGTAAAAGCGGTAAGGCAAGACGGCGTGGTTAAGACAAGTAGGAAGAAAATTGTAGCAGACTCTTTTGCGCCCTCTATTTCATAATCTTTCATTGAACGTGCACCGGCTGATCCATTAGGAAAATTAAACGGACGGCGAATATTCTTGCCCGCCCACGCGAGAACGTGACTTAGACACGACTACGACCTGCGGCGGTGCTGTGAAAAAATGTGAAAGACCTTTTTCTTTTACCGCTATCTTTCTCGAACGCTAATGTCTGACGGAAGAAAAGGCAGCGTCGGGCGGAAAAGCGGATGAGAAGCAGGAGACAGAAACGAGATACAGAGAATAGAAAGAGAACATAACGGGAGAGGATACTCTTGGTTGCTAGGGGCGATACGCGGATATTCTTGTTGGAAACTCCATTCGCATATATAAGTCGCGTAACTATCTAAAAAGGATTACCAGAATTAATCCTAAAAGTTTCGTATCGGACGGGGGGGATGCGATAAATAACGCGATAAGAATTTATGCCAGGTATTAGATATTACAAGTTGCGAGTTTACCCTCCTTTATATTCGACACCAGAACCTCTAAATGTAAAGACACCGTCTTAAAGGAAAGTGAACGTAATTATCTGGAAAACAGGGATAATACTTATACAACACGCTCGGTTACCATCGACCTAAAGGAAAAGAAACGAACGTATCTTGGAAACTAGATTCTTTTCGCGAATCGATCGGAAATTCTAGCTCAAGGTTCTCAAGGTCTTCCGAAAAGTTCCTTCGGCATTCTCGCGCGTAGTAGAGTCGGTTGTGTTTGGCCCCGGGGCTACCACGTGGACGGTTTCAGAATGCAATTCTTTCGAAATTGCTTTCGGGCTTCCATGGAATTGCTTCGATTTGGAACGAATTACTTTACCCGTCTCGAAAAGCGGCGCACTCGCGTCTCGCCACTCTGCTCTTCTTTTCAGATAGCGAAAAACTTGCTCCGCCAAATCCCGCTTTCAAACTCCGTTCACACAGCGGCAGTCTCTGATTTTCTCGCTTGTTTCTCTCTCCTTTATCATACTTTTTTTTCACTCGAATACGTGAATGATGAGGGGAAAAGGAGAAACCAATCGATGCAGAAAGAGGTTCCAAGTAGTTCGATTTATCGTGCTATGATTGACATTGTTTTCATACGCGCAACAGGCCGTACATCTTCGCGGAGGACGCGACACGATTCAACGACAAGATAAACGAGAACGTCAATATTAACTCTTTTTCCTTCCCACTGCAGTGGGCTGAGATACGTCGATGCTTATACAGCGGATTGCTGACGGACAATATTTCAAAACGCTACGAGAAAGTTGTTTTTGCGTGTTCGAAAAATTTAATGTGTGTAATATATTTTATAATGCAACTGTATATACTTTTGCTGAAATTCTTTGCTTCGGGATACACTCGATCTTGATAAAATGCGCGAAAAGTAATATCTCTTTTTCTTAGCTGTAACAGAAAAATAATTTAATTAATTATTGTCAAAGAATTTTCGATAATACTGTGTATTTGCGATGATGAATATATTTTAATGCAATTTTGTTAAATAATGATATAAAAGAAAAGACAATAAGAAGATGAAATAAAAAAATACAAGTTATATTTATATTTTATATATATTCTTTTTCTCTCTCTCTTTTTTTTATACGCTAATATTTTAACGCGCTATTCCGAAAATTTTATTTTAAACTGATGTCATACTCGCGCAAGAATCTTAAGTGGAGCCATTCCCCTTTATCAACAAGAGCGGGGACAGTTCCTTGCAGCGTCAGATGTCAACTAATAATACCTGAATGCAACTCTCGCGCTGCGAGAGTTTGCTTTCTCTGGCAGTCTGCTGACAGATTTTTTTGAATGACCAGTAGCACACTGTTCCTTAACACGGGTATGCACAACAACGTCGAGTGGCTCAAAGAATTCCTCCTAACGCCGTTCTCTGGCGTCGTCGAGTTCGCTCCTGCTTTATTTACGCAGGTAAGACAAAGTGCATAGTCAACACGACGCGCGGCAAAAGAGCGGCTTGAGTGCATTAAAATCCTGTTTAAGGCAAACAATTGCGCGCGCGCACTCCTTCTCCCTTTAATCCTTCAACCGTGTGACGCGAGTTATTATAATAATTACTCCAAGTCTTACGAGGAAGCGGACGAATATTTTTCAGAAACAAAAAACTTCAGTGTACTTGCCTCGCTCGTTTTCACGATCAACCTTCTTCTCTCTCGTGTTAGTGACTTATATTTTATTCAAATAAAGTCTCCGATCCAACGTAAGAGAGCTGTTATTTATCATAATTTTCCGCATAAAAGTACAAAATGCAATCTCTAACGCTGTTTGGCGCCATTATTATTATTTATTTATTTATTTTTTTTTTCTTGCAATATTATATACTTTTACAATTTTCCACCACGATCGGGCAACTATATCCCCGTAAATGCATCGGCGCAATCCTGCAATTTTGCACTAGAAAAAGTTTAATTACTCCCCGTGCCAGGGACATATCCTGGTGTAAACATACTGTCCGCGTGTCGGTTGTACAAGCGGGAGACAGGCAGTCCTGCTCTCGACTAAATTCTTTCATGAAGGGAACGCAGCAAAGCCGAGACGTAATGTTCGCTTGGTCGCCGGATGTCATTCCGCTTACTTTCTCTCTCTTTCTTTCTCTCTCTCTCTCTCTCTCTCTCTCTCTCTTTCTTTCTTTTTCTATCTCTCCTTTCTTTTTTTTTACTTTTGCAGTCCGCGAGACGGAGTTTAAATTGGTCCGCTTTCCGCCGGCAATCAAAGTCTAATCAAACTTTAACGAGTATCACGAATGCTCCCTGGGTACCCGTCAAGCCGAGAATTCCAGCTACCTTTTGTCTTCTGCAGGACTGTGGATAACAATGGATTTACGATCCTTTTAAAAATTTCAACGACGCCGACGGTGGCCAAGAAGCGGTACACCGGGATTACACCGGCTGCTTCTTTTTGTCGGTCTTTCTTGCGCGCGCGCACCGGTTTGCGCGAAATTTACTGGCTTACCTCGATCAACGGTTCGACGATCTTCTCTTTCCATTTAATTGAATTGTCTAATTGGCTTCAAAATATTGTTATCGCATATTAATCGAATCATTCGACTTTTAACCGAGAAATTTTCGTCTTCTCAGATTTTACTGTCGATGTTTCCTTATGGCAATGTATGCAACCTCCTATTTCTTATTAATAAACTTTGGCCGTTATGTTTTCACAGGGTGAAATTTTATGTATTAATGCCATGCGTCTTAAACGTCTTTTTCTAGGGAGCTCTTAAGAAGCGCCTGTCTTGAATACATCCTTTCGCTCACTAACATTTGCATAATGGACTTTTGCCGAGAATTTATTCGCTCGCAATTTACGCAAGCACGCAACGCTTTTGACGAATATGCTGGGATTGTTAATTCCAAATAGCGATTTAGTCCGACAAACAATTGGAATTCGAATTCAGAATGCACTAATATTACATGTATACTATTCGTTTTAATTTAACCGTATAGTAGTACAATGTTGAATTCTAAATAAACCGCGTGACTGCACCATCGTGTACAATTATACCGAAAATTTTAAATGCTAAAAAACGCTGCAGAGAAGGTTGTTTTTGTATCTTGATTTTTTTTCCATTATTTTAATGCAGTTTTGTAATTTGCGAAATTTTGGAAATCAAATGTCTTAAAATTTTCGTTAATGATTCGAGATTTTTTTTGTCGCTTCATCATAATATGCAATATTCATACAGCGTTTATCGAGACCAAAATACGTAAAATATAATCTGCTCGAAAAGAAACATTAATTTGCCAAGTGGATGCATGTAGTATATAACACATTTTCTCTTTGTATATAATTATACTTTTATGAAATTACTTGCAAAAATAAATTGATTTTGAATTTATTACATGTTTTAATCTAATAATATTATATTATAATATTATAATATTATAAATTTACAAATCCATAAATAATAAAGAAAAGCATTTGTTACGACATAATTAACTATTATATATTATAAATCTGTTAAGAATTTACAGTATTTTTAGCGTCTAGATTATTCTTTGTATAAATATATATTATTATTACTAAATACCTACGTTATACCTACGTTTAAAATATTTCAATAATCTATGATTAGTGAACGCAATTTATTCGCGATATTAGGGTAATCATGTTGAAAAAAAATATTTATTACTGCCTCGTGCTAACTGCAACTGCAAACGACAAAGCGGAAGCATCAAAGTTATAGCCTGTACTTGCAGTCTAGGAGCGATTTCATTTACACCGTTTCATTTCTTTGAGATCTTGAATGGGCTGCGGTCGGTTTTAAAGCGCGAAACGAGCTTTAAAAGGCGCATCACACAAATACACACACATACACACACACACACACACTGTCTTTTCGTATTTTTAACTAAGCTGCAAGCTCGTCGCTTCAGAAATTACCGCTCGTTTAAGCTTTAGTTATCGCATGTAATGTAATAGCAGAGTGTGGAACTTGTATTCATAATATTCGCCATTATTACAGCTATTGCACCAATGTAAAATGACAATAACACATTTTGATAATGCATGAATGTCATCTATTATGTTAATTATAATTTCGTCCTATTTCATCTCGCGGTATTGCGCATTTTAACAAATCAAGCTGTATTATATTCTGAAGGTATGTATTTGAAATGATAACTTGCATAGATTATGTTCATAGTTTCAGCTAAAGAAAATTCAAATCAAATGATTGACGATAAATGAGAAAATACAAGCAAACATAGTCTCTAATACCTATAATGTCTCACATATACGAGCTAGTTTACATTTATATGTGACGTTCACGAATCGATCGTAATAACCCGGACAGAAGATAAACTTTTGCACGAATACTTTTTACAAGAGAGTATTAAGAAGTATTTTTATAGGCGTGTATTAATTGATGTAATTATATTCTTTGTAAAACTTGCTAGAAACACGCACAAACAGATACTTGCACACGCAGAAAATGTGGATCAGCAGGGCGTAGGGGTTTATATGTTGCACAAATATAACAGGAATGCCTATGAAGGGATTGAGTTATAATGATAGACATACCTACGTTGATTATTGTCGCGCTTATTAAATCGAGCGCTTGATATTAATGACGCTTGTCTCTTTGATAAACAAGGAGATTACCATAATGAAAATAGGTCAGTTATGCACAAAGGAATGCTATCTATGTTATTTGATGAAATATTCTTCTGAACAGAAGAATCATGAATATATGAATGGTTCTACAGTCCACGTGTATTTATTTAAAAAAGGAATAATACACAGCTATGTTGTTAAAAGTTAGCTTTAATAAAGAAAATAGACGCGGAGTAAACATAATTACGAATAAGTTGAGGAAATATTGTCTAGAATATTAATAAAAGATGAAAAAGTTATGCGTATGTAATCACAGCTGGAACATAAACTGGACTCTTATACGATCAAAGTATACAATATTATGATGTTGCGTAATATTTTGCCACGATGTAATCCAATGAAACTGTAACGGGAGAGAAAAAAATACTGGAGATATAATTTTAATCGAGTTTGTCTTATGCAATAAACAAATGCGAAATTGAGTTTGTTGGCATAACAAACTCAATCGCGTCGAACAGCAGTTAAAATCTTTTTTTTCAGCACGGCTCAAGCTGAGCGGCATTATCAGAAAGAGTGAAAGGAAGAGAGTTTAGCTCTTGCAATCAGGCTACTTTCAGAACAGCGCTTTGCGATATATACCAAAACAGCGCACTCGTTCAACGATCTCTTTTCAATCCACAGTCGTACGTATTCTTTGTGCATGGCATTGTCACGCGTCGATAATAGGGAAATATTGAATCGTTTCCTTTCTCGTACCTTCATTTAAGGAGACAAGGATAAAGGTACGGTACGCCTGGAAAAATCATTTCCGAGTATGCCGGAACGTACCACATTTATTACAATTCTCGGTTTCCGTTCACGAATTTGCAGCAACCCAGCGAGCAGCGCAACACAATCCGCTGGTAATTGGAAAGTACGATAAACCGACCCTTAATTCGTATCGCCATTCCCCTTTCTTCTCTCTCATTCGATACACGAGAAAGCGAATGATAAAAGGAAAGTTACGAAAGTAACGCTTCCTACGAGTTGCCAAGTTCTACTCCATATTGAACAGAATGTAGGATTCGAGAAAAAGGGGGTGGAAGTTGTTATATCGCGAGGAGAGAAGGGGAGGGTGGGAGAAAGAAAGATCGATAGAAGTTCCAGTTGATCGAGCATTTTGCATCGACTGTCGCGGCAGGCAACACCAACGCATCGATGCTGAATCCGTTGTTGCTGGGCTTGGCAGCCATGGCGACCCTTTTGGCCCTGGCCGTTGCTGGAATCCTGGCGGCGCTCTACCGGAAGCACTCCACCGGCCGACCCGGAAGTCCAAAGCACGCTCCCATCGTATGCGAGCCGCCTAATGCAGGTGCAACCACCCCAGTGCACCCTCAGACCAAACAGGCGGTCGATGACATCGATCCGGACATCATACCGAACGAGTATGGTAAGTCCCCATATTGGCCGATAACCCAATTGTTAGAAAAGAATTTGCTTGTGCGTGCGTATCTGGTGTAACTATTTTTTTTTTTTTTTTTCTATATCGACGACAATATATCTGGGCCGTTGCATTATTTTCAGTGTCACCGTCAATTTTGTAAAAATGATCGAAAAGCCACGAGAGAGAGAGAGAGAGAGAGAGAGAGAGAAAGAGAGAGCACTATAAAAAATCTTTAATTTTTGAGAAATATGAAATGATTAAATTTGTAATAAATGTCATTGAATTCTTTTACAAACTTTTATTATATGCAACGTATTATATTGCATATCAAATTCTGACATTATTTTTTCAATTACGATAACAAGCACGTAATGTTAGTTTTTGTACTTTATATAAAATAAGCAAGTCTGTGAAACAAACTTCTCATTTAAATTCATTTCAGCGCCATGTTACTTTTTCCATGAAAATACATTTCCATTTGCGATATTAATACGCGAACTGCGTCGGCGGGCGAGTTCCGCAAATAATGATAATATCGAGAAAACCAGATTGGATTGAGATGCTTAAAAATCGAGATATTCCTCGTAGAATTCGCGTTTCGTAATGAAAATTTCATCGACCGGTGAAAATCTTCGTCTTTCTCGGCGCGATAAAAAATATCGAATCAGTCCCGAGATGGTTGTCGCATTTACAAGAGATAGTATTTATAAAGCAACCGTCCCTTTCTTAATTTAATCGACTAAGCGGCTCAGACGTTCGTTTCTGCATGGCTTCCGTAAATCTGTCCCTAGAAAGAAGACCCTTAACGTACACCCCCGTCTATAAGACACCACCACAACGAAGAAAGAAGGATCGCGCCACCGATGAGAATGCCTCACCGGAGAAAAGGCCGATTGTTCAACACGGTCTGGACCTGCCTCCGGATCCGATGTTGACCGACTGTCTGCCAACGCCCACCCTAAATTATCCGCAAAATCATGTGCCTCAGCAAAGCACTTATAATCATCCGCCCACGATGGCTGATTTTAAACAGATGGCCATGGACGCCTACAATCAGCGTAATAACCAAAACGTAAGTGATTAAAGATGAAGACTAATCTCTTTGTCAAAGAAGCATTTAGTGGGCTGCAATTTTTACAAATAATTACGTGTTGTGTTTAACAAAAACAATTGTATTAACAAATACAATCATTACTTGTGATAATAACTTTGCATTAAAGCATTTATTTTTTTAATATTTCTATAAAATTTATATAATTCTTGTTCAATTTTCCGGAAATATGCAAGCGATGCAAAGTTAAAAATAACATGTTAAGTTGAATTATGCTCGAATATATCGAATATGCGCAACGACTTTGTAATGCTTGATTCGATCTTGGCGTTCCCATTAAAATATTGCCTTGTCTTTACTTTCGTAAAGCTAAATTAGAGCGATTGTTTTAAATATTAGAAGCTTGAAGCGGAGCGATGCAAGTTAGTCGCGAAAAGGAATCGGTTGCTTCAATATGCGGCAGTCTCCCACTTTAACTTTTCCGGTTTAGCAGAGCCTTGAGTTATCTGCGCTTTCGTAAGTTTAATTACGTCGAAGTTTTCTCGATAATTCGACGAGGCCAGCCTCGATGCACGTAACTCGTCTCGTATTCGACTTCCGCTCTTCTTCTTAAGTGATCGCTTTCTATTTAAGTGCCTGAATAATTATAACCTGCTAGACAAATGTGAGAAAAGGAAAGTTAATCGGCAATTTTTAATTATATCAAAATTACATTCAAAAAATCCTACAATATTACTAATTAATATTTGTTAAAATTCTTATCACAAATAACTATAAATTTATAAATGCCTAAAAATATATAACTGAAACGACAAAATGCAGCAAGATCGCAAAAATACTCTTAGGCTTTTTTCTCTATTCAGGAAATTGCAAACATATGTGACATATGTCGTTTCCTTGATCGCGCATAAATAAGTGGGAATATATTCGAATAAAATGGAAAAAAGTAGATTACTTGCTGTCGCGCAAATTTGCTGATTTATTTGAAATCTTTTCTTTTTTTTTTTTTTCTTATATGACTTATAAATCTAATTCAAATCTTGAAAAAAATCTATTCATGAATAGATATTAATATCTGCATTAAGTATATTGCACAATTTTTATACATCAAAATAAAAATTATGCAATATATGTATCTTTATTAATCAATAGAATGGTCTGATAAATATCGAACGTGATTCTTGCTTTCAGGTATATTATAGCCTTCAGAGGACGAGCAAAGGGCTATCGATGCCACAGAGGCCCGTTTCATCGTCGGTCTCCGCGCAAGGCAAATTCCATCAACCGGAAGTGGTGACTCGCTCGAATCGGATACAAGAGAGCTGTATATAAGTTCGGGAGGAATTCCCCTTGCGGGGAATCGACCTCGTGAGCTTGTAAATCGCCGCCAACGATTATATTTACACGCGTAAATGTAAACGAATACGGGCGGAGGAAAACAGAGTTATAGAGATCCACCCACGTGGATTCACGAGACGCGAACGCGAAGCGTGCTATCTTGCCATAGTTGGAGCGCGAGTTACAAACTACTCCGCGAAATACACTTAACGTTAACCAAACAAAACAGTAGAGAGAAACGGATGTGCGGTCGCTTCGGATCGTATTGACCGGGAACGCGATCTCCTCTCGAGATTACGTTACATCTCCATGTCCTGCGGCTGGCATATCTACATTTTCATAATTTTACCGAAAAATCGAGATAAACGACATTAGTAAAATAGAGGGAGTACCTATACATGTCCAATTTCTTCACTGCCATATACTGACAATGAGGTATAAACGGTATTATATCGTAACGTACAAAGAGTCTAACCCCTAAGTAGTTAACATCAATAACAAGAAGGAAGAGAGATGAGGCTGGGTTAAAGTGAGCTGAGAGAAAATTTCAACGGCGGCTTTATACTTTATTCATACTTCCGGTTTCCAAGTCGCACAAAACAGCGTCTTTTTACATGTACTTCACATACTAATTCTTTTGGAACTTTTACAATCTACAAGCTACTTTCAGGTTGCCCTGACAGTTTTATAAAATAATACAGTTAAGAGAAGAGTGTGTATTATCTACGATCAAAAAGCTTATTCTCCAGCCTTACTCTCAAAATACTAACAATATTAACGTGATCGTATTCGAAGCTCATCAATGCTCATGTTTTCTTATGCAAAATTTTTATAACGACCCAAGAAAAGACATATTCTTTCGAAAGACTTCGCCGAAACTCGAGAAAATTCTCTCTTAAGGAGCGACGACTTCGTTCCCGATCACTGACGCGGTACACGGACGTGGGTTTTACTGTTTATATAAAACTAGTTTTTGTACAAAGATCTATTGTAAATAGACACGAGCCTGGCCCTAGAATTATAGTCACTAATGTCCGAATTTCAATCCGTTAAACGTTAAGCTGAGAAATGTCCGATCGCGTAAGATAAAACTCGATGGCATACGAATACGAATAAAGAGAATACGTTTCATCTGTTTTACACAAATGAGTCTCTCATTCGTTTGTCTTTTCATTTAACCTTTCATTACTCCTTTCCATTAAAATACAAGAATATATATATATATAAAGGGACAGAATTCCTATGATACGTAAGACAAATTTATTCGCGCAATGTGCACACTTTCATTATGTCTCTCATATTATGCATTTTAAACGTTAAAGAAATTTCTCAATATATAAAGTACGAGAGTACATGTTACGCAATATAAACCTAATGCAAAATGTAATTATATTGCCTTCATATTTCAATCAAAAGTATATTTTGATGAATTTTGTCATGCTATCAACGGATCCCTTTTATCATCAACAAATATTTATTATGAATGACAAACCACTTGATATTATTTTTCGGAAAGTATGTGATCGTAAAAATCATATGAGATACTACTTCACTTTATTTGCATTTTTATTTTTCAGGTAAGTAAACACACTTTTTTAATATACCATCAACCGCGAGTAATTATGGAAAATGGATGCATTTAATAACGGTAGAAAATGTAAACGCGTTCAATGTCTGTCTCGATACATCGAAATGCGTCGACATCGTGGAATCTCCGAGGGAAATAGCGATATATTTGGCAAAAAGAAAATTGCCATGGGCGAGACATATCGCACCATTTCCTCTAGATAAACGCGTTGCGAGACGGCTGAAGTGCTTTAAGGAAAACAGATCGTCGCGCATCTCCATTAGCTTCGAAGAGAGCTGCAAAAGCATCCTGACAGCCGGGCGAGCATCCTATTGGACGAAGAACAGTAATTCGAGTATTTCGATGGTGAGAGGGTGGAAGGGGGAGGGGGAGAATACGGGAACGCGATCTACAGTGTTTGCATACATTGTGCATTCTCGGTCTTGCTAACAGGGACTAACCCAGGTTGCCAGGAGTAACCTATTATTCTATGTGCCATCCGTGTCTCCAGGGCTGTTAAGACGACATACTCAGCTCCTAACGCTGTCGTAGCTATCTACCAGTCAGACTGTCACCCATTTCAACTGCGAATTGCGAGACATAATTACGATTCAACCAAGCATCATAATCGAATGATATCGCAATATGCAGATGGAACGGCCGATGATTGTACCTTGTGATATCCAGTCAAATAATGCTTTGATTCAATCACAATATCGACATATTTGGAGAAATATGATGCTGAGAAGATATTAGTTTTCACGTCTCCTTCTTATTTTTTAAGAAATATATTCTCTTTAACAGAATACGTCGACTTTCCCCGATTAATTAAGTTTTTTTGCCAAAAAATACCGAGGTCTTTTGTCTCATAGAACAGAAAATATAATTTGCTCATTTTTATAATCCGATGCTTTTGAATCAATGTTTGCAAAATACCCGTCATCTGTCTGATGTCGTAAAGATAGAACTGCCGAGACTTGCGAGAGAATTTTCAATATAGAAAACGTCGGCGGTAAATTGTCCGCCATTCTCGCGAGAGAAAAACGTGTCGCGCTGCGACAAGTTTGAAAAGTAATCGAGTCGCGAGGCAATCGAGCACGCTCAATTAGTCGCGGAAATCATTTCCGGCGGTAAGTCTGGCACGATAATCTAGCGAAACGATTCCACGACTGTTCAGTCTACTCCATTTTCCCGCTGCCAAAGGTTTCATCGAATACCAATAAGTTTAAAACAGAAACGCAGCTATTTATAGCAAAACTATGCAAAGCCTAGGAGTTCACTAGAAAATTACACTGACAATAAATGCTTATTTCTTTTTTTTCAGTTTAAAAAAAAATCAGGAATATATCTCTTGCATTTTTATATTTTTATAAAAATAAATATTGATTTTTCCAGTAATATGGAAATGCGACAAGTTCTTTTAGAGTCATTTCAGATGTGCGTGCCAGTGTGAGAATAAAACACTAAATACTGCAAAGAGTCCTTATTCACTCTTGAATTTATATTAATTTTGAATATTGATGCTTATGCAAAAAAAACAGCAACATCACAATCGATCTGATAGAGTTAAAAGTAATACATTATAAAATTAGCAAAAATATAATTTTGGGTTTTATTTTAAATTAAATTTAAATTAATGATTATAATTATATACCGAACAAAAAATTATATAAATATTATAAAGTTTGAATTATACTTTAGAAAAGAAATATAAATAATGAAATTATTGAATATTTATTTTATCATGTAATTAATATAATTTGCATTTATGCTATATTTGTGTCATAGTATATTCATATAATAATTGACGAGTTCGTGCTATGGTCGTAACATCGTTGAACAAGAACTGCACTTACGGTATCAACCGTCCATTATATCCAGGTGGTGCATAGCATTATTTTAAGCCTCGTGTACTTTCATTGATCCAGAAAAAACGGTTATAAGTATTAATCTTCGATTATATTCCAGTTCTTTCGTCGATAATACTTAGTTTTTTATCATCATATAATTTTATCCTGCCAGTAATGAGACAACATTATGCATATCACACAATCAGGTAATACAATATTTTAATATGTTTTAATATATTAATATTTTAATAAAAGCATATTTTTATGCATGTCTAAATATAACGAGAGATGAAACAACAGTGTGTAAGACTGAAAGTATTAAACAACAATTGCTATCACAACTAATTTGCGAAAATAGAACAAGCATCATCACGCGACGGGATTGCTTTGAAAACGCGGTAATTTTCTGTCGTCGCATACTTAGCTTTGTCGCCGCTGACACTATTCGTCAAGCTAATGACATACACTCGACGAATGCGACAAAATTACATTTGAAATCTAACGTAGCGAAACATTGGCTTTGTGTTAAGGCGCACTAACGAGCACGAGCGCAATTCTATGTCAGCTTTGCACTAAGCTAAGACGCAAGATTTAATCTCTTACACCGACAGACGAAATGAAAGAAATAGAAAGAATATTAATAAATAAATTTATATACGAGTAACACGCGTTGTAAATTATAAAATATGCATTCCAAATTTTCTTTACTTCTTTTCATATACATATGTTTTGACCAATTTAATGAAATCTATGCGTTTTTTTATTTAATTTTTTTTTTTAATTTAAATAAATTTTGAGAATTGAATTTTATAAAAATTACCTTTATAAAAAAATTTAAATTAAAAAGACCACACATTTTCTCATAACTTTTTAACATTTACAGAATCTTGATAATTCTTATATAATTAATTCTTAAAAAAACTAAATCTTTTAAAATAAAATAAAATTTTAATATCGATTTGCGTTCTTTACGACTAGTTGGAAAAAATTCTTAAATTTTAATTATTTATTATTAAACATATTAATGATAAATAAAAATAACTCATATAGAGGACATTCCGCATATCTTATTTAATTTTACCTCAAATTGTCAAAATTAAAATTAAAGCGCGAGTATTTCAATCGTGCAACGATACATCATAGCTACAATTGAATTGTAACCTAAGTGCAGTAATTCGAGATCAGTTGCTATATTATTTATTATCTGTCTTATCTTGATATGTTGCAATCATTCACGAATCTAATTGCCAAATTTCGATTTCCGAAACGTCACATAAATAATTATGCATTCATCACAAAATGACGTGTGGATGTAATTGCTAAATGTTGTACTATAAATGTTTGAATGAGACGGCATCGATCGTCGCAAATGTACCATAGCGACAAGTAGGTATCACAGATTATACAGCTGATTTTCAATGTCGGATTAAACAAATCCATTATCAAAAATTATTTA
Source organism: Cataglyphis hispanica (assembly GCF_021464435.1). Taxonomy (NCBI): domain Eukaryota; kingdom Metazoa; phylum Arthropoda; class Insecta; order Hymenoptera; family Formicidae; genus Cataglyphis; species Cataglyphis hispanica. Next base: position 579,792 of record NC_065971.1, read on the forward strand.
TTTGCTTTCATCATCCATTATATCATCAGTGCATTCATTGATATATTCATAATTCATAATCATATTTTTATTGAAAGGAAATTGATTTATAAATAAGCAACAACAAAGTCAAATACGAATACTTATTTCTACGTTCTACATTATATGTACATATATATTACTTTGCAGAGACGTTAATATAATACGTTTAATAGTACTGAGAAAGCAGTCAGTTCATTAACTCTCACTGATTCTTATCGCTCACGATAACATTAAATCTGCGCTATCTAACAATAAATATTTCAAGCACAAACAGATATCGCTGTAAAGAAATATCGAGAAACGTAACTCCAATCCTATAGAACGTTATTGCTCCCTTGCTATTCGGAGCAGTAAATTTCTCGAAGTATTCTTGGCAGTCGGCCTGACTCGGATTTAAGGGGCATAACCCCGCGGTCTGGATTTAGAGCCATGATATCCGCCTTCACAACCAACACGACGATGGTCAATCGGCGAAATGCAACCGTGTCGTAGAATCACATCGATCACAAGTTATTGCGCTGTCAACAATTCTCCTCTCGAGGAAGGAACCGCTTCTTATTGCACAATAAACACGAGCGCATCAATATCCATCAATTTGCGTTCCATCAGTTGAATATTTTTCAAAAATAGTGAAAAATTGCAATTAAAATTTTTTTTTTTTTAAATATTGTTATTAATATTACTAAAAATATTTTTAAATATTATTATTAATATTTCAAAAAATAATTCTAAACGTCCGCTTATTTGCAAATTAGAATTCGTAAATTCTAATTGCATTCTCAGAATTTACAATTTTTGAGTCACCAGAGCTTCTCTTTTATTGACGATGGTATAAATTATTATCTAAAAAAACATTCTATTTTATCTCAAGATTTAAATATATGTATATAATTACATATCTATGCGTCCGTGTAATATTTTATTATAATAATAATGCGTTTTTTTATCGCATTGTCGCAATATTTACAGCTCGCATTGAAATGTACGACTAAATGCAATTCGTATCTAAATGTATCTGGCACATATGTTTCTTTTCGATAGACAGCCACGTAAAGTTAATTCGACAGGTTTAAAATGCTATTTAAAAATAGAATTCGCAGCACGAGTCTCGATTTGGACGGAGCTTCTCCGCGGAGCTTCTGCGCGACAAGTTCCGCTTTTACGAGCGCCGGCGATCATTTTTTACGATCCATCTTGACGCTGTCGTTGTCCAGGACTCATCCTGAATGTAATATCGGCACTTAAGCTGTCTACGATCTCTTTTTCTCCCGCAACTTTGTGCATCCCCGGAAGTGGCGGTAAAGACTGCCGGGACTAACGCGGGATGAATCATCGCGGGAGGACTAACGCCGGAGAATCCCAAGCGACAAAAATGTCATACGAGCCAAGAAATGCGGGCGTGAGAAGAGAGTCTGTACTGCGAGAGGTTTTAGGGGCGAAAGAACCCAGAACGTCGCCCGGTACGACGTTGCTAAGGAAAGTTTAGATTGAAGTTTCCGCGCGAACGAAAAGTTAAGCACTGTCATTCGCATCGTAGCAATCTGCGGTAACAACGGACGGACGAGGCGAACGTCGTTTCGCGGCCGTAATCCGCCATGTATATGTAGAGCATGTATACACGGAGTTTCTCTATACATTTAAGCAAGCCGTCGCCGCTTGCTCGGATTTACATTTTGTCAAGTGTTATGCCGTGCCGTGACGAGATAGTAAATGAGGCAGGGATGAATTTCGTCGCTAACATCCAAGTGCAGAAAGTTTGACCAAATTCCAAATACTTCATGTCCCCCTTTTCTCCCCTTCGAGCGCGAATGATGATTTTTCGACATTTAATAATTTACAATAGAGCTAACAATGTGCAAAATTCTTCAAGTAAATATGTAACTGTGGAAAGGAATCTAATTCTTTTTAGCTCTATATGCCCGATTTTTAATAATTGACAGATTCCGAATAAACGCGATTGTTTGACAATGCCTCTCTCCCAACTTGATTTAAAGAACTAAAATTTAGTTTTTATTAACATAAACTCACCACTGATCCATCTTTAACATTACGTGTCCTGCGTACGACTTTTCACATACGGTTGAGTAGTAAACGAGTCACGTAAAGTAGAATTCCGTTAATCGTCCATCGATCGATATATTTTCTTACCGATCAGAACAGAAGCGGATTAGGGTGTCTGTCCTACTTTTTGGCATATTACGTGACTGAATTGGTGATCATCCTTGAAATTGAAATCGATCGCAGATCTTTGTACGACACATACAAAAGATTATACGTAAACGCTTACTGTGTCACGGTACGCGTACAGTTCCACGTAATTGTTTCACCGCAAGGTGCTCACACCAGTTCCGACTATTATTCTATATCTACTTCTATTTCCACTGAAAGATGAGGCGAGGGCGTGCGGTATAGCTGGCCGCGTTTAACACGCGCTGATTGTACTCGCATCGATTTACATCACATTGCTATTGTAGATCGAAGCCTACTTTGAATGCATGCATGCATTGATTCTAGAAAACGTATTATAAGCAGTCTAAATACGATGCGTATCTTAAAATTACAATATTAATATCCTTAATTCACATTGTCTGTATCTTGGCAATCAATTATCATTGTGAATCATCGTTATATATTTTATACTATATATTTACATTATATTTATATTATATATTTTATTACTATATATTTTATACAATTTGTACATTTGGAGTTTGATCGCGAACCTAGTTAGCGTAGAAAGCCTAGTGTGTCCGTTTCAATAAACTAATATAAGCTATTAAAGGAGCTACATTAAAGTAATTTGTATTCATTGAATTAAATAATTTATAACCTGCTCGATTATAATGCATCATGGGATCAAATGTTTGAATAACTGGAAATTAATCAGCTAAATCAGAATAAAACCTTGTATCTGTCACGTAATCTGAAAAATTTTATGAAATCATCTTCTATTGATACGAATTATAATATCAACCGGTTTTGTAATATCGAGGATAATATCTTACACAACAGTTGATGGTATTCGAATAACTACATTGTTTGCAGAAAAATAAAATGTTCCTTTTCAATATTGTGAAATCAAGTTTCTTATACAATACCAAGTCAAATAAAACTTCTATTGCATTGGTTACGTAAATAAATATTATAAATAGAGAGAAATGTGATCGTGGATTGCGACAAGTACATAACCCAGGGCATTATTAGTTATTTATTACTTTTGAACTACGTTTCTGAGTTCGTGAATTGTTACCGAACATTTTCGTCACCTGTTTTGTTGTATGTTTTATAGTTTCTATTGACAACAAGAAACGTAATGTAATATTCAATTTGTCTATGAATTTTTTTTATTTATTCCGACGATTAAATATCGTTTTGTAAAATGCATAGTCAGTTGGCAAGATCAAACGCAATATCCTCTTAAGCATCAGAATGGGTTATGCTATGCGAGGATCAGCGGCAAAATTGCTTCGAATCAATCTTGAAAATTGGGTCGAAAAGAGCCGTGACGCCGGTGCAATCCACATAAAATCTCCGAGCGGCGTCGTTGCATATTTATATCCCGGGCCATTTAAATGCGAGGAAATGCGCGACGAGTGTCGACCTCGCCCGTCGAACGCTAACGCCGTGGCGGGCAAGCATCGAGGGTGCGTTCCGCCTCCTTCGCGTAGCGACGGAAATTTGCGTAAAAAAAGAAAGAAAAAAAAAATCGCTCTCCGAGAGAAAGAATGAGACGGAGAGGTGAAAAAGTCCCGGCGAAAATACAACAAACTTTTGCGTGACGAAGCATAAAGAGAGACTAGAAAACGATACGAACTTTCGAGGCGCTCCGCGAATAAAGTTTGGGGTGACGCTCGGTAGGAGCCAAGCTTGGAACGAAGTGCATCTTGTCAAAGATGCGTTCGGAGAGATTTTATTGCTCGTCGAACATCGTTGCCGCGATCGCCGGTGATATAAATTTCAATATAACTGTTCTCTGCGTTGCAATAAAATCAAATCATGGCGAATAAAAGGCAATTATCACGCACGCGCCTCACGTGGAGAGATTCAGTCGCAGATAAAAGCTAAGGTACAAAGGGTAGAAAGGTAAAGAGATGGGAGATGTTATCTATGAATTTGTGGCAACACGGAGCGTATGTATTTCGGCAAGCTCATTAAAAGGAGGTCTCCTCTTCCAAAAGATTTAACGACGCATTAATTTTTTGCGAAATAAATAAGCTTGTCACGTCACATCGACACGAGTATATATAAAAAAAAAAAAAAATCGCAGGTAACAAGAACGGACATCAAAATTAGAAATCGCTCGCGTCTCGGTTTTAGAAAAACAGTTTCCAAGAGCATAGTGTTGTTACGTCACTGTGCACGGGGGGTAGTAAATAGCATTAGCAAGTCAACTAGCGCTTTGCTCTCCCCAAGCACTTACTTCTTGAGATTCGAGTTAATTTATACAAGTGGCGCGCTGCAATGCAGTTACGCAATTACGGAGGTTACAGTTAGTTTTAGTTTCAGTTCAACTGTCGTCTTAAGAAGAAAGAGGTGACGAAGAGATGAGGGTAACAGAGCAGAAGCTACACCAGAGACACGAAACGTCAAAGAAAACGTCAAGAAAACACATCAAGTATCGAGATGATGAACGAAATATTATCATTTAAAATGATTAATTCTGTGTAATGCGACAAATCGCGAAACATGTTAAACAATTTAAAATCGCTATTTTATTTTAATAAAATCTTTTGTCGAATTTCTAATACAAAATTTCAAAGATTAAAATATAAGAAACGTTCACGAATTGTTATGATGATGTATCGATAAATCAAGCGTTTCCAGAGATACTGTTGTGACTTCAGTTTGACCACTCATACGATGACGAGATACGCGATATATCGCAGTGGCAGATACATACGTATGAAGCACATAAATTTTGGACAAAAGTAATATCTAAATCGGTTAGTGGAAACCATCCGATATGGCGATATATCCAGAGAGAGAAAGAGAGAGAGAGAGAGAGAGAGAGAGAGAGAAGCTGGGTTTTATTTCATTTTTCAAATCCCCGATAGGATCAAAATGCCCCCAACATATCACACGGCGTCGTAAACATCGCGTCAGCGTTTCAATCAAATTGTCGCAATAGGGAAAAAAAAGTGAAACCCAGGCTCGTCCGACGTGGAAGATTCGGATATCGCAGTTATCGAGATGTCCTAACCCGTTTATCTGTCACTCGTGAGAAAAAAGTCAACGTTAAATTTAGGGTGCGATCAAAACCCCATAAACGACAAGGGGATGTCTATTATTATCGGACGCAGGATATTTCTACGGATTGGGCGAAATAGCGCGGAAAACTTGAGAGTCACTTAAATCTTGGCCTATTTATCGATTTCGTTGAAAGCTCTGATAATGACACTATGAATCAATAACACTGTTGTCAAAACGTATGCGAATGTACCTCGAGTTTCTGTCGTTTTGTGAAAATAATGAATTATATGAAAATAAAACCGGTGTTTTAACTACATCAGCTTTTTAATGTCGCCATAGTTTTTATCTAATCGGTAAATCACAGCGCGTGATACAAAGTATGTTTATCGTTAAACGTCCCTTATTTCCTACCGTACAAGACTCTATCGTATTTCCCTCGTGCACCTTCTCTCGTATCTTCAAACGACGGAATGTTACTTGCAAACATTAGAATATTTCTCATGGCTTGAGATTGCCGTCGAGATCTCAGAAATAATTTAATACCCACACACTACATCGCACGCGAAAATTATTATACTGCAAAAAAAAAGTAAGAATCAAAAGTATAGATAACATGAATTTTTAGCCGATGTAGATAAAAATATACTTTGCAAAATAGCAAATAATATTTGCAGCTATAAAACAATTATTCTTTCAAATTGTAATACGTCACTATCTATTATTATCGTTCTCTAAATGTCTTTATTGTGATTTAATGTCTCATTTATGTACATTGCATTAATATACGCGTGACTTTAATGCAAAATTGATTATAAAATTTTATATAAAATTCAAGAAAAAAAATTGAAAGCGTAATTAAAGCAAGTTGGACACAATCGTGAGCTTACATCTAATGAATCTATGATGTATTTGCAAAGCTGACAAGATAAAAGTTACCTGTACGTATATTTTATAACGAAATGTGTATTACGCATGTAATATGTTGGGGAATAATAAAAGGTAGTCAGTCTTTATGACTAATCCTTTATAAATGACTAATGCTATCAGATGGAAGATCTTGTCGCTCAAATATTTTGAAGCTGATAATCTTAATGAGATATTCACAAGAGTATGTAAATATAGGATATCACATGCAGTATAAAAACAAGCACACATACAACTAATATAGTAGCAAAACACAAACAGCACGCACTCAATTAAATAATACTATCTAATCAAAAAATTTATTATAACAAACAAAAAGTTGTGCAAAATAATATCTGCATCGATACATTTTATTGCTAGTTTTCATATTGATACTTAATCAGTGGCAAATTCATTACATTATGCACAGAAACATAGCATATGACAATTTAATTATCTCGATCATCTCCACGTGACACTTTGACAGTTTCTAACAACTATAAATAAAGAGTTGAGAAGCTGCATGCATAATTTATTAAATTAGTATAATGTATAGAGATAAAAAGTGTTTTGATTAAATATTATAAAATAATGCTAATCTTTTCTTCTCTCTTTCTGTATATTTATCTGTTTCGACAATCATCTCGGGATTATTTACATTAATTAATAAACTTGCTGTACATAATTCAATTCGCTAAGTTTCGCGGTCTGCTCTTGCCTACTATTTCTACGTCACAATAAAAGCGGCTTCCATTTTCCGCGCGAAAGAGATAAGGCGGATGCAGAAAGGGCAAGTGAAGGAAGTAGCAGAACGAACGCGAAAAGAAGGAACGGCAATTGGAACGGAAAACCAGAAAAAAAGAAGAGAGTAATGCCACGAAAGTTGAGTGGGAAAAGGAAAGCGAAGGAGAGAAGCGTTAGCCAGCAGTTACCACGAGAAGTAATCGAAATTCCCTGATGAAGTTTACGCTTGTAACTGTAAAGTTGGATGATTCGCTCCTCTATTAATGATCGGATTAATTCGCAAAAGGCGATGTCCCGGCAGAAAAAGAACATTAATTTCTTATTCATGGCACGATGTCGCACCGTCGCGAATTATTCGCCGGTCTAGTAATAAGTAAAAAACAGCGAAAAATATATAAAATAACAGAGGAGGCAGCAATGAGAATTTCAAGCTAGTGTATAAATCTGGTACTCTTCTCACAGTTGTATTTTTAAAGAAGAGAATGCAATGCCAAAGTAGTGACAGAGAGAATGATTGCTGGCAAAATACATGTAACTATGCGAGGTATCGATCTCCTACTACCTTGTTCAGAATCAAAGAGCGTGAGAAGCGTAGAACAAGGAACAAGAATACGATAGGGAATTGCTTTTCCGAAATTCATTATGCAAGCTCTGAAGAAAGTCAGCTTGCGCGGAGTGGTCGCTGAGTTTTATTCCTTCCGCGAGTTTGTTTAAAGTTCCAATTCGTTTCCTGCATTGTGTGTGTGTGTGTGTGTGTGTGTGTGTGTGTGTGTGTGTGTGTCACGTGTACGTGTGCATTCAACTAAAGAAATATCATCTTTGTGATATCTACGACAAGAAAGTAAAGATAAGAAAAAGATCTCGTATATATGCATTTTTAGAAATATTTTAAGAATCTGACACTTGCAAATATTCTAAACATTTTTACAAAATATTGTGCACAAAGTTATTTGAATGATTCTTTTTTTGAACACATATATTGTAGATTAAGGCAACAAAGGATATTTTTCAGAGATTAATCCTTAAAAATCGCGCGAAATGATATATTTCTGTATGAATGTATGTGAAAAAAATTCTGCGGTTCGATGTAAACAAATGCAACACGTTCATTTCCGACCTTTCCCGTGTAGTGATCTGATTTTAAATCGCGGGAAACATATTTTTAAAAAGTGTGCTGCTTTTACTTCTACAAACCAGGAATACATATGAAATATGGATAACAGAGAGAACCTGCTCGGAAAACATTTTCCGAGAATTCTTCCTCGATACAATTTTGTACGGGACACAACCGCTTATCTTCCTGCGTTTTCCAAAAATTATCGTATTCATGCTTTACTTTTATGCGAGCACTGACTGTATGTAAACTTCTTTTGCGCTAGAAAGCGCGATCTCTAAGCAAACACGGCGAGACATTATTATGAATAGGTATTATAGATCATCTTCATTATGATAGCTTGCATGTGAATTACATATTGCATTTACATTTATATTACCTGTATCGTAATAAAGTCAAGATTTGCAACTACAAAAGTAGTAATAATCACCGTCTGATCAGACATTGTAACAGTTTGACGCGAAAGAAAATCGTCGCATGTAATTATATATCTATATCCAATATATGATTCACATTTAGTCAAATTGATATATATATATATATATATATATATATATATATATATGTCATATAAATTCAAAAAATGCATATCATTCATTTGCTGTTAACAAAGATATAATCTCGAACGAATAAATTCCCATCTGACGCGAAATTTGCATTTCAAACTCCTAATAAAAAAATAACGGTTTTTAATTCTCTAATGGAAATATGATATGTATAAATACACGCAATATTAAGTCTATGTAAAAATTTCAATTGCTTGATGTACATGCATATATATATATATTGTGTGTGTGTTCATTATTATATATAATTCCTAAATAAATGAAATACATAGAATAATAATAGGAAATAGCAGACATTTTTTAATGTATTAAATATATATATATATATATATATATATATATATATATATATATTTAATATAAATACTATATTATTTGATTTTATTTAAATATTATATTATTGAGATATTATGAATAATATCTCAAAGAATTTGTTTTATTTTGTAATTGAAATGCATCTCACAATTAATTAGAGATTGAGTCATCTCGGTCACAGATATTGAATCCAGGTATTAAAACGATTAACCTGAAGCTAAGTTATAGTTGGCCTCTGAGCCATTATATGGCTTTCTGAACACTCGTGACGCTGAATCGAAATCCTGTTACGCGTATGTAGGTAGGCGATGTTATCAAGAATTATCACGTTTGAATCTCACCCATGAAGATTTACGCAGGATATTTCGCGCTCCCCGATCGTTCAGACAAAAGAGCGGAATTAATGGCGATACAGTGACAAGCGTATACTCGATCGCGCGCGTTTGTAGTAGAAGTTACAATATTGCCTTTCTATTTATGGTCAAACAGGAATTGCATATTTCCGCGTCCTTTTTCCGCTAATATCGCGCTCATGCATTAAATAGGATGTAATCATAATAACGCATATAAAGCGTACTTCCCTTCAATGGGAAACGAGAGAAATTTAGTATTCCAGATATCTGTAAATGTTAGTAATTAAGCTTTTATACAACATATAAATCGGATCACACGTAAATCCGATATTATATGAATAATTTTTCCGCGGGAAACCATATATCGCATCGAAACTAAATATTTCAAACAAAAGTTGCGTATACACAAGTTAAAACTAACATTTTAAGCGTATAATGACGCTACCAACGAACTATAATAATGTAAAAAACTCTAATATTCTTTTCTCTAAAACTTGACGCGCTCAGAGAGGTGGCGAAGGAGGAATAAAAATTTCGGTAAAATTTTTTATTTCCTGCAACACGCGTAACACGCATGCAACATGTACGCGCAATAAATATCATTTTTACCATAAAATAACAGATTTTCCTATAAATCTCCGCATTTCTCGCTGTTACACGCGAGACGGGCGACCGGTGGGACAAGAGGGACGAAAAACGGGTAGTACAAAAGAGATCCTCTGAATTAGGGAAAACTGCGAGAGTCCGATTACCATCCTCCAATTTACTCTATCCGCGTTCTATATCCGCGGGCGTCCACACGGGCACTACGTACCTCACAAACATATATGCGGCCGGATACGATCACAGAACACACACATAAGCGCGCGCGCATATAACGCGTGGCATTCAACGCTGTAATTGGATGCTTAGCGGTTGCAGTGCATGTCTCTCAGTAAGGTCCGCTATACGTAATAATTTAATCCGCAATTCACGGGGCAAATACGAAAATGGCAAGGTGGTCGGAAGAGAAACAAGCGGACTATCCGCTTAGCGGGAGATGCTTACGTAGAATCCGTCTTTTCATCAATTTACCAACCTTTCGACGATAATACTTACAGCCCTTTGCGCAGAAAGCCATATGCTATACCTGATGTCTCTTATCTTGTCAAAAAAGACGCGGTCAATTTGACAAGTTCTTCATTACGAGAGACCTTCAAGTTTGTTTAAGTGTCTTCATGATTTTTTATTCGCATGTTTCGTATAATTGAAAAAGAAATGCACTTTACTCGATTGAACTGATCAAATGTTGAGAGTGTTTCCTAAATAATTAATGAAATGATAAAATAATTTTAACAATCTCTTTCAAATGATTTCAAATAAATGTTTCGATTTAACGCGCCGAGATATTAACAGCTACGGATACTTTCGGATTCTGCCGTGATCTTAAACAACGTCTTTCTTTAAATACGTGTGTGTATGTGTGTAATAAATTTTTTCATTATTTAAACAGTTTATTTATTTGAAATGCAAAATTGGATTTAATCTTGCAATTGGAAAACGCTAATTAAAAATAGAAGTATTTTCGAAGAGATATAAGATTCCAATTTTGAAATCTTTTGTGATTTCCCTTCTTTGTTTCCTGCCGCTCGAAATTATATATATGACAGATTTCACGTTTCGTACTGTCTGAACACAAAGCATATCCTTAAGTCAAGTTTCCTCAGGGCAATACAATGTAGCTAAGAAGCCATTTTCGCCGAACCATGTTACTGAGCATTAAGACCTGTCGCAAACTACATGGAGAATCGTTTCTCAATTGCGTCCTGTATACTACTTTTACGTTTGCCCAATCTTCAGTAGATAAAGTTTGTGACACTACCGCGAACTAAATGACGCTTTGACAAATACCAAAGGTTTGGTGAAGATTTCGAACATTTGATGCGTATAACTACTATGAGTTATTAAAGATTCTTAGAATCTAGTCTCAGTTGTAGATCAGATTCTAACAGATATTAGGTCTCATAAAAGAGATGTACATGTTATAAAGTTTTAACAATATAAATAATTATAGGAATATAATTTGTATTGTTGTGATCAATTGTATTTATTTAAATTCTTCTGGTTTTTTTTTATGTAAGCTAATACAAGTATCAAAGCACTTATTGCAGAGCTCATGCGGAGTTACAGTCTCTGCTCGCGACAAAATTAAAGATTTTGTGCATGATTCAGTATAATGATACATTATTTTTCTCGCAAAAGTTAGTACGTTAAAATATTCGGCAGTATAATATGTAGCAAACCATTGCAGCAGAAAATTTTTTCTCCGCCCAAAAAGCGAGGCAAAAAATAGGGCGACTCCAACGACTTTAACGCGAAGCTTCCAGCAACGATGGACCGGCATAGACACGCCGGTATGAAAGCCCATTTTTTTCGGGAACATCCACGACGATCCTCGTCGACACGCAACACGCTCTCATCCTGAATTACGCCGACACTAAACCGTGCAACGCACGCGAGAACCTCCCTTATCGTCAGGAGCAACATCCGCGATTATCAAGCCGGCGAACCTTCGTCGAGGATTACCCCCGCTACCGAGATTTATCGACCCTACTTCCACTCGACCACCCTCGCAAAAGGGGTCAAGAGGCCGTTCCGACCGTCCTCCCCTACCTCCTTCCCTCTCTTTCTCGACCTTTCGTGTCTCTATTCCGCCTACTGTCCTACCCCAAATCGCTTTACCCTCTGGATCCCGTTTTTTTTCGTTACTTTTGTTGGTCCTTTGCCCGGTTGATGGGAAAAAAAGGATTTGTGTGTTACTTTTTTTTTTTGTAAGATTGACCACGTCTATGTTCCCTCCCTCTTCGTGTACGTCAAAAGATGCTTCCGCTTGGAGAAACGTTTTGTAGGGTTGGTTGAATGACTATTGTTTGATTCTTATAATCTCAAATGTATCACGAATATTTTATTTGAGAAAGAAGGCAGGGAAAAAGCACTCTCTCCACATTCGCACACGCAATAGAGGCACTCCGGTGAAAATAGCAGGCAGATAAGGGTGACGAGACACGAGAGACTTATCTCAAAATGTTTTATTTAAAAGGGAGAACAATCGTGGCTCACGCAAAGAAAACACCTCCAAAATGAAAGCTATTCCGGCATAATACACCTGTCTTTGTCGTCAAGTATGATTGGCAAACAGGCGATGGAACTACAGAAACAATGCGTAGAGTTATCGCATATTGGCGAAATAAATGCAACCTCAACACTCGCGTGCTTAAAAAAGATTTTCCGAAAGATATTTTTTATGCAATTCGACAATAGATTTGTTTAACAATAAGAAAACGCTTTTTCTCTACGTGAACTGCTTTATCAATGTAACAAAAAGGCAAAAATGTAAAACAATGCTAAACTTTGTGTATTTTATTCTGTACCTGCATGTGACATAAATCGAAATAAAATGTTCACTATTTTCCCTACAATTTTGCTATTAGTATAAATTTAAATATAACACATTAAGATGTTTTTTTTGTTATAAAACTTAATTATTGGACTTTATTCTTCTTCTTTTTCTCTTTTCTAGAAAAATAAACAAGAGTATAGTATACTTTTTCTCGTACAAAACGTATAGTAGTCGTTGTATTATCGAAATTAAGATGCATATAATAAAGAAATCAATGATTGTTGTTTACGGTAAAAAACCGTCAGACACACATTTCTAAAAAGAAAGAGAATCAATTTATAACTCTCATTACTCTTTTGCTGATTCTCGTCAAGTATAATTGACCTCTTGGCGCCTGAATCGCGTCAATCTCAATTACAATTAGTTAAGATTTCATTGCTACTATTTCAGTGCCTCTAATTGCATCTAGCTTTTTTGAACGGCTTTGTCTACATCTCAAATGTCGTAATATTTCATCTATTTTATTTGTAAAATGCTTTTTGCGTTGCGACATATTGTCTCTATTTTTGTATTTATTAAATTCATAACACAAACATTTAAAAGACTTTCATATTATAAAGTCAATCTATCTCTTTTTACTAATTAATTATTTTAATTATTTTTTATTTTTCCAAAAATATACCTACAATAAATTACAAAACTTAATTATAAACTTTAAGGCAAAAATACTGTCAACTAGATATTTATGCTATTTCTTTCGCAATTGCACATTTCTGATTGACGCCCTATCTAAAATATCTGATTCAATTTTCTTGCGCTTGATGAAGTTAGTAATGTGACGGACCAGCGTGGTCATCATTATCTATCAGTTATCCTCGTAATTCATCATGACAGAATAATTCTGCGAATTCTATTTTCAAACTACGCTTTACTGGGCATGAATTAACAGCGACGGTCAGCATGCAACGATAAAAATTTATTCGCTGCGTGAAAAACACGAAGGCGCGTTCCATTGAGGTCATAAAATTGAGATAAGATCGCAATATACGGACAATTAACTCGCCATCATCGGCACCTCACGTTAATTATCATCATTAGCAGTGCCTATTTTAATCCTGTTAAAATTGTTCGTGCGAATTAATGTGATTTAATTAAGAGCGTTATTCATAGACGTATAAATTATATCAACTATATTTGGTATGTGTAATTTTGATTAACAAGGAACGAAATAATAACTTATTTTGCAATCTCTTATGCAATCTCTTTGCAATCTTATATGCTTATTCATAGAAAATGAAATTTATTCAGAACTGCTTTCTCATTAGATCCTCCAATATATATTTATAATAAATGTGTATCTTCAGATATATTTTCAAATAATTAAACTGTTATAAAAATAAAGAAAAATAGAAATACGCAAACACTTATCGAGTTATACGGTGACGGCTTTGTGTGCGTTTCTAATGTTTTATTTTATATAATTTTTCCGTAATTATCCAGTTTAATGCTTTTTTAGACAAATGCTTCTAAACAGTCTCATGAATCCCTCATTATGTTTCTTTCACTTGTTCACATATAAAATAGAAAAATTCGCCACCTAAAAAGGAGTAATTGTGCGCAATGTTTCCTTGATGAAGAAATAAATATACACAACGTAGAACGAGCTAAATAAAGGGCAAGCATATGCAAGAAGACTAGAAAGAGGAAGGTTGGTTCAGATAGCGGGTTAGAAAGATAAAGGAAAAAAATAGAACAGCAGCGAGATAGAAAGCGATGGTGGAAAAGGGGGATGAAATTCGAGAGAGATCGTACGAGTACATGGAACGAGGAATGCAAATGGACAATAAACCGCCCTTTCGTCCACCGTCTACCAACGGTATATCACCGGTGACACCCGTACTTTTAGTTTATGCCGCATGCATAAGCGGCGTTTCGCATCAGGAGCGCAATGTCCGTGGTGATTCTTGTTCCCGGAGGAATCCTGTGGATCTCGGCCTAGTTCCTCTCTCCCGCTCGTCCCTTTTTACACCGCCCTCGACGGGATTAAAGAGATCCCTCCCCGAATCACCTCTCTCTCTCTCTTTCCCTTTCCGTGCGGACGACGTAGGCGAATTCTCTTAGAATTTTCGTCAAGCCGGAAAGTCGATAATTCATGGACCGCGCCTGTCCATGGAAAAGCCCGGATTCGCTTTACGATTTATTATATCATAAATTTTAAATACGTTATATTCTCGCGGTTTACGGAGTGAATGAAAAATATTCGAATGATCGAAATTACGCGACGATGATCGCGGCGCAAAATTAGACACGTGAATTAGTAGCGCGAATGCCTTTTTTTTTTACTTGGGCTTCGTAACTCTCACTTGCAACGTAACGCGATATGTATTGTGCCAATATTTATTGTCCAGCGAGCGCAGACTCATGAGTGATAAAGTAATTACCAACGCTATCCAATACAAGGGACAAATGGTTGCGCTGTACGATTATTCTCTGTACATTTGCCGCTCGGTCTTAACATAAATATCACGAATAAAATTGCGAATGCTACTAAAGTCGTACTACACAATTTATACATGCCATTCTAATAGCATCGATGTATCTTTATTTTCTCGCATATGAATGATGACTAGTATAATGACGCACGCGGTCGCAGGCAATAACACGTGTGAGAGAGAATTACTGGCACGCATATTTCCACAATATTTTGGGATTACCGCCGCGTTACAAATGGATATATTTTTTTTATCGAAAGAAACGTCATGAGAATATCTTAAGATATTTCGTAAATATATAGATTCGCAATCTTTATGCAATCTAGAAGATTTGTATTTTAGATTATTATTTTTAGTGCTAAATTCTTTGTCAAATTATAATTTCATGTGACGTATAAAATTGCCCCATAAAAACGCATATAATATTAAAAATAGTTCTGCAACTTTAATATAACCCACACTAATTAATATAACGCAATTAATTAAATCAATTGACAAAAACTTATATACATTATATTTTTAAATTAATAAAAAAAGAAGTTACTTTACCACTTTCAAACTTGCGTACAGAAAAATATCAAAAGTTATTATAAATATAAATTCTTTTACTCGCATGTATAAAATTATTTAAAATCGATCATTACACAGCATATATATATACGTCTCATTTTAATTGTTTATAATCTAGGTGTAAATTTCATAAGTTACATAAAAATTTCTGTACTTTAATTACCGCGATACCAAACGTTTGCCAGGCGCGCATTAGCATATACAGGAATCTGGACGTCGTTAAAAGTTTGTCACGCGTGTGTATGCTAAAATATAACCGCGACATATCTCGTCCGGTCGTAAGATTGATCTTGATCCCGCGCCTCTCATGAATTAAGCGCAAAGCGTGCATGTCACTCTTCGCGCAACGACTTAAGATTACCATCAAGAAGTTTAATACGCCTCAATGAAAAGCATTGGAACCGCTTTCTCCGCACGCGCGCCTCTACATAACTGCGCCAGACAGATGTTTCCTGATGTCTCTCGATAACACAAAAATGCTGTAGCACGGAATAATCGCGACTGACAAGGATGCTGCTCTTACTACGTATGTAAAATTTCTTTTTCTCTATGAATGATACCTAACAATTAAATACCATACGTATTGTTAAATTTATTAAAACGAGATTGTGTTAGAAACATTTAATTACTAATTTGCAAATAAATAATTCTCTCATTTAATCCTTAATAGTCATTTTATTTCGAAGAAAATAGTGTTAAATAAATATGTGCAGGTAAATTGTAAAAGAAAAAGCGTTCGTGTGTTGTAAATTTCCTCTGTGCTGTGGAAAAACTATACATACATATATAGATATAGAACACATGTACATAGATATTAGCACGATGCTGCGATTCAATGGTCTTAGTATTTCAAAGGGATTACGGTACAGTCTGAATGCTGAACGTTACGTTCCAGGAAGTAAGTCACTCCGCGAATTAACGCGGAACATCTTGATAGCTTAATCGTTGATAAATATATACGAATTATTTAAACGAAGAGAGGCGTTCTAACTGCCTCAATTAAATTGCAACCGGCGATAACTCGATGTGAATGAGCTGTGCATGCGATTCTCGTGAAATATGTCTGTGATGCTTCAGTACTGGAGACAGAGGACAATGCGAATAAATGTGCATCCACGAGCGCATTTGATAGTAACCCCCCCTCCCCCCACACACACACACACACACTCGTAATGGCGATCCATTAATTTGTTCATGTGAATAGAAATGACTCTATCATGAAAGTTAAAGCGAATTATCTTACCTTCTGTGTAAACATACGGAAAATTAGCATTACAGTTTAGAAAAAAAATTCTCCTTCAGACATTATTTTCAATTATATTTTATCACATCACTATAGTATTTACTTTTTAATCTTTTTAGTCTCTCTTACTGTACACATTTTAAAAGATAAAACGTGGAAAATTTACAACACCTAGAATATTATTAAACGCATAATTTTTACATACATACAAGTAGAAATAGCTGTAAAATAATAATCATCGCGCGCGTAATCCTATGAAAAAAATAGCTGCGAGAATACGAAAGAGCCGAAGAGTTATTAAAAATAGGACTTTGAGCTATGCATCGATGAAGCATTGATTATTATAGATACACAACATCCACCGGAAGCCGTTAATAAATCAGGAAGAGCCTGATGTACGAAAATTGAATACTCATGTAAATTTCGAGAGGATTATATTCGATAGTAATAACGCGCTGATAGCTTTCCGCGCTATGGATACCGCTGTTGTACATGAGAGAACGCGGGAGAAAAAAGAAAAAAAAAAAAGGGGGAAGCGAATAAACCTCCATGACTTCCGATGAGTCTGATGAGTCGGTATGAGAACGGGACGAGAATGATGAAGTATAATAGCCGCCGGTAATTCAGCCAACGCACGCGAATAATAACGTACTGTACAAGTGCGAGATGTATATGCGTATTTTTTTTTTTTGCACTATAAAAAGGCACTGTTGTATGTGTAACATCAGATTGCATTACGGTGGAATAAATCTTGCGCCACAATGAATAAAGATTGTAACCTGAGTCGAGTTAGTAGAGTCGAATAAAATAATCAAAATCGTTGAACGAGTAGAATAAAATAATAATTATCTTGCAAAAAAAAAAAAACTAACGAGCAATATATAAATGTATAATAAAATATATTGTAATATTACTTGTTCGAAGCTATTCGATTAATATAAAATTATTGTAGAACGTGAGAGAAATATAGAGAATATTAATTTCATTTTAGCAATTGCATATGCTTCTTTCCAAGACGCTCTTTGTTACATGAGACTACACATATATGAGAACTAATGTACACACACACAAAGATATACACACGTCGAATCTCTCGTCACAATTGCGATACACATGCGCACTAACGCGAGCAATGCAGAAATGCGCGACTTTGCGGTTAATCTCTCAAGGCAATTTTGCATCTGGGCGAGCGCGATGAAAGCCGCGACCTTAGATACATGTGCTCGTATATAATGTTACTGTACGTCTTCGCGCGCGCATGTATGTCGCGTATCTCTGTATGCAAATATTTAATTAAAGCAGCGACAGAGCGGCATATGCGCTCGTCGCCGGTATGTCCGCGCGCGCAGAGCGGTAGATAACAAGGATTGGGCATGCGGGAGGAATGAAAAGGGGGGGCACAAAATCGCGGAAACGACGGGGTGGAGGTTATTCCCGCACTGTAAATATATAATTATGCATGAGAATCGGTGTTGCTGAGTGCACTTTCGCGACCGCCATATGGGAACATATTAGCTGCATGCGCACTACGAAAACAAACAATAAATTATAACGCTTTATCGAAATAGAGAACAACATCCCCGCTACGACAGATCCACGAAAGATTCTGTTTCTAGGCAATTGAAATATGATGAGTTTAAACGAGTTTATAATATTGAGAGAG
This sequence comes from Cataglyphis hispanica, assembly GCF_021464435.1. NCBI lineage: Eukaryota > Metazoa > Arthropoda > Insecta > Hymenoptera > Formicidae > Cataglyphis > Cataglyphis hispanica. The sequence goes on from NC_065971.1 coordinate 598,345, forward strand.
TATTCGCCGAGAGAGAGAGAGAAAGTCTTCACGATTTTAATGCATTTAAATTTTTTTAAGAGTTTAGTTAATATTTGAACAATTTTCGATTTTTATCTTAACGGAGGAAGGCAATCTGGTTGCTTTATGCTTCCGGATTCGTGCTCTCACGCTCGTGCGTTCAGATTCTTTGCCGAGTTCATCAACAAGCGTCTTAGAATTCCACGGAAGAAGATGCTTTAATTTTAATCATTTTCAAACGAATCTATGCATATCCCTCATGGACCATAAGTTGTAATTGGACACGCGTGGTAATTATTATCTATTGACCAATGCAAGACCCCCGTGACCCCAAAATACTAAAGGCGATGTTATTTATTAAGAAAAAGACAAAGAGACAAAGATAGATAAATAGAGATATGAGGTGGAAAACTCAGTCTGATAATGCCCCTCAGAGCGAGAATTCTGGATATGAAAATTTTAGAATAAATTTTATTTTTGAAAATGAATCTTCAATAAATAAAATTTTTCATAACTTTTTTGCTATTTCTTTTTTTTTAGCTAAACTCTTTCTCCCTCTCTTTGTGTTTCTTTTCTCAAAATAAATTAAGTCAATTACATTATGTTCTGTTCAATAAATACCGCGCGAAAGTGCACATTAAAGCGCACTAGAGAACCCAATTTCCATACCCTTCATCAATTTATCATCTTTTATTACTGTCAGCCAAGGACGCATCTCAAAAGGACATTCAATTTCATTGATATTAAGGCAAACGGGCGAGAGATTTCGCGGAACTCCTGGAATTTCTCGAAGTATGCAATCGACTGCTGCGCGGATACCTTTGAAGTTTGCGATCGCCTTTCAACGAGCCGTTCGCACGAGAACAGTTAAACGAAAATTCCCAGTTTTGGCATAGATTGTCAATACTATTTGCAGACAATGACAAATAACTCGGAGCGAGCCTGCTAAAAGCAACGATTTCATAATCTCGAATAAAATATCGAATTCTTCGAATTTTTGACACACCGTAGACAAGACAACCTCGCACTTTTGCATATCGCAAATAAACGCGCAATCACGCTATAAAATATCGTGAAAATTTCAACAATTTAAATATATTTCTGAAAAATTCAAATTACAAACTCGGCATATCGTGTCCGTTAAGTGACGATTCAATCTACTATCTTAAATGTCGATTCAATATGTTACTTAAATTATGTTGCAAATATTTACATCTAAAATCATCTTATAAAGTGAAAAATTTACGAAGCTTTTAATGGCTTTAATAGTTTAACATTTTCATCATGTTTCGCAGCGTCTACTGCGAGGCACGATAAATTCAAAGTTTCAGCCTCGATTAAGATAGTAAAATGGGCTTTTATTTGAAATGGTTGCTTTATTGAACAAAGTTAAAAATATCTGTTTACAACGCGCAAGTATAAGCGACGCATTATTGCGAATAAAAAAAAAATCAGCTTAAAGAAACGGTAATATCAAGAGACATTATATTCAAGATGGGACAAGAGTAAACAAGAAAAGCAGACCGCGAAAATAGACAATGAAAAGAACAGCATGGACATGGTCGGTCGGTTATTAAAAGAGACGACAAAGATGAACGGGGGGAAAAATAAGAGTTTGCTTCAATTTGGCGGAGAAGCCAAGCAAGAGTCACCATGTCTCGGCTCGTTTAATATGCATTTTCATTAATTCCACGCACTAAAATGCGAAACGACATCGTCGCCCGGCCCAGTTTATGGCATCATCCTCCTGTCGTTATTTTCCTTGCATCCCCAAATCCCCGCCGTTCCTTCTACGCGTCGCGTTACTCCTATACGACGTTCGCTCACCCCTGTACGCGCGACTATACGTCCAGCCATTTGCGGTCTACATCTGTTTCTCCATCCTCGTCTCCTTCACCACTCTGATTTATAGCTCGTGCTTTTAACTGCGGTTCGCGGGATGCTAGTGAAACGAGGTTTGAGGGAGCCGCCCGCGTCGCATCCCCGTCGCGGTCGCTCGTCTACTCATGGAGCTATCTTCGCCCACTGCCAGCCGTAACAAGCCACATGATCCAGATGCTCCGCGAGCTTTTATTCCGACGTTATCATACTGACACGCGCGCTCGCATAACACAACGACATTCTATGCATGTACGTGAAATTCGCGCGGAGGAGAACCGGCTCTCTGTTTATCGCTTCGCGGAAACGCGTCGACGAGAGACACGCGGCTGCGCGGAATTCAGCTTACAACTTGCTTTTATTAACGGCGCATATGCGCTTTAGTGCCGTTCAATTTCTCGGTGAGTTAATCTTTCGGCACGTAACGCACCGTTCTTTGCTCGTTCAGATGTGAATTCATAATATGCATATCGATCGTATCCGGTTGTATTTTACAGTCGATAATACTCGTGCTCACGACATTTCTTTTCATCTCGAACAAATTCTTTAAATGGATTCGTATTTCTTTTCGAGAGATAAAACCATGCAAATATTATAAAAAAGCCGAATATATGAAAAATATACAAATTCTTGTATGCGGTAAATCGAAATTTAAGAAAATAAAGAGTTAAGACTCTATTATAAATTAAGACTCGAGTATCGCCGCAAATATTATAACACAACATACATACCTGTAGCTCCCGCATGTTTACATACGCGTTGCAAACAAACTTCAAGGCTACATGCCAGCCGATGTATTGTCACGCGCTTTAAGATAAAAATATAAGTAAATCATTATATCGAATAATTTAACGCTTTATAACTTTATGCTAAATATCGGTTCTTCGCATTTTTAATCGATTGTTGCTATATAAATTAGTACATTACAGTATTATTTAAGTCATTCAATCCGGCAATTGTGTTATTTTACTTTCTCAATCTGGAAATGATAAATTATATACTGGAAAAAAATTTTATTTTAGTTACAGAATGTGTTTGATTTAAGTTTACACATATAGTTATTTTTTTTTTTTTTAATAATAGACCTAAAAAATATTTCAAATATTTCAAATTTATCTTATTCATAAAATATTTAAAAGATCTATAAATTAAGAAGATAATAACTATTATAAATAACTTTATATATTACAATAGATTTCATATTAATTAAATGTATATAAGGCTCTGTAATAAGAGAAATTTAATATAGAATGACTTTATACAATTATAATAGAATAATTGGCTATTTCAAAATTATTACACATGTAACACCTTGGGCAATAATCGCACCGATTACTAGTCGATATATCGTATATACATATTACTGTTCTCAAGACTCTTGAAAATGCCAACAATAAATTAGCTTTCATTACACTAGCTATGATGAATAGCTTGTGTGCGTGAAGTGACTCGTCGGCGACCTAACTCGCTACGTCAAGCCTCGCCATGAGAGGAAGCTAATAGCATGTTTCGCGTTGAATATTCAGACCCTCCCCATACATATCACTTCATAATTGTTCCATCGCGCCGCGGACAAGCACAATAACGAAATGGTCGTCCTTTCGCCGGCGGTGTGTCTTTCGATCGCATGCCTCTCTATTTCTGCCTCGTAATACTCTACGGCTGCGAATATAAGCCTACAAATGTTCAACAATTCATTGCCTTTTTTATTGCGATCCGATAAGATATCGCAGCGTTCATGTTGCGTGTCTTTCGCCAACTGTTTACTATTATAACATACACGTTTGCGCTCTATGATTCTTATATTATAATATTTTCCAGTAATATGAATTATAAAATTTTACAATGTCTATCTGTTTCTCTGCACATTATTAAATTACATTATTATATTAATATTTTTATATTAATATTTTATTATTTTTATATTAATATTTATTAAATTACATTATTATATTAATATACGCAAAATGTTCACAGAGAATGCGCGTCGAAATATATAAATTTTTTTAATATTGTGATAATACATTGTGGTGACGTGCAATGTAATAAGAACACCAGCAGTAGTACAAGTCTTTTGTCTATGGCTTATGACATCATATAATTTTTGCATTTTTATCACAAATATTTTGACACAAAATATTATTATAATAATATAATTGTCAATAGAATGATAGAATGCAAAGATGAGATTGCTGTCAGAAAATTCTATAACGGAATTGAAGAGAAAAATACGTCTCACACACACATAAATTCCTTCGTAAATATGCATGGTTGGCGAGTGTAAAGCAAATGACGAAAAAATCTTTTGCAAACGAATTTTTTGATTTTTTTTATACACACCAATGTAATATCTCGCTCAATACGCTGTCAAGTACGTGATGAGCCCTCTTATTTAAGCTCTCTTATCTTTCGATTATTTAATCTGCTCTTCACGTTTAATTCCGCTGGCATTTATGCCATCTTGAAAAACTTGAACGTGAGAGATATTCTTGAAAAAATAGACATCAAGAAAAATAGCGAGAGGATTATTTATAAGAGATATAACTTGTCAGCACGAGAATACGACTCAGACACAATCCGAAAATCGGGGAACAGTATTTCAGAAACGATAAAACCGCCGTCTCTACTTATGCAACATTTTCTATGCAAACGGTGTCCTTATGTTGCCTTTGGCTTACGAATTCGCCCGACGTGTTCTTGACGTCGAGGGCATTACGCATCGGCGCTGTATAAGCTTTTCCTCGGATTCGAATGTGAAAGTCTTCGAGTACGGAATGGATTCATGCAAATTCGATAATACCGACAAATCGTTCGATGGATAAGTTGGCAAAGCGGCTGGGAGTCCAGGACGTTGCCGGAGACTTCAGGAAACTCGAGTGTGGATTACCTAGTTCGTACGACTTATCGGAGTTTCCCCCGTTGTTCCGCGAGTTAGTACTCCAAGGGTTATGAAGGATCGGCTCGGCGGGAGGGGCGAGCGGCTGGACAGACGATTAAATACAAAGTTGCAGAGCGATTGTTCATTTCGATATATTTATGACCGGCGCGAATTTTCTGTAAGATCTTCCGGGTTGAGATACGACTTTATGCGTAAACTAAGCCGCTATCTGCGACTATTTCCATTACGCAGGTAGCGGCTTAATTTACATAATGTTGTGCAGGGCATTAATTATGCAGTTTCTTAATCACGCTGTAAATAATGTTAATAAAAGTTTAATAAGTTTTAGTAACTCAAAATATCCTATATTAAGCGCCGTTTACAGTCTAACTCTTACTGTAAGTCACGTTTAAGAGCTTTATATAATAGTCGAAACTTTTGGTCTGTTTACTTTATCGTTTAATAGTATACGATTGTATTTTTCAACAAGAATAAATTTTGCAACAAAATTTCACAAATTTTACAAATACGATATAAACCGAAAATATCGTTTAACCGCAGTTAATCGTCTAGTATGTCTAAAAGGAAAACAATTAAAATCTTCCGACAGAGTTTCGTAATTAGCGTCGCGACAAATCAGCCTGCCGCGCGGCACGCGCTAAACACCGTGCCTGCGAGACAAGTGACGAGATAATAATCAGTCATCCTAGGTACCACACGAACTCTTCAAACCTCGAGGGGGCGAGAAAAGTTAGACTCTATGAATCACGAAGCACACCCTCGACGCCTCTCAGCCCCAAGATCGGTCCCCTCGGCGCTTCTTCGTGGCTAAAGAGACGGCTGGACCGTCTGGCTGTACCGCGCGCGCACCGGTTATATGAGTCATTAGTCACTGTCCCCGGCAGAGGTGACTTACTTGGATTTAAAATTAATGGCGCGGGTTTTGCGATACTCGCGAGAAGAATTTTTGCTGCACTTACATTCGCAAACGTCCGAGCAAGGTCGAGGGAGAAAAAGCGACGAGAGGGATAGCGCGAGGAAGAAGAGGTTGGTAGTCATAAAGAGAAGCTAAAAGAAATAAGGGAAGAACGGTAGAGTCAGCCTGCCGAGCCCCCGGTTTACGGGGTGCGGTTGGGCAAGAGAGAATAAAACTCGGGAAATTTTTATTAATAGTCTTACGGCCGACCATCGCGCGCCGGAACGAATACTTCCCGTAAGAATAAAATTAACATGGGAAAGATATCGAAGCGTCTGCAAGTGTCACAGATATATTTTACCTTCTTTCACGGACTATTGTATTCTTATCTTTAAGACGAAGAATTCCTTTCGCCGTCGCGAATATTCCGCACGACGGAATACATTTGAAAGATCCAAAAATTGGTATATGTATTTTCATGTAATAAAAATACATAAATAAATTAATTTATTATTAATAAATTAATATATTCCTCTTTCACTTATTTTATTCCTTTTTTTTTTCTTCTTATATATTTTTCTTCTGCCTTCTCATAAATTTATCTTTTTAACTGATAATTACATATAAAAACATAATTGTTCTCCAAATAATTATTATCATAATTGCAATAGATATAAAAATATACAAGTAAAAAAGCAATTATTTTTTTCTTTTCTCTGCAAACAATTTTTTCCAATCTTTTTTTTATGCAATATCCTTATAATATTACGCTGCGAATGTTCAGTACAATTGTACCAAAACATGATCAAATAATGTTATGCTCAAATAAAATAAACGACACGGAAACGATGTGAAATTCAATGATCAAAACCTCCATTAAAAAATCTAAATTTATTTCTTTTGATGAGCACTATGAAAGAAGCTTGGCACAAATAGAAATGCATGCGCTCGGGCTCACAAAGTGCGCAATGTGAAAAGAGCCGGTGCATTAAGTTCAATGCATTTAACGTGCAGCCAACGGCTGTGAATACAATCGGGTCAGTGGCGGTGCTAAATGTAATTATTCTTTTCATGCATGCGGAATTTACATTCGCGCACTTACATCAGGTTCCGTTTCTTCAAGGCGACAGAGAAAAATGACTTTGTACGCGTTGTCAAGGAAGTGCCTCGCGCGAGAGGGAGGGGAGAGGGGAATCCACAAATAACGAAGAATCTCATCCATAACTGCTGCACGTTATAGGAGATTTGCGGAATAGTTCTCGTCCATTGATCGTTTATCGCGAACGGTATGTGGGATCAAAAATTGCCGACAGTATCGGATCACAACTGCCGGTATTGTTGATAAATAACTTATTGGTTCGACAGTTTTGACGATAAAAGATGGTTTTTTGCGTGAATTTTGTCGCGCCACGGATTGTGCAACACCACCGAATATTGACTTTTCTACGCTTACGAAGATACAATTGTGTAAACGCATCTCGATTGCTATGTTTTATATAATTTCAAATAGTAATTCGCAATAACAAACTGCTTTTAATCTCAATCAATTTGATCTGCTTATGAGTATTGAACGTTTGAAGTTCAAAGAGAGAACGTACTCTTGCCGCGCTAATACATAAACACTGTAAAGGCTGAGGATAAGCGTACATATACACATTTGTAATTTTACTTTTCATATCTATAAAAGAAGCACATTAAATGAAAATTTCGTTGCATGCGTATATGCATATCTGATTAGAGAGAGAGAGAGAGCTCCTCTTAATCCAATATAATCTACTTAGAATATTGCACATTTTTATTCAATTATGTAAATATGTAGTCTCAATAATTGTCAGTATTGTAAATTTGTCCTTTCAAAGTCGTACACTAATCAAATGATTGCATCTAGAGAGGTCTCCAAAATATCTCATGTACACACGTGACAGAATAATTGAGGACAGAAATTACTGAGTTAAAATCCGGCATAGAAATGGACCCCTCCTGGAGACCGCGGGGACGGTTCGAGCCGGGGTTAATAAACACGTAAGTCACCGAGGGGTTGGTAAACGCGAACAGTGGCAAGGCGAGAAGGGAAGCAGCTAAAGCATCGTTAGCCCGAGCTCCGAGCTATTCACTCGCCGCGAAATAGTTTACATCAAGTTACCTCCGACTGGTCGACACTGGGAGTGGTGGGACACGTATTTAAGTGTCACAACTCACAAATGTGCGCAAGGAGCTCTGGAGCCGCGCAATAGGTACTCGACGGAATGGAGAAAGCACCGAGCGCGATGTAGTTTGTTAATTGTTACGGAAAGTTCGCGTACTGTGTGTTGTACCGACCTCCGCAAGATTGCGGACGATATTAACGGCGCTTACAAACGCAAAATTGCTACCGCCCCTAATGTGTACGAGAACGCAAAATCTCGCGAACCACGCGAACACCTTTCGACACCATTCGATTAAATGCTACGACGTATAAGCAAAAATTTATATACAATATATAAACAATAGAGAAATTAATGAAAAGATCACAACTTGTTGCTAAAAGATTTATTAATCGTTATTCGTCAAGGAGAATGTTGAATGAATTTTCACGAGGACAAAGTTTGTACCTGCTCAGACAAATCAATATAAAAAAATTTTAGAAGAAAACATTCATACTGCAACTGGACATAAATAAAAGTTTTAATACGTTGAAAGCCGTAAGAGTATTACTTAGTATTAGTGTCATCCACAACATTCACATCCGAAATCGCTACTTCAGCGTGATGCGATGAAATGGACATGTAGTCAAAAGCATTCTAACGCCATGAAATACGGTACACACGAATCGTAGAAATTCAATTCGGATAATCTTTGTTGCGGCAGCGTATAATGTTTATCGCATACTCATGTAAACGATTCGTTAAACAGGAATACATATGCGGTTAAAGTCTATGGGAAAATGTACGAAACATAATGTTTATTTGCGTGAAATAGGATAATCAGAAATAATAATGCGTTTATAATTTCTTTCTCTAATAAATATTTAACAGAGAATATAATTTTGCAATAAAGAAAAAATATCTCACAAAGTAATATAACTGTAAATTTTATTTTTATGATTATATTATTGCTTATTGAGCGGAGAAAAATATGCTGTGTCGTTCGATACACATCTCTGAACCTTTTTTATCAACTTTATTTTACGCTTCAGCAATTTGCGGCACGTCAGCCTTATTTAAATTTGAAAGAAGCTTTAGGAACCCCTATCGATAAAAAACACGAAATGTCTCGTCGAGACTGATCAAATAAGCCTCAAAGAAGAAAGGTGGATGATCCTGATTGAGAGAAAATGGGTAGAAAAGGAAGGGATGTAATGTAAATCGCAGCTCGTTTGTTCGAGGTTCTGATCGAGGTTCTAACCGCCCTCATCTAGCTGCTTCTCAGGATGTTGGAAAACGAAGCTGTTAAACGGATCAACGAGCAAACTGTCGAAAGCTCATGGGTTCCTTGATACGATTAAAATTAGCTAATCAAATAGCATGATGCTTACACTCAATAACCGTAATTAGTAAAATGACACATTAAATCCCTTCTATCAAAAAAACTAAAATGTATTTATTATGTATTTAATTAAGTGTACTTAAATTAATGCAATATAAGAATATTTACATAAAAAAATATATAATAAAGCATATATATTATAAAAAAAATTAGATTAAAAATATATATAAATATTATAGATATTATATAAATATTAAATTTAAGAAATGTTTTCCGCCTTACGACGTTTGATAAGAGTTGCCTGAGATGACTCAGACACAGCAGTCTTTTGCATACACAATCTTTTTCATTTATAAATTTTAATCAGAATGCTCGAAATTTAAATAAAGCTAACGTAAACTTGCTGGAAATAACACAAATGAATAGGTACAACGAGGAAAGCCACTGGAATAAACGGTCGGCTTATGAATAGCATGGCGTCGCTGTACGCGAACGTAACCGCAATAAATGCTATTTAACATTTAATCTTCCATTTTAACGAGGTAGTTAAGCACTATAACGTTTCCTGTACGTACGGAATTTTAAATCTGAACTTTTGCTTAATCGAGCTATATCATTCCCTAAAAAACTCTCAGAGCTACAGTATCATATAGATAATACTGTTTTACACTGCTTATATTTTTCACTCATCTCATACACACACACACACACACACACGCACGCACGCACGCACGCACACACACACACACGCACGCACGCACGCACGCACAAAATATTCTAAGTATTCAACTTTTTTATTAATATAATATGTGTGGATTATGTGTAAAAGTGGCTTTCTTATATTAAGCTACTTTAAAAAGAATGTGACAAGAACTTTATAACTTTAACGATACGACCAACGTTGATATAGAATTATGAATGGATCATTCCAGCAAAAAGTACTGATCCAAAGTACGTGTCGAGAGCCGCTGCATCTAGCTCAGCGGAAATACGATTGAAAATAAGAAAGCGTTAAAGTGACTTCGCGGTTTACTATGATGCTCTTATTATGTCTTTCTGCACGTATTGTTTGATCGATTGTAGATACGACGTGATTAAATATGGTCTTGTGCGTTTTTCTTCTGCTCCATTTCTGCGTAATAAATTGTAAGAAATATTCATGATAGGTATTTATATTTTTTGCAATAGAAATTATCTCATATATTACGAAAGTAATTAATACGTCACGTCCTTCTAATTATACGCTCGCCTACTATTATCGGATCAATGAATATCCTCTTATAAAGCCTGATGTGACACTAAACTTCATTATCGCGTAAAAGAAAATTTTACTATTTTACTTATTTTAGTATTATCGCGCTACTATTTGTGTCTATAATGTAATATATTTATGATAATTTAAATGTAATACTGACGTTAAAATGGAATCACGTATCATATTGAAAATTCAAAATAATTGTTACATTACATTTAATTGCGAAATAATTCGGATTTTACTTTAAGACACTTTACTTACATCCAATAATATTTGATAAATATAAAAACGTTCTTATTTTTCTAAAATAATTATTCTAACGAGATCCGAATTTGCAATAAATGTCTCATCCACTAAAACTTTTTATCTTCGAGCAAACTAAGTAAATAGATAACTAAAGGGACCACGAAGTTTCGCAATGCGAATGCTGTCGGAGAGATGGTGAATGGTCGGTGAGTACGGTTGGGGACAATTAGGGCGGTTTCACCGACGCAGGAAGTGACATCAGGTTGCCGTGTACCCTCGAGGCCATTGTTCGCGACACGTACAACCCGCGTTGCCTCTCGACTACTTCCCACTAGGCCCCTCTCACGTTCCCCTGAAACTGTCAACCATCCTCACGGGGCGAACCTGGTGCTGACCTACAAAATGCAGCAGCTTGTCGCGACCGGTTGGCAACGGTTTGCGACAGTTACGTGAGGAACCGTCGCCACCGCGTCCTAACTGGTTGCGACTTGGTTATTGAGATACCAGACTGGTGTATTCATGAAATGTACTGGAAATCTGAAGAAAGTCGAGGAGAGCCGAGCTGTCACCGATTCACGCACACAATTTCTTGTGACACGGCAAAATGAGACAATCAAAATCATATTCTATTATCATTTTATCATTTTATTGTCAAATGTCTTTCTATTATAAAAATCGATTAATTAAAAAATTTCAGTGTAATGTTTTTTGCTGTCTTTTACTTAACGAAACTGAGAATATAATTATTTCTATTTGTATGGAATGCATGAATTTCTTTCGACTTATCAGTAATTGAAGTTGAACATTCGATAGACCGACACGCGACTAAACTCACAATGGTGTAACGATGGCTTCTAAAGATAACATTCTAGGTTCTAGATTTAGCTAACTACACTGCTTTTTACTTTAGCCTCGACGGCATTTTGGGGGAATCATCCCTTTAATTAAGTCTCCAGGGAAAAAGCTTTTCTACGATTTCGTGCGACGGAAACTGGGAGAAAATGCGAATTCTTAATAAAGAAACTAATTCTATTTTTATCATTTGATTCTTTTTTTCCAAATTTATCTTAATCTTGTTATTTTCTTTTCCAACATTTATATTTACACATATATATATATATATATATATATATATATATATATATAGATTTTATTATTTTAACTTTAATTTAATAAAAAAAAATATTCTCGAGAAAAGGTAGAGATTAATGCAATCAGTCTTATTATGTCTATACAAACATTAGATATATTTTTTGTTAATTATAATTTAATGTTAATTACAATTAATTGTAATTAATTACAATTAATTGCAATTAAAAGAAAGAGAATTTTATAAATAAATTCAGACTTATATTTCAATCTATTATAAGATACGTTTACCAAATATCAAATAGTGACATAATTGTAATGTCAAAGTCAATTTCACGATGCCTCGATCCAATTTGCACGAACTAGCAAATAATCGCGTGTTTTGCTAAATGAGAGAGAGAAAGGCAAATTCTAGACGTGTATATTCATCTAGAATGTAGAGATAATACTATATATACAGTAGATGAGCACGAAGACGGACAATAGGCAATTAGCATATCCTCTCAACGTGATGTTTGCGCGCGTGTATACACGCGCGTTATTATCGTTGTTCTTTGACGAAATATTTACCAAACTATCTCCGCATTATGATATAACACGTGATGATATGTAACGCGCAAAATCATGCCCTTTGAATTTAAAGCACGAACGATATAAGAGCGAACGAGACACGACGAGATTGCATCGGTCCCATGTGCGTTTCTACCATCGTATTCACGCGAATGCTTCTATATGCTGTAACTATACCACGAAATGAGGTTCCATCTCGGATCGTTCTGAAATATTATCGGCCGTAGACTAACTATGAAAGACGTCTTCCCTAATATCGCGCGATATCGCGGGAAAGCGAGTTTCGTTGAACAAAATGCGCCTCGTACTGTGATTCGCGCACAATCACCTCGGTGCATAAGATGAAAATGTGAAAACGTCAACTATAATTTGGTCGCTTTTGTAACGAAAAAATTGCGAGACATTTACGGACTATCGCAAACGAACGAGAGCCGCGCATACAATATTCCACAGTAAATAGTATTTCCAAATGTACAAAATAAAATAAAATGTATATAATGACAGTAATCGGACTAAATTTACATATGTAAAGAGGAATTTATATTGCTGGAGAGCGAAAACGTAGCCTGTAAAGAATTACGTTCCATATTATGTTTTAAAAAAGCAGAACATTCCAGCTGTAAATTAAACAATAAAAGTAGCATTATGTACTTATATTTAGAAAGAAACTGCTCCGTGAATTTCAACTTTTACTCTCAGATGTCAGTGATGCGAATAGATTGCGTTCTTCTCGACTTTAGTAATCCTCTTATATCCTCTTTCCTGTTTTGCAAGCAGTATCTTGTTAAGAGAAAAAGTTTAAAGTTAAAATACAAAATTTAATTATTTCTTGTATATATATATATATATATATATATATATATATATATATATATATAATGAATTTTCCAAAGAAGTACGTTTATCGTATTTTTCATTATGTTTTGGAGATAAATGGATTGCTCTCATAGTATGTATTATATATTCTTGAAACGATAATATTTTTATAATATTCATCAGCGAATCGAAATATTTTTCGTAATTAAATCAGTATCAAGCACAAACTCGTTTAATTGTTTAATTCTTTTAATTCCACAATCTGATATATTTTTTCCTCGATTATAAATTTCAAAGTAAATAAATTCCAAAATTTCTGTTTACTAATTATCCCGCAGCGCTGCAAATTATTTTCAATAAATGTGATATAAAAGCAGAACAATTAAACGGTTACAAAAACCTGCCAGAAACGCCACGCGATAAACGTCGCACGATTCTTCCTTAAAAACTGCGCGTTTCCGCGGGGTGCTATGGTCAAAGTCAAAAGGCGGAAGGACCACAGACTCGGATGAAGGTAGATTAAACATTTTTGAGTCGCGCCATTAAGCTCGGTAATAACGAATTTTACTACTCCGGAGCACTACTCCCCAACCTCCTGGACTTCCGCGCGCCAAGTTAATTACTTTCTCGCTCTGAGGACTTTAACCTCTCTTCTCATTTGTTTGAATATCCCGAGCCGACCTGCCGAGACGCGCGCGGATGCGTCTTCTTCGCTCCTCCTTGCCTTCATTGCGTTTACCTTCTTACCCTGTGATATTACCGCCTTTATTAGTCTTTAGCTCGAACAGGTCCTCGAGCACTTTTTGAACTTCGAAGCTTCTGCCTCCTCAGTTTCACGATGTCAAATACACTTAAGCCAAGTATTAACACGTCCAACCCATGTTGCTCAGCGTTAACTTACACATCGGATACAACTTACCCGCTATATTCTTTCACACAAAGTATATAAGGGTACTAATGTACCTCAACTTTCAAGTACATTTTGATAAAAAATGCAACATTGCGTTTTGAAATTAACAATATAATTATATGTATACATATATATATATACATTTATTTAAATATATAATTTTTTAAGACAGCATTATAACTCTTTTTTTTTATGCTTAATATTTCGTCAGAAGTTAATCTAATTAAATATTTTTACGTTTTCATTTTCATTCAAAGAGTATTCTTTTTTCCAACTCTCTGAATATTTTCTGAATCTTTAATATTTTCTTATCAATAACTATAATTAATATGAAGCATATAAAGTAAACAGGTCAATGTTTGCGCCGTCTTTATTTAGAGATTCACCATATTTACAAGATATCTTGCATGATCTGAATATTTATTAGATTAGAACTCGAGCAAATTCTCTAACAGTTCTCAAAATTCGAAGTTTGTAGTTTGCGTTCTCAATTTCAAACTTCAAATAAACATATTTCCATCAAGTGCCAAGAAGTTCCGTTACCTAGCGATATTTTTGCATCAACATGCAGTAACATTGAAATTATTAATTTTTTAATTAATATAAATTAATCTTTTTAATTTTATTTACAAAATAATAATAATAATGACATTTTCATATGAAGAAAATGTTTCATATAACAAAATTTCTATACATAATTTTTAGCGCCACTTTAAATAATAATTAAGATATATTTTGTGCTCAATTTACACTTCTCTTATGCTTTCCAATTTATTCGGTATTGAGATGCAACTAATCACAAAGTTCACTAACTACAAATATATCAGAAATATACATATATACATATAAATTATAAAAAAAAGAATATATTTAAAAAATATTTGAATTAATAAAGAGATTTTTATGTTTTTTGTTCCAATATTCTACTAAACCAAGGATCTGGATTTATAAAAAATAAATAACGGTCTGTCAAGCAGTAAGATTTATCGCCGACAATTATGGACCGGTGTATATCACTGAAACCTTAATTCAGATGTTGACGAGAGAAAAAATCTAGAGAGTTTTGGACCGTCGCATGTCGTTTATTAATTACAGGAATCCGCTCCATGCCTACGACGAAGTGACGCAGCGAAAGAATTCAGGACGAACTGCGTGATTGGCGAATAAATCGGCAGATTAAGCGAGGAAATTCTCCCGGCGGCGACAGGACGAAAGAGAAACGACGGGGTGGGTGTCGATGGTGGGGAGGATTGTCGGAGGAAGGGCGGAGGGCTAGGTGGCGAGAGGGTGGAAAGCTCAGCCTGCGGGCCACGAGGCAATATTTTCACTTTGCCCTCATCATTCTCTTCTCTTTTTCTTCTGCCTCTCTTTCTTGCTTGCTCTTTTTCCTCCCCTTCCCTTCTCGTCCACGTATCCCCTTTCTCTCCCCATCCCGCGTTCGCGCTCTTCTTCGTCCCAATCGGAAGCTGCACGCCAAATGAAAATCTATCGATCGCCGTGCCCTGTAGGCGGATTTAATTTAATTTGCCACAGTGTTGTCGCCGAGACTACCAAGGGGAGAGACAGTCAGTGGACGCTGTTGCTCGTTAAGCCGACCGCATCCAAGCACTTTTATATTCCCTCGCGGAGGCTGGCTGATGCGCGACTTCTAAGAGCTCGCGGGCGTGCCATTAGTTGCGCAAAGCAATAATCGAAAATTAAAAGGGCAACAATCTAAAGACCGTCGAGAGCCAATTTGTCGCAACCCTCTTTCGCATCTCCCGACGGATTAATTAACCACACGTAAGAAGTTAATAGCGCTATAGACAAAAATAAACATTAAAGTTTAACCGAACATCCATGGTTCCTTTTCGCATAAAAATATTACATATCGCATTACATTTTATATTATAATCTGCAAATATTACACTATTTGTATTTTGCAAAAGATTAAATAAATTTTATAATTGTTACTATGATATCAATCGTATTGTTTGCTATTAAATCAATTTTACGCTTTCTTATTCCACCGTAATTAGCCGTTTATTAATTTTTAAAGAACAAAATGAGAAATGGCAAAGTATAAAAAATATATATATATATATATATATATATATATATATATATATGTATATTAGATTTTACTGGCATCTTTTATTTATCTAATAAACTTTAACTTTATTGTGCTGTAACACGTAATCATAGATTTCTATATATATATATATATATATATATATATATATATATATATATATATATATATACATATATACTTAAATATGTACATAAAAGTCTGTGTACGTAATTCTAAGTAAAATCTAATAAATAAAATAACAGATCAAATTAATAATGTATTTTCTGCTGCATTTCCGGTATTTTCCATTAGATTGTTTTTTGTGTTACGACTCTGCCTTATTATTTCAAACTGCACTAAAGTTATCTCGCTCATTCAAAAATAATAAACCGTGAACTGTAAGTCTTTTCTCACAAATTGAAGCATGCAATTTCAATCTATCGATGAATATTTTATATTCACATAAGCTCTAATTCAAGAGATAATAATAAATATTAAATATATATTGTACTTTTCTATTATAATGTCTATTTTATCGTTATTCTTTCGCTAACAGAAATACAGACTTTCATATTCAATAGCTGAAGAAATTCCGCACAGTAAATGAAATAGTAAAAAGATTTTAGAATCTGCCTATAGAATAAAATCACCTAAAGCAACCACGTTGTACGCGACTACGATATTCAAATAAAACGTATGCGAGGCCAAATGTAGAGCAACTGAAACTTCGTATGCACGTTTCGAAAAGTTTACGGCGGAAGAGAGTTGTTTGGCCGTGAGAAAAACTTAGAGTTTTAGTCATCTTTTTGTGTCGTTACCGCGAAACACTTTGACGGAACGAGAAAAAAATTCGATGCGCCTGCAGCCGCACATAACTTTACGAAATATGTTTGAAATTCTCACGCAAGAGTTTCAACAGATATATATTCGATGATGAAATACATCATTGATGAAAAGCGCAGTTTTAACTATCAATGATTGATTGAAGAAAAAGTTTCTTATTATGTGCTAAAAAAATTGCTTCTAAAGTAATTTTTTTCATTTATACTTCTTTTATATATAATGAGCTTTGTAATCTCGTTTAGATCCAATAATAATATTCACAAAGTATATTTCGCCAATATATACACTACCCCTGACATAATGGATGCTAATAAACTATGGCATAATTAATCGCCTTGAGAAGTATCTAATTACAAAGAATATTGTTATTATAATAAAGCGGAATTAAGAAAAAAGATCAATTTCTGATATAAGCCATCTCTAAACTCAACTTCCATGCATTCTCCATGGCGTTAAGTATTGATTATGTGTATATTCGCATGTTCCTCCAATATGACATGAAAGCATCACGTATAATCATCTGTAAAATCATATTTTTTGAACATGAACGATAAACTATATAATGAAAAATAAACTATATATGTATATATGTATAATTTCATAGAATATATTTTACAGTAGCAGTTCTTCTGAAAACTTCATTGGACTTGGAAAGGTGAGAACAGTTTTCGCCATATTCGTCTTAGTTATGCAACAGGGATGTCGTGGTTACAGCCACAAAATGGAAAACCACCTGTAAAACTATTTCTTCGGGCGTAACATGCCGCGTGACGTCAGCGGCTGGAAACCGAGCGAGTTCCCCCGTGTATTACGTATTTACCGAACATCTTCTAGCTTCCACCTCGGTTACCGCTTCTTCCTGCCGGTTTCTGCGGTTCCTTCCAGCTCCTTTCCCGACGTTATACAGAAAAGGAGGCTGACCTTTTTCATAGCATAATCGAAGCCTCTCGTACAAGATATAAGCGTGTTACAAAACGATTCACGCGTCTATCGCAAATATACTGCAAACTTACGATATAGATGTTTTTTTTTCGTAAAAAACCATCTTTCGTCGCAATGTGAAACTGCTTTGTACGCAAACGAGAAGTTTTGTTAAATCTTAGTATTGTTATCTGATTATTATCTAATTTTCTAGTTTCTTTTTCTATTCTATATACAATTAAGAAAATACTTGCTTCTTCCTATCTTAATTTGTTCCTAACAATATATAGTACGATATTTTTTTATTATATATACATCCCATGTTTGGAGAAAAATCGCACAGCCCTAGAGTTCTGTGAAGCACAGTTTGAGAATTGCATGCTGTGGATATGATGGACTTTTAAATTACATGTTGCATGATCCGTCAAGTTGTTTGAGGCAAGTTGTACCAAGAATTTATGCATGTCGTGCGCAATTGCGCTTGCATGCAACACTTTATTATTTTTATTAATATATAATTGAATTAGAAAAAGCAAGTAACACAGAAAGAACTTCTATCTGTATTACTTATTGTTAACAAAGATTATTTTTTTGTGATTTGTCCGATAAGCTCTATTAAAAATAACGAAAAATTCTATCAAATAAAAAACAGATCTAATTATCACCATTTTAAATGTCACGTATTATGAATTTTGCCTTTCTTAAGATTTATTAAAGATCGGATTATTCTATCATTTCTAGCTATCATTCATAGCTTTAATTTCCATCGATAAAAAACAATGTAAAGAATGTGGCGCATCTATTGTTGCGTATACTTTTACTCTCGAATTTATTTCAGTTCGACCTTTAATATTTTATCAATAACTTAACCAACTTTTTCTACATAACGAATAAAGAGAAAACGCCAGCGATTGCCGATGTTGATCGGCCGAATCGCTCGAATTCCGCATCGCTTCACTCTTGCCGCGATAGCTGCATGACCATTATCAAAAGCATCGCGCATGGTACCTGTACCGAAAAATGGACAGAAAAAATGGCGCGAGGAGGGAAAAAAAAAAGCTACGGTCGACCGGAAAACGCCGATGCTTAGAGAAGGACGGGAAACAAAACGCGCTTCGCAAAATCACGCGTATATATCTCGTGTACGATAGCGCACGTGATCATTGGCAGACTTTCACGTGTTTGTATACATAGAGCGAGCTAGCATAAGAGCATGGATCGTATGTGCTGCGATGGCCAGAAACGGACAACAAAAGGGAGAGAAAGAGGGGAAAACAGTCGGCAGAAACAGGGTGCTACGGGAATTCCATTGCCGGGGGTTTCGTTAAATGCTCGCTTAACGAATCCGTCGGCTGGCACGGCGTTTGACGCGGTTGTTGTTCTCACTGCAAGCGAACAATTGCCCAAGTCCTCCGTAAAAACCATGCAGAGCAAAAAAAAAAAAAGAACGGTTTTACAGTGCAACGAAGAACGGGTAACGGCCGGTACTGGCAGGTGTGACAAGGACGACAGAGGGACATGAGGGACAAGAGAAAAAGAGAGAGGGAGAGAAAGAGAAGAAAAAAAGAGAGAGAGAGAGAGAGAGAGAGAGAGCATCGAAAAACAGAATGATAAATCGCAGTGAGCGCGCGGTCTCCCTAGGTTTAGAGCGCAAAATTCAACAATGCCGGAAAATAAAGAGCCTCCGGTGAGCGGGGCGTCGAGGCATTCTTCCTGGCGTTTATCCATTTTTGAGGGAAGTGAGTGAAATGAAAATAAAGGGAACAGAAAAATTGCGATGGATAGAGAGGAGAGAGGAAAGATGGATAGTGATGCTCCGTTCAGTTATCTGATTCACGAACGATTGAAGATGCGATTCTTTCTAACACATTCTCTTATGTATATAATCAATTTTATCACTCGCGCACAGAAACTTTTAAATTGAATTTCCAGGATCTTTAGTGTGTATTCCGACGTACGTTATATCAAAACAATCATGTGGCAATTAAATATACTTTTATCGCTTTTCATAAATTATACAATGCAACAGTGTGTAATTCTTTAATTAATGTTTTGTTGCAAGTCATAATATATAATTATCCGACAAAGATACATAATAATGCAATATGGATGGTAGTTATTATGATCATTGTGAGAAACGGGGAAGAAAGAGCGAAAACAGAAGTGCTTCATGAAGCTTATCCAACTAATCGCCGCCTGCATATATATTTCGCTCCCTCTTTCATGTCTTCTCTTTCAACCCTTCGGCTTTCACCTTAATGTTGTACGAAGAAAAGCTGCGACACGCCCTTACTCTCAGACCCTCTTTCTCTATTTCGCGTCTCTGCCAGAATCATCATTAAAATTCGTAACTATTGAAAAACGCGCCGTGAAAAATATTAATTCTCGAAATTTTTTTTTTTTATATCTTGCATTTCGTGTATAACAACTTGTAGATTTAAAACGAACGAAACTGTTGAAGAGGATTTGGAAGAGTTTTAATTTTCAGTCCCGCCGACAGCGCGGCCTTGCTTTAAGGGAAATTTATCGTCCCGCTTTCCACTTCCCTCCTTTGCCTTCAGTAAGCTACGCGAATGCGATTAACTCTGGCGAAGATAAACTCTACAGCCTGTAAGATCTGGTTTTATTAAACTCTTTACACGCGGGCTTGGTCATTCATTTGTTATTTGCATTATGTCTGTAAAAGGTATAATTTCAGATAGAAAGTGTATTAATCAAATCCTTTATTAATTATAAAATAATTAATAAAATGTTTATGTATTGATTAGTCAAGAGAAAAATGATACTCTTCTTTTTTTTATATCCATTATTTTTCCATTATTTCACCAATAAAAAAGCGTTATTATTATTAATTTTACAAGAGCTATAAGAATAAAATTAAGTATAAACTTTTAAATAAGAATCAGAAAAATTAACAGAACAGAAATTGTTATAAAAATTAACAATAAATTTCTTATTTCAAATATTATTTGCGAAATTTACGCATTTTCAATTAAGTTGGATACACACTCCCACATAGATAATACATTTATATACCTTCGCTATCAGTCTACTATTAATATTTCAATTTCATATTCATGAGGTATATATATATATATATATATATATATATATATATATATATATATATATATATATATGAGATAAGGCTTGGTATAACGTTTGACATCGAATATAACAACGGCCATCAACACTGACGAGCGTGCTGTATAGAGTTGCAAATGTGGAGGACTGCTATTTGTCTTCATTCAGTCCCATGTGGCATGAAGGGTGGCGACCCCTCATTATCACCTCGCCATATCCATCCTGATTAGACCTAAACATGCAGTAAACTCTCTAGGTGCGTTGCCAACCTCTCAAGCGATATATTGACCAAGAAATATTTGCTAAAAGAATTTGATATAATTTCATGAGATAACGACAGAAATAAAGAAAGAAAATTAAAAGTTAAAAGTAATTTGAAATAAGAAATTTATTGTTAATTTTTATTCATAACAGCTATTTCTGTTCTGTTATTAATTTTTTTGATTATTTAAAAGGTCAAAGCTTTTATTTTATTCTTACAGCTCTTGTAAGCACAATATTTTTAATTTAATTGTAGTACTACTTCTGTATCATTATTATTGACTTGCTTATGTATTAATATTTTAAATATTCCAATTCGCTATATTCTCTTTTTTATTAAAGTATTTTTTTGTTTTATTAAAATATTTTATGTTACACTCTGTTAAATAATTACATAATTATTTCATAGGAAAACACAAAAAATTTGATTGTGATTTATTCTGTCGGATGGAAAACTATTGCTCGTGAGATTATCGTAAAATCGTGAAATCATTTGTAATAAATTGTCGGATATAAACGGCGCAATACCCTACAACTGGAGCCCAATTTGCGTCCGACTACGATCGAGTATTAACGAGAGATTCCAAGGTGCGGGTTCTTTCCCACTATAATTTTCCTCAGAAACGATTTCATCATTCCAACGTTGACCTTAATCGAGACGTCGAAACTCGTTTGATGCTCGGCAAAATATTAAAGATTTTCTTTGATAGAGCGTTTCCTAGGAAGATTTTCAAAATCCGACTTGCAACTTTTTCGCTATTGGATAAGGAAACACTAATGATTATCACTTTTACATGTGAATATATTCATAAACTTCTCTGCGTCACTCATGCTAAAAATAAAGAGCAATACTGCCGGCCGTTTATAAAGCTTGCATATCGTGATGTGAAATGTAAATCGCAAAGCGCATCGAACATCTCCGAAAAATTCCGTCTAAATAAGAGACTGCAATTTAGTCTTGAATAGGGCAGGCAGAAATACTCATCAGCTTCGCCGTAATTTCATATTTCAGCGCGTGATCCGCCTTCTCACTGCGATAACTACCCTCCCCTCGTCAAGACGCAGCACGCGAGAATACACGAGGCAACCCATCCTTCTCCCTTTTTTCTTCTTCGCCCTTCGTTCCTTCTATTACGATGGCCCGCGTCCAATTAAGGAGGCGCCGCCAGGTCCCGATATATAAGTACAAACGTATCGTACATGCTCGCCCGTTGTGGCATACCTTGCAAGAAAGTTCTAACAATATCTCTGTTCGCGGCCGTGGCGGAACTTCAGTTCCCCAGTTAAACCGAGGGGATGTTTCGCGGATTCTAACTCCTACATTCGAATACCCGGGAGCCCGTTTAAAGTTTCAGAATTTTAGCGAAATACGCGATGCCCGGCAGACAAATTACGATAAATTTTCTACAAGTAGTATTGGACAAATGTATCCGCGAGAACGTCGCGTTGTAAATTTGCTAATTTGTAATTATAAATACATACTTTACTACTATTTCAAATTGTAATAGACAAAATAATGAATTTTTTATTCTGTTCTAATTTTTCTATTCTGTTAGCTAAACAAAAAATTTTGGCTTTTAGAATACTTTTAATAATCTATTTTTTTCATAATTTAAAACTTTCTATGCCTTATAACAAGATATATATTAACGCAAATGTGCTTTATGATGATTGATAAAATAATAACGATATCGGTATAAAGCGATCGCCGTCCTCGTCGTTGTGGCGCGGCAAATTATGATGAATTCCCATAGATTACATAAGCGCAAAGACTGAGAATTACCACAAGAGAGAGCCTGCATGCTACGACGAGAAGCACAGCTGCATAGCCATCGGCTAACTGCTGTATAAAGTTCTCACAAACAGTATATCACGCGCCCGTAGTTACCGCCACAAAGTTCCGAGGAAGGAACAGAATTCCATCATTCCCTGGAAACGTGCTTCGATGAAATCACAGCGAATCAATCCCTATGCTAGCACATCTACTGTTGGACCCGGCCGTTTGTTACAAGTTTCTTGTAATTATATGTAATTGCGGCATCCTTAGTCAACGTGACAGTTTGACCATCCTAGTATGGAATAATGCGAATGTATGGTACAGCATACGATTTCCTGTCAGAGATCTGAGTAATATTCCAACAACAACGACAAAGTTGTTGTTTGTGAAACAAGTGTATACGTAAGTACGTAATAAATATTCCTAAATTATTCTTAAACTTTGCGCGGAAATAAAACGAATCTTTATTCTATGTCAAGGGATAGAGATAGCGCTATCATTCCAGCCACAACATTCACAGAGGAATTATGATTTTAAACATCGGTTCATCACACTAAAACTAAGCAATCTCTGTAACGTCTTGCTCGTCGCTAAAGTCACGTCCTGACGCGCGAATCTGCGCAATTGCTTCCCTTATCGTGACACCTCAATTACGGTTTTTACGAGCGAGATTTTAATAGAAAATTTTAACGACGTCGGCACTTAATCTCGCGCAACTGTACGCCGTGCGCTGGGAAACATTCATCACCTCTAAACCGGGAGGATGATGTACACCATTATTAAATACGGAAGGTTCGGGCGATGGAGTTTTTCGGCGGTCCACTAACGTCGTTCCGCCGGACTGCCTCACGTCATTAGCCGTTTTTCGCTCCTCGGCGGAAACTCATTTCGCCTCTTGCCCTCGGACCGTTGATTTTGACACGCTTACGGGGCCGTCCGGCTATCTCTCGATGAAAACCCCCGTCCGATGCATCGTGCATCGTGCATTCCGCCCGAAAAACCGATAAGCAGGAAACGAACGCTGCGCCAGATCGATTTGGTTATAGACTCGCGCTACCTTTTTTCTGCCAACTGCCCACGGAAATTCGTCTTTAGCCAATAACTGCTGCTGTGACATCATTTGATAGACAATACACGAATGGACAAAAATATTATTGATCTTGCCGGAGGCATAATTTAATATGTTGTATCGTCTGCATCGAAGCGCGCGCGATATTGAAATTGCAGGAAAACAGAAGTTAATATTATATGTATCTGCTTCCGTACGAATTGAATTGCAAAAACAATTCAGAATCTATAAAATTCATAAAACCAATCACGATGCATATTTATCGGCAAAACATTTATCGGTAGTACATCGATAAAAATTTGTTAACTGTAACAGCGCGATTTTAAATAACACACCATAATACGATCGAGTTATTGGATTGCAACTAACTCGAGAGTTTGGTATACCAATCTATCTTTTCTAAAGAAGCTTTCTTCTTTCTAACGATCATCGTAAATACGATTAATTAATAATTGACATTAGCTGCCAGGAAATATTTAATATCGAAAGGTAACAGGTAGATATCGCTTAAAACATAGGGATGTAAGGGTCGCTGCACGGAAAACTCGTTAACTCGAGGTTGGATTGAGTTATTGGGGTTCATTGGACCATCCAGGCGCGCTACCCACAATCCAGGTTGTGCGCGCGCTGGAATGTGCGGGATCTTCGCTACATGTGTGCCACACACGCGACAGGCACGCGTACGCATACTTACGCGTACCGCACGAGAGAGGATGGTGAACCTCGCTGCGCGGACTCACCAGTTTAATATACTCACCAACGGAGAAGACTACAGAGTGCATGTTAATAAACTAGGCGGATGTCAGTGATGTAACGTACCCGCTCGTATAACCGCTCATACAGATTTTCAACTAAACGAACTGAAACCGACCAAGAGAGAGAGAGCGCGTATGTGAGCGTATCGGTATCTTTCCGCTTGAGTACGAATTGCATATTTCAATTCACTTTCGCGTCAACCAAATTGCAATCTCGATAATGTCGTCCAATCTATATTAAATGATTTTTAAATTCAGGACATCGCTTACAGAAAATAATTCTTGTAAAAAAGCGGTGAATAGACAAATTGAAAATTTCATCATTTATCTGATAATCTTCTTTGTGAGATTATTCTGTAAAAAACGAAAATTCAATCTATAGAGAATGTACTAAAGAAATTTTAGAGAGAGACTTATCTGCTATTATGCGACAAGAGGGATTAATTCGGTGAATATATTTATGTATCGCAAAGTAAGGCTCGCATATACGACTTAAGCCGCTTATCTTCTATCAGCGCACGATGGACGATCCTAATAACGCACCATTATCGACAGGTATTTAAAGGAAAAATAAGATAATTATATGCACAAATAGATTTTAAGAAATTTTTAAATAAGTGTTTTTATAAAATATTAAAGCTCCTTGCTTTATATTTTTTTTTTTTAAATAAATATATACATATGTATAAAGATAATTTTAAATAAAGATTTAATTTAATCCTAGTGTATACTGGTGCTATAATAAAATATTATCAAACGTTAAAAACAATGTGAACTTATTCAGAAAGCATCGGAAACGCGGCATCGTCTCATATTCTACACGAAAAAGAGATTACACAGTGTTCGACGCGGCAACTCTCGAAAAAAGCCAGGACGTCATGTCGGACTAGTAGAGTGGAATTACGTGCCGCTCGTACGTGAAACGAGCCTGTAACTCGATCGTAAATGAGACGAGGTTGGAATGCTGGTCGAGCACGAGATAGCCACGTTCGGCCGGCAGGAAGAGACTTGAAGGAAGAGATCTCGATGATCGGTATGGCAACGCGATATACACCGAGTATCCTGTAGGGACACAGGTGAACGAAGCTCGTAATCCCATGAAACTAGTTCAACGACGATCGAGATGATCGCTAAATCGTTATTTCGTCAACCATTTTCCGTCATCCATCGTATCGACACTAAAGTATAAATGATATGTGCAATGGTGCTCTAGATAATAATGGCTTTAAGTCTAAACATTTGACAACTAAATAGAATTTATAAATATAAAGATTCTTCATAAATAAAAATTCAAAAAATTTCGACTCTAACAAAAATTAATTATAATTGTTAAATTATTATTTTTGCGTTTAATATATGCAAATGTTTATAACATAATATTTGAATATTATTGTGTATTCTGTTTTCAAGCACAATTCGCACAATAATATGGCCGCTTAAAAGCTCGATGTATAGAAAAATTGAATGAAGAAGATGTGTTCATTTTTTCGATAGATCATTCTTCAAGACTTCTCATTTTAACGGGTCGTCTTCCAAGACGATTAGCGATGTTCTCGAGTTAAAAAGAATTTCATATAGACAACGCTGAAAGCTTCTTATCCTGAACAAATCCGCGAAGAACCGTCGGCAATGTCTCCGAGAATCCGCTCAGATCCGAGAGCAATTTCTCGGCAACCAGAGATCTTGCCGTTGCGCTATATCTCGCAAGTTTCATTACTTTGCGTCTTACGGGTGTGATTAGATCTTATATATATCTTACATTTTCCCAGTTACAATCCTTCTTATCTACCGCGAGCCGACAGCTAATTTCTATCGCGAGAAGCTGTGCAATAAATTTTAAATAAAATATCTATTTTCTGACGCTTGTATTTTCGTGACCGTCGCGGTAAGTATGAATCGTCACACAAAGAATATGTTGATGAATAGCTCGATAGAAAATACTTTCAGCAAGGCACGGATAAAGTCACTTAAGATCCTTAAGCAACATTACTTTATATACTTAACATATATTTTATCCCGCATAAAAAAGAAAGACAGTTCGGTGACGCGTTCAATGCAATGTCGCAGAGAAACTATCATCGAGAACTGCTATTCGCGGGGGTGTTGGGTAAGCACGACGCGCCATAAATAGAATGTGAGAGCGTGGAGTGTCTCTCTAGTGATGCTGCTGCTGTATCCCTGCTGCCCCTGAGTTTCCTTTGACATCGGCAATCACCCTCCGCGCTGCTGCACTTCAATCACCGCTCCATCCTCGCATCGATTGCCTATCTGATTGGAAGGTATCGCAATATGATTTCCCATATGAAATACTCCGTTGCACTTTGCCCTGCATCACGTCAACGCACTTTCGCCGCTATCGTTGATTCTCCTCGCGCGAATGAAAAATCAACGAAGGATCTTTCTTTAATCAATTTTCGTTACTCGACTTTCTAACAATATATCTACTTCTATCTCTTTGAGCTCTGCATCTTTTGTTCTAAAGAATTTTTATTGCTGTCATTATAATTTCTGCGTAATATGTCTGATGATAGTTAATAAATTATGTCGGAGATATTTATAATGTATTTCTTTGGGTGACAAATAAATTCACTTCTATAAAAGAAAAAGAAAAAATAATTTTGGACAAGACATAATTAAAATTAGCAGTGCAACAAAATTGCAATTTTGACGGTTTCAATTATCTCTTAACATAATAAACTATCATAAAGCATCTTTTATTTTTTGTATTATTCACTATCTGCATTCTATAGTCCATCAAGACATCTTATATAATAGCATTATATAAACTCATTGTTTTGTGACATTTTCTATATAAGTGTAAGCCTACTTATCCAATGAACTCATTTCGCAAATGACTTATACGAATGTCATTCCCAACACGTGACAGGATTAGCGCGGGTTAACGAATGAGTCTGTACGTCGCACGATAACGCTGCATTAAAAATTTAATTAATCGTACGCGTTAATGCAGCGTACTTACGAAGCGCGATCCACGTTTTGCCTTCTAAAATAACGATTAAAATATCTCGTGAAATCCTCGCATTACCGCCTGGCGCAAACTAAACAACACTACTATATTATGTGCTTTATTGGCTAAAATCAACTTCCTTCTAAAACACACATTAACTAGTCAAATATCCGTCTATTTATTTTAGTAGAGTATTACTTTATGAAAAATGTAACAATTTAAAATAAATATTTAAACTTTAGTAAAAATATACACATGCGCAATATACATATTCTATGTATAATAATTATTATTACAACAGACCTTCTATTCTTTACCTTATACACACATGTATGGTAATAATTTCGTATATTATTTAAGCCTTTTAAATGGTTGGTAGAAATAAATAAAGAAATGTAATAAATATTATTATACCTGCAATGTTTTATATTAATTATCTCATAAGTACGTTTTAAATTTTAATGACAAAATTTAAAAGTGATAATTTATTCGTACTAAGAAAAAACTGACTTAAAAGCATTGTCAATAGACAAAGCCGATTGTAATCTGACGAAGAAGTTCTCTAATTATAACATAAATCTAGCTTATCTCATAGCCTTACAACAAGCCAAACTATTCTCGTAGCCCGGAAGCATCAGCAAACTTGTTATTGTTATTAGCCTCTCGAAACCCATCATAATCTTGCACCGATACAATTTTCGAGACGCGTCGGGTAGACACCAGCAATTTTGGTTGCTCGCCTCTGTATTATCGTATGCATTTACTCCGCTATTTTCGGTATATATTAACTGACACTTTGACTGAATACCGTATTCATTGTGCCTCAAGATATTTTGTATCAGATGTGCATTTACTTTGTAAATATGTGCTACACAATTGATTTCAATGATTTTCGTTGAATTTAATAGTAATACTCAAATAATGGCAAAATAATTTAATAATAAAATTAAGTTAAGTTATACATATATAAAAGACACAGAAATGGAAATTTTATTCATTTAAAGAAAACAAGATCTTTACTTGAAAAATGCTTGATTTATACTCATATTTGATGAATTACAATCTATAAAGTATAATGTGTAATGTATATAGAATTTGGTAGCAAATTAATGTATCATATAATAAGCTGCTACCCGGCATTATATTGCAATCCAATCTCTTTCGTATATGATTTGAAAGGCTCGCAATGTAATTTTGAATCCATAAAATATTTGAAGGTAATATTCATTATTCATGTGCACCGTAAAAAGCGCTCGTCAAAAGCACTGAATTTATTATCCTACGTAATTTTAGCATCGAAATTGGACATATGACCATGTTTTATATATCGTGTAAACCGCCAATTGCAATAAAATAGATCTATATAATATCTCTTGTTATTTCGCAATCACTATAATTAAAATAGCGAATTTTTCTATGTTTTTATTATATTCCTATTTTTCATCCTTTTTTTCATATTGTTTTTTTCATGTGTTCTTGTTGCATTGTATCTCACAACCGATATGTCACAAACTGAAAACGTGCTTTTGCGTATCACTATACTTGGAAATGAATCGCACAATCACCGATTGCATGTAAACATTCGGTGGACAGCTTTCCAACGTCGAAATGACGCCTCACATTTTGACTGAATAGACATCGAGATTAAAAAGACTATACAAGCTCTTGTAATGTACAAACATCGGAAACAATTTTATCAAAATGGAATTTCAGACCATCGTAACATAACTGAAAATATATTTTCAGATGTATCCAATATGTCTCTTTGAAACATCAACGAATCTAGCTAGCATCAATTTTATATTAGAGTGGGTCACACAATTGATATGATTTCTAGCACATGTTTTGTTAAAAATTAATAAAAAAAAAAACATCTTTGACAGAACAAGAAAATTAGAACCCATCACAATAGCGTGAATTATCCTGTATATTAGCTGTTCTTTTCCTTATTTTTAATATTCTGTAATGTTTTATAATTTAATCTTAGCGTAGAATTAATTTATGAAAAAAATATATGTGAGGCAACATTTTATTTTAAGTGTTACTTTTTATAATGGTACATATATTCCATTACGTTTAACAAATGTGCTGACTGTTGAAAAGATTCTTTTTTCAGTTCGGTAGAAAAAAAATTTGCCGATCTTCTAAACAATGTAAGGTACTCTTATTCAAAATCGTTTTATAGAAATATAAGAGTCTTAAAGTTAATTGTGTTCATTAATAGCAAAAAGCGACGCGAAATAAGGATTTTAAAATATTCCTTTTTTTTTGCTACGACGGAGGCACGTTTCACCTTCGACTTGAATTGTACCTGGTGTACCTTGTTTCCGTCCATTTTCTGTACACGTATTTCCTTCAGAATGTAAAATTCCATACAACAAAATCACGTTTTCAGAAGTATAACATCGGCGCACTCGCGTCGCAATGCGAATTGCTCAGGATCGACGAAAATTCGCGCGCTCCAGAGATTTGCCCAGTCGCTCCGTGCCGCTGTGTCATCTTTCGAAACATTTTACGCATGCATCAACGTCGTAGATACGTGAGCAACATCTTTGCATCAGATATAGCCCTTTACCGAGGAATCTCGAACTCGTACAAATCCTCGAAAAGTAAGTATGTTTTCTACGCGCGTATTCGCGTCTCTGCGTCTTTTTAGATATGCTGCGCTTGTGTGCTTACACGGTGCGAACACACGTGGTCATGCGAAAGAGATCGCGTGCTATTCGTCTATAAGATCCCACGGTACTTTTACCTTTATCACCACCGAGCAGCTTGCACTTCCTCTATTAATGCTCCGATATGGAAATCCGAGACGAATGCGCGGTGGAAAATGGAGATACTAATATGTTCCTTCCGTCTCTGAATTTCGTAGCAACATTTTAGAAAATATTTTAGAAAAAAATTGCCACAATTTATGTGTTTCTTACTGCACAGTCTGCAATATATAACTTGCAAAATCCATAAAATCCCAAATAATTTTATATAAAATCGTAATAAAATATATTATATGTAAATATTTTTTACATAATTTTTCTTTTATTCAATAATTTTAAATTATTATTCGTATTTATATATTATTTGTTATTTTTTTTTTATTATTATTATATTATTATATTTATTTTTATATATATATATTATATATATATATATATATATATATATATATATATATTTATATATATAATATTATATTATGTATATAATATATAATTAATAATATATAAATATTATTATATAAATTGTTACAAGTAATTCGATGAACCCATCTCTAGATATATAGTTTTATTATTTAAACAAAGATTAATAACTCTCATATCACGATAAAATTTTGACACACTTCATTTGCTGTAATTGTGGCTTTCCGAAAGAGTTTTTTCAGTTCCCTGCAACATGTCCGCTGGAAATCAAGCTTGTATGGAATGCTTGTATACGCGTCTAACTATTGACCACGCAATGGTGTTTGATTTCCATCGGTGTTGCCAACGCCGATGCCTTGCAAACTGGATTTACATGCCACAGCTTTTGGAACCTTGCCAAATTGGTTGCACCTGATTCCGATCGACGTGCTCGAGGCATTATGGTATTTTATACGACAACAACATCGCGATCGCGTTGCAGGGCTGGCGCGTTTGAGTTCGACCGCTCGATTTTACGATGTAAAGTTTCAGCGAGCGAGCACAAATGACAGACCTGCAACGAAGAACCGTGCCGAACGACATGACGTCATGAGCACATGTTGTAGCAAGAAAACATGACATTAAGGTACCTTTCGCGCGAGACATTCAACAACACACTGCGTATCAGAAATGCATTCCATTAAATATTCATGTGTTCAAAACGATGACACTCGATATACTTTTGATAATAATAAAAAAAAATCTGTATGTTTTTATATTGTAAACAATTAAGAAGATAATATCTTAAATTTTGATTATATTTAATTCTGTGCATTTGCAGTAATTTATCTCGGAAAATGCATAGTTTATTCATTCGCAGCAAATGTTTTATGTGTGCACAGGACGTAGAGATAATAATTACGAGATAATAATTAGTGAAAATAAAAATCATGAAACTTATGGCTTTTACGTTGCAGTCACTGTAAGAAAATGTGAAAAGGCCTTCTTTTAATACTAGTTGAATATCTGATAATTTCTAAGTGTTTTGCTCATTTCCGTTTATCGCAGTGCACTTCGTGCATACAAAGGAGCTTTAAAATCCTATTGTCTACTTCTCCGTCCAATTCGCAACTTTCCACTTCATGATCATGAAGAGAACTTCGTTTATTTTCTCTCGGGAAAATAATTGGCGCGGTTTTCTTTTATAAAAGCGCTTCTCAATCCATATCTCAAAAATTCCTTATTACTTTTCTCTCTCTCTGTTGTTATCAATATTATTAATATCTCTCATACTTTTATTTTTATTAATATCAACACGCGCGTCAAAATACGATAATATATGAATCAAATATAATTTAATGTCATCTAACTTTTTTGACAAAAAATATAATCTACCAAAATATCTTCTAAAATAATCATCAAATAAATATTTAAAAAAATTATAATAAATAATGTTATTATAATAAATAATTTATTATAATAAATTATAATAAAAGAGAAACTAATACATACTTCAATAATAAATTAATAAGATTTTGTTATACATCCTTGTGCGTTTTGAATAAAATAATTTCGTACTGCATATTACAAATCTGACTGCTCTCACATTGGTAACTTTCGATACGTCATTGTTATTCATTGTAATCTAGCTTATGCATTAATAAGCAACGAACCTTTCGAATTGTATTACTTATCAATGAGATATCGTAGTAATTACATGATATGGGTAATGACTGACGTGTCGCTCCCATAGAGAATCATCACGCCACTGATATTCTAATCAGCTAAGCTACGTTTGCAAATCTGTCAACAATTTGACATTACTTTGTATCATTAGAATGTGATAGATTTAAAAGTGAATATAGTCATTTACGAAATATCTGACATCACATCTACGATGTTGCTTTATGATACTGCCGAAATTTATGAGAAACTTGCCATATGAACATTAATAGTAAGTGAATGTAGACGTCGCTATATAGTGAAACACAGTTAAGCAAAAGTAATTCCTTTCTACTACAACTCTGCAATATAACAGGAACTTGAAACTTTGATGAATATGTAGAAGCAAAATATATTTTAAAGCAATTTGTATTTAGCATTAAAATTTTTTCTAACATACAATATTTATATGCACTAAAAATTTGAAAAATTAGTAATTTAAAAATTGATATTTTGTTGTAATTTTATTGCTTCTTAGGAAGAAGCTTTTTACTTTTGCTAAGCCAGCGACAATCCAAGATCATCAAAATTTTGGGGAGCGTGTCCTAATCGCGTGCCCTAATCGCGTGCCCTAACCCACGTATCCTATTCACGTAATCTGATAGAATGCACTGTTAGCATTCTTCATCATGTGCAATGCACGTGGAAATGTGCAAACACATGTATTACTTAACTGTGTATTTTTGGGCCTTTTGACCACGATATTGGTCATCTACGTTGCTTCCATTGGGCCAGTTGGACCTACCTTTCGTTGATCCTGGCCATATTCATTCTGACTACATCTAGTCAGAGATATAGCTTCGACCCTTATCAGAGGTCGATGAAGAAAAAAAATTCCTTCCGTTGCCAGCTATTTAATTACTGTTGCCGGTGCATGAGCATAATTTTATGCTCGTTTATGATAATTTGTCATGCATGGTTTTAATATAACTTTATTTTAATCAACCTAATGCCAAGTTATCAATCAAATTTAATAATTGATTGAAGTAACAATATTTAATCTTAATGAAATAAAATTATAAAAATATATAAAATAAAATTAATAAATAATGTAATTTATATTAAATATAGGACGACTTGACGATAATATTTAATTGATTGAAGTAATAATGTTTAATTTTAATAAAATTAAATTAAATAAAATTATAAAAATATATAAAATAAAATTAATAAATAATATAATATAATATAATATAATAATATTTACATTATATATAATATAGGATACGCTACGCTACTTCAATAAATTAAATGGTATCGTCAAATCGTCATATATTTAATATAAATTTCATTATTTATTAATTTTATTTTATATATTTTTATAATTTATTTTATTTTATCTTATTAAAATTAAACATTGTTACTTCAATCAATTATTAAATTTGATTGATAACTTGGCTATAGATTGATTAGAGATGGATGGGCTATGAAAAATTATAACAAAATTGGTGCAACATCAAAATAATAAACAATATTTCATATAAGAAATAAAGTTATTTGCGTCTTTTTCATTAAATAAATTAAATAAAATTGAGAAAAATATTTTATATTTTTTAAAAATTTTTATTTTAATTTTATTTAAATTATATTCCACGATAATAAATTATATTTCTAATATATTTTAATGTATATTAAAAAAGTCTAGTGGAAGTTGTTTGATTTAATCTTCTCTAGCCCATCCATTTTGAGGCAACGGATTTATCTACAATCTACATTTGCATCTGCAATATCTACGAATCCGTCACCTCAAAATGAAATAAAATTTATCACTCACCGGCACTGATGCGCAACAGCGGAGATTTGGTCTTGAGGCTACGTTGTCTGCAACACACAAATATAAAATCCAAATTATAGTGACGTTTAAAATAATTAATATTTCAAAAAATTATTATTGTACGCATCGAATTTTATATCCGATGCGTATAATAATAAGAAGGTACATAAATATGAAATAATTTTATAAATTTTAAGAAAGAAAACTATTTTTATAAATAAAAACTTTTATAGTATGATTCTCTCTTGTTTAAACTATTCAAACAATGATCGACTCGAATTAATGCATATACGGGATTTATAATAATTAATATAAAAATAATATTCACCCTTGGGTTGCTCCGCCGGTGCAGGATGCCTTTCCTAGGCCTCCTCCTCCTCTCACATTGATTCACACGCGCGATACTTTAAACGGCACTCCCGCACTTTTATTAAAAGACTACTTCCGCACTTGTACGCGCGATACTTTCAACGACACTCCCGCACTTTCGAATTTCGGCACGATCAGATCCCGTTTCACACGAGAATTATATTGCGAAACGACAAGTTGGGAATTCATCGATTACTCCGAGCAAAGATTAAGGGAGCGAAGGAAGAGGACAAAATCGATTGATGGAATCGATTCTCAATTCTTGTCCGCATTTGTCCTCATCGTATCTACGTAGCACTTACACTTACTTGCGGAAACACGTTAATTAGTCGAATATATGATGATCGCGGGACACTGCACGATTCTCCCAACCGCGAAACAATCGCATGCACAACTCTTCGATAAAGATTATCACGATTTATTATCATAATTTTGTTTATCAAAAGTTAATTGATCGTTAATTGTTTAATAATCATAGCAAATTATGCTTTAATATTAGTCACGATTCGCGTTTAGAGGAAAAATTCGATACTATACGAAGCGTTTCACATCACTTCTTCAGTGCTCGAGTGTCGCTGTGCGAATGATAATAAGACCATAACATGTAAACAATCAAAGCTGTAAGGTAAAAGGTAAAGCGTAAAATGTAAACAATGACGCGCTAATGTTTACGCCGCCAAGGCCGCATACCATGTTATTGATAATTCGCAGCCGAAACTATTTTGCGTATTGTGATGTACATGTACAAGCGGAATATTATATTATATTATATGAAGTATTTTCAATTTACAAGTATTTATAGATCACTTATTTAATAAATCTTAATGTCTAATAAAGCTTAATATCACGGAGCTTACTATTACGTTAAATATTCGGATATACGATTCAATTTTATTTTATGCTCAATTTGAATAATATTTAAATCGAAAAAGAAACGATAAAACATTAGACAAAATGTAATTAGACTTTAAATATTTTTAAAAAAATTATTAGTACTGATAAAGAGAGAGAAAAATCGCGAAACTAATAATTTACAATTCTGATTTTTGTCATTTTAATTCTTGATTATATGTATGATGCGTGAAATATATGCCTTGAGATTTATGGTTGCGATATTATTTTAGATAAAAAAAATTAATTATTTATCGTATTAAATTATTTTGCGATATTTGTCGCGATTACGTTTAGAAATAGAATTCGACGGAGTGTCTCGCGCTCTACTACTTTACTATTCGTGGGTCGCCATGCGAATGATAAGCCATAAGTAATACGTTAACAATAGCACGCCAATGTTTATGTCGCCAAGGCCGAATATCATGTTACTGTAATTTTTTGAAACATTTTATGTACTATATATTATGTGCTATATATATACATGTGTAGGTATGTGTATGTCATAGTTAATAGTACATAAAATGTTTCAACAACAAATTACAAGAACATGATATTATATATATATATATATGCTAAATGCAATGAAAAAATGCAAGAGAGTAAGAAGGAAGAAACGCGAAAGCGTGGTAGAGAGAAAAGAGTAGAAGAAGACGTTGGGTCAGACAGAGAGTGGAAAAGAAACGGAGGGGCGAACGATTGCCGCATTGCACCCTTGCCGACGCAATTTCGCCTCTATCGATTCACGATTCTCTATGCGTTTTGTGCCGTAGTCGTCGTAGGATAACTAGACGTTATCCTTTTGTTTGTTTTTACATCCGTGTTTTTACATCCGCGAATCTTATTGACATGCGGACGCCGGACGATTTTTTTGCGCTCGCACACGCTATAATTCACGAAGATTTTCCATGCAAAGTTACTCGTTTATTTAAATCTCAAGTTGACGTTTCGACCCAAAACTCTTTGTTATTTTCTCGTAAACTACGGCCTTTATCGCGTATTTGTTTTGCGCGCAAAAACAAATTTTTCCTTTAATTAATTGCAAATTTTAATCTCTCGCCGCCGATCGATCGCGAGAAGCTAAAGAATCAGCGCGCTATCCAATTATGCATCAATGCTGTGTTTGAAACATAGTCAAAAATGGATACAAGTAGATGGATAATACCCTCTGGTCAACATAGATAAAAAGTTTCACAAAAATCTTGCGGAGCTCTTGTTCAATGCTTGCCTTACGGATATAAACGAGACGGTATAATCTTATCAAAACATTTATCCTGGATATTTCTGTATCTTTAATGTATATGTAGGAAGCTGTATGCTGTGTAGTAGCTCTGTACTAGCTTTGATACATTAGGCTCTTAAAATCTGTGCGCCATGTAAAATATAACGGTGAAAAAAGTATCGTAAACTCGCAGTTATATCTTTCCTGACATTTAACATAAATTCGCATTCTTCGGTACTGCTTCGCGAGAAGAGAGAATTTGCATCTTTCGACTCGTGAGATTTAGAAAATGTGGCGCTTTGCAGCAATGCAATGTGTGTCCGAGGCAAAGCCGAGCTTGCGCCGCACAAAGAGCTTTACCGTACAGTCTCATTCAAGAGTAACAATCTTACGTTTCACACCTGATCCCGTTGACATTCTCGTTTAATTAATTAAATCTGCAGATCAATCCACAGTCTATCTCTAGATTATAATTACAATATATACCTGCATTTAAGAGATAAAAAGAAATATTTTATTCACAGTTAAATAAAATCGACTCTTAAATGTCTCCACATAAAGAGATATACATAAATGCATTACTTATATGTCCGTTGATTAGCCTTTGTATTTG
Source organism: Cataglyphis hispanica (assembly GCF_021464435.1). NCBI lineage: Eukaryota > Metazoa > Arthropoda > Insecta > Hymenoptera > Formicidae > Cataglyphis > Cataglyphis hispanica. Next base: position 635,806 of record NC_065971.1, read on the forward strand.
TGTCGACAATTATTTCACGCGATATATGTGAAAATTGCTTGAAAGTATATAATAATTTTGCGATTAATTGTACAGCTCTTTATTTATTGCGCGAACATATTCTCACATGCAAACGTCTTTCTCATTTCCATGTGTAAATTCTCGGAACTTTGGTACGGCACTTCGCTCAATGAGAAAATCCAATACTTGGTAATTAATTGCGAAGAGAGAATAGCATAGTAGCTCGGGGAGGAATATAATTGAAATATATCATGTTACTGAGATATTAAGCGAAAGTGCTCCCACGTGCATTAAACTGCGAATTGTATCCCAATCCCGTACGATATGCGATAAGTAAAAAAGAAAAATTATATGTCGCTATATATGCCGATCAAACCGTCGAACGATAGAATTACGTAAGCATTGATTAATACGATGAGTCAATATCTCCATTCAACTCCAAATAGACTCTCCAATAGACTCTCCAATATAACATCGCAAATATGAGGTGTTGTAATATTTGTAAATTGCTCGCTATGATAATCTTCTCTGTCTCATATTAATACCGCGCAATTCGCTGTATTTCCAGATCTTGATGATATTAATATCTCGGCAATATAACAATTGTCCAATCTTTATTTTATTAATAATTCATTTATTAAAATATAGCTTACCTTGTAGCATATTTGATAAAGCCTGCATATGTTCAATTTTTATTTCTTTAATCAAAAGCCATTTTGCGAAAGTCTAAACATAGTTTATTAGTTATATATACGTTTATGCATAAAAGATAGTGTGTTTGGGTTATAATAACTTTCACTCTATGCTGTATCATTTTATGAGAGCGTTATATGTTATCGCGAAGAGAACGCAGCTATATTAAAGCGTAGCAAAGGAGAGAGTGTGGGTTTTGAACGCCACCAGAGGAACGTTCTGAATACCGCATTGGGAAACTTTTATACTATGTTGTATATAGACATAAAAATGCTTCTCATACCTTATGCGGAAGTTGCCTCGAGTTCCATATCCCAAAATGATATAATCCTACTCGCGATATAGAGGATCTTCTGGGTATATACCGGAAAGATGTATACGTCTATATATATATATATGTATACAGAAAAATTTCTCTCTCTTTCTTTAGTGGCAGAATAAATATTATCCCCAATAAGATTTCAGTATGAAAAAAAAATGATGTTTCTCTATTCTTAGCATCACTTTCATCAAACCGTGCGTTATTCTTAATAAATGTTTATACAATCTCATCAAAATAAATTAAATTTTTCATAAACGTCTTATTAATATAATAATAAATTATATTCTAAAATTTTTTTTAATGTCTAAAAATATAAATAAACGTGTTATTAAATATAGGTAATGTACATGTATTATTATATGCAGTTACGTTTACCGGTGAAATCTGCCTTAAAATCATGCGATCAAAGTCTTGTGCTAGATAGTTTTCAATTCACAACATATATTCGCATGCCCACCAAGAGAAGATACACAATTGAAACACGCATGAGTGAGGACGAAAATTTGCGGAAAGCGTCGACGCTGAGCGTCTTCATCCGCAGCAAGCTCGAGTGAATCTTCGCGCTGCCGGTTGCACTTACTGCCTCGCGATGAAACTACTTGACTTTGCAAATCGGCGTCCAACGTTTCGCGACTACCCGGTTTATCTGCGACAAGAGAAACTATCTTGGACGTTTCACGAAAACGCCGCGTGCAATTCGCGTTTAGAGTATGTGTAACCAAGCAAGTAGACATCTCCTCGTCTTGACACTAAACTTAACCTTTAGAACAGAATCTCACATGTGTGTTTGTGTGTTCACTAATTCCTCGTACTTCCCTATCCTACAGTTGCATCTTATCTCTTTCAGTTATTCCGCTTATATGTATCTGCGACTTTTTTTATACTCTGAATGATACACAATAGCAAAACTAATCTACGTGAAAATTCCATAAACTGAATGTGAAACTTAATTTTTTGATCTTTTCGCTTTTTTTTATATCGTAAAAGATAATTTTAAGTAAAACTATTTAAAAACAGGAATTTAAGAAAGTTAAAGTAAATTGTATTAGGTAATAAACAAATCACAATTAACAAATGAAATTTGAAAATGCTCCTATTTCTTTCAAATAACTATTTTTTTTATCTATTTATCGCATCTGTCTCTCTCTCTCTCTCTCTCTCTATTCTGTTATCTATTATGCATCTTTCTTTGATAAAGCATGAACAAGATGCTGAAATTGAATGAGGCAACAAATCCGGATTAAAGTTACTATCTATTTACAACTACGTGATAATATAGCGTGAAAATTATTCCGGATGCGCAAGATTCCTATGTGCGTCGACGGCGACGAGAGCGAGAGCAATAAGTACGTGCAAACTTAAACTTAAGAACAAAGTGCTAGAGTTGCGAGGAACTTTGTCGTCTTACTTCGAAACTGGAGACGGCAGTCGCCTTCAGATTACGATGCTGATGTAATACACAGATTTGCCTACGAGAAGATACGAAGCCATGCGATTTTAATACAAAAATTAATATAAATTTACAGCGTCTCTCGCGTGCACGCGATAGTTAAACGTTAGAACTAAAAACATTTTCTTGAATTATTGTTTATACTCGCGTATTTAATTATGCTGGCATATAATATATGCAATGAAATAAAGCTCGACAATTTTACGATACAAAATTACAAATCTGCAGCAACTTCCAGCTCGGCGTTTAGGACAACCTTAGTCTGAAACAAGTAACGTTTAAGACAATTCATGTTTATTGCCAATGAAATTACAGCTGCTGCGGCAGATGAGAGTTCGAGCGGTTGCAGAGGAAATTAAATTCGGGTATTAACTGTGCATCCAACTGCGCCGTTATGAGTTGACATTGTGCCAGGATAATAGACTCTGTTCCCGTAATTAACTCGTTGCAAAACACGACCGACAAACGCGGTTTGCACGTTTGCTCTTTGACCATAGCAATTATAATTAACAGACGCCTGTTGGTTTGGGCAAGAGAACCTTTCCATTTTCGAAAAACAGCGAGTGTAAATAGTATTTATTGCATTCAGATTACAGCGTGTGATTGAGCTTTAGTCGACAAACCGATTGATTGCTTCCGCCATTAACAGATAAATTATACCGTTGAATTAATTACTCCCCATCAAATTCTCCGATTTGACCTACACACTGTATATAATACTTAATTATCTTCTCAAATAATTATTTATGATTTGTGTTTATAATTTCTCTATCTTTATATCTCTTATTTTTCTACATTGTAAACTTAATTACTGTAAGATAATTAAACTAACAGTTTTGTTACCAATTCAAAAAACTTGTTAATTAAATATATATATAGTAACATTTCTTACTAAAACGTTTTTCTCTTCAAATCTGTATTTCCTATATACATAATTTTTATTTAATAACTTTCACGTGATCGTATTGTATGATTAACGTTATTCTATAATTCTGATCTATAAAGTACCGAATTTCGATCACGACATTCGCAGTTTCGCACGCTAAAAGAGTAAAAAATGAAATGTACACGATGCCGCTCGAGTACACATCGCTGAAAGCAATAAAAGTCATGGGAAGAGAAACGCATTTAGAAGAGTGACGATGTCCAAAATATCGATCTACTAAATCTTTACCCAGAGAACAAAACTCTTCTCCAAGTGAGCTTTGCGATCGATGAAATAAAAACGACGACACAGAGACACAATTGAGAATTGCTGCAGCGGATTTTGGTAAATGTTGAATTGTATTGACGATAGTGTGTACAAATACCTGTGTACGTGGTGGCGCAAAAACGAGGAAGAGAGGGACAAGGAGCGACGAGATGGACGACGAAGGACGAAACAGGACGACACTCTATTTCCGCAACCAGCCCCCTGCTTTTGCTTGATTTTCCTGCAAACTGCATTTCAGCCGCTCTCACGGTTTGTTCGTCCGACTGTGCATTTATGCATACAGAGACGAATGCACTCCACCCTTTAACCTACCGTTCCTGAGTTTTGCCGACCGCTGTGTCCACATTCCATGCTCTCCTTCGCTTCCGCACCATAAATGCCTGCCGCAGCATATAACTACTTCGCTTCGACAACTCGGATATATGTGTTACTATTAACTTTGCGTATACATATACATATATATATATATATATATATATATATATATATATATACATATGTATATACATACGTTGATACATTTGGATATACTGTATCTTTGAAAAAAATTAATAATCTTTTCGTTATATACGCGTTCTATTGAAATATATCTTAAATTTAAAAAAAAAGTTTGAATTTTATTTTAAATGTAATTAAACTTTTTTTATTTCTTATCATATATATGTATATATGTTAGACGAAAAAAAAAATAATTATATTTTTATTTGTAAAAGATTGCTCAAATATATAGGAAAATCTATACAGCATTTATTACTTTAATAAACGCGCTTTCTTCGGACGAACTTTTGTGACGAGTGCGACTAATAAAAGTTGCCACAATCCTTTCAATTTGCGCCTTAATTATACACCGCGATGCATCTTCTCTAAACGATTTTCTCTGCGAGAGATTAATGGAATCCAACATCAAAGTCTACCTTCGCGGTTATTACATCCGTTTTGGTATCAGAATGTCGACGCATTTTTTTTCGTAAATTCTGACTCGGCTTACCGAAGCATGCACGATACTAGTCTGAATTAATTTCGCGCGCAGAGCTCGTTGTCGCATTCCCCGGAGAGGCCGGTCCGGTGTATACGAAAAGTAATATTACCGCCACGGGCGATAGTGCGAGTGACGGAGAACAGAGAGGAAAAGAGAAAGAAGGAGAGACGCGGTGAGTGCCTTTGTCCCGGCAGTGAGAACGTCGAGGAAAATGGAAATAGTAGTGTTGGAGAGAAAAGAGATCCACGATGGATAGAAAGAAGGATGGAGAACAAGAGCCGGGCCGACTCTCCGCGAGTAAGGAAAATATAAGAAGCCCCTTCATTTTCATTAATAAAACATCTCGTCGAGTAAGAAGCGTCGGGGACGCCGAGAACCGAGAGAGCGCAGCGGCTGGCAAGTTGGTGAGGGGAGACAAAGGGATGGGGATCGAGAAGAAACGAGACAGATGCGGTAGAAAGCAACGGACGGGCCACCGCTTCCAGGCGGGGCAGTTTGCGACTATTTCTGAATAACAACGAAATGCAAAGTAGCTGATAGCACGCGTTGAAGCTATGCGAGCGCGCGCGCGCTCCTCGGCTCCTCTGTCAACTTTCGAGACCGCAAGTTCTTCTTACGTGCACTTATCGTTAGTAAGAGCCGTTTCTCCTTGAGATGCCTTCCCGTTCCCGGTTCACGCTGGCCTACATTTCACGGCTTCTCTCGATGAGACTGTAATCCTTTCGCGGAGAAAATTAGCCCGCTGTTTGCAGCTCATCGTCTTCCATGTTTTTTTCCCGCTCGTTTAAATATCGTCCGACTTTCAGATAAGTAATGTCGTTCGATTTAAGCAACTGAAATGTATACTTAGTTGCCGTCATACCGCGATACTTTGCAAGCATTTTACGAAACGCCGGTATCTGGTATCTCAAATCACAGGAATTATAATGAGCAATTATTTTTCACCTGGTTTAATTCTTTCTTTTTTCGGTGAAAAAAAATTGTGAAATTTTCAAATTTTTCGAAAAATTAGATAAACTGAAAATTGCTATAAAATTTTTGAAGACTAGTGAATTTTAATTAGGATGTTTTTAAATCAAATGTAATGAATTATTCCATTATTAATTACTAATATCTTTCGTCATCTGCTAAAGGAAAATCATTGTAAGACATTTTTACGCTAATTAAAAGTTCCATTATCCACAGTTTATAGCTTATATGATTATGAAATGCTAAATCCAATATGAGAATTTTATGGTGGATATAAACGCAGCTATCGATATAGCTCAATAATTTAGCGAATGATCGATTCGACGGATTGAAAACTCGTTGCGGATATTACATCTTATTCGTCAAACGGAATCCGTTATCGTCAATTTGTACAGAGTTTATGATGTATAATGCATGTTAATATCTTTTTACGTGTGGAAAAGCAGCATTACTAGAATATTAACACTTAGAAATCAAATTTCTACTTTTGATCTAGCGCAATCTTAAAAATATCTAAAAATATTTAATGTTATTGAAACATTTTACACAACGATACGTCAAGTACAATTATAACGCGAGGGAATGTGTCTATTTCTTCTGTTCTCTAAAAATAAAATCCAGGAATGCAAATCAGGAACAACATTCGTTTTGCTAAGTAAAAGTCGAAGAACGACGTGTAATCACTTGCGAATAATTCGTGTTTCATCCGTGCATTTCTGCATACATATTTACGTATACATGTACCTATATATACATACACTACATGTCACGATTGCTATCGTGTCACACATCTTACGTAATCCGAAAGCTATAAACATCCGTGAAAATTGGTAGCGAAGCATGTAGTACAACGATCTTCTCGCCGTTAGGCCGTTGTAACGAGAGATTTACGGTTAAACGCGCGATAAATTATCTTATCGCGAGACGACCATTGATTAACTGCAAAACATAAGCTATTGTCTATACAGTTAGACAATTATTATTTATATTATCTGAAGAAAAAGAATGTACCGAAAAATGTAATTTGGACTATTGTCCGGGCCGACAGTTGTTAAAGAAAAAAATAATATTTAATATATAGATAACGGTTTATACATGCAAAGTTTTCATATAAAAGTTACAAAATATATTTTTTCCTGAAATATATCCAACGAAATCGTCATGCCATACAAATAAAATAACAATTATTTAAAAATCTGAATATCTACGACGTGCTATATTGCGCTTGAATTTATTATGCGTTGCCTAAAGATGACAAAGAAAATATATATAGAGAGAGAGATAAATGGCTGTGTTAACATCCTTCATGTTTTTTTTTTTTAAACGCCCGCAAGAATGCCCTCCTGTATGGCCCGGAATCCCGGCCACATCCTTCCACAATACTTTCGATTAGATCATTTATTATTTGAGAGAAACAGTGGCAAAAGTGATGTATAGTGTGTCATGCGAAAAAGCACATCAGAGGTCTGAGGGACGAGAAATGACGGAGTACGAAAAATTGTTTTACTACGCATACCAGCATAACACATATGCGTCATACTTACCTTACCAACCATAGAGATAAAACGGCGATGGTGATGCAGGACAAAAACTCAAAGGGGGACGTCTGGCTTCTGAAGAGATTCACGCCTGGATGAATTCTTTTGACGTCGATACAGCTCTTTTTCCGAACGCGGAAAAACTTGCCGTAGCGCGTCGTACATCACGCCGCCACGTTACGACAAACAGATAATCAGAAGAAATGTCTTTCGATTTTCTCGGAGATTGCAGATAAATATAAGACAATCTTCCTCATTAATACAACGAATAAAAAAAAGTATTCCCCGACGAAATATGTCTCATAAATAATAGCAAGAAATTCGAAGAAATGATTACATAGATCACACTCGTGGAAAATTATGATGCATCAACACAATATGCTCAGTATATCGATACTTGCGAATACAATCGATTCTTTGTTAGTATATGCACATATATTGCACTCTCTGAAATGTATGTTTATATTATTCACAACGAGACGGCATTGTGTGTTATTGAAAGGATGCCGGTATTACACGAACGCAAATCTGTACGTTAAAACAATACGGTTGAACGGTGCGTACTGCGCCCTCGGGCTAGGCAAAGGCGAGAGTAACAAACCGTAACAAACTAATGCTGAAAATATAGTTGGTATAGACAAGAGACTTAAATACAAAGCGCGAATATATGTAACTATATATTCGGTCACGCGGGAAAATGTTCTCGAAAGATAATTAATTACACAATGTACCAAGACAAAAGCCGCTTACTAACGTCCCGGAAAATTATTGTATATATGTATAAATGTATATATATGCATGAATTTCTCTCTGTAAGAGCGAGAGAACTAGAGAGAGAGAAAGATCCATGAAAAAGGGATGGTGCGTATATATTCATATCAGGAATTCATATATGCAGAAATAGCAGATTGTGAATAGAATATGTCATTAATACATCTACATCGATATGCATATGTCAGTATTCTTTTCGCAATCTGACAGGCTTACGAAACGAAATACAGTATCGCTATATTCTATTACATATAGAGTTACAGCTCTGCACGTGGTAATTCAATACAGTTTCTCATGTATTAAATACGTCGTAAATAGACTTAACAAAAATGGATTAACAATGACGCGTTATATTCGATTTGATCGTCCGAGAGATTATCGGATTAAATTCGAAATCCTGCTGGGATTGCATTAATTAATCTGAAAATTTAGGTATAAATTTGTCGCAAAATATATCGTAATTCTGTGGCCGAAATTTATGACAATTAAATTAAAATGAGTCTTATAATATTTGTAAAAAAAAGCAGACTAAGATTTATACGATATTATATACGATAAGAGCGCAATATCCAAACGTGTATTTCTACCAAACATGCTATTGATTAAACCGCAATTGATTTATATAGCTGATTCACTGATTTGTATCTTGATGTGGCTTATTGATTTGATTTGGTTTACACACATGGTTAAAGTTACACGTTTAATCACAGTAAAATAAAAATACTTATATAATATAAATGTAGGAAAACAATTTTTGCATATTTATACTTTTGAATAATAAGTAAAAAGAGTCCATTTTAGTTTTATTATTTTACTCACTTCATATAAGGATATATTATATTTATAAAATTTAAATTTGGATCATATCTTATGTGAATATAGATTTTTGTAGATAAATGCGGTTGCGTATAATTTATACAGATATATCGTTTCAAGCACCAGAAGAATTTTTTGGAAGACGTGCAAATTTGACAAACGTTTTCTTATTGCAGTCTTGATAAGGTAGTTCTTCAATTACGAATACGCTACATCGCCGTGCTCACATTAACTCTCCAGCTTCTGCCACGAATGCACCGGTGATATGATGATGCGCGTGCACGTATAACGTAATTTCACAGCAGGAAATTTCGTAAACTTAAGTTTGCGATGTTGCGTCGCGAAATTCTCTGGTGCGACTAACGAAACTAAAATTCACACGGCCACTTTACGCTCTGTCATTTGCAAGAAGCCAGCAGCCTTTGAAACAATTGTTCTCCACTTATTTCACTCGGCATCATCTCAGACGTTTTGGCTTTTACTACGCACGAATAATGACATATACGTTCGCAGTTGGTTTACTTAGTTAATAAATGAAACTGTGATGTTGATAAATAAAATTTTGTTACATTTCTTTAATTCCATTTTTATGACTGAAAGACATACAACTATTTTATATATTTTGAAACTTAGTTATATTATTCAAAATCTCTATATTTTCTTTTTTTACTATAAAAATAATATCAGTAATATCTTTTATGTACGTCTGTGTTGTCGATGTATCGATAGTTAAAACGATGAGAATAAAATATCTAAATGATTATTTGAAATATTATTATATGTATGTAGTCAAGTGCAACATATATAATTCGCACATTGTCACTTTCCAACACTATAGATTAATGAGAGTGTGTTACCGTTTATTAGAATTATCGCTTCTCCGTGCGCTATAATTATTATATTTTCTATATATAAATAAGCATTATATATAAATAACATAAATTACATGATGCTTCTGTATGAAATTATGTAATTTATCATTCTCGATATATAATTGTTTCTTTATCATTTGAAATTGTACTCTGATTTGCATCTCTATCAGTTTATATTTGACTATATTTGTCGCTATTACATTAGTTCAACCATGTTAATAATCATATTTCCATTATGCGTACTGTCTGATTTGTAAATTGCGCACTGACCGTATACATGATTTCGCTCGCAAACTTGATGGGCATGCCTATCTAAATAGTATAACGCGTAGTATTCGCGCAGTATATATGTTTATAACGCTTTCGCTTCCAAACTCTGTGACGAGAGAAAATAAGAGAAAAAGAGAGAAAATTAATTTGTAATATATTATCATAAATTTATCATCGGCTGTGTCATAAAAAACTGCTCACAATTCCTAAATCATTAATCACAAGAGAATTCCATGAAAATGAAAGTAACTTGCTGACAATGCTACGTACTTGTCTTGAATGAATTTCGTCGCCATACAAGTTCTAAATATTAGACAAAAAAAATGGAGATATTATAATTAATCCTAAATTATATTTTAAAAAATGTTTTTTCTTCCGATTAAAAACAATGTTTTAAAAAACTGCGTTCCGAAAACATCGTACTGTCATCTTTAACTCTTTCTATAATCTTTCACATTATTCTATGCACGCGCATCCATTTTTCGATAAAATTGGCAATATCGACCAGTTTCCCACGGGGTATCAAATAACTCTCACGAGTTTAAGAGAGTAAGTTAAACTATGTATATCTTCTGAAAAGTGTCCTTACGTGTACTAAAATATCAGAAAAGCTATTTGTTGCAATGTTAAAAATTTAAATATTTCATAAATAGAAATTTAATAACTAATCTAATATAAATCAAATTTAATTGTATTTTTATCAATTCAAATTAAGTTAAAATTATATTCTCAAGGAACTAATTTTATATATTCTGTATCTTATGTTTGTATAAATATCTTTATTAAAAATATTGAAATGCCACAAGGCTTTATTACAAAGGGCTTTCATTAACTCAAAGGAGACGATTCATGTTCAAACAACGTCTTCCAGTATTCAGTTAACAAATTCGTATTGTGAGAGCGCCAGTTAGAACATCAGGCATTAACTATATTTGCAATGACAGTCACGTATGTTTCTGTATAATTACTTTGTTGTTCAAATAAGCGAATACATACATCTAACAGCCACGGTATCCTATATCAGAGAGAAACATATGTCAAAACAAAATAATAAAATATTATATTTCTCGCACGTTTGAAAGTTAGTTTAATGAATATTTATATAAAAACACATTGAGATAAATCTAGCAAAATTGTTTTATTACGTAGAATTAAAAATCAAAATAATAACTTTTTTATTTAATTATTACTTAATTAATATTACGACAAATCTAAAATTTAAAATGCTTCTTTTTACAACTCCAAACATTATTTATTTCATAACATTTTTCTAGTTTATTCACTTTTAAAATGTATAATTTTCAATTATTTCTTATCATATTGCATATGTGCGCATTCATATTGACGATTCTATTTATTATGATATTTTACGGTTATCACCCTTTAAAAAATCCATTAAGAATAACTCGCGATTTTGTATATATACGTCAAAGTTGATATAATCACGTGATGCTTGGACAATTTTTTCGAGATAGTAATTTTCGGGGCAGAAGGTAGCGTTTACCAATTGCCAGAAAAACGTTCTTCAATTCCTCTGGGACGAAAAAAATACCTCGATAAAATGTACATCCGGTTAACGATTTCCGTCTTCCGTCCATCCAGCTATAGCGAGTCGAAGCCATCGGGAGTTGCGCGATATATACTCGAAAATCGACTTACTACTTCCCGATACTCCACACTCGGCCACTTTGCCCGACGAGCTGACTCCGACCGACCGAGTGCTAAGAGTTCAGCCGTCGGAGCGTAATGCAAGACTCTAGAGAGACGCGAGAGTGTCCCCTAAACTCCTTTAATATCCACGTACTTACCTACCCACCTATCCGCGCGCCCGCTGCTTTTAAATTCTCCCTGAGCCCGGCGCGGACTGCTGAAAGTCGACGAACGAGTCGTGAGCAGTATGTTTTATGAAAGTTTCATCTCTCGTAATCTCAGGGTATCTTGCCACTCGAGTCTTTCGTTTTCGCCGTCTTTCTTTCTTCTCGGCTGTCTTCCAACGCTTCTTTCTTTCTTTCTTTCTACTGCATCTAAGAGGCTTCGCGAATCCTATTCGTTTCGTCATGATGCCGACGCTTTTGCGAATTTATTCTTTTGCAATATTTCATCTTTGGAAATCCTTGAATTTATATCTCGCAACGCTAATCAGAAAAAAATTTCGCGAAAAGGCCAGATTTAATTATCAGATGATTCAAAAGCTGCATACGCGATAAATGTATTATTAATTATATATATATTTTCAGAAATAAATTGTGGGAATTACTGGGCGAAATAAAATCCGTCTTGTTTACATCACAAATGGATTTTAATCTCTTCCCTTAAAATTATGGACAATTTTTAAACAATTTCATAAACGATATCAGCATACTTGAATATGGAAAAGTAAACTTCGAATCGCATGACGGCATCGAATATAAATTCGTTCGGTTTCCCAAAATGCAAATACGAAATGGCATCGATATCGAATTCGCCGTTTTCGATTCCTCTAAACCCTTTCACGCGAGATTTTCTGCCTTTGAATCTGATATATGCGTCATAACCCCCGCAGGCTGATGTCCGCAGATTCTCGCGGCCTCGAATCTCTGTTGGGAAATCGTCTTCATGCAAGATTGATCACAGACGTCAAAGGTTCAACCTACTGAAAGATGTGGTCTCAATCTGATCTTCGAAAACGCCGCTATGCAATCCGTCAGAAAAGGTCGAAGGGGAATCACCTTGTCATTCGTACAATCCGATTTTTATCTAATCACGCGACTATTCGCGAATCTGTTAACTCGACTCGCTCGACAGACCACGACATCACGAAGCCAAATAATCTTGGGTCAAGGACGAATGTTTAAAATGACCATTTGGCCATTTCAATCCGCGTCGAATAAATTTAAATCAGAAAAAGGAAAAGACATTCTAACAATTACTATATTACCATATTTGCTGACATTGCCGTCATGCAATTAAGAAAACGCGACAAACGATCGACGGGTGGTCGAAACATAAAATAATAATAACGGTTTATTACGTACTTGCCAAGTTTTACCATAAACCGAGGCCAATTGGATGCCGGTGAAGTCAGAACTAACGGCGACATAAATTTCCCGTAACGTGGATCACCGAGGCCTTAGACAGGTTAAAAGGAGCCCGTATATACGTAGACAGAACGAAACAAATTGCATTTCAGCCGGCGCCGCGAAATATTCCAGGTTGAATGTAAATTTTGCCTGTGTTCTGGAAACGTGTGGTGAGAATTCGCCACACGGAACGGGACGAAAGGGAGGAGGAACGTAGTCGCACAGTGAGACGGAGAAGCATAAGAGGCTGAGTTAGAGGGTGATGTTAAGGCACGACGGGCACGGTGTGGGGGGACGCGCCCGGAGAGTTATGTGGCGACAAGCCGACAACCCCTTAGCACCCGGTGACAAATACGAGGTGTGCCGTACCTTTTCCGCCGCGAGACTACACTCGGTTAGTCGCGGCGAGAAGAAGAAAGGGGGACCTAGCCATGCCAGGCCTCTCTCTCTCGCCGAGAAGTCACTCAGTCATCAGATTATAGCTGCAACTGACAGACCCTTTCGTCGCCCTTTACGCCGATACGCGAATATTCTTTTTTTTTTTCTCCCTACCCCACATTTTCTCTCCCGACATTTGCGTCCCACTGGCGAGGGTGGCGCGATGCGTATAGAAATTGCGGACAATTCCTCCGGCCACGGAAAACTTGTTCAACTCCAACCCGCCGACCGTCTTTTTCGGAAACTGTTCAGGAGGGCTCCGCACCAAGCGTTGTTATTTATTTTGCCAATTTTTCCTGCGAGATGTATACCGAGAGTTGTCAGACTCAGATGCAAATATTCGTGACTTTGAAACTGAATAAATTTACAACGGAGAAGTGTGTGCCGAGAATAGAAAACTGGAAAACGATGTGTATTTCGCACGCTCGCGTTTTGTCGCGCTGATAAATTTTCGACCCGATCGTACAGTATACCGTATATTCCAAAGGAAACTAAAAGATATCTGGTTCGCGGTATAAAGTCATCACTGTCGGAGTGACCGCATGTAATTTCGCGGAAAGAAATAGCGACGGCGACGAAACCGAATCCATGAGCGGCGAAACGAATTGTCCATTTATTTCCTAGCCGGTAAGAAACGGTCTCCTTCCCGTAAACAATTTAATTGTCGCGCGAGATTAATCACCGCGGACGGAATTAATGGGAGGAATGCGTTTATTTCGTAGGTACGCGGGCTCGTAATTAATGAGAAGGACGCGCTGAATGTGGCCCGACAAACTGTGGGTGTCCGCAGCACTTAGAACGACAAGGACGACGACGTCGACGACGTTGCCGCAGATAACAAAGGAAAGTCCATAGTCATCCTTGATGATATTAAGGGCGATTATGTAAAATGCTTAATAATACTACGCTATCCTATGGATGCGTCATGGTCCATTATTTTCTCGTCTTCGTTCCTGCATGGCTCGAAATTTGCACGACGGCGCGAGCGCTTATTTGAGGAAATTTACGCGCGCCTTCTTGTAATTAAATCGTTATAGAGAACTATACGTGACATCGCGAAATACTACAAGTAATTTTAATAAATCCTTCGTTCTTAGCAGTGTATATCTCAGAGATGACGTGACTGATAATGACGAACATTTTTTAAATAGAATGCGTCACGAGGGAGCTTCAAGGATTTACTTCTCTCTACGTTCCCATTTTATATTCCATAAATTATAATTTCCCCTTTAATCTAAAATTAGATTTCCAACGTCCAAGAATCTCTTATCGAAGCAGAACGGCGCTACCACGAAATCGATAAATCATTATCGCAGTCATTCGCGATTGCCATTCGCGTGACGCCGCAAATCCGAAGAAAGCCTATAACGCTATTTCTTGGAGCGACCGCAGTAAAGAAGGTTCTCTCTCTCTCTCTCTCTCTCGCGAGAAATCGGGTCGCGTCTACTGCTTTGCCATCGATTCCCTACTCTCTTTCTCTCTCTCTTTCATTGAGGCACTGCACTTGTATATAAGATACTTGATGTGTAGATGCATCCACATTGGAGTACGGTGATTGGCACTTGAAGAAAGGTCAAGTGAATGCGGTTAATATGTGCTGGTGGCATGTTCGATCAGTCGTTTCAAGTATGTTTACGTGGGTAATCTTAATCGACGGTGAAAAGAAAGCCTCTCCCTATGAACCGGATTTGGTACAGTCAGGTCAGGTTGAAGAAGAAGAGGGATGAGACGAGACGAGTAAATGCGAGGCAGAAAAGGCCACTCGAGGCAATCGCTACGCTCTCGGCGGCCCGTGACCGAGTGCTTGTAAACCCTCTTCTCTACTCCTGTATCGTCACCATCGAACCCGGCCGCAAACCAATGTCGTTCGGATGCACACAAACATACATGCATGCATGCATCCACCTGACCTCCGATATCGACCAACGCTCGCATCACCGTACGTGCCGATAACTTTTTTCACTGTTCCATAGCAATATATCATCTCGCGAGTGACCGCCATCGAGGATTAACATTCGCATACAAAATGAGAATAAAACAAAAATGCGCGATCCGTAATGATAAAAATAATTTCTCGGTTCGTCAAGCTCGACGCCGCGTCAATTTCGGTCACGTGATTCCGCGTTTTATCGCGAATGTTGTTGAGTAATCAGGATAAAATCCGGACGTTCCTGGATTTTGGTACCCATTTTGCAATGAAGCTGTTCTCTTTCTCTCTCTCTCTCTCGTTCTCTTTCTCTCACTCATTTTTTTTCTCTGTACATGTGTTACGCGGTTTTTATTCTCGATCCGTTACAAACAAGTCCAGTACGATTATGTAGCTGATCATTATGACTTTTTAAAGCTGTCGACGATTCGTTAAAGCGTGATATTTTTGTTGCATGTTAAATTGTTTACGTTTTAATCGATTTCTTTTATTATTACAACAAAATCAATGATAATATACTGTATTTATTTAAATTTTGTAGATTTACCGCTGTATCACATACAATAAATAAAGTTTTAATTAAAATAAATACCAGATTATTTTATTCTCTCAACAAATTTAATTTTTTTTAAATATTTATAATATATTCGTTAACTTTTACATACATTGTTAATACATTATTTTGCTCATCAAATAAACTTACTGATGAAATTTATTCTTTAGCAGTTATGTATTATTGAAATACGAAAATATATATGAGACTATTAAAAGTGGTTCCCGAACTGATAATTGAGAACTATGATATCAATATTTTTTTTAGAACTAGAAAACATGGTTGGCGATCTAACCCTGAAATGCGAATATAAAAATTTGTATATTTAATATTTGACAAGTATTTCTGAAATTCATATGAGAGATGCATACATACAAGTAAATTTTTGTAAATATTTGACTTTATCTTGATGTAAAATATTTTTATCAAACACTATGTTCTTCTTTGTCGACTATATGAACGTATAGTATTTTACTTTGATTAATTAGATAATTTGATGTCAAAGTTTATGTATTATTATGTATGTATTTAGGAATACAGCGTACATACGTGTTAACTATATATAACAGTATAATTTGCATGAATTACGCGATAGTATTACATATAACTATTGTAAACTTTGGGATCTCCTACGATGGTTGTGCGCATGCGAGCGCATGAATAACATCATTATAATATAAACTAGTGTCACATGCTGAACAAGAGAGAAGTGGAACGTTAATAATTGCTTCTCTATCGATTGATGAATTATGCAAGTAATATTAAATTAAACTAGAAAGTTAAAAAACATAAAACTAAGTTTTTTTTTTACTTTAACAGAAACTTTTTTTGAAAGCAAAATATAGGAAGTTCTTTATATTCGATAAAATTAAACGTTAACAATTTCAGTTTCTCTAAACTTTTTAAATAATTCAAATTTTAAAGAAGGTTACGCGATTTATACAATCAATTTTTAAAATAAAAAATTGATACAATAAACATAATTTAATTATATGTCAAAAATAAATTAATTATCTCGTGATTATACATAATATCCAAATCAATGTCATTTTCACAAGAAATGCTTCTAATTGATTATCGAAACCTATTACATAATTTATGCATCTCACATTTGTTTGCCATAAAAATAGAATTTCAAAGATACAAAACAGATTCAAAACTGAATGATTCGATTGTGTAATACCTATGATCGTCACTGATAATAATACGAAGAGATCATGGATACTTGCATGCGCAATTACCCATAACGCGCGCGCGCGCGAGCGTTTTCGCAGATTTTATCGTTTGCACAGCGGATAGGTACAGTGGACCCGCATTATTAGCTCGACAAATAATCCCCGCGGATTTCGCAGTGACAAATTATCTAGGACGCAAAACAGTTTATTCGAATAAGTATACCATGTCTGCTGATATTTGCATACACGTTATCCCAATTTCTACATAACGATTGCAAATTTGAATGGACAATCGAGATTTTTTTCGTATCGCTTCGGAAACACGACGATTAATATTTCCATATTAATGCGTACTAATCACTAATTTGACAGTTCGCGATTTCAAATGCATGTACTACAAACGAAATTTTAATACAGATATCTGTAAGCGCATTTATTTCTGATTTATATCATTTATATAAGACGAAAATGATAAACTATAATAAACTAATATATCTATATAAATGTCATAACATATGCTAATTCTTATATGTAATAATATCTTTCTTTAATTTATCTAATTAATTAAACAAAATTCGAGAAAATACACATTCTTATAATAAATAAATTTTACGCTTTATGATAAATTGCTTTTACATTAAACATTGTACTGAAAACACGCTAAAAAATGATAATCATTTCCCGAAGGATTTGATAAAACTTTCTTGAAAATACAGCTCCGGGCAATTCCTCTAAATGTAATTTCTCTAATGTTCAAAAAGTTTTGCGCAAGATAAAGATATCATATAGAGTTTACAGTTAGTAATATTTCTCGTTACAAGAAAAATAGTCTATTTTAATAAGAATATAATTTGTAAAATATTACGCATACGATAATCATTAATGATATATTTTCTAGGATAAAAAAGCGCAACTCTAATACATAAAACTATACTCGTAAACTTCTTTTTTTTATTAAGTATACGTTAATGAAAAATTAATATTCAACGATCACCGTTAATCCGTATATCTCGAAAAAAAATCCATACCTTTAATATCATTCTTATGAATACCGGCAAAAATGCCGATCGAGTTAGAAGGGAGAAGTGCGAGAGGAAGAAAGCAAGTTGGGACGAATGCTACATCAAAGTTATAGAGTCATCTCAGAGAGTTTTTCTCAATTTTGACCCTCGAAGCGGTGGTTACGAAATACGACATCGCAAGATGTTACCAATTCCTCGTAATCGGATGAGTCAAATGACAGTTATTCCTCTAACGAAACCCGTAAAATATCTCAAATGTTAATATTTATTTATAAGAAGAAACGGCGAAGACAGCCACGGGAAATAGAATTTGCGATGCACGTACAACTACATACCCACTATCGTGGTAAGAAACATGTGCGCGGATTTAACTAATTATGCGCGCCTAACTCCGAATGGAACATGCAAAGCTTCATTAAGCGGATATGGAGAGATAAAGCTGCACGTTGTCATTACGCATAAAGAAATTATCATACACGGATGAATGCATAGACGAATGCTGACTCTGCTTTGAATATGCTAATTGTCTTAATAAGACTTGTCATTAGTATTAATAATATAATATCTAATAATAAGTAAATTTATATGTATATGTATATGAGACTAAAGAATAAACAATTTTTTTCACATAAAAGACCATAAGAAGATTTTTGCCTCTCTGTCTCTCTGTGAATATTTATATTCTTATATCAATAATAAATAAAAGATTTTGAAAATATATTAATTTTTTTATGTATGCGTATCTCATATATATGTATCAAAAGTGTATAGAGTATTATGTATATTAAAAATAATTTATTTAAAGAAACTATTGTGTGTATAATATATTGAGTTTTTAATCGTGCAAATTAATTTTTATGCTAATTTTTTCGCGCGTAAAAAAAAAACATAATTTGGCGATATTTATTTTCTTAAAAAATATACAAGGAAAAAAAGAGAAAGAAAAAAAATAGGAAAGAATATATCAAATGCAAAACTAAACAGATTTGTTATTAAGTGTAAGAAAAGGAAATATTTCTTAGTTATAATCTTAGATGATAAATCCGATAAATCCGATTTATTTTATACCCGTTTGCTTTATAATAATTTTTATGACAAATTATATGAATAACAAAAAAAGAATTACGAAATAAGCATGTATGTGGAAAAAAATAAAATTAAAGAAAAAAACATGGTAGAGAACAAAACGCAAGACAATTACCTTCCAATACGGTTTTCTATTCAGTTTCGCGTCGCATTAAATATACCGACATTTTAAAATGTACAGAAAACATTCGTCTCTTCACCAACTTTTACGTATTGTCGCATATCTTTTTCTTGTTGCACTCCGTACCTTTTTCTATCACATCAAGTACAAATTTCCAGCTGAAAATGCGCGCCGCGTCCAAGCGCAAACATGATTTTGACGGACTAGAAACTACCGTAAAGACGAAATTTTCTTCTCTTCGAAAAGCAAGCAAGATAAAAGCTGAGACATTCACAAAGTAATTACGTTGAGAAAGGAGAGAATGACACAGTTTTATAAAAGAAATCTTTTTCTTCTTTTTCTAAAATGATCGTAAAAAGTATGCAGTAATTCCTCTCGTCCCCTTCTCTGATTATATTATATAAAAATACTCAATATTATTGTATGCATATAATTTTAAATCTGTTGTAAAAAGTAACAAATCGTAATGAATAAAAAAATGCTGCATAATATGATATCAAGCCGTGATACAAAAATATTAAACATATATAGATATTAATGGCTCAATAACAATATCGTTTTACTCAGATATTATTAAACTAAATATATTGCGCTTTAATATAATATAAAAGTATCCAATGCAATACTTTTAAGTATTTTTAAAACCGTAATACATTTTCTTACTAAAGTTACAAGCTGTACATATCACTAATTATTTTTTCAGTCAAGTCCGTCAAAGATGTTCCGTTAACGCAAAAAATCTCTAGTCGCGAATGCTTGAGATAATCGTTTCGAGACGTCGCAAACGACGCGTTATTAAACGACTGTGCTCGAATTTTGAGAGCAACTTTTCAACGCCGCCAAACGCACCCTCGTCACGGCCTTCACAGCCTGCTGCTGTTGTCACTTGTCGTCCGTGCTACTACCGCTCCTTCCTACTCCTCGTCGCGCAACCAGTTTATGTTTATGCTTTATGGAAGTTTCGTATTAAATTTACGACGTTGCACGTCCCACGGAGTTTTATGATTTTGCGGCTGTAAACGTTTCGGCAGATTTATGACTCAAAATTTGAATTAAAATCGGCGATGATGTTGTATCTTATCGCCGTTACATCATCAGCTGTTTATTAAAAATATAAATTGTAAACGATGGTGAGCAGCTAGCTTGTAGGACATGAAAGAATTAATATAATGAACATGGACTGAATACAGTGAGGGCGAAGCCCTGTTTGACCAGAAAATGCGTCCTTGCTTTCGAAGAAGACAATTGCACTCTATGATGCATTTAAATATATCGAAATGACAATATTCTTGTAGACAGGAAAAGTGTTTGAATGTTTAAGTCCACAGAGGAAATAATTGTGTGGATAATAAAAATAAAATAGTATTCTTTGTCATATTATGTAGTCGTTTCAGTCGTTTCATTAATGTTTATGCGTAAAATAAGATCTGTGAAATGCTATACGTACTCTTGAATAAACATAATATGTAATATTATATATTATTCTGATACGCAAAATCACCGAAAAAATTTTAAAACAAGAGAGACGCAGATATGCTTACATATTTGTAGAAAATAAATAATAAAACATATATTTAATCATAATATATTATATAGCTTTATTTTAAGATAAACAATCTTTTTTGACAAAAAAGATTTTGTAATGTAATATTATTTCAAAGAGTATTTTAATAATTGTGAATATGTTCACGTTTTATTTTACAACTTATACTACATAAGCATTATAACGAGATTATTTCAGTAAAAATTACAATTTTGTGATTATACATCTCTGATTTCGTCAAAAGATCTTTACATACTAAAATAAAATATTAGATATTTATTTATTATATATTATTATTATTATTATATATTATTATAAAATATTAGATAAAATATTTAAAAAGAATTTTAGATGATTAAATTAGTTTATCTTTGTCATTAAATGATTAAAGTCAGCGTTTTATATTTCCTAACAAAAATCCTTCTATAATGTTCATTAATTATCTTGATTCTTTTATCAAAAAAACTAAAGCATGCATTAATACCCCTGTTCCGAGTACGTGGCAGAAAAATGTTACATTTATCAGGAATTTAAAACGAATTTAACTGGGGAGGATCGAATTATTCACCAGCATGAATACTTGGCGAGAAACAGGCAAGCCTGAGAGTAAAGCAGAAGTGGTTGGAGCACAAGAACGATGCTGATGAGTTTTAAAGCGTAGAAATTACCATCGGCATTCAACTACCGAGTCTTTTATCCGATCTTTGTTTTAGGAAGCATTGCGAGAGACATCACATGACCTAAATCTTGATTTAATTCTTAAACGCACTCGCATTTGCTGCTCGTGTGCGGTGTACGTAAAAAAAAGGCCCTCCGTTTAATTCCTACTTTTTTGTTTCTTTTTTTTTTCGTGGTTTGTCGAACTCATATTCGATATAGCGCGCACGATAAAACGCAGTAACGAACAATGAAATGTTTATCAAGTGCTATTACAGTGAGTAAAGTTCGAAGACGGATTAAAAAGTGTGCTGCAAACTGAAGTGGCAGCAGCTCGAAAGGAAAACGTGATTTTGACTAGCATAAAAAAAAAACTTGTTATGGGCGGCCCAAGTTTGCGTTCATTCCTTCGGTGAAAAATTCGTTAAATAATTCAGCTTAGAAAGTAGCTGCGTAAAATTCTTATTTTATTTGCGCTAAGGTGAATCGCGGCGACTCTCTCCAGCTCATCCCATCGCCATGAAGGCGCGTCGCATGATTAATGCTTCTATCGGCTAGCAATAGTTTTGCGAAAGATTATCAATTTTGGCTTCGACGACGCGCAAGGCGAACGGACGCGTCTTCTCGCGACGATAAAACCGATTCAGCGAGAGTTACTTTGGTACGAGAGCTTCGAGAGAGGATCAGAGATCGTAAGACTCAGGAAAAGTCTCCGCAAACTCTGAGACGCTCGTAATTAATTAAACGCGTACTCTCTCTTCCCTCCACCCTGCCTGTCCCGCTCGCGTAAGAAGAGACCCATCGTATATTAGTAATCCTCCTTTTCATCAGCTTGCGTTCGCCGGAGAGACCAAGCGGATTCTTCTAACAAACGAGAGCGGAAGATGGGATAACAAGTTTTGCATTTTTCAATATATCACATGTTGTACAATTTACAACGAGCAGCATAATTTATTGCATAAAATTTCTACTTTCTACCAACTCCTTTAAAAAGAAAGATAGCGCGTTTCGATCAGCGAATAGCTTCCGCATTAAAATAAAAATTTATTTATTGAAAATTTATTCATCGTCATCTATCGATGATACAACGCAATATCTAAGTAAATGGTTCGCATATGTGTAATTTTTTTTATATTGAAAGCAACAAGCATCATAAATGAAACGACTAGAATTGAAATTGTTTGTTTCTTTATATATCCCTTGCGCATAGACGCGCGTATGGATTTTGTATCCAACTGAGAAAGTGTCAATAGCAACCACTGTTTGTAGTGTATAGTCTGGATATGCAAATACTAAACTTCCAACATAGCAAGAAGAGATGGCTATTTCCTCACATATATATTGAATACAATTCTCTTCTCCAAACAGTCTAAGTCTGCTTGTACTGATCAGAATTTCGAATACACTCAAAATAATTATTAATACCGATGATTACACCTACAAAAATTTGATATATATAATAATATCAAAAAAGTAAAGATATATAGATAAATATATAATAATTAATAAAATTAAATCAAGTAGAGTTTATAAAATTTAAAGCGAAAGACTTAAACGTTTTATTGTGACAAAACTACGATCAAAAGCAAACAAGATTGCATTGGAATTGAACGCGATTTTGCCAACGTAGAAAAGAAGGAAGGAAAAGTAGTAAAGGAACGTCGAGATGGAAAAGATGAGGTTTGGAATGATCGTCTCGCGTTATAGACAATGTGCATAGGTGTGCATTTGCGCGAGCGCACACATCCTTACAACCGTGCATACACGCGCATCCACCAGCTGAATGTGCAAACGGGGTAGTTTCGAACAGACGGAAAGAGAGAGCAGAGAAGAAAGGGAAGAGGATAGTGCCTCATACCTGACTGCAGTTTACTTTAAATCTCCCGGATGGTTTCTCGTCCGCCCTCCCGGTTTAAGATAAGCTACGGGGTCCGTCCGGGAAACGGAAGTAATGGCTTACCAGATATTATCAACTGCTACAGAACGTATCGTAAAGGGGTGGCGCTGGTTGCCGGAGAGCCGCTCCATATCCTACATCACTTTTAAGACACTACTGTACCGAAACTAACAAGCGTTGTAAACTTTTCCGCGCGGCTTACCGCATTACGTGCTGGAATAAGCGGCTTATTGAATTCCGGAGCGCTCAGCCAAAAGCTCTACCTTTACCCATCGCACTACAAACTTTATGCCATTTGTTGTACCGATTGCACGCGCTCCCTTTACTTTCTTCTACACACATCAACGCTATCATCAATCTTAACGTATATCGACTTCGACGAAGATTTCATGTAATCATTAATGTCAGCTATTTTTCAAGAACATAATGCTTTTTACTCGCCATGATATATTATTATATACATGTACCCTTTCAAATAATGTATTATTAAGCATATAGTGCAAGTTATAATATCCATTAAATAATAAAATTATATCATTTTATTCTCTCTTTAAAGATTACTATTTTGAAAGATTATATATATATATATATATATATATATATATATATATATATATAATAAATTTCTGATCTATTAATTTTATAACACCAAGCTACTAATCATGTTTTATACAGTTCTTGTTTAATTAATAATAGGTGACAAGCTTAAAATGCTTCTCGAGAAACGAGATGAAAGATTAAGAAAGAATGAAAGCTCAAATGAGAATGAGCAAACAGTGGTACAAGTTTAATAGTTAGTTAACAGAACACGCGATATCAGACCTGCCGGAAACTCGCTCGAAAGAGAAGTCACAGAAATTCGCAAAAGTAGGTGTTTGCCAAACTTCCCATCTTTATTCCATCTGCAAAGGGAAACCTCTGCAACTCTAACCCGAGTCCGCGAATTATGATCTCAGATAGGAGACTCGAGCCTCCTTGGAAAAAGACCGGAGAATACGATAAGAAATGAAATTTTCGCCGAGAACATTTTGTATTTTCGAGAACACTTTACCTAGAACATAACAATAAATTCTTTAAGTATAATAAAATCATTTTAATTAAATAAATTTTTTCTTAAACTTTTTGTGTTAGGAACGAGAATAACGAGAATATCGCAATTTAAATGTCATGTATCGTATATTGTCGAATTGATGACTTGATGTTTGACTTCGCAATCGAAAAGAAGATGCTATTCTCCGCGATATTTGGTCAGCAAGCGGCATAAATCTTGCCTTGTTTTACAGGGAATATCGCGATTAAGTCGGTCAGATGGGTACTTTCCAGACCACGAAATTCCAAACTAAATCCATTTCCAGTTTGCACGATGCTCTTTCCCGTCGTCGGCACTCGGACGCTCCCGGACGGTTACCAACTTCATAACAGCATCCCAAAATAATTAGAGCCCATTAAAACAATCGCGTAACACTTCAACCGAGTTAATTGCCTCCAAAATAATTTTAGACGAATGCAACGTTATCAGAAGTTTTCTCGTATTCAAAGTTTGCGCAATATGTGCACGGCTTCTACAACCTTATACCCGCACACTATTAACAATGATCATTTCAAATCATAATAAACTAATTGTTTTCTAAAAATTATATATAAATTAAGTCACATTTTTACGTTTATGGCGCAAAGTATTAAAATCATTTTATCTTTATTAACAATATTATTAAAGATAATTTTGCATAAATAACATCTCGATATGTTAATGTATTATTATTATGTATAATGTTCTACAGTAGCAATTGTAGCATTTTAAGATTATATGTATGTGTATGTGTATATGTGTAATTTTATATAATACGTTTGTATGTTTGTGAATGCAATATTCGTTTGTAAGACGCATAGTCAGAGAAATTTGCAATATACTATCGGTTGAAAGACTAACCGGACCAAACTTTACCGAGAGTTGCACAGACGGCCGTTAATCATGGTTCTTAATTGCTTTGTGGGTACCTACATTGAACCGAACGAACAATTTAGGATCCGTTCCATTGACTTATCAAATAAATCGTCGTATCGATTCGTTATCGAGGTTGCGGCATGAATCTTTCTTTCTCATCACAAAAGTGATTTAAATCTCGTTAATAATCCAAACTTTCCATAATGAATTAATTTGTCATTGCGAAAAAATAAAGGTGTATGCGAAAATCAAATAAAAATTTTCGATATATTGAAAAATATTTTAGACCAATCATATTCTCTCTCTCTCTCTCTCTCTCATCCAGTTGTCAAAGTAAATGTTATTTTGACATTCCTTATTAATAATAACACAATAAAATATGTATGTATATTATGTGCAATAAAATATTTAAAAAAAGTCAACTTTTTTATAACTCTCTCGCGTTGATTAAATAGTAAATACGAGAGACAATGCATCTTTGTGACACGCGTTGAAAAATTCCGTTTAATCCCACGGGCTCTTTCACTCGCAAAATCTTTACCTAAAATCTTCGCGCTCGAGATTGCGGCTAGACATATATAGCACAGTATTCGAAAGCATATAACCGATCTTAACCGTAGCGTCCAGTATAGTGAATGGAGCCGTGACGAAGCCGGATGAGAGTTGGAAGCTATCGCACCATCTCTCTGATGCGGCTAAGTAAACTCGAAAACCTTGGTCGAAGTTTTCAGGTCAAACGAATTTTCGTATAGTGGCTCCGCAAAGTTATGCGTCCTCGTGAAAAAACCCCATTAATCGCGACTGTGTGCAGCAAAAAAAGGATTGGAACAGAGCATACATGTTGATGCATACCATATGTCGCACATAATATAACCGACGCAAAAGGCCGAGAATAAGGGGTAACATTGCGCCAAGAAAGATGGCCGAGAGATTCACGCGATTCTCTTCACTGATGAAAACGGAGCACTTGGTCAGACTTCCGGAAAGAAGAATATCAGCGAATCTATTTGGCGTACTCTCCGCGTGGTTGGAAGTACGTTATTAAAATGCGAGCCTCATTTTCTTTCAAGTGACTTCGTGTCCATGCAACCATTGCTTTCGCTCTCTCTCATTCACATCGTCTTCTGCGCATCATCGTCCGGTTCTCCATGTTCAACGAGATTCCTGCTATCGTTCAATAGAAAGGGAAAATGAAGTAGAGCGCAAAGAGAGATGGCAAATACGACAAGCCTTCCACCAGGCAGATGAGCAGAGTTCCGTTCTAGCAAACCAAATGACAGATAAACGTTGCCACGTTGAATCGTCCCGAATCTGACTGGGATTAGTCATTCCATGAATAAGCAGGCAAGACGACGAAATTCCATGAAAGAATAAGTCATTCGTCCAGACGGTTCTAGTGAATATGAAAAATTCGAGGAAGATATACGGTTGTAAAAAGAGAGAAATACAGATGATGAACGATAGATTTTACCAATAAAACAAATGATATATAAAACATATAGGTATATAAAAAGTATATACACCATATTAATTTAGTGTAATTATAATTTTGTGTGAAGCTTTTATCTCCTTTTAAAAAATAATTATGTTTAATTTTTGACAATTTGCTTAAAAATTAATGTAAAAATAAAGAAAAAAGGCTAAAATAAAAATATTATTTTTTTAATATATAAAGTATATAATCAAATTAAAAAAAAATTATAATAATCAAAAAATTAATATTCTTTCATTTCTGATAATCGGAATATTTTTCATATTATATTTTAGACTAGTCTGAACAAATCAGACAGCAACCAATGCTGTCAAATCTTGCAGAAAAAAAGAAAAGGCTGTTCTAGGATGATATCCACAATGACACCACACAAAATGTGTATTTTTCTAAAAAAGCGGCCAAAGAGGTTCGCGTGTAGTTTGTTGGTTCCGTTATCGCGAATAATCATTGCCTAGTTTGAGTAGTCAACAGAAGAGAAACTTACAAAAACCGAATAATAAAAGTGGAATGAAGAAAAGATGTTCTGAGCTTATGAAAGAATTCGTTATAAGAGCACTTCCGGCGTGTTGACATTGCATCAGTTGACTTAAAAAGAAACAAGCGGCTCTGATCGACGTTTCTGATAACGGCAATAGAGTCTAAAAGGGTGCTCACATTTATTCACGTTTATGATGAATATCAATCCTGCAGAAACAAAAAAGTCCTGAGACATGCGTAAAACTTTTAACTCATTTCTAATCGACATTTAATCAACGCTGTGACCGAAGACGGATAAGACGTATCATTTTTAATATGCATATATCTTGGACAAATTCAGAATGTTGTTTATTAATCTATTATTTACGAATTTTATATTTTAATCTTTCTCTATCTGTTTTTCTGTCACTTTCTTTAGAGCAAGCAAATATTTATGTATATCCACAAATTCATATGATTTTACGACGATAAAATGTTGAAATATCAATTATAAGAATTATTAAAAATTATGTACAAATCATAATAAAATTCCATTTTTATCCTTTTATCATATTAGAAAAATGTGATATTGCAATATAAAAATATTCCAGTCTACATTGTCAATTATCTAAAATAAATACTCGAGATATGATTTAAGCTCGCATACACGAGTGTTCTCTTCCTGATTCAATGGTCAATACTCATCCATCGAATGGCAGTTTGGATTATCCGTCAATCGGCCGAATCTAAATCTTTACCTGACCTCAAAAGTTTCAACAAGATATAAGGCGCTACGGATGATGTATCGCGCGGGTATGGTGCCGACCGATAAAGATGTAATTGAAGTCCACGAGTGCACACATTGCTGCCCAGAGGCCATTGATCATCCCATCTAGACGGATACAGCATTCTTCGACATTTATCGAATTACGCGTTTCGTACATAATGCCCCAAGCGTGTTACATAATAAGGAAACTTATCACTTTAACGCATGCCGTGAAAAATGCTTACTTCTTATCAAATAATTAATGAAATCATTGCAGCTTCAATCTCGCGACCTTGACGATTTCGGAACTGATCTTTCTTTTCGAGTTTAGTGATAAAATCGATTATACTCAGCGGATATTTCTCTTGTTTTATTTCCGGTTATTTTTTCCGTATAGTCTATCCGGCCTGCAGCAGCTTATCGCTGATTCATGTAGTTTTCCGCGAGAAATGCTCACATTGATCCAAAAAATGTTGGCGATTTATCATTGCCGTGATAATATATCGCGTATTTATCACAAGTTTGCGCGAAAAGTTCGCATGGTGAACTTTTGTTCAACGCGTAATTAATTCGAGTTTGATAAAATGGAATTGTTTTGAAATTGTTTTCTTCTCCCCTATGCGCTTTATACCCATTAAATATTTCTAATAGATTTTATTATTGTGCGTAATATTTCACGCAACATTACTCCCATTTAATATGATTCGATTATTTCAAGTCAGCATTAAAAATAGTGAGTATCCACAGAAAATCTTTTTCTATCTTAAAAAAATACAAGCTTTTCGTTACCGATAATTTTCAATTATACCAAACAATTGTAATTTCAATTTAAATAATAACCAAATTTTAATCTTTGCTATTAATCAATTAATTCCTATGATAATATCTTGTTTCCTAAACTGTTTTATAATCATAAAAGAAAATGAGATCTTTAATTTTTAAACTACTAAAACACACAATTTCTAAACTCTAAACTTCAATATTCTACAATGTGTCAAAAAATACATAACAAAATTGTCAATATATCCATTAAATCCTAAATAGAGTACTCACCGATAGTTTCAAACTATACCTTACTGCCGCATCTTCTTGTACACATGGTACAACTCGAGACAGCTTGCAATATGCTTAGATCTGAGACGAGATTAACATCGTCATTTTGAAGTCAATACGCGACCATTCGGTACAAGTTAGTTTGGTATACCGTTCAATGTGCACAATGCGCTCTCACGTGCCTTCCTGCTCGACCAAATACCCTAACGTAAATTGTTTCGTCGAGAGAAAGGATTTTGGCGGATTTAAGCGCGCGCCGGTACTCGCGAGCGATTCGGTTGAATGATTGTTGGAGGCCGCATCCGGTTGGATGCTCGATCGAAGGATTCCGCTATTCGCCACGTAACGCTTCCGACAAGACAATGCAAAGATCAAGGTTGTCATTAGACGGAGGATAACGGTGGCATTTAACCAGCGGAGTGCCGATGCGAAGCCAGCCGTCAGCGAAGTCTTCAGGCAGGATCCACGACCTACGTCGAGTATCCTGCACCGCGTCGCACCGCACTCTACGCTACCAAGCTATATCGGGCTTTCCTCTTGCGAAAACAAACGATACAATGGAGCCGGTGAAACTGCCGTTACGAAGGCAGCTCACTCGGCTCGCTAGAAGCTGACGGAGAGACCGAATTCCGTGGATCGAGGCTTTCGGAACAATAGCTGAGTTGTCCGCGCGCGTTTCCCATTCTACCTCCACGCTACTCCTGCAGATTACATAGAAAATGCCTGCTCTCGTGTGTACACACGCCTGATAAATAGTCTCTTCCTTGCCTAATTCTATGGACGTCGACATCCCCCGCGCGCGATCACTTTTCTCTCTCTTTCTCATCGTCATCGAACGAAACTCTCTGGCTCACTCGCAGTCGTTCCACGTGACTCGCACGTAGAGCGGCTTGAAAAAGTGCGCCCGCCACTCGAACGAGCCGCAAGCTCGCGGAAACGACGGAATTGCACGACGACTAATAAATTGCGGTTTTACTGCGCTGCGGAACGAATGCGGCTGAAAGAGGCTTACCGACGGAAATGGCGCGCTGGTGTTTCTTACCGCCGTAATGCAATACGGTTTAATGCATACGGTGGAAGGAATTAAGGCGATTCCTCTCGACTTGCGTAGTGATAAAATTTAAATTTATTGCGGCTGCGACGCACTTTTCCGCACCGTTAAGCTTAAATATAAATTTCTTATGCGCCATATGGTCTATCGTCCAATAAATTTATATTGAAATTCTTAATAATATAAAATAATAAGTCTTTATTCATAAGCTGAATTTACCTATCTTGCGAACTTTCTTGTAAAAAAAATAATAAAGCAAAATAATTTCATATATCATAATTTCATATCTGAAATACTTTCATCTGTAGATCAAAATCATTACTGTAGTACACAACTTTCGTTCCATTATTTATCAGTATTGTTGTACTTTTGCCAAGCTTCTCTCCTGAGACATCGATTACCGGAAGTCGCGGAAGAAATCGCTGTGCGTTTCACATACGGTCTACTGTCGCAAGAAGATCAAGCTCCGTCGAAGCTTTCGACCGACATAAATTTTCGAAAGGTTACGCGGTATAGTGGTCAATATCCCGAGAATCGAGTCGCGCGAGTGAACAGCTAGCTTGCGAAATACCATTTGCCGGCTGATTAATGGAGCAGACTTATATACCACAGGCCTCCATCCACTTCAGCATCGAGTGCCATTCGCTCCAACATTCATCCACTCCAGTATCTTCCTAATGCGCGTCGGCGGGAGGCTATAAGTTAAAAGGAGATAGGAGTAGACCGATAACGATGTCGACGGCGCGGTCGTCTGTAACGTGTTCGAAATAAACGCGGTTCACTCGAGCTTCCTTAGCGGCGCGGAAACGAAAACAAGATTAAGTTACGAAAAAGCGGAACTAGAAAATACAACTAAAATATTGATGATCCGAGTATCAATTCGTTGAGGCTCTCTTATGCAGTCATAAATTATTAAATTGACTAAAGTGATGTAATCGACAGGTCTCCCACAAAGAGAATTTCCCCTTCTAATGGATTTATTCCCAAGGGTGCTACATCTGGAATCGCTTAATTACAGGATCGATATACCGCAATGGTTTGATAAGCTCGATGCATCCAAGTTATCGTGCATAATAATTTATAAGGAAATCTTGTAGCTTATATAAATTACAACTAATAGTATATAAAAGTTGCGCGTTGTGTTAAAAAAAAATAGATTTTTAGCTGCAATATTATTTTATCAATATATGCGGACATAGATATAAATATGAATTCGCTGTTTACGTTAAATATTAAGTCTCAATTTTAAAAACGTATTAAAATTTTGCTTTTAAAAATGTCTACGAGAAATAAAAAGTTACTATTTATATAATTAATATTTAGCACAAAAAAGCGCAATAATTTCTGTCATTTGTAACTCAATAGCTTTTAATGTTTTTCGCTAAAGCAAATGAATTTCAAATTTAGACAAGAATGTGTTTGAAAATTTTAATTTACTATTTACAATTTAACATTCTGAACATTCTATATGTAAATTAAATGTGAGTAAAATAATTTTTTCACTCATGTTTGACAAAAAAATATCACAAATGCACAAACGAAGATTAAATGTGCGCACATAACTCGAGCTTAATCCTGGATAACTAAGTATCCTTTAGAACGCGAATAATTTGAAACGCCTTTTCCGCATTCCATTTGGTGACTTTTTCGTTTGAGAAGCGAATTGGATGGTTTAAAAGCACACCTAAGGAAATGGAACGAAATTGCAGATAAGAAGCACGCGGAAACGTCCTGTTCAGGTACAATTCTCACAAAGGAAAAGCTAAGAAATTAGGAAAATTTTAAGCCGGTGATAATTTCGTAAGAATGCTTTCTCTTTACGTGTCATAGACATTTTAAATTAAATCACGACCAATTTTATAAAGGCGAACATAAAAGCGTGCAATTACGAAAATAGAACAAATCGAAAATACGTAAAACACGTAATTATGTATGAAAAATTTTTGAATTTTGTGAAAGATTTTAAAGCGCGCATACAATAATACATGTTTTTTTTTCTCTTGAATTCAGAAATAAACTTACAAACATAAATACTGCTTATACCGGAAACAAATAAATGAGCGATTGTATTAAAAGAGAAGAAAGCAAGACCTCTTCCTGAAGAAAATCACCAAGAAAATAGCAGAAAGCTTTGCTTGTTCATGCAACCGACGACCTCGTACTACCGAAAGGTCAGTAATTGGCTGTTACATTTTAAACAACCAACCGCGTGCGCTTTAATTTACTTTTATTTCCGCCCAGGGAATTTTCGTTCCCGCTTTCGCGAAGGTTTATAACTGGACTCTACCTCGGCTCGACATTGGCTACATCGTGTGAAAAAAAAGACTTTTTAGTGTACTGCTTCTATCCGTCGTTCTTTTACTCTCGATCTCGTGAAGCTCCCACAGCTGCTTAGGGAATTTTAAGTAGTACAACGAAGCGTGCGAAACATCTGCCTTTATAACGCTGAATTATATTTTCTGAATTTAAAAGCGCAATACAGGCTTTTACATTTTTTCATATTGTATGATATTATATTTCTAAATATCATAAAATTATCAGATTTTATTAAAAATATTAAATTGTAACGTGAAATTTTATCTTTTTTATCTTTTTTAGAATATTTAATATTTATTACAATTATTATAATAGATGGTAATAAGAAATTAAAATATATTTTTGAAGAAAAACAGCAAAAAAATAAGAATTTAAGAAATGTAAAATACGAAAAGTATTCCTCCCGAAAATAACTTTCATCGTCGTGACTATAATGTAACACGCAAAATGCAATATTAGGGAAAGCTTGTCAAATCGTAACACAAACATTGAAATACAATTTTGCTGTCTGTGCAGCAGAAAGGAAACTAATGTGTAGCAATAAAAAATTTGAACGCGAAGAACAGTGAAAATGTTACGAAAAAAGAGACGCGCGTGCGAATGGTCGGTCGCTCTTTTTCAAGTACGTCGAAAAATATCCGCTCGAACGCGATAAGCCGCTATTTATGTAGCTCCGACTAACTTACCATCCGCGTTACATAGCGCCGTGTTACTCGCGGATAAGCCCGTGCGAGATACGCTAAACTAAAACCGTACTCGAGAAACTCGCTCGAAAATGGGTAGGTATCGTTACGATACTTCGGAAGAATCCCAGTACGCGAATAAAACTGATAGCGAACGTCGGAACGAATGCGAACGGCTATTCCTTTTTACCGCATAGAGTTTAACCAATGCTGCACCTCCATCCCAGGGAATAGCTGGAAATAGGACTTGGAAGACACGAACAGAGAGGCAGGAGGGAGAGTGCAGAGTAGCGAAACTAGCTATTCCCATAAATATTAATTGAGTTCCCATCGGAGGGAGAGACATCGTACGAGAGCGCGGAGATTTCAAACGGTACGACGCGGCGTGTCATTCGGCAGAAAACGAAAATCCGCAGGCCACAAGGGCCATAAATCCCCAAGTTTCTACGGCTGTCTTCGCCAACCCGCATAGTGACAAAGAGAAGGGAAATCGAGGTGGGAGAGGAAGGGAGAGTTGATGGACCCGTTGTTACAATCCGCGGCCACGGGGTTGCCGTACCTTATCCTTCCATTCTCTCTGTTACGTTACTTACGCGCGGTAGCGCTGAATTATCCGAGAAAGGCCCGCTGCTATATGTTTGTTCTAGGCGGCCGTAAATGCAATGCGTGCTTCTCTATGTGTGCGAGTCGACTTATCAACCTCGCGAATATATCTTCCCAATTTCTCACTCGTGTGTTATCAAGCTTTTCGCGTCGGTTTATAAACAAGTGCTTGCCCGACAAGCACCGCCGACACCTGCGCTAAAGAGCGCCATACTTACAAAAATAATTCAAGTTTGAAAAACGAGTTTTCTAATAATATATCAATTTTGAATTAAATACTCAACATTTGTCGATATCCCACAACTTAATTATAAAAGACATATGCATTAAATACATTAAAAGTTTTATACATAAAAAATTGGACGTAACTATATTTGATTATATTATTTTTAATTTTTTTTATTATATTTAATATATATTTAGTTTTCTTTTTTTATAATTTATGTGTTTCTTCAAACAATATACAAAATACAATATGATTATCCCATAAGTCGTGATAGTCGTTCTGATTATTTAAAATAGACTGCGATATATAATAATTTGTTTATTTAAATTCTTTTTAAGTGAATTTATTTTTATTAAAATTTACTGTAAATTTGCTGTTTATAATATTTGATTCCACATATAAGAACAAAAAAAAAAATAAAAAATTTATCTGGAAAATACTATTATATTATATATAACACAGACATCACATATATAAAAAGATCTTTCAACAAGAAGAATCTCTGCAAGAGTTAGATTCGTACGCTAGTGACGTAATGTAATATGATGCATGTGAGCTCATCATTATCGAAAACTGCAATATGTTTACCAAGATATTTCTAAAATATGAAGACATTTTTCCGCAACGCAATCGATCAAAGAGTTGATATAGTTGTTCATAATGCATTATTTAAATACAAATTTATATGTATATAAAAGTCATATTTTCTATTCAATTGTTTCCTTAAATTGTTATTTGACATTAACGTGTGTTTATTTAACGAGAACAATTTTAACAAAAAGAAATTAATATAATAAAATAATATAACAAATTATGTGTTACTTAAAACAGATTTTTAAAAAATTTCAAAATAATATATATTTTGTTTGATTAATTGAAAAATAAGTTAATAATATTTTAAAATTTAATAAATTGATTATTTTAAAAATTTAATTAAACTGGCAAAATATTAAATTATATAAAATAATATAAAATTGAATTATTTTTATAATTGAAAAATGTGGAATAATATTTTTTAAATAATTAAAAAAAAAATAAAACATTACTTAATAAAATAATTATTATTAAAAATATTTTTATAAATACATATTTACTTTTTTTATTTAATTTAATTTAAATAAAAATTTAATCTAATTTATTCATATTTTTGATTTATAATATCGTAAAAATATTAAACATATATTATATTTCATAAATTACATTCTAAATTTTCTATACATGCAAAAAACAATAAGTTAATTCGTTTGACCGGTGCAAGTTAAATGATGAAATATTGTCGTCGCAAATAAAAAATGCCGTCATAAATTAAATCAGTTTTAAATTTCTTACTCACGTGGTTGCTCCGCCGTTGCTCGCTCCCTTTTTGGCCTGTTCTTCTTCTCTCCTCTGTTTCGTCATCACTGCTCCTTCATGACATTCACGTAACCGCGCAAAGATAATTTCATAACAATCGTACACTAATACAATATGAAGCTACTTTACATGACACGCCCGTCATTAATCGCAAATATTCAATTAATTATGAGCGCGGGACACTTTATACGGTACTCCCGATATTACTCGCACACGTACTTTTTACATCAAAGAAGTAATGTAGAAATTACGAATTTATGAAACTACACTGCTCGGCACTTGTGCCATCTTGCAAATAACGCGCGAAACGGAAATCACGAACGGAGGAAATTCGAGAGTCGCGCGTCTAACTTCGCGCACTGTCCGCCATGACGATACTATACCTGTTGCTCCTAACTCTACTTTTATGCGCGTTCCCCTGTTCCTATAACAAGTAATATCGTTTTAGGGCAATTTCTACTTTATATTATAACATACGTGAAATTAAATGTACGATTCATATTAAAGAGCAGTAAATCATATGACATTCTGTAGATCAATATCTGTATGCAGTAAAATATCTATAAATATCATCGCTTTGCCGACTGTTCGCGCGATAGATTTCTGTCGAATAAATCTTACGAAATACGAGTTTCGACAAGTCATCGATACAAACGTTGAATTTGTTATGCAGTTGGCAAATATCGAGATAGCTAGATTAATTATATTACTTACTAATTGCGCACCTCGCTGCGGCGCTTTCGTAGTCGATCCGTTCCGTGACCGCGACATTCCGTTAATGACGAAAAAGTCAAGAGCGGCAACTTCTCACCGGCAATACGCGAGTCAAATTAAGACGCGACGGATCTGCAGATACATATATATGTACAATCAAAATTCAATATCGGATGCGCAATACATTTTGAATGCATAAATTTTACAAAACATTATTAAATTACCGATATATCACGGTTTTTTATCGCTTGAAATGTTTAATGCGTATTACTTCGCGCAAGGTCTCTCTCTCTCTCTCTCTCTCTCTCTTTCTTTTTTTCTATTAGAAAATGGCAAATTATATTTGTTATACGCACCGTCAAAGTATTAACAATAAGCCGAGCTATCCAAACGGCAAGACGGCGATATTTCGTGATAACGGTTAGTTGATGGCAATAAAATGCTATCTTGCTTCCACTCCGAGTCACTTAACGTTCTCGAAAACATTTAAAGGCCTTAGAAGCGCGAAAACTATCCGCTTTATAAAATACTACCTCGCTGCTACTTATTATAATGACATTATTCTCGTTCTCCCTCATTAGCTACACCATCAACGACACTTTCAACTACCCTCTTCCCGCTTTTTCGCAGTCAGTGATACCGTCGGGATAAGTAAGAGATATATTTTTTTCCACCTTTCCCCCCCGCCCGTCTCCCTTTCCTTCCGTTCCTCTTCTCGGCGCGCTGCAACGATCGTGACTGAATTAATTTCGGTTCAATACGCATAGTAGATTGTAACCCATTTATTTTGAGGACGAATTGTTACACCGTAATTTCCAGCCCTTAGCGATAGCAGGAAACAGGGCATTATCATTTACGCGGATATCAGATCCCTGTCTTTCCATAAAGCATATGAGTGACAGTAGCAATATCGAACATATGATTAAACGGTAAGATTATCGGCGTTTGTCGCATAAAAGATCGATTTATGTATCTAAGAAACGATGAATGTCTGATCTTATGAATTAATAACTTTAAATATAATTTGTCATTTTCTGATAAAAGAGAGAGAAAGAGAGAGGGAGGAAAAGAAGA
This sequence comes from Cataglyphis hispanica, assembly GCF_021464435.1. Taxonomy (NCBI): domain Eukaryota; kingdom Metazoa; phylum Arthropoda; class Insecta; order Hymenoptera; family Formicidae; genus Cataglyphis; species Cataglyphis hispanica. Next base: position 672,909 of record NC_065971.1, read on the forward strand.
GAGAGAGAAGAGAGAGAAAGCGTGCGCGAAATAATACGCCAGATCGAATATTTCAAGCGATGGAAAACCGTGAAATAATCGGTAATTTAATAAATTTTAGCGAAATTTATGCATTTGAAATGTATTGAGCGTTTAATATTGAATTTAAATTGTATATGCATTTATCCGCGGATCGCCGCGATCTTAATTTGACTCGCGTATTATCGGTGAGAAGTTGCCGCTCTTGAATTTTTTGATCATTAACGGAATGTCGCGGGCACGGAACGGATCGACTGCGAAAGCGACTGCGTAGCAAGGTACGTAATTAATAAGTAATTAATCTAGCTATCTCGATGTTTGTCAACTGCATAAATGATTCAACGTTTGTATCGATAATTTATCGAAACTCATATTTCGTGAGATTTATTCGACAGAAATATATCGCGCGAGCAAAGCAATGATCGTATTTTTGCATATTTTATTGCATGCAGATATTTATCTACAGAATGACATATGATTTACTGATCTTTAATATGAATCGTATATTTAATTTTACGTATGTTATAATAGAAAATAGAAATTGCCCTAAAACGATATTACTTCTTATAGGAAAAGACGAAGATGCATAAAAGTACCGTTAGGAGCAACAAGTATATATAGCGTCGTCATGGCGACCAACGCAAAGTTAGACGCACGATTCTCGAATTTCCTCCGTTCGTGATTTCTATTTGCGCGCTTATCCGCGAGATGCCGAGCGGATCAAGTAGTTTCATAAATTTGTAATTTTTTTTTTACATTACTTCTTTGCTGCGATGTAAAAAAGTATACGTGCGAGTAATATCGGGAATGCCGTGTAAAGTGCCGCGCACGCGTAATTAATCGAATATTCGGGAACGTCGTGTAAAGTATCGCGCGTCATATTGTAATATGCGATCGTAATGAAATCATCTGTGCGCGTTATGTGTTACGTGTTACGTGAATGTCAGGAAGGAGCAACGATGACGAAATCGAGGAGAGAAGAGGAGCAAGCCAGAAAGGAGGGCAACAGCGGAGCAATCCCGTGAGTAAGCAATTTAAAACTGATTTAATTTATTGTAGTGTTTTTTTTTTGCGTATTTCGTCATTTAACTTGCACTCAACAAATGCATTCAAAGAATTAATCTATTGTGTTTCTTGGATATATATAGGAAGTTTAGAATGCAATTTTTCAAACAAAGTAAAGATATAATATTTTTGCAATATTAAACATTAAAAATATATAAATAAATTGAAATTTAAAGAATAAAAATAATTTATAGGTAAAAATTAAAGAAAAATTCAAATAAAAATAAAAATTTTTTTTATAAAAAAAAAATTATATAAAAGAATAAATATTCTTAATTTTTTATATGGTAAGTGGATTATATATTATATCTTTCTTTTAAAGTAAAATAAAAAAACAAGTTTTTTAATGCAGCTTATAATTATATATAGGAGCGGAAATCTTATTAATATATAATATTCTAAAAATACGAGCATCACATACAGAATGAAAGAGAGAGAGAGTCAGAAAATGTATAAATATATATAAATTATAGATTGTCATGCAATAAAATAAGAGTAACAAAATTAATGTGACTCTTGCATAATTAATCATATTACTACGAATAGGTCATTTTGATTACCGATGCTTCAGTTAGCCTAAATAAATTTTGTATTTATCCAAACTATATAATCTACGATTGTGTCGCGCAGGATTTAAAATTTTCAGTTGAAACAACGAGTGGCTGCATGTGGCTAGAAAAATTGTACAAAACAAACGATAAATTTCTTATTTATGCCAACTATAAAAAAAAATTTATACGCAAAAAGAAGATTACACTTTTCTAAAATTCTTCCTCAGATTTTATAAAATTACGCGAAGCTACTAAATCTAGTTCCTTTAATCAAGAGGTAGCAAGGCACTAAACAAAAAATTAGTATCCATTTTTTATACAAGTCGGTAAATTTATCCCAACGAAATTTACTAAAACTACAGTTCTAGTTAAGATAAAAACTTTGAATCGAAAGGAGGAGCCTCTGACAAAAGTAATCGAACATTTCTTGAGGATCAAGTAATTCACTGTACTTTGTCAATTCACGAAATAATATATATGTATATGTATATAATTGCCTGTGTGAAGAGAAAATTTTGCAAACATTTTTTATTTTGAATGAAGTAATATATCGGTATTTAATCTCATTTACAGAAAAATTAACAGCTTCTCTGAAAAGTATGTTACTTATACTAATAACATAAATATTTATATATTTCTTATGTCGTTCACATACACTGTGCACGAATCTTACGATTCGTAAACTTTTTCTTTGCTTTCCTGAAATTTTTCTAGCCACATGCAGCCACTCTCGTTCTTTCAACTGAAAGTCTTAAATCCTGCGCGACACAGAATTTCATCGATATTCTCTAATAAATTCGAATGGGCTGCTCGAGATCCCCAATCCTAGTTGTAAATATTCAAAGTTTTTATTCCAATCAGTTTTTCTCTCCCCTCCCTTTGCTCACCCCCCTGCCTCTAACCCTCAGTTTCATTCTAACACGGCCGCATCGCGAGAAGAAGGAACAATCCAAGTTTTATTCGGGATGGATTTCCGGACGAAAAAGGAAACTTCCTCAATATTCGCGAGAAGGCTCGCGTGCGCGGCTTGAAATCAAAATTCTCGACGGGCCGTTGTGTTAAATTTCAGCAGTGCCTCTCGCAAACAGCCATGATTTATGCCCAAATCATCTTGCGTTATACGTGCCTTTCAAATTACAAAACGAGTTCTTTGCCATTTAAGATGTAAAATCGCAACGGGAAGAAACAAGCCAACCCGTTATCTGCGAACCCGATTGCTTTAACATTTTTTTTTCCATTCTCATTTTGCGTAATGTCTTCCTCTCGCCTCATCTACCTCACGTTCATTAATCTTCTCTAGATTTCGGTATGTCTCGCACGCTGACATTTCGGTTAAAAAATTGTGACTGCAACGGGCTGCAGAGAAAAGATTTTTAAATTTTTACGATAATTGACAATAATCGTAACTAAGAAAATGTTTTTTTAAAAGAAAATATCCCTACGAATATAATTAGCAACTCATTACAACTGCATAAAGATTTTTAGACAAAGAAAATAAATTGACTCAGAAAGAGCGCTAATTAATTTTTTGAGAAAATAATATGTCGCTTGAGCAAAATAATTTGATAGTAGCAGCTTCGTAGCGCAGACTATAAAATATATGTATGATATCATTGTCCATGTCGTTCGTAAATACAACCGCCTATTTTCATTGTGCGATCGTATCAGCACGCAAGACATGCGGCGGACGCGTGTGCTTCCGACGACGTGCAAAGAGGTAGAGGAAATTAAATTAAATTTAAATTAAGTTCAATTAATTAAGCCGCTTCCCTCGTGGGAACTATGCTCCTGCGCTCGCTCGTTGTCCCTGAAATTCACCTCCTGCGAAAGGGCTGTCTGAGAGGATAGTGATCCTTGTCTGGCGCTGGATACGGAACTAATCTCTTTTAAATTAGTATTAAATTCTAAACGGTCCCGAGTCCGTACGCGATGTTATTAAATTCCGCTGTGGTGCCACGTGTTGCCGTGAAATTTTCTCGCTCCGAGCGAGTCGGCATGGGTCCGATGTTTTACACCGATCATAAATACGGTGGACTCCTCTATTACGTTCCGGCAGCGTTACGATTTCCGCAATATACGGTATAATCTTTCATCTACAAAATTGTCTCGACAAGATTTAAAGACCGCTTCGAAACATCTGTGGATTTTTAATGATATGCGATTAATAATGTCCGTTCGGCTAACATTCTCGAAATGCCAAGATTGTAAAAATTAATAATTCAAAGTTATAACTTGTTTATGATGTTTTGAAATAGGCATTATATTAGCTGCATCAGGAGATATACGTTAAAGACAGACAATTCGAGCGAGGTTTCGATATAATTATCAGTACCGTGCCAAAGAGCAGAGACTACCTGCCCTAGTCAGCACATTGTCGTCTCAGTAGGTACTACATACACAGACACAATTATGTATATATGTACTTCGGTATTTAAGCAACCAATTACGTCGTATACCAAGCGATCGTAACAGAGAATCGTAATATGAGAACTGCGACTATACCGGGGGTGCTACCTTATAAATTTCACAGAATTGGCTGCACCGCCGTCACGAGGCATATCTGGTAATAATGACACCGGGTGTAGTATTAAAATTTTCCAAAAATAAGTGCCGCTACTATCATATATTATGTGCTGCGATATTACCATGCGTTTTGCCATACACACGCTTTCGTGCGCTAACTACAGCGAAATAGCGCGATCGATATTGCAATATCTGCGTTTCCGAGCCAAATAATTTAAAGAATAAAGAATATAAAAATTATATAAAAATAAATAAAATTATATAAAGATATAATATAATTATAATGTATTAATCTATTATGCAAAATTACATATCTCTCGGTGTAAAAAAACTTTTAGCCGTAAAAGTATCTTGTATAAAAGTATTTTCCTTGGTATTTTAAAATTCATAATTTTAAATTTGTATATATATGCAACATTTATAATATATGCATAAAAATGTATATACCTACCATATAATATCAATCAATTGTAAAATGTTATAAAGCAATGAAATTATTTATACGCGCAATTCTTTATCCGCGAAGAATCTTAACTCTTTGTTTTCAAGTACGTTCTAATGTGCACAAAAGTTTTCTTTTAGTTTAAAACAAACGCAATTGTACCTCCGAGTTTCCTTTTTCAAAATAGTCGCAAACGATATTCTTCTCTCGTTTTAATAGAACACATCTATGTCGCACAGCTTGAAACTTGCAAAATATTCTCTAAAAGTTGTGGCTGTGCACTGTTTCGAGGTCACGTTCCTAGCTAGAGACTGGCTGAAAAATGAATTTTCTCTCCATAGTAAAGCGAGATAGGTGCCGCGACGGTCATACATTTCAAGATCTTCCTCATTGTCAGTTTGACCTTTTTGGTGGTATTGCATGTCGACTATTACACGCCGACACGTAGAACTGCCATCTCTCCTTATTTCACGATAAATTTGAAGTAGTCGATGTAAATTCTGCAAAGTTATTAATTATTGCTGAATAACGCGATTATATCTGTTAAATATTACGTAATATTCCAAAATTAAATACTAACTTTATTGTAAATCCGATTAATCGTCGTATAGATTATCTCTTTATAAGTCTCTATTTTCTGCTTTATCACGTTGGTTAGAATAACGTATTAAATATAGGTAAAGCGATATCATTATAATGCCAAAATTGAACGATCAAGCTGTTTCGATTAAATAAGCGTTCAACAGAATTGCGCCAAAACGGTGATGAAATTTTAACTTCCATAATCCACCCTCTTGTACTTTCGGCGCGAGTCTCCCTTACTTTTGTGTACCAAACCAAGTATAATACATTCTTATGCGGCCCTCGGGTGCTTATATCCTAACTACCCGAAGTAAATAAATCATCATGTCGTCTCAATATATTAAGTTATGATTACTCACGCTAAATAAATGATAAGCTCGCTGATTATTACGTTAAAAAGCAATTGCTCGT